>NC_053154.1:234300312-234942812 GCF_016835505.1 Polypterus senegalus
TATATATATATATATATATATATATATATATATATATATATATATATATATATATATATATATATATGTATGTATGTATGTATATGTATATATATATATATATATATATATATATATATATATATATATATATATATATATATATATATATATATGACAACAACACTCATCACTCACAACAGTGACAAAACAATTACATTAACAGTCATCTTACATTATTTTCAAAATGTTTCCTTTTCTTTTTCATTGCTTCTTTAACACACTACTTTCTGCAAAGCTGCAAAGCGCAGGTATTTTGATATATATATATATATATATATATATATAAAAATGACACAAATGCTGTCAAAGTTTTGGGAATCCACCCCATATGCAGTAGAGCAGTTGAAAATTAATAACGTTTTTACAGACTTGAGTTAAATGACAAAATGGTGGTTGTATGTATAGTCGGTGGCAGAAAGTGATATCATTGGTGAATGGCATTCCGGAACCAGAAGTGACATCAGGAGGAAGTGTGGTCTTGAGGACTGGAACTGGAAGTGATGTTGTTTGAGTACCGGAAGTGCTGGTTAGGTTGTAGCTTTGTTGGTTGTAGGGAGAAAGGAGAAAGAGTTACTGGGCAGCGCCAATCCCTGCTTCAGTGGTTAAATGCATCTATTTGACCCTGTAAACTGTCTCCCAAAATGCATGTGTGTGACTATATAGAAATATATATAAGATTTATATTTTACATCATAAAAGCTGCATGCTGGTATATAATTCATTGCTTTTAATGTAGTACAGTAATCCCTCCTCGATCGCGGGGGTTGCATTCCAGAACCCCCCCGCAATAGGTGAAAATCCGTGAAGTAGAAACCATATGTTTGTATGGTTATTTTTATATATTTTAAGCCCTTATAAACTCTCCCACACTGTTTATAAATATTCCCCGCAGAGTTATACAGCATAATCCCTTTGTATTCTCTTAGATATTAGGTAAAATTCATTGAAATTATGTATATAAACACATTGTTTATATACAGTAAAACCTAAATATTATTTTAAAGATATTGAGTGTCTCCGATATCACATATGTTACAGCCATTACGATAGACAGGCCACCAGCAATAAATACGTACAATGCAAGAAAAATAGTATACATTAAATGTGTGTACAGTGACACTAAACGTACGTACATGTACTAAGTACTGTAAGTAGAAAATTAATTATGGTTACTCACCAACAGTGACACGATGACTTGTCTGATAACAATGAGTTTAATTTTACTGCACAACAAAGGAGAGCATTACAGCTCTTCCAAAGGAGCCACTTCAGGCAATTGTGTAGCACTGCCGTTGTTCTTCTTCTGGCAGTCTTCAATCCAAATCCCTAAAGCAGATTCCATCCAGTCTACTGCCTTATTACATCCACTTACAACTCGTTTTGCACCCTGGTTGAATGGACACTGCGGCCGTAGATCTTGTATTCCTTTCCTACTTTTAAATAAAAAGAATCGTAGCCTTCAACAAATCCAAAACTTTTACCTTTTCGGCAATCGTTAATATCTTCCGTTTGCGCTTTGGCACGGCCCCTTAAGCAGTAGCAGATCATTTTGGAGCCATAATGAAGGGCTTGACTATGCACAAAGATCAACACAAAAGAGCACAACTCTTTACACAGCAAAACACATTGATGCTGAATGAGCGAGACATAACTTCCTGGTTAACACTGCATTCAGCACGCAGGAACTTAACTGCGTGCTCTGATTGGTTAGCTTCTCAGTCAGGAGAACTTAACTGCGTGCTCTGATTGGTTAGCTTCTCAGTCATCCGCCAATAGCGTCCCTTGTATGAAATCAACTGGGCAAACCAACTGAGGAAGCATGTACAGGAAGTAAAAAGGCACATTGTCCGCAGAACCCGCGAAGCAGCGAAAAATTTGCGTTATATATTTAATTATGCTTACATATAAAATAGAGTGAAGCCGCGAAAGTCGAAGCGCAAAATAGCGAGGGATTACTGTACTAGAGCTGGCCCTTATACAGTTGATTTAAGTCAAATTTCAAGTTTTGTAATGCACAGTGGTGATAAAAGAGGTGGTTAAGTTCTCAACTAAGCCCTTGATGTATCAATCAGTCTTAGCTATCTAACCTTGCCAATGGCATATTATCCTCTTTAATAAAAACCCTGTGTGCGTCTTCTGGTGAAGTGCGCATGCGCGGGGCCACACGACACGTGTTCAGTCTCTTCCTGTGCATTCCCTGTGTGTGCAGAGAGAGAGACACACACAGGTGCGTGCGAAAGAGAGACACACAGACAGACACACACACACACACACACACACAGGTGTGTGCACGCGCAAGAGAGACAGACAGACACACACGCATGCACGAGACAAGCACACACACACACACGCAGGCCCGCGAGAGAGGCACACACACACAGGCGCATGCGTGCACTGTTACTTTTCTTGGTTGTTTATTAAATTATGGATTTTTCAAATGTTCATTTTTTTCCCTGTGCTTTAAACTTATTAAAGTGTTTTCAGCGAGCGAGACATAAGGCTATAGTGCGAACTCTTGCAGTGGTAGTTTTCTCTGTTCAAGGTTTTCTTAGTGTTATTCAATGTTTTTACATTTAGTTTTCTGTTACGCTGTGCATTCACTGCTATAATTAACTATTAAAAACTTTAAAAAATATGTATTTACATACATTTCATACGGTCTGGAACAGATTAATTGTACTTACATACAATCCTATGGGGGAAATTACTTTGGTTCACAACCAAATCGGGTTACATGGTCGTGAACCGAGGTTCCACTGTATTACTGTCAGACAAAATTACAGGCATTTTATGGAAATACAAACCAGTATTACTGAGAGAGAAAATTAAAGGCACACAATACAGTGGCGCATATTACAGCCACATACAAGGTCCCTTGCCATTTAATATAGACTGTTCCTACTAATGTTTATGCACTACTGTTCTAGCGCCCGTTATTGTAACAGGCTTAATGTCTAGTTCAAGGAATAAATTGAAGAATGGGACTGGTTAGAAACAGTCAAAATGTTTTCTATGTAGGGTACTGGTCTTGCACTTTGTGATAAGATGAAGAGCACAATACTATGCAATGATCCTGGAGTCGAATCACTGCTTTTCCCAGTTAAGATGAACTAGCTGAAGTGGTTTAGCATGTAGCAATGATTTAGCAAATAAAATCACATCTACACAATGTTTGAGCTATCTTTTCACTTTGCAATTGCTATCAGTAACACAGAACAGTTGCTCCTCATATTAACTTCAATTTCCCCAAATACGCTTGAGCAGTCCTTTGCCATCACAATAGCAAATACTTAATATATAGAGTTGATTAAAGACATTTTAATTTGCAGAACAAGCAATAGGAAAAATACATAAAGAATGATTACAGATTTAACCTCACCATTTTTTTATCATTAAAGTTAAATGTTATATACTTTCTTTCTGTGTCCTCAACAGCAAGAATCTGTTTTTTTTTAATTAAATAATTTGCAAGCTGTGCTTTGGTGGAAGACTATAAAGACCAAATCACCCTGTTCACCTTTTGGCTGTGAATGAGTCCCTTGATATTGCAGATTTCTAATTGCAACTGTTTCTTGGCAACAGGCTGGATTTCATTGCTTCAGCTAGAGAATGATTATCACTAATACAGGTAAATGGCAGGTATATTCTAACAACATTTACTTTTACTAGAATTGAACATACTGTTTCAAGAAGCATTAAAATGTTAATTTCATTAGCCAAGAAAAGAGGGTGCGGTGAACTACATTGCTTATTTCCTTTAACTTTGAACAAAGCCCACCTTGAACTTTTATCATCATAAAATGTTCACTTCCCCAATAAGGTATCGCTTAATATAAATGGCAATAAGTCTTGCTGAAACAAAAGTGCTAAAATGAAATAAACTGATGATTCATGACAGATTGCAGACGTATAAATACCTGGGAGTGCAGCTGCTCTGTGCAAATAGAGGACAGCGCTGACAACTATACTTCCTTAGAAGACTGGCGTCCTTCAACATCAGCAGTAAGATGCTGCAGATGTTCTATCATACGGTTGTGGCGAGCGCCCTCTTCTAGGCGGTGGTGTGCTGGGGAGGCAGCATAAAGAAGAAGGGTGCCACACTCCTGGACAAACTGGTGAGGAAGGCAGGCTCCATTGTAGGCATGGAGCTGGACAGTTTGACATCCGTGGCAGAGCGACGGACGCTGAGCAGGATCCTGTCAAACATGTAGAATCCACTGCATCCACTGAACAGGATCATCTCCCAACAGAGGAGCAGCTTCAGCAACAGACTACTGTCACCGTCCTGCTCCACTGACAGACTGAGGAGATCGTTCATCCCCCACACTATGTGACTCTTCGGTTCCACCCGGGGGGGTAAATGTTAACATTATACAAAGTTATTGTCTGTAATACCTGCATTATTATCACTCTTTAATTTAATATTGTTTTTTATCCGTATGCTGCTGCTGGTGTATGTGAATTTCCCCTTGGGATTAATAAAGTATCTGTCTGTCTGTCTAACTGACCTAGAATTGGCAGGAACTCTGGCTGGTTCAGAATACAGCGAACCCTCGTTTATCACAGTTAATCCGTTCCAGACTCTACCGTGCTAAATGAATTTTCGCGAAGTAGGATTCTTTATTTATAAATCGAATATTTTCGCAGTTAGAATATAGAAAACCTGTTTACGACCTTCTAAATAAGTTTTTTAACATTATTAGAGCCCTCTAGACATGAAATAACACCCTTTAGTCACCATTACACTCGTATTACCCAATATATTAGACAAAATAAGAGAAAATAAGACATATTAGACGTTACAAATATCATATTACTAGGCGCATTCGCCTTTTAAGGCGACCGACTTTTATCCTCAGTTTTTGTGCGCTCCATGTGTACATCAGGCATGTAAGTGTAGAGAATGAGAGCATCAAAGTGCCCATTCATAACATCTCCCGAAAACCTAAGTTTTTTTTATCCCCTCAAGTGCCTGTCCAAAGTCGTACAATGTCAGCCCGAATCTGTACCGCTAAAGACGGAGTTTCATGCACTTAATAAGCTATAGATGAGAATAAGCAAGCACCATCTCCCCTGATATTTACTACGCGGTGAGGCATTTGTACTCCATCAACATTAATTATTTCCAGAGACATAATTTTGTCTATGTTTTCAGCGCATCGCGCACAAAAGCAAGGGAACGATGACAGCACCAGAACTCTGCTCACATCGCGTCGCTTCGTACCTCAAGCTGCAAGTAGTAAGTCTGTAATAAGCGGAATACCGCTACGCTTTGCACTCACAGGACGGAAGGACAATCCCGAACGCTTTTTTATAGTAGATTATTGTACTGTACATTTAATTGCACACAACCACTAACCTATGAAGGTACGACCTCAGTAGGAGAGTCTTCAGAGGTGGTGCAGTATCTTCAGCAGGTACGTTGTTGTCTTCAGTGAAGAAGTACTAGGCAGTGGGTGTCTGGGTGCGCGGCTGAAGAACATCTTGATAGGCAGTTGCTGGCACTGTCTTTTCATATGCGTGAGGAGGCTTTTGTAGTGTATTGCCATCTTTAATCATATCCAAGAGTTTCACCTTCTCCTGGATAGTAAGCATCTTCCTCCGACGCTTAGTTTTATTGTCAGAAGGCTTAGAAAAAGCAGCATGTTTAGGAGCCATCGTAGGGCTTAGATAAAAGTTCTCAGAAAGCGCATGCGTAGTGACGTAAGCGTGTATGAGAAAAAAATTGCGATAGAGTGAAGCTGCGAAAGTCGAAGCATGATATAGCGAGGGATCACTGTACTGTGCTTTGTACAAGCTTATTAAACATTTTGCCTTTGCTTTACCTACATGACTAAGAACCTCCATAATGTAAAGTTCCATTGTCTTTATAAGTATTTGCATCACCTCTCATTTAAAAGTTAATAATTTAAAGAGTTTACAGTTCTTTTTCTTTTGTACTGTCCGCACTGGAGCATTGCATGTACTGATGTTACCAGTGTTCTCAACTGTTTGTGAATGTACCTGTGTAATTATTACATTTGGCTTGTATGCTGTGCATTTCACCATCTTTGGGGATTTGTTTTTTGATGCCGTATCCTGAAAATGAAGTGATCTAATTTTATACCAGCTTTATTCCACCATGTCTGACAACTCCTGCATGTGGCAATGCGTGGTCCTTTCCACTCAGCACAATACATTTGTACAGCACTTTGTCACAGGTTTCAGATTTTTTGTTTATGTGTGATTTTTTTTTTTTTTTCCCCTCCCCTCAATGCCCTCCAGATTCTTTCACAAAAGTTATCCTCTGTTAAGGCCCTCCATTTAAAGTGAAGGACAGTGATACCCAACTTATGCGCTTATTATAGTGTACTCAAGTGCAGATTATCATCGAGAGTATGTGTAGGTTTGAGCTATAGCCATGGGCATTATGCATGGTATTGTTTGCAATCATTTTCCCATACAGAGTGCTATCTAGTCATGTTCATTGTCCCAATGAGATTTAATTTCTGTAAGTGTAGGAGCATTTATTTTTAGTAAGGGCTGTAATTTACAAATGTTTTGCTATTCAGTTAATTGGGTGATTGTTTTTATTATTTGATCAACCTCTAATTTAAAAGCAATTTTTGTGCAAATGTGCATACGCTTTATTAAATGAAAAAAGTTGTGCTTTATTCCTAGCACATTACTTTCCTTCAAAACAAGTATCCATAAAATTAAATTTTTCAAAAGTGCACAGTTATAAGTGTTGTTACTAACTGTAAAGTCTAGCTTACCACTTTGAAGGTTGCTGTTGACATCCAGAGGCTTTTTATTCTGTAAGTAGCAGCAAAGACTGCCTTCCACATCAGGTTATTGACCAGGTTTATGCAAATGCCTGGTAGCCCTTCATATGATCAGAAATAATTACTCAATGGTTTTAAAGGCCCATTAGCATTAACTGAGTTGCCACTACCATCATCAAAAAATATCCTGCTAAGGAAGTTTTCATATTGTTGATGACTCAGATTCTGCACTGTCAGATAAGGACTTTGAGCTGCCAGGGGAAATAAAGAGAAGAACAAACAGACGCTGAGAATGCCTCTGGTTTATTCCAGAGTGTGAATGAGAAGGTAATCATCAATACATCTACATATTTTCTTTTCAATTGCTTATAGTTGTGCTCCTGTGGTTTGGGTATGTTAAACAAAAAAGTAGAGAGTGATAGGTTGAAATGGTGCACCAAGATTATGACAAAGAGGGAGGCTAAAGAAGATGTGCTTGGAGGTTGGTTTCAAATGATCTGAGATGAACTGGTCTAACACCAAAGGATCCCCAGTTCTATGGAATGTGAGGTAATCATTTGGGTGTGAGACGGGGTAACTAGCTAATCTGGGAAAGCTAGAAAAATAGCAATTAAACTGGTAATGATGATGATGAATCTTTAGTATTAATGTTTTCAGCCCCATAGCATCTTTGAGGTTGAGTATGCTACTGGTGCTAAACTGCATAAATATATAATTTACAGTTCGTTGTATTTCAGTGCCTGTGGTGGGCTGATGCCCTGCCTAGGGTTTGTTTCCTGCCTTGTGCCCTGTGTTGGCTGGGAATTAGCTCCAGCAGACCCCTGTGACCCTGTAGTTAGGATATAGCGGGTTGGATAATGGATGGATGGATGTACGTATTTCAGTGCAGACATGATGTTAGCTTAGACTGAGGTTGTTTCAGTATCAGGCTGTTTTCACTGAAACTGAAGTATGTGCCCATTTTAATTTACATATTATATTTTTTACTCTTCTCTGGTAATATGTAGTATTTGCTGACACTAATAAAATGTGGTTACCTTGTAATTCATGTTCTCTTGTCATTTGTGCATTTTCAATGTTTATCTTGCCTTCTATACTGATACAGTTTTGGCCAAAGTTGGTTATCTCACAAATTCTAGCCTGTTTAAATGTTACTGCTGGGTAATTTTTAAAAGAGAGTACTGCTTGAATACTTTTAAAGAGACGCATTACTCAGTTGTAATTGTATACCGGCTTCTAGGACCACATTAGCTTCAGTTTGACACTTTGTTTATCATTTATCAGCTGGGAATATTAACTTTTTTAATTACATTTGGGAGGGTAAATATTATAGTTTTACCCTGGATGTATGAGTAATTCAGCACAATCCTTTTGATCCTTTTCAGTAATATAATGATTAAGCAATTTTTCTCCACATGCTCTTAGTGTATGTGCTGTATCAATAATGGAGGAACCAAGGGATTCAGCAGCAAAAGTTACTGTGAATGAAAGGGAATCTTCATTAAAAATATTTTCCAGTAAATTTCACATGGTCACTTTTGCAGGGTTAATATTTTACTCAGTGATATACTTCGACTGACTGCACATTATTTTTCGTTAACATTTATCTAATCGAATAACTTAAACAGAAAGTTTCTTTTTATGCAGATAACATGATTCTTTGTTTTACTAATCTATACTCCATAATTTCATATGTATTAAATGTTCAGCAGGAGTCGAGCAGAATTTTGAGGTTCAGAATTTAATTGAATAAGACCGTGTTTTCTGTTAATAGCCTTGTACATCAGGTTATTGAGCAGGTTAATGTAAATGTCCGATAGCCATTCATATGCTCAGAAGTAATTACTCAATTATTTTAAAATTTTATTGAAATTAAGTATAGTACAATAGGGAGAATTAACATTGTTAAAATGATTTTTTCCCAAAAGTTTTTTTCAATAGTCTTGGCCCACCTAAGAAAGTTATGGATAAGCTCTTTACAGCACTGTGTTTATTTGCATATGAAAACAATATACAACAGTAGAATAAATACAAATAAATTGTTTTTTATCACAGATGATAGATTTTAAAAATAAATAAATTCAAGTAACTGTGGTGATAGTAAGAAAATGAAAAATCTTCTTCAAAATGCAAGGTAACTTGAAAGAAAAAGACAAGTAGGATGCATGAGCGAGCGCTTGCATAACTTTAGAAACACACGGTAAAGAATGTCAAGAAGAGATCATCAAAGAGTTTCTATAGTAGGATCAGGAGATGGTTTATGAGGTGGATATACATTTTTCTTATTGGTACATATGCGCAATACTAAAAACAAACTTAAAAGCACAGTATACACACATTCAAAATTCACTCATATTTTCAGTTGTTACCTTATTGTTAGTATGTGGCTACACGATTTTAAGCACATCACAAATCTGTTATAGTCAGTTTAATAAAAGTTCACAATTAAATGAATGTGTATACAGTGTATGAGAAAAATTGTTTGTGCACTTCAGTGTATAGTATGTGCCAACATAGAGTGTATATACTGCGAAAATGAATAACATCCTAAACTGTGCCTGATAAAAGCAACTTACGAGTGTATCACGAGTGTGTCATTTTCCAGTTAACATGACACTATTTTTAAAGCTGAGGGGTATAAGAAGGAATTGGTGGATGGAATCCAGAGCTTTAAAATGTAAATCCAGCAACACTGGATTTGAATGTTAAGATTTTCATATGAATTTATTCAAACAAATGTCATAATTGAAACATGAATTTATGCTATTAAGTAACTGTTGTTCCTGGGTTATCCACCATTTGTTTGATAATGGCAAAGTGCAGCTCAGTCCAAAAAACTTATAGAATCACCTGCTTATGCTCAGAGCTGACCATCTCTACTGAAATTGTGTTTAAAGCGCACATTTCTTTAGAATTGTGACAAAAAAGACAAACCATCATCAACTCAGGCAGTATATTATTGATCCTATAAAGGACACAAGCACAGGATATATAGTTGAAAGGGCTATTAACATACATTAGTTGTAGGTTATAATGGATTATGTATCATTTCCATGTCAAGGCTTTCATTTAAAGAAAGATCAAAACTAAGCATATATTTACCTTTTGAAATATTTGCTTTTTGCATTGAATTAAATGAACCATTGAAAACCAGCAGATTTGCACAATGATGAATACAACTTGAACTTGTTAGCATTTGGCAGCAATGTTTTAGCTTTAATATTGAAAAATACTGATTAACTGCATTTCATTGTGTACATTTACTTCATATTAACAGAAATCATTTTTGAATACAGTAGTTTACAGTACCATTTTAAAATGAAAGTACATGACCTCGCTATAAATTGACAGGATCCTTTTTAAATTAATCCATGAATTCAGCAAGCTGCATAATGCATGATAGCAATTAAATCACAGGGTGATGGACTACGGTTTGCCCTGTGATCTGAAAGTTTTTTCAGCTATGTCTGCCTAATCTTAATAGCTTTCATAAACAGCACATAATTACTGTATTTTTAAAGTGTTACTTTATTCTACTTTTTAGAGTTCCAATTGACTAATGTCAGTGAAGTCAGAGGGAAAGGAAATCCTGATGTGATAATACAGATTTACACTTTATTGCTAACTAAAAGTGTCAGAGTCCTACAAATTACTTGGATAAAGCAAGTTTAGATGATTACAACACTTAGAAAGTAACTGTTTTTATTTGAAGGTACTTAAGGAAAGGAATAAATTAAAGTTGATTGTTATGTTGGACAGTTCAAATGTTGGCATTGTAATTTCACACACGCCTGTAAGCAGCATTACTATAAAGCACCTGAGCAGTGCATTTTATTTTATCTTTATTATGTGCTTGAATATGTACAAGCAGAATTTTAAAATCAAAGAAACACAAATACTTCCTTACTAGGAATTGCCCTTAACGTGGGGCCAGTATTATAGTTTAAACTGGAAAATATTAAAGATAGTCAAACAGTAAGTCTTCAAGCAAAAAATCTGTTTTTATTTTAAATCCTTGTAACTTAACTTCTGTCTGCCTCAGTTGTATTGGTTGATATTTATATAGAAGTGTCCAGAGTATATTCTGAGTAAACTGTTAGATGAATTAATAATGGAATATTAGGCATCTTGTAAACCTACCAATTGCTTATTCATTCAAAAATAAAAGTATGCCTTAATACTGAAACACTTGCATAAGCAGTAGTGGTAAGGCTGATCATCCAATTACCGTATATACTTGAGTATAAGCCGACCCAAATATAAGCCGTGGTACCTAATTTTACCTACAAAAACTGGAAAAACTTATTGACTTGAGTATAAGCCTAGGGTGGGAAATGCAGCAGCTACTGGTAAGTTTCAGTAATAAAAATAAATACCAATAAAATAACCGTACATTAATTGAGGCATCAGCTCATTAATTGAGCACACAGCCCTGAATGAGTCTCACAGAGGCTGCACAGCACCACACAGAGCCCGCAACAGTTCTTCTACCACCAGCAGACCAAACCAGGTACAGTGGAACCTCGGGTCACGACCGTAATTTGTTCCAAAACTCTGGTCATAACCCAATTTAGTCATGACCCAAAGTAATTTCCCCCATAGGATTGTATGTAAATACAATTAATCCGTTCCAGACCGTACAAAGTATATGTAAATATTTTTTTTTAAGATTTTTAAGCACAAATATAGTTAATTACTAGCAAAAAACCTGCGCTTTGCAGCGAAGAAGCAGTGTGTTAAAGAAGTAATGAAAAAGAAAAGGAAACATCTTGAAAATAACGTAACATGATCATCAATGTAATTGTTTTGTCACTGTTATGAGTGTTGCTGTCATATATATATATATATATAGATATATATATATATATATATATATATATATATATATATATATATATATATATATATATATACACACATACATACATATACACACACATTATATATACAGTATATATATCTATGTCTATATATAAACACATACATACTGTACATACATACACAGACACACATTATATATATATATCTATCTATCTATCTATCTGTGTATGTGTGTGTATATATATATATATATATATATATATATATATATATATATATAATATATACACATACACACATATATATATATATATAGATATATATATATATATAGATATATATATATATCTCAAAATACCCGCGCTTCGCAGTGGTGAAGTACTGCCTTAAAAGTTTTATTAAGAAGAAAATTAAACCTTTTTAAACTGAGGGAAAATATACCAATAATTATTTGTTAAGGATCTCTTTGTATACCACATTGTGAGTTCGGCCCTCCGGTTGTAATATAACCAAGCTGTGCGCTGAGCTTACTCTTGAGCATGCAACGTACAGTTGGCCATGTGAACAGTAATCTTGTTTCAAATACAGCTTGAATTGCTGCTGTCATAATCGGTTTGAGTTTCATGGTTTGTTTCAATTACGAGTAGTAATAGTAATACGACAGTATTTGCAGGACTTGTGTTGAAGTGACATTCGGCATCTGTCAAGCGTTGTAAGTATACAACCAGTTTCATCGATAACTTCACATCCAGCTTTTGAGAGTGTAAACATTCATAAACATCAAAGTGTCCACTACTGAAACCGTCACCTGTGAATCTAAGATGTTTAAGAGGCATTGGCGGTTGTCCAAAGGTGTAAAATATTTGGCCATTTCGGTACACTTGAAAGCGACAACCGAACAATTCAGCGGCAGCCATCAACTCACATGCAGATGCATAGGTGAAGGGCTTAAGCATTTCACTCATATAGTGATCCTGTGTAGTATAATTATCTCCTGTATCGTCATCAGTCCACACCTTGAACCTGTCCCAGTCATTCAATACATAAGACACAATGTTTCTCCAGATACCAAGAGTGAGCCTGATATGGCCGCGCAATATGTAACAAAGAGAATGGAAAAGATAGATGCCATCTCTGGGCATGGAAACCACTCGGTAAGAGACAGTTCTTTGATCGATGGTGATCACCTCGATAGACATGTTAATGCGGGTACGGTTGGAATGATAAAGGAAATGGGTACCTGAACAATGTAAAGTAAGTCTAAAATACCTACACAATAACTATAATCGTAATAAATGAACAATAAAACAGCGGAGAAGCCGTGGATTAAATAAAAAGGCTGCAGTTATCAGCAGGGAGACGTAAATCTCGTGACGAAGCAAGGAAGGGAATGTAGAGACTGGAGCGACGGACGGCCTTATATAGGCAGGCAGCCAACAATGTGAGAGGCGTTGGGATGGGGGACCCAAAGCCGCCTCACATGGTGACTGAGCTGCAGGCTATGGACGTATATATGTACATAAGTAGGATTCAGTTAGCGTTGGGAACCCGCGTACCAAATTTCTTTAAGATGGGCCCATAAGTAACAAAGACTGTTGGAAAGTTCAATATGGCGGCTGACAGTGGCGTCATACCACCGAAATAAGTACGTACATTGGTTTCAGTTAGTGCAGGGAAGCCGCCTACCAAATTTCGTGAAGATGGGGCCAAAAATAAGAAAGTTCAACAGTTGTTGATCGTTACGCGTAGAATTTCGAAATGAAACCTGCTTAACTTTTGTAAGTAAGCTGTAAGGAATGAGCATGCCAAATTTCAGCCTTTTACCTACACGGGAAGTTGGAGAATTAGTGAAGTTTGCAAAAATTCAATATGGCGGCCAACAGTGGCGTCATACCACCGAAATAAGTACGTACATCGGTTTTGGTTAGCATAGGGAAGCCACCTACCAAATTTCGTGAAGATGGGTCCATAAATAAGAAAGTTCAACATGGCGGACGTTGTCGACTGTTATCGACCGTTATGACCGTTACATGTAGAATTTCGAAATGAAACCTGCTTAACTTTTGTAAGTAAGCTGTAAGGAATAAGCCTGCCAAATTTCAGCCTTCTACCTACACGGGAAGTTGGAGAATTAGTGATCAGTCAGTGAGTCAGTGAGGGCTTTGCCTTTTATTAGTATAGATACCATAGAATGCACAGCGTAATAGTAAACTAAATGTAAAAACATTGAATAACATTGAGAAAACCTTGAACAACAGAGAAAACTAACACTGCAAGAGTTCACGCTTACGAACTGTTCGCTATAAACACCTTTTTTTAATGAGTTTTAAGCACAGGGAAAAAAAATGAACATTTGAAAAATCTGTAATTTAATAAACCACCAAGAAAAGTAACATTGCAACAATGCACGCTACGAATGGATCGCTGTAAGCAGAAGTGAAGTAGAGGTTAAGCTCCAATAGAAAAAAGTCTTCATTAAATATAACGACGTTAAAACAATGCTCGAATCTGTCTCTTTAAAAACAAGCCCGGTGCATTAACTGCCTTTTCGGCCTTATGCAGCCAGCCCTCTCTCTCTCTCTCTCTCTCTTGTGTGCGTGCGTGTCTGTGTGTCTTTCTCTCTCTGCACAGGGAGAGACTGAACACATGCGGATTGGTAGGGGCAGCGGGACCTGACTCGAAGATAAGCCGAGGATGACGTTTTTCAGCACATTTTGGGTGCTGAAAAACTCGGCTTATATTCGAGTAATACGGTAGCTGTGAACCACCCAGTCTCACAGAGATTGCATAGGTGGTGAACCAGCTGAGGGTAGGGAAGGCTGCAGGGATCTGTATTATCCTCAGTGAACTTATCCAGGCTGGTGGTAAGGCTGTCCTCCTGGCATTTGAAGCAATCTTTGCTTCCATTTGGGAGACGGGCGTCATCCCAACTAACTGCAAAATAGAACTCATCATCCCTATCTGGAAAAGGATGGGTGATCATATGGATTGAGGCAACTAGGGAGGGATAACACTGCTGTTGGTTGCCGGGTAAGGTCTATGCTAGAGTCATCCTCAATGGGATCCGCGATCACTTGCTCACCTACCAGCAACGGGAGCAGTCTGGTGTTACACCTAAGACGTCTACCATCAACCTCATCCTGGCACTGAGAGTTCTCATGGAGCATATACATGAATACTAGCAGAGTTTCTTTGCAGCCTGGGATCCCCAAAAAGTTGCTGGATATTCTGACTGGCCTGTACACTAGTACTATGAGTGCTGTGCAGAGTGGAGGTAGAACCTATGCGCCAGTAGTGTATTCTTGTTCCTACTCTGTTCAGTGCTTGCATGAACTGGGTGTTGGGCAGGGTTGTGGGGTGCAGCGGCTTTGGGGTATCTGTGAAATGAGATTCACTGTTGTTGACTTTGCCGATGATGCTGTGATGTGCACAGAGTCAATTGAGGCCCTGATCAGTTCTCTCGAGAGACGGAGTGAGGAGTCTTGAGTGTCTGGGCTTATGAGTGTCCTGGATTAAAACCAAGATCCAGGCCTTTAATGACCTCTTGGGCACAGCCATCAGCAGTGTGTCTATCTGCGGAGAGAGTGTTGACCTTGTCGAGAGGTTTACTTACCTCGGCAGCAACATTTATGTCTCTGGTGACTCTTCCTATGAAGTCATCAGACAGGTTGGGAGAGAATTGGTGTCATGAGGTCACTGGAAGGTTGTGTGTGGCGCTACCAATATGAAGGTCCAAGTCTTTAGAGTCCTGGTGCTTCCCTTTTTATTATATGGTTGTGAGATATTGACACTGTCCAGTGACCTGAGGCGAAGGCTGAACTCCTTCGGTACTATGTCTCTTTGGTGAATCCTTGGGTACCACTTGTTTGAGTTTGTGTTAAATGAGCAGTTGCTCATGGAGTCCTGAATGAGGCACATTACCCGTATTGTGAGGAAGTGTCAGTTATAGCACTACCGCCATGTGGCTCAATTCCCCATGTGTGATCCGGCTAGCAGGATCCTCATTGTCGAGGATCCAAGTGGCTGGACAAGGCCAAGGAGACACCCACATAACTTTGGGTTGCAGCAGATAGCTAGTCATTTCCGAAAGGTGGGACTGCACCGTGTGTCTGCCTGGGGTGTTGCCAACTGGGATCTGAGCTGTTTCCTTGTGTTGTGGGTGCAGCAACATGCTGTACCAGTGCATGCTGCCCAACTTCGCCTGACCTGTACAGAGTACAATGCTGTGTAACACTTAATCATGAGCCTACAACTGACTTATTGATCATGCTTCCCTTAAAATTATTTTTGTTTTAAAGTGCTACCTATCATTGTTTCTAGTACTTCCATTCCATTAATGCTAAATTATACTATTCAACAGTATGCTACCTAGTCAGGCATGTTTAAAACTAGTAGACACATTAAGTAGTCAAGCTGTTAGAATGGTGCAATAAATTCAAAGTTGGAGAAAAAGGATGTAAGTGTATTAAGTTGATTTTTCCTGTATTAGAAGTTTTTGTTTTATAGTTGACAGCATGATTTTTATCGCTAGGAGCATGAATAGGCAGGTCCTGTTTTCTTGATTAAGTGTTACCCACCACCATCAGTTTTAATAGACCCAAGCTTTGGTGGAAGTAAGAATGCAGGATGAGAAAAATAAACAATACTTTCTTTAAAGGGACAGGTATATTTAAATGTCTTAGTAAGTATGCACAAGGTACCATTTAAAACTTACTCTTGTACTCATTATGTGGCAGTATTTGACTTTAAATGGCAAAATTAATATTTCAGATCAAAACACGAAGCAATTTTTTGGCATAATGAACAAATAGATGTTAAGAAATGAGAAAGCTTACACATAAAAGCAGCAAACATTTGAGAGTGTGATAAATACTGCAGAATAATTTTTTTAGAAATACATTTCTATATATGTTGGATTTTTCACTTTTACAAGAATAGTGTTGATGTTTAATCAGTTGAAACAAGACTACATTACCATAATATTCTACTCGGGAAGGGGTATCAATATATGTACAGTATACCAATGTATTGTGGCATTTTACAGAGTCCATAGGTTGCTGTCAAATTTCTGTTAAGCATGTAAAATCAATCAATATTCCGGTCATTAGTTATGTCACTGAGTAATGATGTTTTGTTAAGAGTATGCAAATTTAACGTTATAACAACTGAATCAATGTTACCGTGCAAACGTATTAATTAAAAGAATACACACTTTAGTGTATTTTTCCCCCAACAGTCATTTATTCAGAGATTGATAGTATTTTGCCTAAATTGATGACATGCATTTGGCAGCCTTATATACCACGTGTTTCTATAAGAACCCCTATGTCAATACTTATACCACTTAAGATTACAAAGACTGTTACGTTCTATACGAGACAGTGAGTTATTTTTGTAAAATTTTAAGTTTTGAAATTCATAGAATTCTGATTTAGAGTACTTCTAGCTATCCCGGGCTCAGGGTGATCCAGAAGAGAAACAGAAATTGAAACGGTCAGTGAATCCACAGTTGTAGAATGGTGAGAAGCATGAACTGCAAACCAGGCAGCACATTGACAAATAAGCTGTTGCACAGTAATTATAGAGTTCTGCCTCAGGTACACTTGGAGAGCCATGTCACTTAAAATGTGCCTGTTGGTAAAACGGCACTTTTCTTTAAACAAAAATCAAGTGTAACATAAGGTAAAGTTGGCAATGTACTTCTCAATAAAATTGAACAAACAAAAAACATGTTGGTTTTTACTATGACAGCATAAGATATAAGATGTGGTAAGAAATGGTTTTTCAGAACTGTTACTTGTACATGCTTTTTTTTCCCAGGACATTTGTAGAATGTAAAGCATGAAAACCTAAAGTCTGACATCCTAGAAAAGACCATTCAGCTCATCAGCCTTTGTTGTAGCGACACAAATATTATACTTGTCCATTTATTTTTTGAGGAAACTTATCCAGTGTTAGATATTTGTGTTTGAAAAAATATGTGAACTTCTAGAGTTATCAGTTATTTTGAAAGGGAAATTTGAGTCCAGCATTTCAATCAGTAGGATGATGATGACAATCAGTTCAGTGTTGAAGGCTCTGCCCTATTTAGAGAACATAAACTTGGGACTTCACTATTAAAGCCTGATCTTTACCACAAGGATCTGTGAAATTGTATCATGCCACAAACAAAGGAGATTTCTGAGGACTTCACAAAAAACTTTGTGATGCTCACAAGGCTGAAAAAGGTTGCATAATTATTTCTAAAGTGTTTATCTGCCTGAAAGTGGACTGGTGGAGTCCAGTGTACAAATGAAGGAAATTCAACACCGTTGTTACCCTCCCCAGGAGTGGTCAACCAGCAAAAATTATTTCAAGAGAAAGGTGTTTAATATTCTATTAGTGTTGCCAAGAACACAATGGTAACATCTAAATACCTAAAGGCCTGTGTTGCACTGGCTGATGTTGTTTACTCATGAGTCCACCATCAAAAGAACACTGAACAACAGTGGTGTGCTCTGGGTAAGCCCTAAGTCTATTGTAAGAATGTTCTTTGGACAAGTGTTATGTTTGGGGGAAAAGCAAGCACTGCTTTCCATCATAATAGCCTAATCCCATCTGTGAAATGTTATGATGGTGGCAGCAGTGTGATTTGAGTTTGCTCTGCTGCCTCTGAACCAGGGTGGCTTGTCATCATTGATAGAATTATGAATTGTACTAATAAACTAGCCAACCCGTAATTATTCATTGATGGGTGAACACTTCCTGAAAGACACAATTGTCCAAATGGGGTGGGTTTGAGGATACGACTGTGAGTGAATGAAAAGATGGAACTCTGGAGAGAGCAACATCCAGTTTTCAGTCACGGACAATTGTATTTGGCAGATACAGGCATATCTTTTTGAAAGTTTGGCCCTGTGCCTTATTAATTGTCATTGCAAAGGCTAATCTAACAGGAAATTGTCTGCGTGTAAAAGTAAAAGGCAAATTTGAATCTGATGGGGTCAGGGAAATCTGGGGAATAAGGACAGTTTCTGAGGGTAGGAGCTGCAATAGTTTCATGTAGTCAGCGTATTGTTGAGCAGACTGTATGACTATGCTTCCGTGACTAAGAACAATGGACAGCACATCGCCGAAGTTAGCCCAATGTTGGTAAACAAATGTTACAGCCATGTTGCGAAGTTCTAGAGAAACAGTTTCGTCGATGACATTTTTCCAGAAATATGCGACTGATAGAAACAAACAGTTACCTGATGCTGGAATTTGTATAACATTGAAAGAAGTGTTGTTTCCATGAAATACATGTGAAGCGGTTGCCATTTTAGGAAACAAAGGAAAAAAAGAAGGGGAACAAAAACAACAGGGAGAACAGAAGCTTGCGAGGAGAAACAAAGACGGCAGCAATGAGAGAGACCTGCTAGCAAAGTAAAGCAGCCCACACCGAAAAGAACAATGAAAAGTCAACATGGCTCAGAGGTGCATGTGGACTGTAGCAGAAACCAAAGCAACTGAGGAGGTGTTTGGTGAGGTGTTGGGGGCGGGCACATGAGCAGGCAGTATGCATGCCTCGAGAGTGAGGGTGAACGCGGGGGGGTTAGAGTTGGAGGACGAGGCTCCGTCGTGCTTCCCATGGTTGGGCGACTTGGTCGAGATATAGCTAGATATATATGTGTGTATATATATATATATATATATATATATATATATATATATATATATATATATACACACTGCTCACAAAAATTAAAGGAACATTTTAAAGAAACACATTAGATACATCAGATCTCAATATGAAGTTGGATATCTATACAAATAACGACAGGGCAATGTCTTAGGAACAAAAGGATGCCAAGTCTTTTAATGGAAATAAAAGATTTCTGCTTACAGAGGGCTCAATTATGTAGACACCCTAAAATCAGAGTGAAATAAAGATGTGGCAGGCTAGTCCATTTTTTCAAAAACTTAATTTCTGCTACTCAAAATGCTTTTCAGTATCTTGTGTGGCGCCCACGAGCTTGTATGCATGCTTGACAACGTCGGGACATGCTCCTAATGAGACGACGGATGGTGTCTGGTGGCATTTCCTCCCAGATCTGTATGAGGGCATCCCTGAGCTGTTGTACAGTCTGAGGAGCAACCTGGCGGCACCTAATGGACTGAAACATAATGTCCCACAGATGTTCTATTGGGTTTAAGTCAGGGGATCGTGAAGGCCATTCAATTGTTTCAATTCCTTCATCCTCCAGGTACTACCTGCATACTCTTGCCACATGACGCCGAGCATTGTCGTGCATTAGGAGGAAACCAGGACCCACTGCACCAGCGTAGGGTCTGACAATGGGTCCAAGGATTTCATCCTGATACCTAATGGCAGTCAAGATGCCGTTGTCTAGCCTGTAGAGGTCTGTGAGTCGCTCCATGGATATGCCTCCAAGATCATCACTGACCCACCACCAAACCAGTCATGCTAAACGATGTTACAGGCAGCATAATATTCTCCACGGCTTCTCCTGACCCTTTCACGTCTTTCACATATACTCAGGGTGAACCTGCTCTCATCTGTGAAAAGCACAGGACGCCAGTGGTGGACCTGCCAATTCTGGTATTCTATGGCAAATGCCAATTGAGCTCCCGGTGCTGTGCAGTGAGCACAGGGTGCAGTAGACATTTGGGCCCTCAAGGCAACCCTCATGAAGTCTGTTTCTGATTGTTTGGTCAGAGACATTCACACCAGTGGCCTGCTGGAGGTCATTTTGTAGGGCTCTGGCAGTGCTCATCCTGTTCCTCCTTGCCCAAAGGAGCAGATACTGGTCCTGCTGATGGGTTATGGACCTTCTATGGCCCTCTCCAGTTCTCCTAGAGTAACTGCTTGTCTCCTAGAATCTCCTCCATGCCCTTGAGACTGTGCAGGGAGACACAGCAAACCTTCTGGCAATGACACGTATTGATGTGCCATCCTGGAGAAGTTGGACTACCTGTGCAACCTCTGTAGGGTCCAGGTATCGCCTCATGCTACCAGTAGTGACACTGACTGTAGCCAAATGCAAAACTAGTGAAGAAACAGTCAGAAAAGATGAGGAGGGAAAAATGTCAGTGGCCTCCACCTGTTAAACCATTCCTGTTTTGAGGGTCATCTCATTGTTGCCCCTCTAGTGCATCTGTTGTTAATTTCATTAACACCACAGCAGCTGAAACTGATTAACAACCCCCTCTGCTACTTAACTGACCAGATTAATATCCCATAAGTTTCATTGACTTTATGCTATACTCTGATTAAAAAGTGTTCCTTTAATTCTTTTGAGCAGTATATATATAGATATATATACACTGTATCTATAGATCAATCAATCAATCAACATTTATTTATATAGCACATATTCATACAAAAAAATGTAGCTCAAAGTGCTTTACAAAATGAATAGAAAAATAGAAGACACAATAAAAATAAACATAAGTCAACATTAATTAACATAGAATAAGTAAGGTCCGATGGCCAGGGTGGACAGAAAAAACAAAAAAAAACTACAAAAGCTGGAGAAAAAAATAAAATCTGTAGGGGTTCCAGACCACGAGACCGCCCAGTCCCCTCTGGGCAATCTACCTAACATAAGTCAAACAGTCCTCTTTGTATTTAGGGTTTTCATGGAAGGACCTGATGATGATGGTCACGTAGACTTCTGGCTTTCAGTCCATCAATGTTGGTGCATCATGATGCTTTGAGTAGGTGGTGGTGGCGCAGGCCACCACAAAGAAACCGGAAAAAGAAACAGAAGAGAGAGTTGGGGTCAGTGGATTTTAGAGCCACTATGAATAGTTATTGTGATGAATTGAACATACAGAGTATCAGTATTAAGTTAAAGTGAAGTTATGAGAAGGCCATGTTAAAGTAATGTGTTTTCAGCAGTGTTTTAAAGTGCTCTACTGTATTTGCCTGGCGAATTCCTATTGGCAGGCTATTCCAGATTTTAGGTGCATAACAGCAGAAGGCTGCCTCACCACTTCTTTTAAGTTTAGCTTTTGGAATTATAAGGAGACACTCATTTGAAGATCTAAGGTTACGATTTGGAATATAATGTGTCAGGCATTCCGATATATAAGATGGAGCGCGATTATTTAAGGCTTTATAAACCATAAGCAGTATTTTAAAGTCAATCCTGAATGACACAGGCAACCAGTGTAGTGACATCAAAACTGGAGAAATGTGTTCGGATTTTCTTTTCCCAGTTAGGATTCTAGCAGCTGCATTCTGCACTCGTTGCAAGTGATTTATGTCTTTTTTGGGTAGTCCTGAGAGGAGTGCGTTACAGTAATCTAGTCTACTGAAAACAAAAGCGTGAATTAATTTCTCAGCATCTTTCAATGATATAAGAGGTCTAACTTTTGCTATGTTTCTTAAGTGAAAAAATGCTGTCCTAGTGGTCTGATGAATATGTGATTTTAAAATTCAGATTACAGTCAACGGTTACCCCTAAGTTTTTTACTTCCATCTTAACTTTCAATCCTAGTGCATTTATTTCTGATAACCTCATTGAATCCATTATTGCCAATTACTAAGATTTCAGTTTTCTCTTTATTTAGTTTGAGAAAATTACTATTCATCCATTCAGAAATACCAGTAAGACATTGTGTTAGTGTCGAAAGAGTCGGAGTCATCAGGTGCTATTGATAAGTACAGCTGTGTGTCATCAGCATAGCTGTGGTAACTCACGTTGTAACCTGAGATAATCTGACCTAATTTAAGCATGTAGATTGAGAAAAGCAGCGGACCTAGGATAGAGCCTTGTGGAACACCATATCGAATATCATGTGTCTTTGAGATGTGATTACCACAACTCACAAAGAATTTTCTACCTGCCAGGTAGGATTCAAACCAATTTAAGACACTGCCAGAGAGGCCCACCCATTGACTAAGGCGATTTCTAAGAATATTGTGATCAATGGTGTCAAATGCAGCACTCAGATCTAAGAGGATGAGAACAGATAAATGGCCTCTGTCTGCACTTACCCGGAAGTCATTTACTACTTTAACGAGTGCAGTTTCTGTGCTGTGATTTGTTCTGAAACCTGACTGAAATTTATCAAGAATAGCATGTTTATTGAGGTGGTCGTTTAATTGCAAAATGACTGCCTTCTCTAGAATTTTACTTAAGAAGGGCAGGTTGGAGATGGGTCTAAAATTTTCAAAGGCAGAGGGGTCAAGATTATTTTTCTTGAGCGGGGGATTAACTACAGCAGTCTTAAGACAGTCTGGAAAGACCCCCGTATATATAGATTCTACAGGAAAGTGTCAGGATATCCGACTGTGAACTGTGAAACTCAAGAGAAAGTGGTACATGCAGCAAGACGTTGACCCTAAATGTACAAGTCATAGAAGAAATTTTATTTTGGAACTGAGCCAAACTCCTTACCTTAATCAAATAGAAAGGATCTAAAGCAGACAGTTCATGCAAGGAAGCTCAATAGCATCACTGAGCTGAAGCAGTTTGGCAAGGAGAAATGGAATATAATAATTCCTCAAAGTTGATGTGAAGGACTGATGAACAGTTAACTGAAATGTTTAGCAGATGTAACTGCTGCACAAGGGGGTCACACCAATTACTGAAAGCAAATATTCACATTCTTTTTCACATTCAAAAATGTAACTTTGGGTAATTTTTTTCAATAAATAATCAAATATAATGTTTCTTTGTAATTTGATGGGCTCTCTTTATCTAGTTTTATAAGTCATCTAAAACTTTTATTACATTTTAGATCATATATGTGAAGAAATAGAGAAAATTCTAATGGGTTCATAAACTTTCTAGCCCCCCTTGCAGCTAAGCCGTCTGAATATATCTTGTAGATAAAAAAACTGCCTTGTTTATATGGTTATCTGTATTATTTAGGTTTGTATTTATTTGTTTACTCATTTCATTTTCTATTTCATTTTATTCAATAATTTATTCTTTTATATTTTTTTATCTTTATGTAAAGTACTTTGAACTACATATTTTGCATGAAAAATGCCATAGCAATAAATGTTAAACTTGTTTTTTTTAGGCAGTATGTAAATAGGCTTTGCAATAAAGTATCCAAAAATCACTTATTGTACCACATGTGGCTTGTATTTTAAATGTAGTGTAAATCAGGCATGTCAAACTCGTGGCCCGCATGACAGATCCTAGTTAGCACTGAACTTGTACAAAATGATTGCTATCGTTTGTGATTGAATCATTCAGCATCTTCGGTGTTACTTATTGACTTTTCTTACTTCTGCCTTCTGACAAAAGCGTGTTTTCCCATGGCATTATGGTACCCGAAACGTCTTCTGCTAGTATAGCCATGAGCCTTGACCAAAGCTAATGAGCCGCAACGTCACAACTGAAGTGCTAGGCTGCAGCAGCAGGCAGCAGGGGCAGCTTAAGGCATGTGCAAACTGTGCACCTGCACAGGGCCGCCACGCCAATATATATTGAATATAAAACAGAAAGAGAAAATAACGACACAGCTGACGACAATGTGGCCGAAAAACATGGTGTTTCTTGTTAATTAGTACGCTGTATTTACTAATGTAGCTAGAGTCGGAGCAGTAAGTTATATGTAGTATTATAACGTTCTGCCATAATGAGAATATCATGGGCTGCCACTTGGTTTTCAAGTTACAGACACGCGCATATAGAAGCGTGTCATGAGCACAAGGCGGCTATGCAGTGTCCGCAACGGACGTGGCCATCCACCGTGCATAAGATACTATATTGACATTGGCAAGCGAAGGGGCCACCGATTCTTTCTCTGCCCAGGGCCGCCACGAGCCTAGAGCCGCCCCTGCTAGGCTACACTGCTGGCTGGGCTGCTGAGACTGGCCACTGGGCAGAACTGACCATCACGAGTAGTAATAGCCCTCATATTTTCAAGTTTTTTTGCTCTAGTTTTATGTAGTGTTGTGCTAGTATTGTAACGAACAGTTAGTGCAGACTACAGTTGAAGATCTGAAGAGGACGCGAGAAGTTGGTGAGTTGTTTATTAACATATTTTTGTGATTTTGAGTTTGTAAAATTAGTGTAGGTCAGGGGGCGTTTTGCATATCGGCTTATTTTACAATATAAACTTTGAAGTAAACTTAGTAAAGTAAAATTTGATTTTTGGAGGATGTGTTTTCCAACTTGAATTACTGAGCAATGAATTCAGTGAGCGTTTTCGTGATTTCAGTTCACACGAACAGGACTGAGAATATCCAAATGGAATTGATTGAACTGCAGTCAGATTCTATTCTAAAGGCAAAATACAACGAAGTTGGTGTGCCAGGCTTGTATGCTTACCTGCCACCCTCATATGTGCAGATCCGTAAGTTGGCATCGACAGTACTGTCTATGTGCAGAAGCACTTACTTTTGTGAGCAATTGTTTGCGCTAATGAAAGCTACCAAAACTCCACACCGCTCAAGACTTACTGTCGAGCACATTTCATCCTTCATAAAAGTTGCAGCTGCACACGATTTCAAGCCTGATATTGACGAACTGGTTACTAACAAGAGATGCTAAGTGTCGGGACAAAAGAAATAGATCTCACACTGTAAGACTCCTTTATAAGCAATGATGATAATATAATTAATATAATATAATAATATAAGGACTTAACTAAGAGGCTAAGATTGTATGCTGTTGTATGGGGAATGTATGGAAATAAATTGCTTTTCTTTAATCTTTAAGTGTTACATTTTTTTTAAGTTTTCAGTATTGGAAAGAAAGCTACAGTAACTTTGTATAATAGTCTAATAGTATTTATTACAGTGTGGCCCGCTGACGCACGTATGGCAGTCGAAGCGGCCCACCAATGGTGTGAGTTTGACATGCCTGGTATAAATTATAGAAGTTAAGCTGTTTCAGGTAAACCATTTTTGAGATATAACTTGGTTTTCAGAAAAAAGATTTTGAGGCCTTTTGTAGTAAAATTGCAAAAGCACTATAATTGAAAAAGATGCTGTATTATTTAACTGTATATTCTTTTAAAGGTCTGATATTTTAAGTGTTCTAAAAATAAAATTCAGTAAATTTTTTTCTGTATGTCTTTACATAGGTCGCTTCTGGTTGTCCATTTTTGTGCATCATGGGCTCCACAATGTGCTCAGATGAACAATGTGATAGCAGAGCTAGCAAAAGAGCATTCACAGGTTACATTTGTCAAGGTAAGTATGGTACCAACATTGCATGTTTATTGCTGCAACTGTTGCTTAAGTCAACTGTTTTGTGAAGTTCAAAATTGCTTTTCTGTGGTCAAAGTGCCCTCAATAAAAATTATTTTATTTAGTTTTAATTCCACAAGGTAACCTGGCCATTAAAAATGTGTTCACCCAGCAATTTTGGATTAGTCTTCAATGTTAACACAAGAACAGGTCACTGACTGATCGATCGTATTTTTTCCTTTTCCTTTTCAACTTCTGCTTGATCATTTTGTGTACTATTTTAGTATCCCTTTAAACAGTTTTTAATGTAATTTTTGAAACGTGTTTTTTATTTGCTACAGTCATTAAATAAGAATTAAGTTTACACAGGGTTGCCGGATTTGACCATGTTTGTCAGTACTATCTAATTATTATTCTAACAAAAAAAGCAAAAAAAAAAAAAGAGGATTAAGTCAAGTAAGTGATGAAGCCCTATGTATTCTCTTTAGGAAAGAGATACAACCTTTCGTAAGCTTGTTCAATTACTGAATAGCAAAGCATGGGGCCATTTTAATATATCCCATTATCTATATTGACATTCTCCAAATTTTCTAGCAATTTTCCCTAACTTATTTTATTACTTGTGCAGCTTGTTTTATAGATGGTATTCAACCAATAATTTCCAATAAATGGCAACTTCTTTGCTGCTTGGAAAGAGGATTTTTTGATCTGTGAAGGTCTGCTTTGTTATTGTTTTATATTGTTTCTCTACTTTATTATTTTTTTATTTGGGTAAAGGCTTACAATAAATAAGCTTTAATGTTGAAGTGAACTGATGATAGCTAACATAATTTACTTGAATGCCTTGTAAATACATGTGAAATACAAGAGTTTCAAAAATATGTAGCAAATATCATTAAGTTACCATGAACTTCTTGTATTTGCTTTATAATTGCAAGGGCTTGTGCATGTCAGTTATGATGTACTGGTCCACAGATTTTGTCAATAGAGCAAACAGCAAAATTTGCTAGAGGCAAAAAATAAGTGCAGTAATCATGACATAACTGGGGTCAGTGATTTATGGATTTCAATATCTCATAGCTAAATACGATTGAAAATTTACTGGGTCAGTAGTGCATCAAAATTTTCATTTCCTGCCCAAAGGCATTTTTTGAAATGTGTTGTAAAGTAAAAACCTCTGAACCTTTTTTGACATTGCACTGACTGCAGGTAAGATACTGCAGTTAGAACATTTCTGGAAAAATATATAGAAAATTGTCAATAGAAAGTCTTAAACTTTTCAATTCATTTGTTTAAAAAAAACTATAATTTAAATATAAAATTTTATAATAGATAATGCTTCAACTGTACCTCAGGTGTACATTTTACTGTAAAGTTTCTAAAACCTATTATTCTAAAATTCTTTAAATTTGTGATTCAGTTAAGCTGTGTCAATTACAAGGGAAGTGTATCACATGCTGTATCTATTTCAATAATTACCCATCACATAGTTTTGTTCTAAATTAATGGCTTACATCCCTATTTTCCTTTGCAAAATACAGACAAAAAAGCACACAAACACTGAAGCTGTTCTCATGTACAAGAGCAAAAAGCAAAAATGATATCCTATGTAACACACAAAATTGTATAATGGTAAACAACTTTTATTCTTGTTGGAAAAATGTGCCATTTTGGACTTGTTTGTGTTTCTTCAATGATAAATCATATATTATGCAGATAGATAATGCACAGAAATCTGTCAAAATTGCACAGTGCGCATATGGACTTGTACGGTTGTCTTTAAAGTGCGCTAATTCTCATTGTGGATACACAAAATAATAAAATTGGACCCCATAATTGAAATTGACCCCAACGTTTCAATAAGCAGATACTGTACATAAAAAATCTAGACCTTCCCATTTTTAACTTTCAGGCAGTTTCAGTGACAATTAGAAATAATATTCATTAAAATAGCATAGTTCAAAGAATGCCTTTATTCCTCCTATTTTGCATTAAAACTTAAGTAGTTCAATTTACAGAAACACCAGGAGTGAATGTTGTGATTTACATGCTAAAACACAATTCAGCCTCACTATATTAAAATTACTGTTTAATTACAAAACTGAATTTATAAATATATTGTCAATATTATGCAAATAGTTTGCTTTTGAAAGGAATGCTCCACTCTTTTGTATGTCACTATTATGAGAGGTCTGTGGCAAAGTGGCGTTTTTAAATAAATAATCATGTCCCGAGAAGTGTGGACTCTAATCAGGTGTGGATATACACAAATATACTTTGCTCCAGGGTGGATTGGGGTGCTTGGTTGATCACGCATACATGTGCAAAGGCAAGCAATCAGTCAAGTGTGTCATTCACACTTCGCTGATAGTGATATATCACACCTGCGCCCAATCAGGAAAGTTAAAAAAAAAAAAAGGAGCCTGTACAGCAGAGTCGGAATAGGAACAGAAAAAGAACAGAAAGGAAAGGTTAAAGTAAAGAAGGATGGAGAAAATGACAGAAACAGGACCGGAGATGGTGCAACAAAGAGTGGAAGCAGGTGTACAAGAAAGTAAGGCCCAGGTGAGAAGAGTGTGGGCAACGCTCAAGAGAGGGCTGTGGGTTGATCTTGCTGAGCATTTATGGAGCACGGACTGTAGTAGGAGAGGGGGGAGCAAGGAACAAAGCTCAGTGTGGTGCCCTGTAAATGATGATGTACTGGCAACAGGTGCCTACGGTGAATTAAGGATTGTCTGCGCCTGTTAGTTGATGTCTCCTCATGCTGTCGAATCTGAAAAGAGTATACCAGGGAGATATTGGATTTTAGAAGAAAGCACCGAAGCTTTTCAAAAAGAAAATGTTCACCCTTGTATTGTAACCTTGTTTTAGTGGAATTATTTGTTGCATATTTTAACCTCCACATTCACTGATTTTATTGATTATTTATTGAATTGATAGAGTATTGCACTGTTGGACACTTTGTTTTTGGTTTGATTTCATTGAAAGCACTGACACTTGTTTCACCAACCCCTTGCAGAATGTATGTGTTATTTACCCAGCTCATCTTGGTCTATGACTATCAACTGTTTCAGGTTGAGGCTCCAGAAACAGAAACAAAGACACAGGAATGTGGAGCTGACCCATACCATCCCAGTCACTTACATCATATGTTTTGTGATAACCGAAAAATCATGTTTTCATGGGTAATAGAGGTAAACCTTATGATAGAATGGTGCTCTATGGTGACCAGCGCTGGACCACAGCAAACAATGTCAAAAACATTTGTTGAAAAAGAACTTGCGTCACTTGTGGCGCATTGTGCATTTATTAGTTACTAGCAAAATACCCGCGCTTTGCAGTGAAGAAGTAGTATGTTAAAGAAGTAAAGAAAAAGGAAACATTTTGAAAATAATGTAACATGATTGTCAGAGTAATTGTTTTGTGTATTTGGCCACAGCGTCACAAAGTTGTTTTCGTCTAGCTGCATCAGAAAATGTACCACGACGTCTGACACGCCTCCTCTTTAGTGTTTTCTCACAGCTTGGATTGCTGCTGTTATAATTGGTTTGAGTCTATATATATATATATATATATATATATATATATATATGTATGTATGTATGTGTCTATATGTGTGTGTATAGCTTTGGTCACTGAGTGCAAGGGAAAAAAGTAAAATGTAGTCTATAAGCTATTAAACAGTAAAACATTAACGTTTTAAGAAGTAAAGATACACTGAGCACCACTGGAGTGGTTTCGGGTAAGCTACATTTTAAAGCCGGCGTAACATAACAGGTAAGTAGTACTAACAGCAGCTAAAATGTATATGGATCATCTCTTGGTATTTGATCCCTTTTGAAAGGCGCAACACGACGGCTGTGGTATAGAAATTACGTTTTCTATGTGAACGTCCAAATTTCTGCCTGTGGTAATGTGCCTTACCGGCATTACCAGCGATTAAAAGAAAATCATTTTTTGTGTCCTCTGCAGTATTAAGAGAGAAAGGGTTTGGTTGGGGATAAAAGGAAAAAAGGTGTAAAGAAAGGAAACTTGCTATTTTCTTTAATATAGTGTAGAGAGAGGTCTTCGCTGACGATATGAGCGTCGTGGTGGGTCTCGTGTAGACTGGAGAGATGGCCCTGCCATTAACTGTCCGGGATGGCACTGTCGGTCTTCCACTCCTGTGCGTGTCTTCATAATCCGACCTGACAACCTCATAGTCATTACTTTGCCGCGGTCTAGAAATGGGATCCCGTGTTTACAGTTGTCTGGGCTATAGCTCATGGGAAGGGGGAAAAAAATTAAAAGTGTTTACTTTCACTTAAGGCAGAAGCGCAGTCAGCATCTCAAAGGCCGACACAGCTACGCACACGCGGGCGCGCGCCGGCTCCCCGACTTTTGTAGTATTTTTGCAGTGCAGGAAACACCAGTTTTTGCAGACATGTTTACGTGAGCAAAACTCTCCACGCTCTTTAGAGGTCTTGCTTTCTCTGCGTACTGCGTTCATAGTCAGTTCACGTGAGCCGCTCGGAGTACATGCATCAAAGCTTCTGAGCTGTGTCTGTGCTATCTCGTGCGATCTTGCGATGTCCATGGCATTATTTAATGTTAGCTAAGACCCGGCACTTAAAAGTTTCTCGCTACAGCAATTTTAACTCCGTTAAAAAGTGATCCAAAGTCTCGTTTATACCTCGCGTCTTCTCATTAAACTTGTATCTTGTGAATAAAGTATTCTGCGTTTTTCTTCAGCGCTCTTTGGGGGCTCTTCCTTCTTTTCTACGTACTGTGGTCATAGTCAGTTCACGTGATTATGTGGGAGGCGTGATGATGTCACACGCAGCTCCGCCCCCCACGGCCATTGGGCTAACGTCCATTACAGTATATGGAGAAAAATAGGTTCCAGTTATGACCATTATGTGTAGAATTTCGAAATGAAACCTGCCCAACTTTTGTAAGTAAGCTGTAAGGAATGAGCCTGCCAAATTTCAGCCTTCTACCTACACGGGAAGTTGGAGAATTAGTGATGAGTGAGTGAGTCAGTGAGGGCTTTGCCTTTTATTAGTATAGATTCAGACATATGCTGCCATTATGCAAAATGCATGTTAAAATATTGTTAAATAAAAGCTTCTGGAAAAATCAGTGCCAGGTAAAAAACAGGAAAAGCAGTTTGAATGGGATTAAGTTTTTGAACTGAAGATATGATTCTTGACCATTGAATAAGGAAGATATGTGAGTGGATGTTTACATGTTATAAAATTGTCATTTAACAAAAACAAAAATATATCTTTTTAAAGAAAGTAGTTTTTCTGATAGCAGATAAAGTTTAATGCTATTATGTGACATAAGCTGGATAGTACCAGGTATTGTTTAATTGCTAGGTAAAGGAAAGCTAATAGGTTGCCTGTTCTTCCTTATTTGGTGTTTGTGAGTATGTGTGTGTATATAAAAATATACTAGTACTGTAGTAATTAAGGATTGCATTTTTGTAAGCCTTTTTTTTTTCTTTTAGAATTGATGATGTCAATGATGCAATGCCATTTCATTCGATACCATTCAAGTTAAAAACAGGATTTTATTCTCGCCTTACAGATGAACATGAGTTTTAGTTGACCAGAAAAGCTTCAAATTCCACCCTCAACATTATTTGTTTCTGAAAACATCTTCTTGGACATGCATCATGTTTAACAGCAAAGCGCTGCGCTGCACTGCACACTCAATAAATCTGTAAAAGTGTAGATAGTTATCCAGCACTTCATGACTCCAAAAAAATAAGGAAAATTATTTTGACATGCATGCTGTCACTCTGTGTTCAGGTCTTGTTTTGGCTTTACACTAAGTTGCATGGTGATGATGATAGCGTGCCCAGGCCTTGAATGTTAAAGCGCAGTGTGAGTGCAGGCCAGCGGGGAGCGGTTATGGGTCAGTCAAGCTCGGGCATGGTGTGGAACAAACGTGGCTAGTCTGGGTACTCCCTTAAACTCGCAGAATAATAATGTCGCAGGAGCAAGTCAGACATGTGAACTAATAAATAACAATGAATATTAAATAGGAAGGTATGTAAGAAGAAGATCCACCCCTAATGGGAGCAGCCAAAAGAAGAAGATTAAATAGAAATGGCAATAGTTCTAATTTATTAAGAGAGATGTATAATGTAATCACCTGAAATTACAAAATGCAGTAGATGGCAGTGGAAAATTAAAATAAAATCAAAAGGATGTTATGTTTGATGATTATAAAATAATATAAAGAAAGAATCATTTTTTTTTTTTTAAACCGTAGGACAATATTTTCAACTATTAGGGTAATTATATACAGGTAATCATCATTTATTTTACTCTTTGAGTTTAGTAATGTAATGTTGACAATAATTATTCTGCATATGCTTTGGTATGCAAAACACAAACCAGATCAAGATAAAAACAAATAATCAACAGGACTCAAACCACTTTACCACTCACTTGCTTTTGGAAATACAACAATTTATGCTAAGCAGCAACTGTTCAAGGGCTGCACTTAATGTCTTTTCAGCTATTAAATGTAAAATGTTGTTTTTGTGTATTTCTCCAATTTTTTTCCACATGTTCTAATATATGTTTGTGAGGTGTTGCAGCCTGTGTTGACAATACTTTGGTGCCAGGATAAAAAGCTTTATTGTCACAGAATATAAAAATAAAGTGTTCTATTATTGATTGTCTTTGCCATTTTTGGAATCTGCTTTCCTTTATTTAGGTGGTGCATTAGATTTACATAAAAAGTAAGGGTGAGTCTTGCATTCTGTACTTCTGATAACACTGTTTCTTTTCACCTGATAAAGAGGTCACATTTAATCTTGCGTTATCCACCCTAGCACAAATATTTTTGTGGTTAAGCATACCACAAAATAGAATGATAGCCAATTTTTAAAAAGTAAATAAAAATGTACAGGAAAATTAATTTACTAGTAGAGAATACATGTTATATACAGTGATCCCTCCTCGATTGCGGGGGTTGCGTTCCAGAACCCCCCGCAAAAGGTGAAAATCCGCAAAGTAAAAACCATACGTTTATATTATTATTTTTATATTGTCACGCGTCACAGATTTGCACAGAAACACAGGGGGTTGTAGAGACAGGGACTTTAAAACACTGCAAACAAACATTTGTCTCATTTTCAAAAGTTTAAACTGTGCTCCATGACAAGACAGAGATGACAGTTCCCTCTCACAATTAAAAGAATGCAAACATATCTTCCTCTTCAAAGGAGTGCGCGTCAGGAGCAGAGAATGTCAGAGAGAGAGAGACAGAGAGAGAAAAGCAAACAATCAAAAATCAATAGGTGCCATTCAGCCTTTTATGTATGCGAAGCACCGCGCGGGAAGCATATCGTATATCATTGAGGAGTTTTATTTAATACATAATACTTGCTCTGATTGGGTAGCTTCTCAGCCTTCCGCCAATAGTGTCCCTTGTATGAAATCAACTGGGCAAACCAACTAAAGAAGCATGTACCATAAATTAAAAGACCCATTGTCTACAGAAATCCGCAAACCAGCAAAAAATCTGTGATATATATTTATATATGCTTACGTATAAAATCCGCAATGGAGTGAAGCCACGAAAGTCGAAGTGCTATATAGTGAGGGATCACTGTATAGAGTAATGCAATGATATTTTTTTTTTTTGGAAAAGGGTCTGTGTTGTTTTTTTGTTTTTAGAAATCTGGCACATTACAAAAGATGCTTGGTTAAATTGCGACCTTTTTGTAAATCATCCATAGCTTAATCAGCTTTATAATATAATAAATAAAATATTTTATATTACTGAATCCTAACTTGTCTGTTCATTTTGAGCTTGGTAACTTTTTCATCAGGGTGATAGGTGGATATCCGTGTCCCCTCATCTCAGGGACTTGCATTTACATTCCAGCTCTGCATGGATTTTCTACGAATAGTCCTTTGTTACTATGTTGCACATTGTAATTTAATTGCCATATGTGAACTCCCATTTTTTATATATATATTTTCCCGGAGATGAACAGGTGTATAATTGAAAATTGGTTCCTGCTTTATAACCAGTACTTTAGGGAGCAGGTCCTGGCTGTGTGAGATTTATAATGGAAAAGTGAATGCATGATAAAGCCCTTCGAAAAGTTAAGGAAAACATTAAGATCATACTATGGTAGACAGTATCCCAATTAAAATAATGTTTTGAAAGCCATTATTTTCAAGCTGCCTTCACCAATAAAATTGCTTAGAATTATAAAATGAACCTGGACGTGACAGATAAATCTTTATATCTTCCTCAACCACACTTTTTTTAATTTTTTTGGCATGCATAGGAGATGCTGAACTTGGGTTCCATTGCCAATGGACAATTATTTAAATCTATTAATTAAAAAAATTATTAAAGTCACGTGTTTCGTACATTGAAAAAAAAAATGTCCATCAACTGTTTCAAAAAGTTCAAAGATCTAATTGAAAATAGGTAGACTTGCCAAGTTTCTGCCACTTTCCTGGGTTTTTAATGGTTTAAAGAAATACATTTCAGGGCAAGAAAATAAAATTCCTATAGTTATTTAGCCATATTAAAAAACATGTTTTGATAAACTGAAATGATAAACTAGAAAGCTAAAAACACCTTTGACCTACGACATGAAATTAGACAATGCTTGCACAAATGGGTATCACTATAGTACATACAGTATCATAGAATTATATAAAAATGACAATAGACTAGAGTAATTTATTTTGTCCAATATTTATGCTTTCTTAGTTGTTTCAGAAATGTGTTTATATTGATTAGCAAGTGTGCATTTGTTCCTTTTTATAACCATATTCATTCCCAAACACTAGCAAGCTACATAGCCTAGAGTTGCAATGATACTAGAGTGACAGTTTTACCAGCAGTATATCTTGCCTGTCTGTGAGGTATAGTCGATCTCTTCTGGGAGTGCCTTTCCCCTTCCTTCCACATGGTGCTTCCCTGACAGCTGCCTCATCACAGCACTGGTCTGATTCTCCTACCCTGCTTTCTCTCTCTGTCTCTCTAACGTTCTCTTCCTCGCATTCTTTTTCCTCCTTCCTCCTCTTGCTCACAGGTGCCTTTTAGTCCCTAGTGAAAGACAGCCAAGTTAGCGGCTTGTAAATAAGTTAAATGCAATTAGCCAATTTCCTCCTGAGGAATCTCCATAGCCACATGGCTTTTCTCATGTACACAAACACACTCATGGGGTCTGGTGGTCTACATGGCTTACTGTTTTTAAACATGAACAAAAGCATAATCCCATAGACCCCCTACTTACCTCACCACACATCAAAGGTTATTCAGTATCACCAACTAAATGTTTCTGGGGAAAAAAAAAAAACACCTTATGTACAGTATTCTTAAACCTCAAAAAAATGATATTTTCTTACTGGTTAGTTACATGAAGCCATTGTGTTCTTGTTCAAGTGTATAGCTTTGAAAATAAGACTATGAAGCTCTACTGAAGTACCAAACACTTGCCTTAGAAAGTTCAGTCTTCAAAGCTGCATAATGAACACTTAACTTATGGCATCTTATCTTGGTATAATACATTTAGATACATTTTTATATGTATTTTCTGATAGCACCTTGCAATTGATTTCTGGCTTTTAAAAGATCTTTAAATCATTCTTTTGACACAGTGCTAAATAGCATAGTCTCACCAACCTTCCCCCTACCTTTATTTTTAACTAGCAAAATACCCAAGCTTCACGGCGGAAAGGTAGTGTGTTAAAGGAGTTATGAAAAAGTAAAGGAAACATTTTAAAAATAACGTAACGATTTGATTATCATTATTTCTTTCAATCAGGTTCGTATTTGGAGGATGTGTTGTGTTCAAATTACATTCCTTGTTTGTCAACCATTGTAAAGATAACAGGTTTCATTTATCAAAGTGTTCACTACCCAAATCGCTACTCATGAATCTAAGATGTTTAACAGGCATTCCCGGTATTAACTTGTGGATTTGCCTGCGAATATTTAGTGGCAGCGTGTCTATGAACTTGTGGAATTGCCTGCGAGTATTTAGCGGCAGCGTCTCTATTAAGTTGTGGATTTGCCTGCAAGTATTTAGCGACAACGTGTCTATTAACTTTGTGGATTTTTCTGCGAGTATTTGGCGGCAGCGTCACAAAGTTGTTTACGTCTAGCTGCATCAGAAAATGTACTACGATGTCTGACACGCCTCCTTTTTACTGTTTTCTCACAGCTTGGATTGCTGCTGTCATAATCGGTTTGAGTTTCATGGTTTGTTTCAATTACATTAGCATTTGCAGGACTTGTGTTGAAGTGACATTCACCATCTGTCAAGCGTTGTAAGCATACAACCGGCCTCATCGATAACTTCACATCCAGCTTTTGAGAGTTGAAACATTCATAAACATCAAAGTGTCCACTATTCAAATCATCACCTGTGAATCTAAGCTGTTTTAGAGGCATTGGCGGTTCTCCAAAGGTGTAAAATATTTGGCCATTTCGGTACACGGAAAGCGACAACCGAACAATTCAGCGGCAGCCATGAACTCGCATGCAGAAGCATAGGTGAAGGGCTTAAGCGTTTCACTCTTATAGTGCTCCTGTGTAGTATAATTATCTCCTGTACCCAGTCCACACCATGAACCTGTCCCACTCATTCAATACATAAGACACAATGTTCCTCCAGATATCAAGATTGAGCCTGATATGGCCGTGCAATATGTAACACAGAGAATGTAAAAGGCAGGCGGCATCTCCGGGCATGGAAACCACTCGGTAAGTGACAGTTCTTTGATCGATGGTGATCACCTCGATAGACATGTTAATGGTGGTACGGTTGGAACGGTAAAGGAAATGGGTACCTGAACAGTAAAAAAACTGTACTATAACTATAATCGTAATAAACGAACAATAAAACAGCGGAGAAGCCGTGGATTAAATAAAAAGGCTGCAGTTATCAGCACAATAAAACAGCGCAGAAGCCGTGGATTACATAAAAAGGCCGCAGTTATCAGCAAGGAGACATGAATACCATGGCGAAGCAAGGAAGGGAATGAAGAGACCGGAGCAACGGATGGCCTTATATGGGCAGGCAGCCAATTACGTGGGAGGCGTGTGGATGGAGGATGCAACTCCGCCTCACACGGCGACCGAGCTGCAGGCTATGGACGTATATATATATATATATATATATATATATATATATATATATATATATATATATATATATATATATATATATATATATACGTAGGTAGGATTCAGTTATGACTGTAGAATTTCAAAATGAAACCTGCTTAACTTTTGTAAGAAAACTGTAAGGAATGAGCCTGCCAAATTTCAGCCTTCTACCTACACGAGAGGTTGGAGAATTAGTGATGAGTGAGTCAGTGAGGGCTTTGCCTTTTATTAGTATAGATAATGTGCATACTCTATAGTGCATATATTGCAATATTGAGATGCAGACCTGATTAAAATTCTAAATAAAAATATAAGTACAACAAGAGACAGAACCTTTAGCAGAGGGAAACTTCGGGAGTGATTTTTAACTACCAATATTAGCAAAGACTTTTTGGACACCTCATTAAAATCAGGACTGAAGGCTTGTTATTTAAGCGCATCACATGCTTTTTAGCATTTAAAAAGCTGAGGCTGTTTATATTACTATTTCTTATATTTTTAATAATAATAGTACATTTCTTATTTGTCAGGTGATGTTTCCAGTTTTCTTTTTTTTTCTTTGGTATCATGTAGCAGCAGCACTTGATTTACCTTGGGATGGATGCATCATCCACAAATCAAGGGCCCATTTTTGGGCCTTTGTGGTATTCCGCTTAAATTGTTATTTGTACACACCTTGCTCTGTCTCAGCAAGCATGTGAGAATATAAACTTTTCAGCATTTTCCGAAACCTCTCTATTAAAAAAACAATTTGACGAAATATATTTGTTGTTGTTGTTTTATTATTGTATGGTAACTTTGCTGAATTTGTAATAATCCAGTTCATGCATTTCCAGTATAACTATGTTTTTGTGGCATAGTCAAATTTCACCAAGCAGTGTGTCAAAACACACTACTGGGGTTCCTTCAAATCTATAGCAATTCACCTTTATAAAGCACTCCTGTGACTTCTGTTTCTCAATGTTTAGCCAAGTAAGAAGACTTGTCTTATATTTCTGTTTTTTGTGTTTGTTAGGGTTTGAGGGGAGTAGGAGAAGTTGTTTGTTAAAATGTTGTTGTTGCTCTTTAAAAAAACTTTTCTATGGGACAAATAGATATCTGTCTGTCTGTCTATATATCACGTTTCACTACATCTGAGATTTTTCATTTCTGTTTTAGTTTTGTTAAATAGCATGTGATTTCATGTTTGTTTTTGTGCTTTTTTTGAAAAACTACATTACTTTTCATCAGTGATGCATAGTACTTCAGAAGCCTTTTCCACTTGTGTAAATTGTGCATGATGTTGAAAAGTAAGTTTAAAAAATCATTCTAGTTTTACATTCTGTACTGATTCATTCAAGTGCGTTCTGTTACTTAATTCTTGGTATGAAAAACAACAAACATTAAGTTATAACTTGTATGTTTAAAAGTGGCACAGGTTTTTGTGACTTGCAGTGGACAGCTAGATGTTATTGGGACATTAAGTATTAATCAGCAAACCAAGTTTCAGATGTTCTTCCCACTTTTAAAAGAAAATAGTTACTGTAATTTAAACGAAAAACCACCTACAAATATTTGAGAGTGTGTTTCTTATTTAAACAGCTTGAAGCAGAGGCTGTACCTGAGGTATCTGAGAAATATGAGATCAGTTCTGTTCCAACATTTCTTTTCTTTAAGGTAAGTATCAAAAAAAAATAATGAGTATGTCTTCAGTTACACAATAAATAAAAGCTTCTAAATTCAGCCATTTATTCCGTGTAAATAATTCAGTAGCTTAATTTGTAAAGAAATATTTACAATAGTAATCATTGGGGAATATGCACTAGTATATGTATAATTTAAATTGTTGTAGAGAGAGTGATGACATGTTGTATGCCAATTCTCCCAGATGAGGATGTTTTTTGTATATAATATTGCTGTTTCTGCAGTTTTTCACATTTACTTTCCATAGTTATTACTTATGACTGCCAAATCCTTTTAAATAACAGAATATGTATTTGCCATTTGACTTTTAGTTTCTACAAATAGGAACCATTTTGCACTGTTCAGTGTTTCAGGTAAAAATACGTGTTTCTCAAATGTATCTAAAAATTTCACAGATTATAACTTATTAAATGTGTTAGGCTGGTATTATAGTTAAATTTTTGATAGCATTGTTTTTGCACACCTTTTCATTCTTTAAAATGCACCATATAATTTATAATACATTGCCTACAAAAGCAAAAAGCAATCTGCTTCTCATTTCTCCTTCTCAGGAAACCAGTGTGTTATCATTTGGGTATACAGAATAGTTTCTTCATGTGGTTCTGAATGGTTTCCAATTTTAAAAAAAAAAAAATTATCAAAATGTACTTTCTGAATCATGAGTCTTAGCAATACTGTATAAATGCAACACAATCAATTAAAATATATTTATATGGTGTGTTCTGATGATGACTAATTATTGCCTTTGTGATACTTTTTCTCATATTATAGAATTCTCAGAAGATTGATAGATTGGATGGAGCACATGCTCCTGAACTCACCAAGAAAGTAAAGCAGCATGCTTCAAGCAGTGCTGTCCCTGTTGGAACTGTGGAATCTAGCAAAGAGGATTTAAATGAACGACTTAAGAGGCTGATCAATGCTGCACCTTGCATGCTCTTTATGAAGGGATCTCCTCAAGAGCCCCGCTGTGGTAACTTCATTTTGCTTTAACCAATTGTAACAACTAACGGGTTGACAGTATTGTATAACTGATATACATGTCAAGAAATCAATTATATTATGGATAAACTTATTCATGTCAGTTTTCACTAGAAATTTTACTTATAGCAGACACAATTGGGAAAATGTATGTTCATAATTTGGTCTTTAGAATTAGATCACACATTTAAAATTGTGATTTAACGAGTGTTCCACTAATGGTTTTTATAGATATTATTGAAAGTTTTATAATTTTGAATTTTAGTAGTTGCACACTGTATGTGTTCACATATAATAAACCAGAAAGGTGAATTTTTTTTTTTAACTTGTACTAGTAATGGAAAACAAAAAACTGGTGAAAGATTTACCATTATTTTTTGTTTTACTTAGATCTGCATCTGATAGAATAAAATAGTTACATGTGCTAATTGCATTGATGTTTTAACACATAATCATCTAACATTAAACTCTGTATGAAATACTGTGTTTAAGAATTCTTTCTTCAGATTTTTACTTATTTACTTTTTTAAATTAAGGATTCAGTGCTGCTTATCCTGAAGCACAGCGTCTGCAGTGCGCATCCCTGACCCTTAAAAACCAAACACCACCAATCAATCTTTCTTGTCTGCTTGTATAGTTGCCTACAGCCAAAGAAAGCAGCTGGACTGGTTGTTGCCTGGTGTAATAGAAACAAGTTAATATATTGGCAACTGAATAACCATCAGCATCCTGCCTGCAGCTGTTTTATAATGAATTCCCAGATGAATGGCAAACATCAGAATCAGTATTTTTCTGCAGGCTCTACATGAAGTTAACACTTCACCTGACTTTAGAGAATGAAAAAAAGTACATATGTAGGATCGACACACAGTAAATATAAATAAATCACTTCACTTTACATCATAGATTAAGACAACGGCATGCTGAAGCTCATTTAACAGTAAAAGCCTTTAGCAAATGCATGATGCCCCATAGGCCATAATTCACCACCAAAGCAGTAGCCTCACAAAGGTAATATGTATACATTTAATGATATTCTTAGCTTTTCTTCATTGTAGAAATTTGTTATAGGTATATTTTATACTGCATTTATTAGTTTTTTTTTAATATTTGTTGGTGGATAGGCTGCAATTAAAGAGAGAACATTTAATCATGGTCATTGATTGTTGATTTTGAGTTAAAGCAGTTTTAAGAAATATGTTTTTACAGCAAAGTGTAGTTTTAAAGTAGTGTTTTATCTTTGACATTATGCAAAAATGTGTTAATCTGAAAAAAATATAATAATATCACATATTAATGGGTTAAAACTGTTCATCATTGGTTGAAATATACATTTAAATTATTTGGGGTTTCAGTTAAAATTTCTGATCATTTTAAATGATGAAAATTAGCAGCTCAGTCAAATTTAAATAAATGCCTTTTTGTGAATGAACTTTTCATACATCGAGTTTTATATTTCAGTATGCTCTATACATTTGTGTTTAATGCTGTTCTTTTCAACAGAGATTTGCAATTTATTTTACAGTAATACAAATAGGATAGTTTAAAGAGAATATAATACAGACACAAATATTCCTAATCTTGCGGTTCTTGTGTGGTTTACCTAGTAAAGCTAAAAGTCATGCTTTGTGGAATTGATAATTTTTTGGCTTGTACTACGCAAAAGATAGATGCTTCCTCACTCTTTTTTTTTTACCAAAAAAATGAATAAAACATGCACACACACATAAAATAAAGGTTTTTGCATTTTCTCAATACCTTTGTTTTGCTAGTTCAGTCATGTTCATTTTACTCTTTTTCTCATTAGGTTTTAGCAGACAAATTGTGGATATTTTCAAGCAGCACAATATCCAGTTCAGCAGCTTTGACATTCTGTCAGATGATGAGGTGCGACAAGGGCTGAAGACATTTTCCAATTGGCCAACATATCCTCAAGTGTATGTCAGTGGGGAACTAGTTGGTGGACTTGATATTATTAAGGTATGTGTATGGACAGGGGAGATTTAGTAACTAAGACTTGTCTATTGCTGATTATTTGTTCTTTTCCTTGTTTTTATTCTTCACTGACTCTACTTCCTCTCTGAAGTAATTTATGTGTCTATGGTATAGCTTTCTGCTGGGAAAGGTGTGCTGGATTAGCCAGAGGCTTCCCTGTGGCTAGTAGTGGCTAACACTTGTTCATAATCTAGAAGTGACTGACTTGTTGTGTCAAAAGTGTAGTCGGTTGTCTCTCAGTCAGCAAACAGGTGTTGCTGAAAGTAGAGCTTTCCGTGACTGGATATAAAGCAACACCCTTTTGCTGAAAGGTACGTTATTTACAAATATTTAGTTCTGCATTTAGTAGTTTATATTAAAATTGCAATTCTTTTTTTTCGTTCAGGAGCTGGCACAATCAGGAGAACTAGAAAAGACCTGCCCCTCAGCAGTCACCTTAGAGCATAGGTAATTATTTAAAAATATCTTTGGAAAGTAGACAAAAACAAAATTGAGAAACCATAATCCCCAATGATGTTTTAACATTTTTTTAAATCTTTTTTTAATTAGGCTGAAATCATTAATAAATAAAAATCCAGTAATGCTGTTTATGAAGGGTAATAAGACGGTGAGTGGGAATTACTCTTTATACATACTGTATATTCTATTTAGTTTACTAGGACTTAAGATGCATAGTTAAAATATATTTGGGAATCATTTCTAAACAACAGTATATAGCATTGTGTGGCTGCATGTTTTGTTCCAGTCAGTTAGTCATTCTTACCTTTAATTGATATCTTTTATGTATTTTTTTTCCTTTTATTTTGGGTTTAGAAACGTTAGGTATTGGCAGATTTACACTTGATGGAAATTGAGACATCTGTTTCTTGTGCATCTTTAAAGGCTTGGTTTCTTTTTATTCACCATTTCTTTAGAGTTTGTTTTGTTAATTTTGTCTGAGTACAGACAATTAACGATGAGCAGAGCAAACACTTGCATAAATGACTCTGAAAGGAACAACTACTTCAGTGTTACCCACTTTTGTGCTTATTGGTAAACAATGGTTTAATTAACTAGAATATTAAAAATTAAAAAAAAAAAAAAGCTTAAACAGAGAGATGGTGATATGTTGCCCATCTAACATATACAATATATCCTTCTTCATTTAATAAAAATATAACTTAGTTATATTTCTAGATGGATGCAAATAGCATAGACACTGGGAAGTGATGGCTTACATTAGACTAGAGTCCAATTAAGAGGAGAAATTAGTTGAAACAAACACCTGCAGCCACATTGTCCAAAACTACAGAACGTGAGAGCCCTTGCGCCAGAACATTAAGAAATATAAACAAGCACCTTTAACAATTATTATTTTCATAAGAATTGCTTATAAATGCTTTGAAGTCCCTTCAGTTTTTTTTATCTGTAACCTGCTGACTCACTAGTAAAAAAGAGCCCCCAAACCCCCTCCCCACCTTTTTTTGGCCCACTGGACCCAAAAAAAAACCTTATTTTAAGCCATTACAAGTTGTGCAGGAAATTACACCCTTATAATAAACCATAAACAAATAGAATGTCTTCAGCACAAATGATGAGAAGGACATGGGGTTTTGCATGCCACATCAACTGACCCCAGTGGTTCACCCCCTTATGTAATACAAAGGATCATTGTTACTCCTTTCACAAAACTTTGGAAAAAATGGCCAAAATGACACGACTTTCTCAAGAAGCATGTTGATCTATTGTTTTTCTACAGAATGAATGCTATTCCATGTAACAGATTGGCAGGAAACTAAAGATTTAACACAGAGATGTCCAAGTAGGCATTGGAGGGTGTCTGTAGAAGGAGATTGCCTTCAGTAAACCTTATATGAGGGAAGTGTATTGCCTTTGACAGTGTATTAGGATATTGGCATGTGCCATTAAAAAAGCACTCACACAAAATGAAGATCTGGCAACATATCATACAGTACAAACACCAAAGGGCAGAATTAAAAGATATCTTAACATCAAGCACTCAGTACCAAAAGCACAAATGCAGATTAATACTCACAGATTTCCAAGATTTGTTGAATGGGCAAATTGCTAAATTATATTACATATAAACAGTTGAACTGATAATGATAACCACTGCAAAATAGTGAGATGTAGAAGTTCATAAACTTCATTAATTCCGTCGCAAAAGTTCAACCAAAGGGCTCTCCCCTTTAAGCCCCCAAGATGGCATGGGAAAGTTCAGGCTTCTTATGCAAATACATGAGAAATTGTATGCCTGGAGTAGTGAGCCTAATCAAGGAGCCCAAAATAAAGCACAAAAAAAATTTGTGTACTCCAAAAAGAAACTACTTTGAGGATATCATGGAAAATTTGAATAATGTGATAATGATGGCTAAGTTACTAAATTGGATTTGTTAAAGCAATACATTTAAAAAATTTTGTTTCATGTTTTTACATTTTTGCCGAAGAGCAGCATCTTGTGGAAGTTGTCTGGGTAATGGCCTCATTTGACCTTAATGCAGAGATACTATAGAATAGGTTAAAAGTATCCCTTCATTGTAATACGGGTAATTAATTTTATACAAATTAAGAATATAGTGTAATAGCATAGCAATCTTCAAAATGTAACAGTTAAAACGCATATCACAATTTGTACAATGTTGTTTTTAGCACCATGCTTATTATGTTGGGGTGCTGAAAGGTATTGTTTATCACTCTTCTAAAATTCATATATACTGTACTTATACTCAGTAATTACCACATTAATAAAAAACAAAAACTGCAAATGAAATATATTTAAATGTGAACACGAGATTCACACACAGCACCAAAAACTCATAGTAATGATGTAAATATAGTTGTTGTATGATAGGGTTTACAATGTGAACAGCATTCAAAGAGAAATTACTGAGATTTAGAGAACAACTGTTTCCAGTGGAAAAATCACAATAATATTCACAAGCACGTTTACCTACTGACATTCCTCAGTTTCAATATGTTTGAGATGTAATATATCCTTTATGAGATGTTTGTCCTATAATCCTTAATGGCTTTGGTGTACAATTGTATATTCAAACCACAATATTTCCATCCACAATACACAATTCATTTTGTTTCACTGCCCTCACCAAATATAGTATAATGTTTAAGTGCCTCCTTAAACAGATCAGCACCTCAATTTTGTGCTCTGGGTTAAAGACACAATCTAGTGGGGCAGACATGCAGAGAATCGAAGATGTTGCAGTGTGCATGTTTTGCTAAACCATTATTAAAGACAATTCATCCAGTAAAATGCAAGCAACCCACAAAGTGTGGGCTACTTTTGTTTTAAAAGAGGTATTAACGTAACAATATCTTAGCAAAAAATGCATGCATTTTACACATTTTAAATATACAAGTGGATGACTTCACATGGATTATAAAACTCAAGGAATATATGAGATTTTTCATGGATGTTTTGATAATACAGTATTTGTTTTTGTCTAACATCGGTCGCTGTCTGCTCCTATTAAAGCATAAACTTTGTTAGCTCCCTTCTGCATGAAAACATGAAATTAAAATGTACTGCAAACCACATGGAGTAAGTACAATCTAAAAAAAAATTACCATTAGCTTAACATGGATTTTATTTCTTTATTTCCTAAACGCCTCAGGTACAGTAAATGTTAACAGGAATAGGGACAACTAATGTCTATTTAGGAATCTTGCTTTTAAACAAATTGTGTGGCAAATAGTACTTAGTCTTCTTTGCGAAATACGATTGTAATTCTTTCAGATTACCAGTATCTTTTATGATATTACTACTACACATATAGTAGTATGATGCATACTACTATCACAGTGCATCCCTTTAAGTCACATTTTTATCTAAGAGAAGTTTCTGTGACTTTTAAAAACAATACCTTGTACAGAATAGAAACAGGTCTGCAGATTGTGGAAATACAACCAGGAATCTTTGAATTGGATTATGTTTCTGAAAGTCTTTCTAAATGAGCTGAAAAGTGGAAAATTATAGTGATCTCTTGAAAAAGTTAATTGTCTTGACAGTAGAGAGAATGTTGACCAAAGCTGACATTTATTTCAGTTAAATATGTAGTCATCTTAAATTTTGCAGTCTGCTTATAAATTACTAGCAGGTATACACAGTACTGCCCATTGTGGGAGCACCAGCTAAATTTCTGAATATAACATAGCCTGTAATCTTTTCCTGTACAAACGGTTAATCTATGTAAAATTTGACTGGGTATGTTGATTGATATGAATTTGTATAATGGACAAGCATACATACATCTGCATATTAGATTTGTATATCAGAAATTAAGGATGAAAAGGAATGAACACAGTACCACTGACTACTGAAAAATATTAAAGTATTAAAAAAATCAGGTAGGAGCTGAGAAGACACTCGCTATCTACATGCAAATTGCATCTGTTGTCTTGGTTAGATAATAAAATAAATCTTTAAACAGGGAACAGTAATGCATCTTCTAACTATTATGAGTAGTTTATCAGACATGCACGTTTTAAATATATGAGTTACCAGTATGGTTGACATATGTAGTATATGCTAGAGGTTAACTCAATGTATAGTGGTAGTAGTAATATCATGGCATGTTTAAATAGCATAGCACAACATAGACACTCGAATGGAATTTTCGAATAACATAGGTCAAAAACCTGTTTGTAGATAATGTATACACATGTCAGGGCACTTCAAAACAGTACAATAATCTGCACACATTCTGTGTTTTGGAACCAGGGTACCTAATTTTTTTATGCTAATTAATAATGTCTTACTTAGCTGTATAGTATTTTTTTAATTTGTTAATACTTTTAATTGGTCATTTTTAAATGGTTTATTTTCAACATACAGTATAGTATGTTTGTCATTATTGTTTGCTTTCCTTCTCTTTGTACTCATGATATTGTGTATTTTTAAAATTTCTTTAGTTTACAAAACTTGTTTTAAGTGACAGCTTTCATAAATTAAAAGAACTTTTATCATACCAGTGGCAAATCTTTACAAGACGTTTATAAGAAAAAAATTTTAATGATAGGTGATAAAGCCTCTAAGAATACTGTACATGCCATTATCACATTGTTTTTCAGTGTAGCTCTGTAAATGAATAACAGCATGTTAATTAATTTTGCCTGTCTTAATCTTGAACATGTGTTGAGTCTAATTGCTTTATTTAGATATTATGCCGAGCGTGGTTTTTACTTTTTGCATTCATTAAATGCAGATTTATGAATTATTGATTTTTTTTCCTGTGTATCCATGAATGTGTGCTTTGTTTTAGATGGCAAAATGTGGCTTCAGTAGGCAGATACTGGAAATAATGAATGAAACTGGGTAAGACTTTGTTTCAGGTTTTCTTTTACAGAATTTGTTTTTTTTGGGTTTTTTTTGTTAGTGTTTGAAACTGTCTCTTATATATACCATTTATTATAATGGCAAGCAACCACCTAAAAATAATACTTGAACAGGTATGTATATATGCTCTATATATGATGGGCATAAGTGAAGTTTATATAGACCACAGTGCAGCTGTCATACAATTGTAACAATATGGGAAATGAAGATCAAAACTATTTTGAAACAGGCTATTTTGTTTTTAATGTGTTGTTTTGAAAAAATACTGGGGGCCTAGACTATCAAATCACTTTTGGCATCATTTTTTTATTTCTTTATCAGGCTTATAATGCCCCACAGATTAGTTGCATTTCATTAGCTACCTTTTAAATTTAACATTAAATAATAATAAAGCATTTAAATGGAAAAACGTATTGTCTTGCCAATGATGGGAAGGAGATAAAAATTATTTTAAGTAAACTTTGAAACATTTCAATATATATATATATATATATATATATATATATATATATATATATATATATATATATATATATATATATATATATATATATATATATATATATATATATATAGTTTTTTTTTTTTACCACTTAATCAGTTCAAACATTTTACAAATGGTAGTGCCTTTTTTTTTAATATCTTGCCATCTTGTGGTTAATCCTGTGTACTGTCACTCAGAAGAACAGTTAATACAGTCATCTGTGAAAAACAGTTTCTTTCCCTTACTTCTCAATATATATTTATATCAGACTTTTTCTTAACCAGGAAAAAGGAGTCTGTCCCAGCAGGAGAGGAATCTTAAATAAGATTACACAGAATCAAATATCATAATCAGTAGCCCTTATTTTCATAAAAACAAGTTGTTACATTTTTTACAGGTTATTTTTCTATTGTTATCTTGGAAAAGTAATGCTGCTTTTCCTTTTTTGGGGGGTGTTGGGGGCTTGGATTTGCGTCCTTTGCATTTTTTAATGTTCCTGAAATCTACCATGAAACTCTGTATATACAAGCAGAACTGTATTGGGAATAACTGCACCAATGCGGCAGTGATATTAGAAACACTGACTGGTTTCAGTCTGTCATTGTACAAATTAAAAAGCTGTACTCAAAAATATTAAAAAAAAAAAAAGTAACACTAAATATAACTCAAGGGAATAAATATGCAGCAAAAGGAATAGCTTTCTTAGTGTACAAGTAATACCTCTTTTAAAGTTCATGCATTTATTGGAAAAGCACGTGGTAAGAAGCAGTAAATTTCATTCTAATTCCTGGTGTTTGTAATAAAGCAAAATAAGAATCCATTTCAACCTTCTGCATCTATGTATAATTTTGTATACTGTCTTATAAAGTGGTTCTACTCTCTTCAGCTTGAGATTTTTCCCCTAAGGCCTTTGCATACCTGTTTGCTCCAGGCATATCTTTACAAATACTTAAGTAATTTTTTCATGACCAGGTCAGAGCTGGACTATCTTAGGGTACTGTAAGCTAGTTTTGTATGGACTATTCACAGTATATAGGATTACTGAAGATAATACTATTTCGAAATAGTAAATATATTTCTACAGCCAAGACATGTACCAGTATATTTTTTATAATTTTATAGGGACCATAATTGTTGTGTGGTGAGTAACCCAGCCACAGGAGATGCACAAATCAGTATGTTACTTTGTGCAGAGTACAGTGAAATTGTTACTTACATGTGCTAATCAACTTGCGATACATACCACTCTCATGCACCATGATTAAAAACTTGAAAGCTTTTTTTCTTCCTAACCTTAAAAAAAGCTGCCTTACATTTAAACTTAAAGTTAACAGATCCTGAGTAAATCCACCTGGTTTTCAGACGTTTAACAGATATCAAAATCTTTCACCTGATTTTACCTTATTAAAAATGCACAAAATAACACAAATCTATGTATTTCTTACTTTTGTACAGTGGTCCATTAACAGAACTGTTACCTTTTTTGCAGTAATAATTGAGCATTGACCATTGTAAAATAATTTATCAGACCAAAGGTGCAAGGGTTTATGGTAACAAGCCAGATAGCCCTGTTTAAAGCCAGAAACTAAGCCGCCTTGGCTCAACAACAGTAATAATTAATAAGTGAACAAGTTGAAGCACTTGTTCAGTGCAAAAACGTGTTAGTCACAGCTCCGTCTCCAAAAGTAGAAGGTCCAAAAATGACAGCCTCCCTCTGTAGGTCGCCTGATTAAATAGCTCTGGATCGGAAGGCCTATACTTTTGAAGCTGTTTTGGGTGCAGGGCTTGGTATTATCCTCTTGGGATTGGTTAGAGCTGAGGAGGAAACCGGAGATATGGTTAGCAACAGTCTCCACTCTTGATTTGGAGCAGTGTTGACTGGCTTACCTAAACCTTCCAGGTGGTCCCGATGCAGACGTGTTACACCATGTTTATGATGTCCAGCTTGCTCAACAGAAAGCACCCCCACTTCTTGGACAAGCTTCGAGGCATTTAAAATTTAAATACATCCTTTTCCTGTAAAAATTAAACAATAAATAAATAAATAATAAATTAGCTCACTTGGGCTTCTGCAAGAAGCTAACACAGAAGTACAAATGAGAAGATTCATATTTGTTTAATTGTCAATCAGTGTTAAAAACATATATGATCTTTGCTGTAGACTTTTTGCAGCATTACTACATTTAACATGAAAAGGAGTACCAGCATATGTCAGAATGTGTTTTGTCTTCAGTATAATTGATTGTTTGGCAAAGCTTTTAGGACATGTAAATGATTCAGTCCTGCATTTACTGGAACACCTTGATTGTGTGCACATTAAAAAAATGACACAGTGACCAACTTTTTCAGTTATAAACAGACAATTCAAATATCAGCAATGATGAAACTAAGCTTTCAGGTGGGAGGCATGACAACCGATTTTGGAAATTATACACTATGGTTTTTTCATCAGCTACATGGTAACTATTTTTTCTTAGCTGGCCTCAGTTTTTTTGTGTCTTAACATATTTGAGTTTTTGATCTAGATAATCTTAATAAAGTAAAGATTTGTTACATTTCTTCAAGTGGTTTGGAGGGTTCAATGGGGCATGTTTATGAACAAATTTATACCAAAAATCTGGCTGATGCTTGCTATTACATAAATTAAATTGATGTAGGAAACATGTCTGACATTATGAAAAGTATTTTTGTTATCACTGCAGTTGCTAGAAAATAACATAGAAAAGCATAAATTGTAACTTTGCTAAATTTAAATTTTCTGGTGCTTGGTCATGAAAAGTACTGTTAATTCCAGTGCAGATATTTAAATGTTAAAGTAAGTAACTACTAGTGTTTATAGTATTAGATTGTATATGTTTGGAATGCACAACGAGTGGCATAGTGGTACTTTGATTTATTTAATGTTTGAGCTGCCTTCAGAGATTTGATCATATCACAAATCAGTCATCCATCCATCCATCCATTATCAAACCCACTATATCCCAACTACAGGGTCACAGGGGTCTGCTGGAGCCAATCCCAGCCAACACAGGGTGCAAGGCAGGAAACAAACCCCGGGCAGGGCGCCAGCCCACTGCAGGGCAACAAATCAGTTTTTTAAATTGAATTCATCTTTACATGGCATTTTATTCCATGGTACAATTTGTAACAGTGATAAAATTGATCACTGGATGCATGCTTTTGTCGAATATATAAAGACACACACACACACAAATATCAACTCTTATATTCCTAATGTTGATCTAGTCTACTTAATATTGCACCTCAAGAAGTTGGACGTGGCAGTGCTTGCCGCTGCTTAAAAATTTTTGCTTGATTGTACAGAACAGATGTCCCATGGCTTTTCAAAGCAAAAATGGATATGGATGTAATTATTTTTGGGTTGACTTGAAATTTTTGTCTGCTTTTTCAGAAAAGCAGGGAGTGGAATACTTTCCGCAGTTGTTGTGGTTTTATGTTCCTTAGGCAGTCTCTCCTTTTACCATGAGTATATAATTACCAATTTCCCAGTACTAATTAGTACAACTACCTTTTTATATCAGCTGACAACAGTAACACTGATATCAAGATACTGTAAATGCATATGTAAATGTACTTAAGTTAACAGTGCTATTTTGTGTTTTTATATAGAGAAAAAAATGATAAAACATGCTACATAATACTATGGCATAAAACATTGGAAACCTTTTTATATATATATATATATATATATATATATATATATATATATATATATATATATATATATATAATTAAAAACAATATGCCAGCATTTTGAATACATACACAGACATCTTATCTGACCACCCCTAGCCCCTTTAAGTGTTGCTTGACTTTACTTTAGGAGTAACCATTTCTTTTGGATTATGGCATGTACATACTACTTAGCATTTTATTACAACTCCTCACAATAGCACAACACTGTACATTTACACTGAAAATAGCCACATCATAAAATGCTCAATTTCATATTCACATCACTTCTGATTATTAGTTTCTGATCATATGTTGCATTCAAGGGCCACTACAAGAAACAGTGAAGAGTTAGGTAGGAATTGGTGAAACAATTATTGTGCTAGATTTAGCTTTTTTAATTTTTTTTGTTTTAGTTCTATTTAAGCTACATATGAGTTAGTTAAAGGTCAGGCTTTTTATTGTATTAGTTCTAGGTTCCAAGTACAGCTGTTTTGCTTAGTATTTTTTTGTAGTTAGAATTGATTAAAGAATGTATTTACAGAGCTTTTACTATACTACGCAAATCATAAAAAACAGAAAAGCAATACTTGTGTGTACTTATTTTAAAATAGTGCCTCGAAAACCTAAAAAAAAATATGGATAAATAGTGTGGTTTTCAAACTCATTATCTGCAAACAGTACATCTGATCAAGCTCCACTTTCACTCATCTTGCAAAGAGTACATCAGCCACTGCCAAGGGCAGGTGAACACCTCTGTGTTGTAGAACTTGGAAATAATATCAAGGCCAAAATCAAATTAGATGTTTTCTTTTTCTGAGATCCTTCTAGCACTAGGAAAGAAGCTGCAGCTTCAGAGACTAATATGTAGTCACAAAGTATAGCTAAAGGCAAAATGTAAACAAGAATGTTTTAGTGTTCTCAGTCACTTCAAATCTTTGCAACACAAACATTTCCTTCACTGACGCAACATACAGAGTGCATCCACAAAAATGCAACAAATATACTATTGATGAGGATCTTTTAAGAAGTATGCAAATATTTATTCTGGGCTGCAATGGAGGTAGAAAGAAAGGAGACACAAACAAATCTAAATAAAAATAAAACAATATATTAGCATGTCTGATACTTAAAATATTGACCATTAGAAGTATAATTCAGTACTATTAGCACCACTATTATCTTGGAGTATGATTTTTTTAATAATGCAGTCACTGGTAAATTAAAGTGATGAAGAGGAATATCATGTCAGAGGCTCTGCATTTATCAGGAAAGATATGAAGCACTACACAGTAGTTAGAGTAATGCTATGCATCAAAAAATATATATCTAGGTTGAAAATATTGTTAAAGGAAAGATGACCAAACTAATGTTGGTTAAGCTAAGGCATTCAGAGATTTGGTAATTGAATTTGACATAGACCAACCAAACATTCAAGCCTAGTTTTTTTCAAATTGAAATTTCATGTAATAAAAATATTGCAAAGATATGCAGCACTGTACATAATAGATTATGCAAATTCTGGGACGTGTTAATACATGTGCAAAATATTTGCATGAACAGAGAAAATAAATGTGGTTAATAAACAACCTAAATACAGTGATTACAAACTAACGAGATCATAAAAATGAAAATTATCGAACGCACTAAATGTCTAGCTACTTAGAAATAAATGCTATATTTAAAGGTTTTAAAATAGTCAAATGTCCTCCACTGCATAAGTGTATTGATACTAATTAAACTTCAGGATATAATGAAATTTCCGCAGTTGTTACATGTATTGAACTCGGTTATTTACAAATAGTAAATAATTGATTTATATGTCCAGTTTGGAGAAAGGATTACAAAATGAATTCCAGAAATTACTGGTCAGTCAGCCTTACTTCTGCCCCATGTCAAGTTATGGAATCTATAGTCCAAAACAAATTAAGGCTACTTGTATGTCAGGTTTATTCTAAATAACAGCCTATGTATAGTAGCAGAAGATCCTGAGAAGCCAACAATTCAATGCATTTGAGTACATGGCTGTTGTATACATTATCAAAGTGTAATGGCATACTTTAGACTTCGAATTGATTTCATATCAGAGAATATTCCAGAAGCTGTCGATACTAGTAGTATCATATAAAACTGGAGTTTAAGGTAGTTAATTGGGCAAAACATGAGGAGTACACATAAGAAGAGAATGTTTCCCAAGTGTTCAGATGATCAGTGTGGTTCCTCAGGCATTTGTTATAGAACTGTTACTTATTTTTTTTAATAAATGTATATATGATATACATTCTTATCAGTAGGTAAACTGTGAAAGATGCATATGACCCAAAAACTAAGAAGATGGTTAAAACATACACTTAAAAAAGAACTTTTATTTCAACAAATGCTAGAGTATATGCAGGTGAAATGAACAGCAGAAATACAAGAAGGAAAAAATACTGGTACATCGGCAGGAAAATTTATGCAAGCCTAAAGGGAGAATGTACTGAATAAGTATATAGGCAGTATGTGGCCAAAAACTGTTAATTAAAATCCAGAATTGATATAGTTAGACTGTAAAGCATTAGTGAGACTGCATCTGGAATACTGTATACAGTTCTGGCCACCTTCCTAAATAAAACTGCAAATTAATATTAAAAACTGTGAAGAGAATATTTTAGTTTAGCTTAGTCCTAAAAGTAGAATCATTTTTAATAATCCTAAAAGTAGTAACTTTTAAAAAGTAAAAGTAGTAATTCTTTCTAATTACTGATAAAACTGAACCAGCAGAATTATGTTGGTTAACTTGTAAGTATCATACATGAGAACAGTTGGATCGCTGGAGGTTGAAGGAATAAAAAGAATGGAAGGCTATTTTAGAGTATTTGGATGAAGTACTTTCTCACTCTCTGTCTATACTTGTACTAGTTGTGTTACTTAGCCTCATCCAGGAAATTTCCAAAGACGATGGGCCTTGGTTATAGTGGCAATGGTTAGTTTAATGTATCAAAAGAACTAATTGTTGGGAGCTTCTCTGCAAACAGTTGTTTTGATTTTTTTCATTTAGCCAGGGGTTAATATTATTGGTTCAGTGGGGCACCTGGAATGTGGTAGATAAAATTTGCCATGAATAAAACATTCCTGACATAGATTAATTCCTGTTTTTTCGAGTCTGATCTTGGCTTTTGTTGGTGATCACTACAAAACACAGTTTTTACATCAAACTGTATTTTTTTTAACTGAAATAGATAATAAGTGTGAATAATGGGAATTTTGAGTATAAAGATAATTTCACTATGTAGCACATCCTGTAAAAACTTGTAGCTACTATCAGATTTGAATGTAACACTTCAATCTGTAAACTTGTACCATTACAAAGTTTTAGTTTAGACCAAAAGCAATATAAGTGATCTTTATCTTATTACATACAGATTACATACAGTTTTGAGGTTTACAGGCACATGCAGTGAATTGAATGTTTTAATAGTGGTGCACAATTATGTAAGAAATTGTAATTGGTTATTACCTTTGATATGATAATAGAAATTATTAATTTCGAATAACAGTACAATGAAAAATACACCTTCTTTTGTCAGCTTCATATCCGGTAGTCTCTTTACATACTTTACATAATCACTTTAGAAGTGAATATATATAATTAAGTGCTGGATTAATTGAAAAATTAAAAATGTGTGTTGATAATGTTTATTTTTATTTGTTACAATAAAGTACAGCACACTTTTGAAAATTGTCATTTTTTTAATACAGTCACTGCAAGAAATTACTGATATTCAAATATTTATATAATATAAATACAACACAAACATTCCTCTTTTTTTAAATGAGTTTTCCTTTTTTTAAAACCACCACTCAGTTTTCAAAAATGTTTGAAAATGTTAAGCATGGGATTGTTAAATTGGGGTTCTGCTGTTTCAAAAAAACAAATGTTGCATATGAATGTAAAAACAAAAGTACATAGTAAAATTTTAAATGGTAGTGATGCAAGATTTAAAAAGTTAATGTAAACATAACCTGACAGTTCTGGTTTAATGTTATTTAAAAACATGAAATGTAACAATATTAATATATAGCAAGCTCAGGAAGTATTTCAATAGTAACATAACACACTGTTACATGCTGCTAACAGACTCAGTCCTTGAGCAGTGGTGTTCCGTTCTTGAGGAAAGTATTGTAATGAAAGGCAAATTCATTTAAACGGGCAGCATTGCAAGCATCTGCTTTTCAGTGTTTATTCTTCATCAGTATAATGAACTGTGACAATTATTTAGTACTAATGTGGAAAGGAGATTTTTAATTGACCATTGCATAGTAAAGCATTAAATTGCACTGTGTGCCAGTTTATTAATGTAAATATTTGTACATGGTGCTACAGCTTCAAACCAAGTAATTGAAGCAGTTTGTCTTTTTACCTGGTGCTGTGCCTGTACAAGAGCAGAATGATCAGCTATTTTTTCTTTTTTTAAGTCAATTTTTAAATGGAGTAATATAATTATAGCTAGTTAGTTCTGAGTATTAATGGAAGAAATATGTTACATTTGAGAATATAAGTATTTAAGTTTTACATTTGAAGCTGTATGCTTACCTGCTCACATGCTTTCTCTGATTTCAAAACATTTAATAATTTAAAGAGCTGACACATTTACTTGAATTCTCAAAATGATTTATTATCAAATGAAGCATATATTGAAATGCAATTTTCTGTGTATGTTGTGTAACTTCCAAGACCACACTGCACTGTGTGCTGTGAAATTGTTGGACTAATGTAGTTCTTTGTACTGTTATTTAAGCCATCTTAAAATTTCAGTTGTTCATGCCTCAGTTTTATGAAAGATTAAAATGATCTGCTGCCCAAGAAAGTACTATTTTAGTATTATTCACATCAGGTGCTGTTTTTTTTTTTTATATATATATATATATAATATTTACATTATTTTCACTTTTACCTCACATTCATTACCCAGAAAACCTATTTATCCAGAACATCATTTCCACACCTTTCGATTATTTAAGCTTTCTGTAATACATCAAAAATGTTACTGTTTCAGTTAAAATGATTTTGTAATAGTAAAATTTACTAATCATGTTTCTTTGTTTCGTTTCTCTGTTTTACAGGATTGATTTTGACACATTTGATATACTGGAAGATGAAGAGGTAATTGGTTTCAATTCTAGCTGCTGTTACACTTTATTGTTAACACTTTGCATATAGCAATAGTAACATTTAACTTACTTTTTACCAGGTTAGACAAGGTTTAAAGACTTACTCCAACTGGCCAACATACCCACAACTTTATGTAAAAGGTGAATTGATTGGAGGACTTGACATAGTTAAGGTAATTTTTTTATTTTATTTTTTTTTTATTATTATTCCAGCTTTCTGTTATGTACGGTATATTTAAACAAATGTACTAGGGAAATTGAAAAAGTATAGGCCAATTAAAAATTACACTGTAACTGCAATGGATAGAAGTTGATGCTGTACAACATATTCAAAATGGCTTTTGGGTAGCCAGCACCGCACACTGCCATTAGTATAGTTGGAGCCAAGGTCAGTGGGTTGATACCTGCTGAAATTCACCAAAGCATTTGTTGGCTTGTGCAGATTAGTAAGCTGTTTGGGTTCCCTTCTTGTGCAAACTTTACGGCACCCCAAGTCATGTACTATGGCATGTGCAGATCCATGATTAATATCCAAATGCTTCAGTAACAGCGGACAAAGTAATCCATTGCTATTCTCCGATGAAGGTATTCGCCATGTCGATGTGTGCTTGCATGTACAATGTTGATGGTTGACCAGATCAGGTTTATCGGTTACACTTGTTCTTCCTGTTTTAAACCTCAGTTCATCTGGCTGCCTCACCCCTTTTGGATAACCTACAGTAATATGTACAGGATTGTATCTATAATATAATGTGATAGATTGGTGTGATGTTAATAACCATTGATGCCCAAGTTCTTTTAAGTAAGGGAGCATTTTGAAATCTGCTCTAAATTTAATTGGAAGCCAATGTATACACTTAAGAACACTAATTATGTAGCCATGTTTTAGTAATTATACATGTATCCGCATTTAGAATTTTAATGCTAGAAACAGAATGTTTTGAATGACTTGTATATAAAGCTGTGCACCTGGCAATTTTACCTGGAAAAAAGTACATAAATTGTCATTATGAAACAGCTTTAATATTTTAGTAAAGTGTACCTAACCTACATTGAGATAATAATTTGTTTAGAAATCAACGAAAACTACATACTGATTTTTTTTTTTTTTTGCTTGCTTCTTCACTACAGAACTTAAGCACTAAAAAAAATAGCCTAGGAAATTCCCAGCATTGTATTTTTTATTAGGTATACGCATTTACTCAAAGTGGCTGCATTGGACAACAATACTATATTAACTGTCAAATGATATCCACAACCTTTAGTATTTTCAGCATGCATATAAAGTGTGAGAAATGTTCTTTACCACTTCATATCAGACCTAAGTGGCAGATCAGAAACCTGTAAAAAAGAAGAGAAGTTGAGGGGAGAGTAGAAAAGATATTAGGGGTCCAGCAAAGCTTACCTAAGAAAGCTTGAACAGTTCTAGAAAAGAGTTTCATCTTAATGAGGTGTCTAAAGGTCAATAGGCTGAAGCAGTTGTAAAGATGAGGAATAGTGCATTAAACAGCTTGGCAGAATACAACATACTTTTCAATGGGTCCACAGAAGAAACTTCCATTTAAAACAAAAAAAAAAAGAACACTTAAGGCTGGTGGCTTTGTTGAGACTAAGACTACATAAGGAGAGATGAGAAAGGTACATTTATTGTGTATTAGTGAGCCATTCAGATAGCTAGCTGTGTACTAGGACATGGGTTAAGTGCTGGATTATAGTAATGGAAAATCAGGTAAAAGAGTAAAGCAGAGAACCACTGTATGGTGTTTTTTTTTTTAACACACATTTTTTGACATTTTTAATGTCTCTTAATTTAGAATAAGTGGTGTCTCACACTCAGTTTAACTAGAACTTTCATAGTTGGCAGATACAGTAGGAAGATCAGATGTATTGTTCATTGTCAATATGTGTACAGTCTACGTTAGGCATGTCAAACACATGGGCCACATGTGGCCCGCAACAGAAATCTTTGCGCCCCGCATGACAGATCCTTGTTAGCACTAAACTTGTACAAAATGATTACTATCATTTGTGATTGAATCATGCTGCATCTTCGGCGTTGACTTTTCTTACTTCCGCCTTCTGCCAAAACCGTGTTTTCCCATGGCATTACGGTACCGGAAACGTCATCTGCTAGTATAGTTGCAGCTGCAGTGTCCGCTTCTTGATACCCTAGGCATGACACTGCCCAACCCCCCACGATCCTTAACAAATTTTTGTGATTTTGAGTTTGTAAAATTAGTGTAGGTCAGGGGGCTTTTTGCATATCGGCTTATTTTACAATATAAACTTTGAAGTAAAGTAAAATTTGTTTTCCAACTTGAATTACTGAGCAATGAATTCAGTGAGTGTTTTCGTGATTTCAGTTTACATGAACAGGGCTTTGCGCTGTTTACATCACCATACTCTTACAACATTGAGAATGCACCTGAGAATATCCAAATGGAATCAATTGAACTGCAGTCAGACTCTGTTCTGAAGGCAAAATACAACAAAGTTGGTGTGCCAGGCTTGTATGCTTACCTGCAACCCTCGTATGTGCAGATCTGTAAGTTGGCATCGAGAGTACTGTTTATGTTCGGAAGCACTTACCTTTGTGAGCAATTGTTTTCGTTAATGAAAGCTACCAAAACCTCACCTTGCTCAAGACTTACTGACGAGCACCTTTCATCCCTCATAAAAGTTGCAGCTGCACAAGATTTCAAGCCTGATATTGACGAACTGGTTACTAACAAGAGATGCCAAGTGTCAGGACAAAAGAAATCTCAGACTGTAAGATTCCTATATAAGTAGCTAGTTAAGAGGCTAAGACTCTAATTGTACGCTGTTGTATGGAGATTGTATGGAAATAAATTGCTTTTCTTTAAAGTTTTCAGTATTGGAAAGAAAGCTACAGTAACTTTGTATAATAGTATTTGTTACAGTGTGGCCCGCTGACGCACGTATGGCAGTCAAAGCAGCCCACCAATGGTAGTGAGTTTGACATGCCTGGCATACTTCATATATGTTCACACCTTGTCGTGAATTCTTTTACTACTGATTAGTGAATTAGGTTAACACAATAAGATAAGAAGCCTTTTTGTTGTCAAGGTGGGCTTGATATCCATATCACCTTTCTGTACAGTGCATTAATGATAATAGCCTGCTTGATCTAAATGGCTGTGCAGTGCTCAGCCATATTTTATGTGAGAAAAGTGGTATTGTAAGTAAAATATATGTTGTTTTAAAAAGTTATTTTAAAAATTGTAGCAGACAATTCAAAAATAGAAAAATACACCATGTCTTACTGGTTCAAGAAAAATGTAGTCAAATTAAATACATACAACATTGACTGCTCCTGGTGTTCCAGTTGATTAACAGTTCTAGCGACTTTCCAGTCAGAGTGGCCTGATGCTATAAGTAATCTGAATGGTTTTATAAAAAAATTTTTACAGGTAAAATCCTTCTACACCCCTGAAAAGGATAACATGTTTAGAACATGGATAAATGGAGATTTTCAAAAATGATGTACAATGTAGCATTTACAGATTCCAAGATATTTGCTAAAAGTGCACTCTTTCAGAATTTTTTTCACAAAGTCACCTCCCCAAATCAACAGTGTGTCTAAGAATCTGTGTCATTTTAGCACTAAATGCAGTAACCAAGTATGTAAGAGAATGTGTGAAGCTGGTGGAAGAGTCCTGGATGAGCTCAAAAGATTACACAGCATTTACAGGGAGCCTTCCTGATTAAAGTTGGATTAGTCCAGCCTAGACATGAGAAGATCCTGAGCTGGCCTTTAAATGGAAAAGTTAATGATGTACAGATAGTTCTTGTGTATATCATGGACCAGCCCTAGAAGAGATGTTTTCAGTGTAGCATTTAAAAGGCACAGTTGTTAACGTAAAGCATTAAACTTGTATGACTTAGAAAATATGTACTTTAACAGTGTACAGTTAGAATGTGCAAATAAATCATTTTGTATTCAGGTAACATTTTTTGTATGTATGAAAATTACTGTATGTATGTCTTACTCTTGATCATTTTTAATTTTCTTGTTTTTCTAGGAGTTAAAAGAAAGTGGTGATCTACTATCTGTTTTGAAAGGAGAAAATTAAATATCAAGAATCAACATTTTAGAGATTGGGAACAAAGTATACGTTACATGGTTATATAATGTATCAGTTGGTGCGTCTTCTCAGGATACCTGCTAATAAAGAACAGCATGTATACTTAGTTGCATTGTGATCTTAAATCCTCTGTATGTTTTGGTCTATTACTATTAAAATAAACAGTAAACAAAATTGTAAAACACTTTAGTGGTTTTCATATTTTTCAGATTAATGACGCTGTAAACAACCTCAGATGAAATGGAAATTAGTAAAATACTATGTTTAAGCAATTCAAGTAAATATAAAAAAGATAAGTTTAATATTTCAGTTAAAATGAATAAATGTTGTAGGTTAATCAGTAATATCTACGTGACATTGTGTTTTATTGTGTTTTAATATTACCTATAAATAAAATTAGTTGAATATCATGCACAGCACTGGAGCCTAAAATGTGTTTACTGCTTAGGTTATGAAGAAGTGAATGGCACTGTGCCCGGAGCAGTGCTGCGCAATTAGCCATTAAGAAAGGCCTCTTTATGGTGTGATGAGCACACCTGAGCCACTGGCAGCCAAATATAGGACTACAAAGAGCAGTGTTTGGCAGCTTGGATTTTTCTGTATTAGCAAATATAGTTCAAACATATTTTGAAATTGACCCTTTCAATAATAAGGTCCATCTATTCATTTTCTCCACCCGCTTCCTCCAAAACAGGACAACACAATTATGTACAAAGCAAAAGACAAACATGTTCACTACCCGGCACCCATGCAGACTTGCGTTCACTTGGGAGATGGGAAGATAAAGGAGTACCAGGAGAAACCTGTCATGAACATGGGGAAAGTGTCCAAACTCTACATTGACAAAGCCCAGTTAATAATAAAGTAAGATTAGTTTACAAAAATGCATCAGGCTTTATATTTTGTATTACTAAATTGTAAATTAATTTTTTTTCTGTAAAGTGTCCTGCCTTAACTAAAATCCATAGTTTATTAAGCAACATCTGCTTGCCAACATAATTAACACCAAATTGTTTATTAATTTCATTGAATGCACACACACACAAACAAACACACACTTATATATATCAAAACACACATCACACATACAGATGGCGAATAGGTGAAATGGTTATTTGTATTTTAAACTAAAGCAACTTTGTTTTTTGCAGGAATTGTTTATATTTGCTTTAGCCACCAGGTGGAGACCTCCTATCACAAATAGGCATGTTCTTCTGCAGACTGGTTTTGGTAGCTTATCTATAAATTAAATATTAAAAAAAAAAAAAAAGACATCTACAGGAACGAGAGTTTATTGTTAAGCCTAATATGGCTTATTGTTACATATTTGTATCTCACTACTATATTCATAATTTTAGAACCACTGTACTATTATTTCTGATAAGCATCCATTAGTGATGCCTATTATAGATAGAGCCAGCTACAGCATGTTAAACACATATCTGTGGCTCTTTAAATCCTAATGCTGAAAGTACAAGGTCAGCTAAGAAGCAGAAATAATAAGAATTGTGACACAAAGTAAATGCCACCCCCCTTTGCAATAATGTTTATATTTTTATCAGTTTCCTCGTCATTAAAATGCATGGAATCAAAAGCTTTCCATTTATGTTTATTAATGTCTTCGTTTTTTTACCGCACTGATGTGATAAAGTATTTGCCCCCTCCCAGATTGCCTTTAATTTTGTATATTTGTTACAATGACTGGCTTTCAAGTCTTTATACAAAATGTAATATTAGATAAAGTGAATCGGAGTAAACACCACTTCTAAATTGGCACTTAATATATCTAAGTAATGAAGTTATTCAACACCTGTATTTCCCATGTGAAAATTTAATTGCTCCTATACTTACTTACTCAAATAGCTGACCAAAGTTAATTGATAATTAAACTTGGCTGACTGAACACAGCCAGACCTGATTGCAGTCAGTTCTGTGCAATATAAGCCTCACCATATGTTGAAATAAAATTCAAGTTTTGCAGTGGCCAAGTCAATGTGCTGACTTGAACCCAAACAAGACTGAGGATGGACCAGAAACAAGCAGTTCACACTTGGAAACCTGGCACAATTTTGTGTGTCAGAATTAAAGTAGCTCCATAAAAGTGGGCTGAAATTTCTCAGTAGCAGTATGAAAGCCAGTTTTCAAATTACAGACAGCATTTTCTGTAGTTGTGAATATTGCTATGTTACTGAAAAAATGGGGGCAGTTACTTTTCCACATGAGTGAGAGACATGCTGGATAACTTTGTTCATTGAATAAAGATATTAATGATTTAAATTCTGTAGTGTGTTCACGGAGGTTCCCTTTCTCTAATACTGTATTTTGTCTAAAGGTCCGAGCCTATTCCTTTTTAAAAGAGCAGTTTTTCTGGGTTTCGTGTAACTGCTAAAACATTTGGCATTTCTTCTATTTCCTTCAGAATGAAAGTCATTTTAAGAATCGCTGTCTTTGAGCATGTAAAATATGGAAGTACTCTGGAAGATGGGACTAGGTTTTAGAACTAGACAACCTCCAGTCAAGGCACTATAATATGGTAAATCAAAAAATAAAAAAGGCAGTTACATACGATACAATCCAATTTATTTTTGTATAGCCCAAATTCACACAAGAAGTGCCACAATGGGCTTTAACAGACCCTGCCTCTTGACAGCCCCCCAGCCTTGACTCTCTAAGAAGACAAGGAAAAACTCCAAAAAAAAAAACCTTGTAGGGAAAAAATGGAAGAAACCTAGAAAAGGCAGTTCAAAGAGAAACCCCTTTTCAGGTAGGTTGGGCATCCAGTGAGTGTCAAAAAGAAGGGGTCAATACAATATAATACACAGAACAGAACAAATCCTCAATACAGTATAAAATAAAAAAAATTTAGAAGTACGTAGAAGAATTTAACAGTAGATGATATCCCATAATATGATTTGGATAAGTTTAAAGACCTCATCCATCAAGCTGCCTCCCCCATTTGGCCATTCCACGGCTGAAACAGCGGTGGGCCACCCAATCCAATGAAAGGACCCATCTTTCCCACAATTCCTGTGATCCTCCATCAGGGCTGACTTTACCTTGGGCAGGCAGAACAACTTGTCAGGTGGGCCATGGCAGCAAGTGCCACATTTGAGTACCAAAAAGAGAAACAGAATAGGTGAGGGTTAGTATTCAAATATAATTATCATGTTACTTATGTTTTAGTGCTAATGACTAACAACAGAGATGCAGTCTGTACAGTTAATCAGCAGCTCTAGTCAGGATATGCTAAGCTGAAGTGGTGAGTCTTCAGCCAGGATTTAAAAGCTGAGATTGAAGGGGCATCTCTTATAGTAGCAGGCAGACCATTCCACAGTTTAGGGGCCCTGTAACTAAAAGCGCGACCTCCCACTGTTATTTTATTAATCCTTGGAATCATAAGCAGACCGGCATCTTGAGATCTTAATGTGCGCTCAGGTTTTGTAAGTCATGATAAGTTCAGACAAGTAAGCCAGACCTTGGCCATTTAATGCTTTACATATTAAAAGGAGAATTTTGAAATCTGCCCTAAACTTAACCGGGAGCCAGTGTAAGGATTTAAGAACTGGAGTTACGTGTTTGGATGTTCTTGTTCTTGTAATAATTCTTGCAGCTGCATTTTGGATTAACTGGAGGCTGTATTAAGAGCAGTTTGAACATCCAGTGAACACCACATTGCAGTAGTCAATCCTAGTAAAAATAAATGCATGAATTAATTTCTCTGAATCCTGTTTATTTAGAATGCACCTTAATTTTCTAACATTTTTAAGATGGAATGAACATGATTTGGACTACTTTGTAATATGCGCTTTAAATGATTCGCTAGAGTCAAGGAGAACTCCAAGATTGCGGGCTGATTCGATGAAATTAATGGGGATTCCAACTGAGTTAAATGATGACAAAATGTTGTTGTGATCAGCGTCATTCCCTCTAACAAGCAACACTCCTTTAATTCACTAACACAACTAATTAAAGACAACATCAGAGAAACTTTGTTTGATCTAAATGAAAGGTATAACTGGGTGTCATCTGCATACGAGTGAAAATTAACATTATGTTACCTAATGATAGATCCCAGTGAAAGCATTTAAGTTGAAAACAGTAAAGGTCCCAGTACTGAGCCCTGCGGGACACCATATTGAACTTCTGTGTATAATAATGGAGTACTGTCTGCACATTTCTGTACATATTGGAATAGATTTGATAAATATGAACTAAACCAAGCGAGCACGGGGCCTGTAAGCCCAACATCATTTTCTAGCCTGTGCAGTAAAATAGAATGGTCAATGGTGTCAAATGCTGCACTTAAGTCCAACAACATAATTACAGTGGAGTTTCCTTCATCAGAGGATATCAGAATGTTGTTTACAACCCATGTTAGTGCCGTTTCTGTACTATGACCAGTGCAGACACCCGACTGGAATTTCTCAAATAATAATCAGATTTATCAGCAGAAGCAGAGCAAACAAATCACGGGACAATATATTAATATGTCTCTTCATAAAACTTGAATGTAGTAAAAAATATAACCTAATTGACTAATTCTAATCCAACTCGAATGTTAATCCATTTTGAAAAGGTAGTATAACCATAACCATAGCCTACCTTTGAATTTTAGGGTGTACTTCTATTTACAATTCTTTACACTACACTTGTTATAACCAATTACTGGGCATTTTTCAGCTGTGAAGTACAGTTTTTACTGCCTCTTATTATTCAGACCTAAATTTATCATTCAGAGTCCAATTTACAGAAAGTAAGGAACGAAGTGAAATTCAACTGACTTGTATTTCTCTAGTTTCAATTCCTTAAAAGGAAAAAATTAATATATACAGGTTGAGTATGCCTAATCCACACAATGTTTCAGAATCCAAAACTTTTTGAGAACCGACATGACGTCACAAGTGGAAAATTTCACACTAGAGCTCCCCTTTATAAAACTTTGCTTGGATGTGAATATGAAAATATGTGTATGTCAAAAAACTTTAAAATGTATATGCAAAAAAAAAAACCAAAAACAACTAATTTATAAAACCTGGCATGTGCACAGTTCTGTACAATTTACCTTTATAAATTTTGTAAATGTGTCCCCCGTGAAACTTACACACATGATCAACAATCGGGGGGTTTAGGGGATTGGGGAACCCCTAAAGCATTGTGTGTCTCTAAACAGTCAAACAAAGTTGAGAAGCTTTTTCCTCTCATAAAGTGACATGATAACACTCGTATGGCACCTCGGCACCATTAAAAATAATGCGTTGGTGTGTAGCCGTGTAACTTAAGTTAACATACGTATATTGCAGCTGTAGCACCTCTCCTCTGCATTCTGGTGATTAATAAAATGTCACTGATTATGGTTAACAAAAGCAGCAAGTGTTGCTACCCTGCTTGTCTTTCTTTGTCTACAATGTTTGCCCTCATACTCTCTCTCTGTGGAAGCGCCCATGTCTGCACAGGACTTCCCACAACTTTCCTCCCTCTCACTCCCTGAATTACATTCTCTTCTAACAAAATGCCAGTTAGTTTTTTCTGATTTACAGTGTATATAAATGTACGTGAGGTACTCTAAACTGTTCAGGTAAGAAGCCTTTTGCTTCTGGTCTGAGACCTTCTGAAGCTGACCAGAAGAGTCATTGGTGTAAATGAAATACTGAGACATCCTTTATTTACACCCACTGATGAAGGCTCCCCATAGCAAGTCTGATTAGTCTTAAAAGAACAGCTCCTTTTATCACTTAGGTTCATTTCAATATAGTAGCTGGTAAAAATTTCAATCCCACCAATTGGCTTTCAAATAAAAAGTTAATTCTAGCAATACCCCTCTGCCATTAAATAACATCCAAAGTTCCCTGAATTTGAATGTCTAATTTCGTTATATAAAATGTTCTGGTGCAAATGAGATTATGATGTCCTAGCATTATAGACTGGGAGTTTCAGGAACCTTTTTGTTTTTTCCTTTCTCTTACACTCCCTTAGGGATGTAATCCAAAAGTGATCTCTATAGGCAGTCAGGGTTGTCTACCAAACATGAGTTTGTATGGTTAGCATTGTGAGGCAGACTGGTATCCCTCATTTTGCTTTGTTATTGCACACGAAGACATTCTTAACTTCAGCTTGAGTGTCAGTTTCTCCCCCCAAATGGACCTCTTCACAATGTAGTTTTTAGAACTTATTTGATTAGACTGATCGATCATAATGTTTTCTTTCTCCACAATACGCCATTTCAACATCTGGTCAGTGAACAAAGAGCAATAACTCAAAGGTTGGCAACCTTGATAGACCAGCTGACTACCAAAACGTTGTGCTTAGGTGCACCCAAAAGACCAATGGCAAGACATTAACTCCTTCCTTTATAACCCATTACCAGCACTAGATCTGCTTTCTTTATTTTCTCTTCCTGTTGTCTGCCTGACCGTAACTCTGCTCCATATAGCAGGACCCCTTTTGGTTAGGATATAGCCACAATGAAAGCTAGAGTGATACCTTTTATTCTGAAGGGCAACCTGGTGCTGGGTTGGAAGAGTGGAAAACTCTGTATTAGAGTTAAACGAGAATGTGAAGCTAAACATTGCTAAAGTAAAACAATGTGCAAAATCAAGAGAGAGACCGTTTAAAAGTCACGCATTCATCTTGCTCAAGACGGGAGTCAACTAATCACCAACCATCCAGCAAGCATAAACTGTATGCTAGCAAAAAAGGACTGTTTTGTGTCAAACCTCTGAGAAAACTGCAGTACTGCCAGCAATCAGAAGGTGAGACCAAGGTGGAGAAGGAGAAGAGCTCCTGAACAAAGAAGAAAATCGGGAGTGGTCTCCCCTAGACTTTCTCGTATACACAGATATAAGGATGGATATTTGAGGAGTAAACCACAAGACAATGATTATATCTTTATATTATGTACATTAAAGAGCCACCAACAACTAATCAAACTAATAATATATTGAACAATTATTATAAAGGTAAAGTTGAATAAATTGTACTCTGCAGCTGCATGAATAAAAAAGTACCACTTCCAGTTAGTAGAAATAGCTCAAAAGTTGATAGAAATCTCTGTTTTGTACCTAATACTTGTATGCAAAATTTGATTGATCTAAGTGAACGTGTACTCAGGTTATCATATTTACATACACACACAGGTAGACAGAAAGACATAATTCCAAAAATGGTATTTTCGGACTCGAGGAGGTCTAAAATGTCAAGATTCATCAAAATCCATCCATCCATCCATTATCCAATCCCCTATATCCTAACTACAGGGTCACAGGGGCCTGCTGGAGCCAATCCCAGGCAACACAGGGCGCAAGGCAGGAAACAAACCCTGGGCAGGGCACCAGCACACCGCCGGGCACACACTAGGGACAATTTAGAATTGCCAGTTCACCTAACCTGCATGTCTTTAGACTGTTGGAGGAAACCCACACAGACACGGGGAGAACCCGGGACATGAACCCCTCCTTACTGAGAGGCAGCAGCGCTACCACTGCGCCACCATGCCGTTCATCAAAATCTCAAAATCGAATTTTTGGACGATTACAATACTTTCCCCACGAGTAGTAAATCAGACTCAAGGAGGTCTACAACATTGAGATTCATCAAAATCGGATGTTTGGATGATTACAATTCTTCCCCTATACTTTGTATATGAGAAAGTAAAAAAACATAATGACCATTTTTCAGTGTGTCCCAGAGAAAGCTGACCTAGAAGAATGGGAACAAAGCAGTAGGCAACAGAAACCAAGCCATAAATACACCAGCTTTGATTCCGAGAAGTAGTGACTGTAACGCAGTAACTGATTTATTCTAGTTATTGGTATTACTGTAACTGAAAAGTCATAACCTTTGTGAAGGTTTAGTTTTCATCTGTTATAAATTTCTCTTCCTAAATTTAATAGAAAATTTCAGGACAGCATCTCACACATAAACACACAGAAGCTAGGCGTTTTGAGGTAAACTAGTGCAAACTAGCTGTGAGCAAATCAACATCAACTTATCCATGATAACCATATTATTTTGCATACCTTTTACTGTAGCAGAGAAAAAGTTCAAACTAAGATGAGAAATAGAATTCATAAGTTATGTGCCTTTTTCTATAGGAAAGAAAATAGATTTATGTTTTGTGTTGTTTGTCTATATATCTATATGTGTTTACACTATATATAAGGTACTTGCATATCTCCTTTTATTATCCTTATATTATTAATACATTGTATTATTTGATTAATTTCAACAAGCATATTTGGGTTATTTGTTGAAAAATAGCCTATCATCACATCCAAAACACAAAGGGAGAAAGTGAAAGTTATTTAATGTAGACTTTCACCAGTTTATGAATTGTAAAGTTAAATAGAGTTTGTGAAGAGCAGAAACAAAATGATTCCTTGGTATCTTTTTGGCTCTTTTTTAATGGGCCCACCTGGTCAATCTTCTTCTTAGCAGCCCCTGTGCCCTCCGAATCTGGCCAATTTTGTTTTACTGTCAGGAAGTGTAGTCTATTTCAAGTAGCACTGCTAAAAAAGTATAATTTAGCCTTAACACCAGATGCAGTTGTTCCAGAAAGGCACTTTGCTTGTTTTGTTGTGATATCACAGCTAGCTTTAATATGGTGAGAGAAGTGGTACATAAAAGAGGATGGAGCTTATTGTACATATGGAGCTGATTCATTTCAGTCTCAACAGCCATGACACTTTCGTTATTTCTCTGCAAGCTGTAATTCTTTGAACTGAAAGCCTACACTGGTAGCTGAATGCTGCAGGTGGTGCAAAGGTTCATTATTATGTAATATATATTTTTAAAAGTATTGCATATATATAGTGTTATCAGTATGATTATTATTTTCACTATGTTTTGTATGGTCCAATTTAGGTCACCTTTTCGTGACACAGACACTAGATTCTTGAAAATCACATCACATGATCTACAACAAAAGATCACCTGGGCTGGAATTCTTCGTTTTGTTTATTGTAACTTTTATTTATTTTTATGTATTCACGTATCTAACTGTTACACTCTGAAAGAGCCAAGAATATATTAAAGAATAGGTGCAGTTTAGATTAGTGGTGTAGTACTGTCTATTGTTATTTAAAACTCTTTGAATATTTAATCTATTTGTTTTCTCCCTCACTGGGCTATACCCTTCATTCATGTTATTTTACCACTGCTGTCATCAGCTTGTAAAAGTAATAAAAGTTTATTTCAACTTTCAAAGACGATTTATTTTCTTTTCCACCTGACAGTAACTGAGGAGCAATTTACAGTCCCTTTCAGTCTCTTGTGAGAAGATACTTAGACATTGCAACCCTCTCCCTTACTTTACCAAAAATAATTTATGTTCTTAGTGAATGGCAAGTTCCCAACATAAGAAAATATGTTTACAGCCTAAGACAAATTATTTCCAATAGGCTTTAGCACAAGGTGAATAACATATGATACAAAATATAGTCGAAATTCTATGGCTTGGCTAGAAAGTCATTATGAAAATGAAGAGAATGTCATTAAGTATCTACGGCTGTGTGAACTTATCTTTGCTTTTTATGTTTACTCATTTATTCTAAAATGTTTGCTGTTTTATTAACCCATGTTATAAAACCAATCTGAAACACTCACTAAGCTATGGTATTTCTGGGGAAAAATTCATGTCACACAATTAGAATTTAAAGTAAAAGTAAGATCAATTTTCCATCTTATGTGATTTAAAAGCTTCTTTATTTTGTAGTTAAAAAGCATTGTGATTTACAATTTTCTACTATTACAGTTTCCTATGGTTTAGCCAGGAGTGTATCAGTAGATCAAGGCCACACTTCATCGTCTCTCACCCTCAACACAGGGGCTCCACCGGGCTGTGTTCTGAGTCCTCTGTGTACTCTCTTTATACATATGACTGCATGGCTGCACATGACTCTAATATTTTTGTCAAGTTTGTCGATGACACAGCTGTGGTAGGCATAATCTCTAATGACAATAAGCAGGCGTACCTGGATGAAATGGAGAGTCTGTCAAACAGCAAACGAAGAAGCTTATTGTCAATTTTGGGAGGACACAGTAGAAGAACTACACTCGCTCATAGTATTAACTGGACTCAGGGTGAGAAGGTGGACAGTTTCACATACCTCAGTGTCCATATCACAGAGTACCTGACCTGGTCCAAGCACCTTGGTGAAGACAGCACAACAATATCTTTACCACCTCAGATGACTCAGGGTGTCCTCCCAGATACTAAAGAATTGCTATAGGTCCACCATCGAAGGTATCCTGATGAGAAGTATTACTGCCTGTTTTGGAAACGGTGTGAAGCAGAACCACAGGGCCCTGCAGATAGTGTTGTGGTCAGCTGAGCACATCACTGGGTGTGCTCTCTATAGGTTCCAGGACATCTACACGTCTAGATGTCAGACCAGGGCAAAGAAAATTATCAGTAATACCAGCTATCCCAACAATGGCCTCTTCTCTGTGCTGAGGTCAGGTAAATACCACTACTGCCTGAAGACAAGTTCAAAGAGACTGAAGAGGCACTGTTTAACAGTCCACCTGAATCCTGAATGAGGAAAAGTGTCTAGAGCTACTTGAAGTTAATTCTCTTGTATTGAGTTTTTTTACTTTATTAAATATTTTTGAAATATTTTATCAAATATTATTTTGTAATAATCTCATACATAATGATATGTATATGCGGAATATTTACTGTTGTCTTATATAGTCTTTGAGTTCAGCAACTAAGTATTTCACTACATATTCAATTGTGTTTAATTGTATGTGACAAGTAAAATTAGATTTGATTTGATTAATTGTTTGGTTTTGTTTTTTTTTCCAGATGTCTTTTTATGTTATTAATTATGTTCAAAATATTGACTTGACTTTTCTTTATTTATGTAAAATTTGTTTTTCCTTGATCATGCTTTCTTTAATTATTTAATTTAAAACCTTTGTTTTTCTGTGTGTAAATTACTATTCTCTCATATATCTTGTGTTTTGTAGGTGTTACCTGGTGTCACCACTCCTGAGCCCTCCCTCTGGCTGTTTAGCTCAGACCTGAAGAAGTTCAGGAGAAGTGCATTGCAGTTGTGAATGAACTCTGTGTTAGAATTGTTTTCTTCATGAATTTTCAGGGGGTTTTGTTTGTTTTGTTTTAAATTATTTTCACACTGTTCTTGGATTATTCTTTTGGATTGTGTACTGGGAATTCTGTGTTCTGGATTGCCACTAAGTGAACTCTTTTTGCTCTTTTAAACATATTTGTTATTTTTATTATTTTTTATATATTGTTTTTCAATAAATATTCTTTATAAAGATTTTAAATGTATGGTTATTTACTAGTGACATTGTTCAACAAATATTTTCCAGTAAATTTGCCTTGTGCCAGTCTTTTCTTTTCCCAGCATCCAATGATGTTTTCGAAGGTCAGCATGACACCATAGAGCTGTAGCAGCTGTAAACGGCACTATATAGCGCCTGACCCGACACAGATTGGACACTGGAGGCACGTGTAAAATAAAATGCTTTTTTATTCTTCTTCAGCTGGAGGGCACATCTTCCCCGTAATCCCCCCAGCCACAACACAGTCCCAAGCACCAGTAACCACCATTGCAGCACAATCACAAACACTCCTCCTTGGCACCACCACTCCTCCCTCACAACCTTGTCTTCCTCCACCCGACTCTGGCCGATGAGTGGTGGTCACTGGCTCCTTTTATAGGTCACCTGGAAGTGCTCCAGGTGTTTGATCACCAAGATCTGACGGCACTTCCAGGTGTGATGAAGCTGCTGTCCATATGGGCTCAGGAGTCCCAAACACAGCACCCCTTGGCGGTACGTGCGGGACCCAACAGGGCTGCCCCCAACTCCAATTCCCAGAGAGCCCTGTGGGAAACTGAGGCACTTCACCAGGCCTGGGGGGCGGCCATCTATCGTCCAGGGGGAGGTATTGCACTGTCCAGGGCTGCTCCCCCTGAATACAGTGTGCAGGGGCTTCCCGACTGGGCATGGACGCCAGGCGCCTGTCACACAGCCAAGCACAGAACTTTATGCATGTGCACTGTAAGATCATTGCTAAACTGCTTCGGGCATGCATGATGTCACTCCCTGATCAGCATTCCTGACTTTCACCTTGGATGTCTTTAAGAAAAAGAAAAAAAAAAACAAAAAACGTGCAGTATTTTCAATTGAAGGGTACATTAGCTAATGTAATGAGAATGTTATGAGTGCTGCCACTGGATAGCACAACGCTGCATTGGATAATTTGCTACATAATTAGCAATGTGCTGGAGCTACAATCCAAAACAAGCCTAAAGGATTCTCCTCTTCAAGGGAATGAAAACATATGTGACCCTAATAATACTTATAATATTAAAATATTTATTGCTGTTTACAAACCGTTTCTATCTTTTTCATGGAAGAAAAAAGTGCAAAGCACCTACATAGAGATCAAGATCAAAACAGACATTCCAACTGCAACCAGTGCTGTGGCTTCAAAGAATAGGATGTGCGAGTCTAATGGAACTCTGTGAGCACAACAATATATTAGACATATATAAACGAAAGACCTGTGTGTGTATGGAGCTGTCTGCTCTGCTCACACGCAACCACAGCACTTTTACATTTTTTTGGCACTTACATACAACTCACTACAAAAGACCTGTGTCACAACAACAATGTTGTGCTAATGACACAGAGGAAGAGACGTAATGTTGAAAGAAAGCGAACGCTGCGGGTCAACAATGTACAAGAAAGTAAAACACCTCAGCAACGGAGGGCAAGGCTTGAAGTTTTCACTAAAAACTGTCTATCTGGAGGTATTTGCTTGAGACAAAGATTAATAGGACTCATATTGCCAGCAGTATGGCTAAGATATGGTATCACCAGTGTCTTCTTATGAAAGTCAGTGGGGCAGCAAGCATAGATGGGTCCACGTCCTCAGCCCTGGGTTACACAAAATATTACACCAAATATTAGCCTCTCAAAAGTAGTTCAGTTCCTCTTTCAGCATTGACTTAAATGCATTTTGAGGAGTTTGTTGAAGTTTCTGAACATTTTGGCGATTTCACAGCAGGGTTAGCTGTTTAAGAGTTACTTTTAATGAACCTCAATTGTGTTGTGTATTTAACATCTCAAATATCAAATATCTCTTTTGAAGTTGGAATTAAGCTTTTGCTTAGTGTAGGCGATGCAGTGATAAATGTTTTAGTGGAAATTCTCTGTTATTCCCAGGTACAGTTTACTGTGTTCAATGGATGTGAAAAATCAATTACACATGTGGAATGTGAATACTTAGATATTATTTTATGGTAAAGCTGGATTGCTTTTCATTTTTTGTAACTTTCCTAAGATGTATCCGCTAATTATGAAAACAGAACAGCAAAATACAGGAGAGTATCCACATCCAGATTTGAGTTCTGTATATCAAATAATATTACATTAATAATTACAACATCTCATAAATTTAAAGAAAATTTCAACGAGACTTTGTAATTACAGTAAAACCTTTTTACAAACAGTAAACTATAATACAATATTACTAATATTAGTACATCAGAGATGGTTTGAGAATAATTAAAAGTGGGAAAACCAGTTATAACATGCAAAAGAACAAAGTGGATTGCATCCACCAGGGGTCTCTCACTCCCTAGGAATTTTGTCCTCTGCAAACTAACTGTCATTGAAAACGAAAATGGAAGGTCCTTTTCCTCTTAATAGGTAAAGTAATACAAGAATGTCAAATATAATAAAATAACTTTGGCTTTTGTTTTAGACCTGGTTGATTTACACTGTCCAATAAGAACAAACCATGATGATACTTAAGTCTGTCATTAATGCTCTTCTTCAGTGAGAATGGAACAGGAAGTTCATTTCTTTGGTCTGTTGAGATTTCTCATTTCATAGTTTCTTGGAGATAATTTATTATTTTATTTAATGACACATAGCAAAATTAACATTAACGTAAAGTAACATATATGTCCTTTGTTGATTGGTATTAACACTCACTTTCTCTTCTTGTATAACTCACTAAGCTCTCCTACTTTAGTCTCATTTAAATTGATTAGAATTTGAAGGTTCTGCAATGCAAGCCTAAATGCCTGTCTGAATGCAGCATCTAACTTTTAATTGATGCTTTTTTATTTTACATTAATATACCTCTTATACTGTTTATAAAGGTAATAATTATGATCAAACTAATGTAATTTGATGATAAGCAGATGGCCCAACGTTGAGTGCTCAGTTTCTACCTGTGACCCGCCTTATGATTCTGGGCAACCTACCTACTTGAAAAAACAAATGTATTCAATCATACAAATGATCTGTGCATGTTAAATGCCTTGAGATGGTATTCACGACAGAAAGGTGCTAAAGTTTAGGTAAAACTAAGAAATTGTTTTTGTTGATAGACCTTGAAATATGGCTTTTTACATAATGGTAGTCACAAAGTTGGTGGAGTGTTTCGAAAGAGAAGTATAGTAAAATATTGTCCATAGAGCACAGATTAACTAGTGACTGGGGTTGTTTCTGGTCCTGGGCTTGATGCTGCCAGGCTGGGCTACAGTTCCCGCGCAACCCTAAAATTGGATAAAAGCTATTTTAGACTACAGATTGACGGATGGAAGAAAAATCAGAATTCGGTGCTTCATATGTTTTTCTCTGATAAAAATGTATTTATGTACAGAATTGTTAAGTTAATAAATTCTAGTTTCTGTGTAGTATATTTAACAGCCTCTTTTGTCAGCTTCTAATTTACACTACAATATCCATTTCATCCACAAGAAGGAGTTCAAGGTTGCAGGAAAATCCCTGCACACATATTTTTATGTATGCCATCTTCAGCTACTTTCCCGCTGCATGCACCCCCCAGCCCTCCACCCCAGAACTTTGCTATTAAGTCAAGTCTAACTTCAGAATATAACGACATTCAAAATAACTGAATGCAGCATCTAATTTCAAATGTACTGAGGATTACTTTCATGGCATTGAGAACATTCTAAAAATTATGGCCACTTGAATTAACATTTAAAGATGTCTCAGAGTTAGTTTCAGACATAAAATACAGCTCACCTTTTAAGATATCTGAAATGTGTTCCCAGATATCTCAAAATATGTTCCGTTACATTCTAAGACACCTGCAATACATTTTGAAATATATGAAATCACTTTATTTAAAACTTCATATTCTTTTAATGGGACTTCCTGTGTATTTTAAGATATCTTGAAATGCATTTGATAGTATAGAGCAGGAAGTCATTATCTTGATGAGGTACCTTAAATTGCATTAATCTGAAAATGTCTTATTTTACAATATCCTGAAGTGTACTTGGGATACCTCGAAATCAACAGTATATCATTTCATTATATCTTGAGATATATTTACAGTATATCTTGAAATACATTTATGGCATCTTCATATAGTTGTGTGTTCAGATATCATTCATTTACATATATTTTTGTTAAATGGTGCCACTCAAACCACTTACACCTGAACACCAGCAAGACCAAGGAACTAGTGATGGATTTTAGGAGTCCCAGGCCCCTCATGGACCCCATGATCATCAGAAGAGACTGTGTGCAGAGGGTGCAGACCTATAAATACCTGGGAGTGCAGGTGGATGATAAATTGGACTGGACTGCCAACATCGATGCTGTGTGTAAGAAAGGTCAGAGCCGACTATACTTCCTTAAAAGGCTGGCGTCCTTCAACATCTGCAATAAGATGCTGCAGATGTTCTACCAGACGGTTGTGGCGAGTGCCCTCTTCAATGCGGTGGTGTGCTGGGGAGGTACCATAAAGAAGAAGGACGCCTCAAACCTGGACAAACTGGTGAGGAAGGTAGGCTCTATTGTAGGAATAAAGCTGGACAGTTTAACATCCGTGTATGAGCGACGGGCACTGAGGAGGCTCCTGTCAATCATGGAGATTCCACTGCATCCACTGAACAGGATCATCTCCAGGTAGAGGAGCAGCTTCAGCGACAGACTGCTATCACTGTCCTGCTCCACTGACAGACAGACTCCCCACACTATGCGAATCTTCAGTTCCACCTGGGGGTGTAAACGTTAACATTATTCAAAGTTATTGTCTGTTTTTACCTGCATTTTATTACTCTTTAATTTAATATTGTTTTTTGTATCAGTATACTGCTGCTGGATTATGTGAATTTCCCCTTGGGGATTAATAAAGTATCTATCTATCTATCTATCTATATTTTGAAATGTATTTTGAGATATTTCTAAAAATAAAAATGTTACCTTAGTTTCTGCTTGAGATTATCTGATTCTTTAAGAGAGTATACTGTATAAGTAAATTCAATTGTACCCAACTGAACTTCACCATTCTTTCCCATTGTTTTGCAAGCAGCTTCCACAAATGTGTCACTTATATAGGTACAAGAGTGCAACTGAAGTGGAGGACTACTTCTGTTCTTGGCAGTGTTTTCCTGAATTTCAAGCCTTGTTGTAGTAACCAGCATTTTTAAAGTCTGCCTCTTCGCTTGTATCATTTTTGCCTGAATCTGTACTTTCTGCAGTATCTTTTTTAGTCTGTCTGAGTTATGCTGATGAAAATGCAATATAATCTCATGACAGATTTATCAACATTTTCATCCTTTATCCCATACTAATGTACATTACATTTGTTGCAATAAGCCCTCTTTAACTAAACATCACAGCCTAACTATGTCTGCATCACAGTGTGCAGTGTGGCAATCACAAAACACAACACGATTCAATGCACCTCTAAAGCAATTCTCAATTCATTAAGGTGCTGCCCTTCCCTTGAGCTGAGTTGGACGACTTTTTCAGCCAGAAAGCATCACAGCATTTTAAAAAGTCATAAACATGATAAGTATATACGTAGGCTGTGTGGCATTTTTAGAGTTTTACATTTTGAGGGAGCTTGTGCTCCAGTGATCCCACAGAACTGACATCTATGATAGAAAATAGTACTTTAATATAAGTAGAGTGATTTACATGCTATAAGTTGCAATTGTTTTCTGCTGCATATTTTATTTAGATTTCTAAATAAATGCAATCAGAACAGTTGAAAATATCTGCACAAAATGTATGGTAATGCATACAATAGAAAAAGCAATGGTAATGTAGATAATATAAACTTGTTTTATTTAAGGGTCGGTGATTATTAAAAGGAGAAAATATGTTCACAGGGTGAGGATCACTCAGCTCTTGACTTGTAGCACTTGGATGAGTCTTGTTTTTCTGGTACTATTTAACTAAAGTAATGAAATGTTTAAAGTAAGTCTTGTGTGGATGTAGGCATTCATTGTAAATGTGGCAAAACATTCAATAAAGGGTGCTTGTTCTTTCAAAGGTTATATCCATCTACATTTAAACAGAATATCTAACCAAGAGAAATGTTGTCCTCTCCTATTGTTTAGATCCCCATTTTGAATGGCCTACCTTTGTTTATTTGGATTTTTAGGAAAGAGTAGGTGTAAAAATGGATGTAATCCTAGGTTTTCAACCTTTCAAGCACTGAGTTCTCTTAGACCAAATCTGGCTGTTGTCCATGATTCATGAGCATTTAGGAGTCATCATCTTATATTTGAGACTAAGGATCTGCACTGGTATCTGGAAGGTTGCCAGTTCGAATCCCCTTATTTCCAAAAGGGATTCTACTCCGATGGTCCCTTAGTAAGGCCCTTAACCTGCAGTTACTCCAGGGGTGCTGTACAATAGCTGACCCTATGCTCTGAACCCATGGGATATGCGATAACTATATTTCGTTGTACCTGTACAATGACAATAAAGTTGAATCATCATTATCATCATCATATGACAGGTATTACCAATTTGCAAATATGATAAAAGCTTATATCACCAAATCAAAGAATCTAGAATGAACATGCCTAATGGGTACAAATAGCATTTATCCCCTTTGGACTCTCCTATACATTTTATGAGGGACATTCAAAACGTTTCCGCACTTTTATATTTTCGTTGAAAATCGCTGAAAATGGAAGGAATAGTAATTGGTCATGTTTGAGAGTGTCATGTGACTAGTTCTGCCTGGCAAGCCGGCTGCCCTTGCAGTTTAGTATAAGAGTTGCCACCCTGTGGTGAAGATGGATGCAAAACTTATAAATTGCACCAAAGTGGAACAACGTTCTGTCATACACTTTTTGTGAGTATAAGGTATACCAGGAGCACAAATTCATCTCTACAAGTGCGGTCAGTATGGGGTGTGACAGATAGGGGGCAGTATCGCTCCCTTGAACCCCTGTCCAATACATCAGACACCAGATAAAAGTCCATATGTTGACTTTATTTATTATCAACAGTGCACAAAGCCCCTTTCCTCTACAATACTCATTAATTCACCAATCACAACCAATAATAAAAAATCCACCACTCCCAGATGCATTGCCCTCCTACTACCCAGCTCAGATCAACGCTCTGGTGTCTCTCTCAGTCTTTTATAGTCCTTGTCCCGGAAGTGTTTTGCGCTCTCTGTCCACATGACTAGGAACACTTCCGGGTCAGATAAAATCCTTTTTCTTTACCCCGGAAGCACGTCATTCCCCTTGTCCATGTGTACTTCTGGGGCGTAGGGAAAATAGTCACTGCTCCTCCCTGCAGCACCTTCTAGTGGCCCCCATGGTATCCAGCAGGGCTGTAAAGGAAAACTCCAACGTCCATAATTCCCTGCTGGCATTCGGGGCACCTCCATGCTGCAGGGAGGGCTCCACCTGGCAGCGTGGGGGTATTGGCCGGGATGAATGGCTGGCCGTCCATCACAGGGGATAAAGTTCTCTCTCGTAGAGTCGTCTATGAGTGGATTGAAATGTACAAAAATGGCCATACTAGTGTGATGGATGCAGAGCGCTACGGTCATCCAGCTACAGCCATGACCACGGTGATGTGAAAGCAGCAGTGCATCAGTGGCTATGTGGTCAACCAAAAACATTTTTAATGATGGCATTAGAAAGTTGGTACAACACTGGGAAAATTGTAAAGGAACGTGACTATGTTGAAAAGTGATGTAATTAGTTTTTGAAATTCTTAATAAATAGAGTTAAAAAAAGTGCAGAATTTTGTTAATGTCCCTCATAGTAGTAATAGTACAGAGTTATGTGAAATTCTTACTTTTATGTCCAACTAACATGTAATATATCACCAATTTCCAAAGCCAGAAGTAACAAAATGTATTAAAATACATGTTTATTTTAATTAATAGAAAACAGAAATCCTCTTACCTGATGTATTCCTTACTTCTATTCTGCTACTGTGGTCCCATTACCTAAACTCTTGTGGAAAGAACCCTGAGAAAAACCCCAGTATAGTTAGCATGTAAAATGGTTCTGCCTTAATCACTACATTATACTGAGCCTCCACCATATATTACATGTTGTGTACTCTACATATATCAATATGTCAAGTTCTTACCATGACTCTTAGATGGATAATATTGTGGTTAATATGTCAGTGTTTTCTGCTAAATGCAGGGCATATTAGTTGTTTACAGATGTTAGTCTTACGACAAAGAATATGTAATCAAATTGAAAGCAAAATTCTAAAGATCTTTCCAAACATTATAAGTACACCTATTAATAAATACATCTTGAAGTAAAATTAATAATATAGAGACACAAAATGTACAGAATCTGTTTTGCTAATAAATCTCAATAGACTATTGTAGTAGAAAAAGAAAAGCAAAAAGTAATTCCTGTGTTAGCTGAATTATTTCTATGTAAATTTATTGTGTTCCAGTGGCTTTCCATTGAAACCAAACAATTCTGTACCTATCGTATCCTAAACAGTAACCATGGGAACAATCAGATAATTACAAATAGATATACTTTATTTTTCAAGAATTTATAAAATAAGAAGCTTCTTATCAAAGAATATGTGTTTGTGTGTCAAATACTTCTAACATGTTACCTATTTTGAGACCTTTAGATAACAGTAAAGGCATAGGTATGACATTAGGGTATACCATTTACTTGTGTGCCGATTGGTATAAGTTGAAATGATTTGAGTATGCTATGTAAATAAATCATTTCAGTCAGTCAGCTAAAGTGAACTGGTACAAGTGCATATGATAGAATCTTTCAAGCTTGTCATATCTTTGGATCCAGTTATAACAGTGGCTAAAGACTAGTCTTTATTTACAGTGTATTTTCCCTAACAACTGTAAAAACTGATTATCTTTAGATTTTACATAGTGTACAAAGGAGTTACTTAGATTTAAACAGGTCTAGTTTTATGAAATATTAAAACTGGTTAGTAACTAAAATTCTATTATGAATACAAAGCAACATCCTCAGCATGTCCAATATATAGTGTGATAATAATACGGCAAAGACATCATAAAGGTTTTTCCCAGCTGTAAAAGTTTATGATTTTGCACACGATGTGCACAGAACAGAGTCCACAACAGAACTGGCTATAATAGCCCAAGATGGAGGCTTTAAAGGTCTGGAGAGGAACTGATGTCAGCAAAGGGGCCGGAACCAGTAGTGACATCATCAAAGGGGCCGACTTCGGAAGTGACATCTTCTGAGGTGCCAGAACATTGCAGGATTTCCCGGGAAAGGTCTCTAGGGAACTGAGAAAGACAGTCAGTGCACTCCACCACCCCCTGGACAGATGTTTTATTACACTTACTCAGACCCTTTATCTGCCTCCTACTCGCATGTGTGTGACAATAGTTGCTGTAAAGTATTAACATAGAAGTAGCTAAAGATGATTGATTTTAATTGTAATCATGGCAGTATTTCAAATCAGTGTCCTCACACAACAATATAGGTATACCTTTCAATTCAACACATTTTTGTTATTGAAATATTAGCCAGTGTGGGTCAAGCTTTTGTTTATGAATACCTTTACTCATAAAACATGTATTGGTGAGCCATCCTAGATTAGTTTCTGCCTTTTGTGTTCCATGTTACTGGGATAGGTTCTAGTGCAGCAGAAGTTTGAAGTGGATTAAGCAGACTCAGAAATGGATGCATAGGTTTTCAAGTGTCATCGAAAGTTTCAAATGAATACATGAAATTACCCTAGATTGAGAAGCACAGTGGGAGATCATAAATGAGAAGCAATCGATTGATCCTAATAATATCTATTCCCAATAGTTTCAGTCATGAAGTAAATTAAACTGAACTGAATTATGCAATAAGGTGGTGTTTTTCAACTAGGATTAAAATTGCTTTAGTGTCTTAATCATTACATATTATTTTTGAGTGGCCTTATAAATGCATTTAATTATTTCTGCTTTACATAAACATCCATCAACTCAATAAAGAATGATTTACATTTGTTCAATTACTAGTAGGTTCATTTGGAGTGATGATTAACTGCTATCTTGTGGGATCGCTGCACTTTCTGATTTTCTTCAAACATGTAATGAATTGTTTTTTGGATTTAATTAACATTTTGATTAACTTGTTCAACAGTGACTCTTTCTCAGATTGCATTGTCAACCTAACACATAACTTATATTTCAATTTTTCTTAATTCATAAAGTTTTAAGCTGTGGTCATAGATATCCAATATTGTTTTATCTATTCATCATATTATTTCCTTGACTGTTTAACCTTTAGATGTGTATGAAGTTTAAAATCAGAATTAAAATTAAGCAGATATGCATTCTTTGTTATTAAACAAGTAACATTTTATGAAGTAGAATTCATACTTTGTAATAAACAAATAAATAAAGTATATCATTAGATCAGACAGAGTAAATGTTCAGATAATAATTCAGAATGCAGCACCTGTAAAGAAAGTGGTTGCAATGACCCCCTTTTATAACTGATAGCAAAAAGTAAATGTAAAAATGTTTGTTCAAAATGTTTTATATCTCATTTATTTACAGTATTTGCACGGAGCTTGGGTTAATCCTTCTGTCATTGCCCATGTTATTACAAAAGACATTCACACGAGTAAGCTGTCTGTTTTGCAAAACAACTTTAAAGAACTACATGCTAAGCTGACGAGCAGAACTGACAAGGTGGTCTTTTCTGAAGTTCTGCCACACGCTGGACTGAGTAAGAATTATGAGGTCATGCCTCAAATCTTGTTGCTAGCTTTATGAGATTGTATCACTAGAAAAGGTTATGTTTAAACTGGAGGGTGACTGATGTATTGAGAAGGTGTATTCAACACAAGGACTGTTTAAACTACCGAATGGGGACAGGCCAGGTTTAAAGGTTCGTGTAAGGGAATTAGAAAATTAATTTTTACAATACTAGCCAACAGGCGACATGCCAAAAAATAAAGAAAGCATAGAAAATGGTTTTCCTTTATATTATAAGTATAAAGAATAAAACAAGTTACTTAGAATTGTGTAGTGGCATTTAAATCTGAAATTGTAGTGGTAACAGAAACCAGATTCATTCCGCCAATGGGAATGTATACACTACAAATAAAACTTTATTTAGACAGACAAAATCATAAAGGTAGGGGGAGCCTTTTACCTGGGACAGGAATAAATACATGGTTATTCTAAATAGGCAGTGAGAAACACAATGGTGAGATTGCAAAACAGTAAGTACAGAGGCCAGACATTGGGAGTGTGTTACACACCATCTAACACAAGTAAACAGTGTAAATAAGTAACTTTTCAGTAATATCAAAAAAGCTGATGTTATAGTAATGGGGGGCATTATTCATCCAAATAGTACCTAGGAAAGCTCTACAAATAGCAGAGTACAAGAATTCATATATATATATATATATATATATATATATATATATATATATATATATATATATATATACACAGCAAAAAAACGTCCTCTGACTTTCAACTGTTTTACTTTCAGTAAACTTAATGTGTAAATATTTGTATGAACACTAAAAGAGTCGACACCATAAGACATAAACTAAAAATGTTTCACAATGTGTCCCTGAATGAAGGGAGGCTCAAAATCAAAAGTACCAGTCAGTATCTGGTGTGGCCACCAGCTGCTTGAAGTACTGCAGTGCATCTCCTCCTCATGGACTGGACCAGATTTGTCAGTTCTTGCTGTGAGATGTTACCCCACTCTTCCACCAAGGCACCTGCAAGTTCCTGGACATTTCTGGGGAATGGCCTAGCCCTCACCCTGCGATCCAACAGGTCCCAGACGTGCTCAATGGGATTGAGATCCGGGCTCTTCCACTGCGAGGATGATCAGCTGTCCTTCCTGTCTCCCTGTAGCGCTGTCTTAGGCGTCTCACAGTGCGAACATGGCAATTTATTGCCCTAGCCACATCAGCAGTCCTCATGCCTCCCTGCAGCATGCCTAATGCACGTTCACGCAAATGAGCAGGGACCCTGGGCATCTTTCTTTGGGTGTTTTTCACAGTCGGTAGACAAGTCTCTTTAGTGTCCTGCGTTTTTAGAACTGTGACCTTAAATGCCTACTTTCTGTAAGCTGTTAAGGTCTTAACGACCATTCCACAGGTGCATGTTAATTAATTGATTATGGTTAATTGAACATGCATGGAAAACATTGTTTAAACCCTTTACAATGAAGATCTGTAAAGTTATTTGGATTTTTAAAATATTATTGTTGAAATACACAGTCCTGAAAAAGGGACGTTTCTTTTTTTGCTGAGTATATATTTAACTGAGTATATTAAAAATGCCAATATGAACTAAATATTCTGTAATAATTGGTATAAAATTCAGTTGGTAGTGGTGCAGGTAATCACATTACTAGGGTCTTCTGATAATATAATAAGTGTCATGGTATTTTGGCACAGTGTATATATAATATATATATAAAAACCAAGACCATGAAATGTTGTGCTAATAAGGCAAAATTCTAAAGGAAATAAATGAGGAAAATTTTGAAGAGATGGCTAAAGTGTAGTGGAGTAGGTTTAAAAGTATGCTGCTCAAAACAATTAAAGAAACACTTTGAAAACACTTCAGATCTCAATGGGAAAAAATATCCTGCTGGATATCTATATTGATATGGACTGGGTAATGTGTTAGGAATGAAAGGATGCCACATCATTTGATGGAAATGAAAATTATCAACATAGAGAGGGCTGAAAGGCACCCTGAAAATCAAAGTGAAAAAATGATACAGCAGGCTAGTCCACTTTGCCAAAATGTCATTGCGGCAACTCAAAATCATACTTAGTAGTTTGTATGGCCCCTATGTGCTTGTATGCATGCCTGACATTGTTGGGCCATGCTCCTAATGAGATGACGGACGGTGTCCTGGGGGATCTCCTCCCAGATCTGGACCAGGGCATCACTGAGCTCACGGACAGTTTGAGGTGCAACCTGGTTGCGTCGGATGGGCTGGAACATAATGTCCCAGTGGTGTTCTATTGGATTTAGGTCAGGCGAATGTGGGGGCCACTCAATGGTATCAATTCTTTCATCCTCCAGGAACTGCCTGCCTACTCTCGCCACATGAGGCTGGACATTGTCATGCACCACGAGGAACCCAGGACCCACTGCACCAGCATAGGATCTGACAATGGGTCCAAGGATTTCATCCCGATAACTAATGGCAGTCAAGGTGCCATTGTCTAGCCTGTAGATGTCTGTGAGTCCCTCCAAGGATATGCCTCCCCAAACTATCACTGACCCACTACCAAACCGGTCATGCTGAACGATGTTACAGGCAGCATAATGTTCTCCACGGCTTCTCCAGACTCTTGCATGTCTGTCACATGTGCTCAGGATGAACCTGCTCTCATCTGTGAAAAGCATAGGGTGCCAGTGGTGGACCTGCCAATTCTGGTATTCTATGACAAATGCCAATCAATCCACCCACATGAAGTCTGTTTCTGATTGTTTGGTCAGAGACATTTGCACAGTGGCCTGCTGGAGGTTTTGTAGGGCTCTGGCAGTGCTCATCCTGTTCCTCATGGGTTAAGGACCTTCTACGGCCCTGTCCAGCTCTCCTAGAGTAACTGCCCATCTCCTGGAATCTCCTCCATGCCCTTGAAATTGTGGTGGGAGACACAGCAAACCTTCTGGCAATGTGCCATCCTGGAGAAGCTGGACTACCTGTGCAACCTCTGAAAGGTCCAGGTACTGCCTCATGCTACTAGTAGTGACATTGACCGTAGCCAAATGCAAAACTACTGAAAAAACAGTCAGAAAAGATGAGGAGGGAAAAATGTCAGTGGCTTCCACCTGTTAAACCATTCCTGTTTTGAGGGTTGCCTCATTGTTGCCCCTTTAGTGCACCCATTGTTAATTTCATTAACACCAAAGCAGATGAAGCTGATTAACTGACCAGATCAATAGCCCAGATGTTTCATTGACTTGATGCTATACTCTGATTAAAAAGTGTTCCTTTAATATCTTACCTCAAATTTTCTGTTTCTAGTTTTTCCAATTTTTGACATTTCTATATTTTTTTTATTGTAGTCAACAACCAAAAGTTTAGTTTTCTCCTTATTTAATTTAAGGAGATTTAATTCAAGAATTTCTTTAATTTAATTTTATTAAGGAAATTGCAACTTAGCCACAGCATAATGGTTTTTAGGCAATCTGACAGACAGTCTAGTGCTTTCGGGTCATCTGGGGCTATGAATATATAAACTGTGTAACTGTAGTAATTTATATTGTGTTTTGAGATGATCTGGCCTAAAGGGAGCATGTAAAGCGAGGAGAGTAACAGATCTAGACCTGATCTTTGCGGGACACCATATTTAATGTTATATGTTTCTAATGCACCATTTAAGTTTAAAAGAAATGTGTCCCTGCTATATAAGACTGAAACCAATTTAAAGCTACATTAGATAGGCCCGATCATTTTCTTAGTCTATTATTGAGACAATCTAATACATTAAATGCTGCACTCAGGTCCAGAAGAATGAAAATTGATGTGTTACTTGTATCTGTATTTAGTCGTAAATCATTAAGTAATTTTAGTAAGTCAGCTTCTGTGCTATACAGAGCTGGCTCTCCCATATAGGTGAACTAGGCAGTTACCTAGGGTGTGAACATTTTGGGTGTGGGGGGGACAGCATTTCATTAGCTATTCTAGACATAGCCATTGGCATGTGGAAGTGCTTTCTTCAGGTGATCTTTGGTGCTGAGCTCCTTATTGTCACTGCCAACAAGTCAGCTCTTCAATCCAACATCCGTGTTTGATTTGTGAGCAACTCTAAGGGGGTCCCCAAGTTTTTATTCTGCAGTAGTATGTATAGCAATTGCTTTCAAGTCTCCACGGTTTAGGCGTGTCATTTTCACTTTTGCCTAGTGAAGCACATAAGCTGGAGCCAGCACTGGTGCTATAGTTAGATCTAAAACCTGTCTAGAATGTATCTAGTATAGAGTGTTTAAGTATTCATTTAAATGCATAAATACCACCTTTTCCAATATTTTACTTAAGAAAGAAACAATATGGTCCAGGTGATCTGTATGTTAATAAAACTGCATCCCTTATCTGATTAGGATATAGTATTTAACTTTAGAAACTCAAAGGATGTCAAGTTTTTGGAAACTAAATTTTATATTTCTGCCATCTTGTTTCAATGCACCCATTCTGAAAAGCAAAAATGACGTTAATTTTTACATTCTAAAATATTAAAGAACTGAAATCATTCTAAAGAAAATAGGCAGATAAATGTTTTAACATAATGTAAATACGTTTGACTGCATTACTTCATAAGAGCAGATCACGTTAGGAAATCCTCCTTGTAAAATCTAAGTCTGGTCTCGCACAGCCGAGTAAACATCTGAGTTTTCTGCAAGATAGATTACAGTAATAAAAATGTTCATGTACCTATTTTAAGGGATTCTTTTAGTCCCATGGCTCATTTTCACTAGTATTCAGCAGCTTCTGTTACAGCTGTTAAAATATAGCACTTGGTTTAAAATATGCTTTATTTAGTTTTATGGAGAAAGTAGCAAAAAATGGACTAAAAATGTAATAATGGTAAATAAATATGTTGCTATGTAAGTGTAGTAAAATGTTAAATTAGATTAAATCCAGTCATTGTAATGAAATATTCATTTTGCTTCTTCTCCTATTTTGTATGTATTCACATAAATAATTCAGTAAGTATTACTACAGTATATTTTGAGGTGGAGAAAGTAGTATGTATGAAGGGATATATATTTTAAAAAGTAATATCAGAATGTCAAACAAAGGCAGAGAAATTCATGACATTGAAGAACTGTGACTATGTGCAATGGCCTGCTAATGAAATAAATGGACAACTGCCGTTAATGACTTTCATATGAAAAATATAAGGTGGCACAGTGGTAGCGCTGTGGCCTTGTAACAAGGAGACCACAGTCCATTGTCCCAGGTACTTCCTGTGTGGAATCTGCATGTTCTCCAAGAGTCCAAGTGAGATTTTTTCCTCTGGGTGGTCTGGTTTCCTCCCACAGGCCAAATACATGTAAGGCTAGGTGGACTGGTGTTGTTAAACTGGCCCAAGTGTGTGTGTGTGTGTGTGTTTGTGGGGGGACTGGTGCCCTCTTCAGGAATTGTCGCTGACTTTTGCCCGAAGCTTGCTGGGATAGACTCCAGTTCTCCTATGGCCCTGGTCTAGATAAATAGGCTAAGAAAATGGATGGATGAAGGTAAATGATGTAAATGATGTGTGCTTTATTTTCGCTATGTTTACATAGTACCATTTATTTAAAAAAAAAATTGGATGCTCATACGATTGTTGGAGACCAGGTCATGTTTTGCACCACTCTAACACTCTCCCTCTTTGCCAAATATCTTTTACACATTTTGGAAATCTGTTTTGGGTCATTGTCCAATTAAAAAATAAATGATGGCCCAAGTAAGCTCAATCCAGACTACATGTCACTACACAATGTTGTGATAGCTATGCTGGCTAAGCGTGCCTTCAATTCCAAATTAAACTGGCAACAGTGTCACAAAGCAATCACAATATCACATCTCTATCCCAGTGCTTCATAGTGGGAACTCTACATGTAGAAATCCTCTTGTATGAATCTCAAGTGGCCAGGTGGTTGGAAACAAAAATCTAACATTTGGACTCATCAGACCAAAGGACAAATTTCCACTGGTCTGATGTGCACTATCCATGTTTCTTTGCCCAAGCAAGGTTCTTATTCTGATATTACTCCTTCCAGTTTTGTCTTCTTCCAAATAGGGCTATTTATACCCTCTGATGTTACAGTATCTTGTGTATTCCTCTGGCCACTTCAAAATGGAAACAAGGACATAGAAATTTATGGCAACTGTAATTGGGAAGAGACTGGGAATTTCCACATCCAAAGGAGCCTACTTAGGTTCATGCCTCAAACAACTTAAGGAACAGCAGTTGCAGGAATGATTCTCCTGTAAGCAGGTTCTCCCATCTCTGTTGTAGTAGTCCGTCCAGTAGGTCGACACTGTCTAACCTTGAAAAGTATTGTATGCTTTTGCCCTGAAGTGGCACTCTACGGGTCCACAGTGAATGCCTACTTTTCATTGTGTTGCCATTCACTTTTGAACTGCAGCAGGCTCTGGGTCCATCTCTTGAATCTGATAGAATTCTGCTGCCCAGTGTGGTCAATTCTTTTCACTGCAAGAACCTCAGTGATGGGAGCAATGCTGTCTATCCCTGGTGAAGTAGCTGTGGTTTTCAAGGATACAGGACAGTGGATTGTTTACAGCACTTTTACCACGAAGGCCATCTTCACTCAGTTGATGTTGAGGTTTGTCTGATGCTGAAAACATTTACTTGGATGTAATTTGAGATGCTATTTACTGGTGATTTCTGATGCTCATGACTGTTGTTCAGCCTTTCTTGTGGCGGTCTTCATGACAGCTTGTTTCATCTCAGCATCTTGATTGTTTCAGTGGCTGCACTTCAAGAAACTTTAGAAGTTCTTGATTTTTTTTTAATTGACTGGCCTTAATTTCTTTTTCTAAAAGTAATGAAGGACTGTCATTTCACTTTGCTAAATTAAAATGTTCTTGTCATATCATAGACTATTACAACCAGAAATAATGGTTTTCTACCAAATAGGGCTATTTATACCCATGCTACTTGTCAAAACACAACTAATTAGCTTAAACTCATTAGCAAGGAAAGAGATTCCACAAATTTACTTTTAAAGAGGCACACATAGCAATTAAGTTGATGTAATGATTGCAATTCAACATTTACTAACTCATATTTTACTAAAGTTCTAAATTAAAACTACTTGTTTGGTGTGATATTTCAATAATGCATTTATATTAAAATTTGTTTTTCAACAGAAATTCATACATTTATATACATGTAAATGTGGAAACAAAATGTGTTTCTACTCAATGTACTGTTACTCAATTTATTAGGTTGATAATAGTGTGGCTGTTGTGAATTCGCCTTTTTATAGGCTCCCCCTGTGGCTAGTCCTGAAGCTGCTCATTTGAATAATGGTCTGGCATCACTGACATTTATCATTTTTGTCCCTGACACTGCTACTGCTCTACTTATTTCTTTGCCGCTGCTAGAGTCAGCACTGTTACATTGTTCCTCCTGCAAGTGTTTGGCAACTGTAGCAACCACTTCTAGCTCCCTGCAGTGGTATTCAAATGTTTTAAAACCACTGGGTCATCTTCGCTGTTGCTGTGGTTGCATGGCCGATGATAAGGACTCAGCTGCAGTTGGTGAATGTGGCAGCAATGCAGCAGGGGTGTTGAGCACTAAGCCAAAGATGGGCAGCAAGGGTTTTGGGCACTGTACTGCTAGGGGGGTGAAGATGACTATTCCTTGTGATATTAAGGGGTTGACCGATTACAATGTACATAGTGGCCTGACAACCTACCTTTACTTGATACGCTACTGTATGTTAGATAACCACATCAGTATGGTAGATGAGCCATGACAGGCAATTTAAGACACAGTTGCCTTTTTCATTGTAGACTGCACAGCCACACCAAGTCACTAGGTTGTATTGGCAGATTACTAGCATCTTTCTTAAAGTCCTCAGCTAGCTTGTGGGCAATTTGCAGAGTTTGCCCCAAGTCCTGCACATACTGGGTCCCTGGAGTAATGCTGATGTCGATCTAGGTGGGTGTTCCAGAAGGTTTACAGAAGTGTGTAGCTCCCACCCAAACATTAGCATGGCAGGTGTGAAGTCAGTGGACTCCTGGAAAGAACAACAATAAGCCCAAAGAATTGAAGGGAGATATTGGTTCCAGTCCTTCTGATGCTCTATTGCTAAGATAGACAGCTAGATGACCAGAGTCCTGTTAATTTACTTCTCAAGGCAATTACTCTGATGATATAGCAGCATGGTGTGAGTCTTGAGGATTTGAAAAAGCTAGCATAAAGTATCTACTTTATTAGTTCCAATTTAAAGTTCTGAACTGGGACACTCTACAGGTCTTATAGTGCTACAAAATGTCAGAATATGTTTTGGTAAGCCTCTTAGCTTAGGTGGCTATATGCTGAACCTGGGCCATATATGCCTTAGGCTGTAGCGGGGCTACATAATTATAGATATTTAATGTCCTGTTTACTCCATTGTGTGTTTATGTAAATGTTGTCCCCAGGAAACAAACAGGGAAGGTTGATGCAGGGAGGCAGCAACCCCTATATTGGCATTTCCTGTTACCACAACAATTACACCCAGGATATTTTTATTTAAACAAGAGGAGGGAAGTATCAAGAGAGAAGTCAGGGAGGAGAGAGAGGAGAAAAGGAGATTGAGAGGAGAAAGGAGCCATTTTGCATTCATTTCACTGATACATGAGAATAGGAGGCAGCTGAAGGGCTTAGAGAATAATGTTAGCACGTCTGCCCAGGAGGCAGCGGGGTGCACTGACTCTCTTTCTAAGTCTTCTGCAGAACTTTCCTGGGAAATCCCACCAGGAGCCGGTACCTCAGCTCAGAGCACGTCACTTCCAGCCCTGGACCCGAGGACGACATCACTTCCAGTCCGAGCCCCAAGGACAACATCACTTCCCCCAGACTCCCTATAAAGCATCTCTCCCCTCCTCTGGATTTCAGTTCTGTTTTGCACTCAGTCTTGTAAACTACTCTGGTCTTACAATTCTTTACTTTTGCAGCCAGGAACATATATGGGTGGCTGCCCCAAACTTTTATTATGTCTGGAGTCTCGTTTTCTCACATCACCAAATCATCATTTACTTTTCATTGCGCAACCTTAACGTCTGCTTTTTTCATTGTTCTGATCACCAGTACGTCAGCCAGTGCGGAGAGGGTTTGAATTTATTTCAACAACTGCCGAGGACTCACATGCTGAGATCGTTTTGAATTATTTTGGGAAGGAGCAAACCTAGCATATCGAACAGTATTTAATTTAACTCAGGACATTAATAACTTTGGACTCATTCTATTTTACCCATTCAGTGCAGTTTGTTTTTGATCTGTGTACTGTGTTTCGTGTTCTGTGTTTATTTATTTATTGTTTAGGGACAAGGGAGGCCTTTTACTGTTTTGATTATTTTATATTCGTGTGCTTGTTATAAATAAGATACATATAGCATCTGTCACTTGTGTCTTTGGGCTGGAGGGGGGAATTGTATATATATAGTATAGTATATAGTATAATATAGTATATATACAGTGGTACCTCGGTATACGTCCTTAATCCGTTCCAGATCCTTTGACTTATACCAAACAGGACGTATACCAAACAAATTTTTCCCATAAGAAATAAAGGGAAAATGATTAATCCGTTCCCATGAAAAAAATCCTAGATTATTGGCATATTATACATTGATGGGGTTTAATAAAATAATTTTAACACTGCTTAATACTAAAATACATAAATACAAAAGCAATTAGATGAAATAAATGAAAATTTAACCTCACTTTACTTTTTAATAATGTCTTTGTTTTTCACAATTGTAGATACCGTCGTTCTCGGCATACGATATGCAGCAGCCATGTTCCGGATACACAAGCCTCCTTCATACTTTTCAATAATCAATGCAAATGTACACAAAAAAATCACGTGAAAATTCACATAGAGTTATGTTGTTCAGGTTGTTCACTGAATGCTAGCAAATGGCGTACTGACGCTCGTGGACAGTCGTGGCTTTGTCTCGAGAGAGGTAAACAAGGGTAGTGTATATTGTTCTAGCATGCGAGTCGTATTCCAAACAAAAGTCATATACCAAGCAAAAGACGTATACCAAGTTGGACTTATTATTTATTGCCTGTCTGTCCTTTTGTTGCCTGTCTGTCCTTTCTATATATATATCTATATATATATATATATATATATATATATATCAGATACGCTTATATATATATATATATATATATATATATATATATATATATATATATATATATATATATATATATATATATATATATATAAATATAGCAAAATACCGCTTGGCAGCAGAGAAGTAAAAAGAAAAGGAAACATTTTAATAATAACGTAACATGATTGACAATGTAATTGTTTTGTCATTGTCATGAGTGTTGCTGGCATATACAGTATATATATATATATATATATATATACACATACATGTGTACATATATGCACACACACATATATATGGGGTGCTAAACAGGTCATGATTGCATATATATATATATATATATATATATATATATATATATATATATATATATATATATATATATATATATATATATATATATACACACATACATGTGTACATATATGCACACACACATATACTATGGGGTGCTAAACAGGCAAATACATTGATTTTGTGAATATATAAAGTCGGCCAGAATATATAAAGTCAAAACTTGAATATATAAAGTCATTCCCGAATATATAAAGTCAAAACTTGAATATATAAAGTCAGCGTCGGTATACATAAAGTCAAAACTTTTTTCTGAATATATAAAGTCAGCGCTGGAATATATAAAGTGAAAACTTGAATATATAAAGTCAGCGTCAGAATATATAAAGCGCTGACTTTATATATTTCGACACTGACTTTATATATTTAAGTTTTGACTTTATATATTCCAGCGCTTACTTTATATATTCAGAAATATTCCAACGCCTCTTTATATACTCAGGTTTTGACTTTATATATTTGGGAATGACTTTATATATTCCAGTTTTGACTTTATATATTCTGACAGTGACTTTATATAATCAAGGTTTGACTTTATATAGTTAAATTTAGTCATCATTGCATAACTTTTTCTTTACCATAGAAATTTAAAAACTAAATTCAACTTCCATTCCTAACAAAGATATTTCTGGCGACTAAATAAAACCTACTTATATCCAAATTCGAGCTATTGAGCCGTCGCCTGCCTGCCTAAATAAGTCACCCTCGCTTCGCTCTTACTTTTTTACCGTTCATTTAATCATGGCTAGTGGCGGAAAAATGATAAAATGGAAGGAGGATTACACTGAGTATGGCTTTACCAAAACAATTATTGATGGCGAATCGATTATTCATAAAGCTTCAATTGGTGATCTGTTTTTCTGTGTTAACCTCATATTTTTTCATATTTCTTCTCAAACCAAGGGGGTGAGAGGGTAAAATGAATCGGGAAGCGCTGATCAATGTAATCGTTGTACCATGAAATCATGCATTGACAGAAGTTCCCCTTTGCTTGTATTGCAAAGTTTGATTAAATGTGTGATTTTTTAATGCGTTATGGAGCATATGCATCGAAGCTTCTCAGCTGTGCTTGTGCTAAGAAAAGGAAACATTTTAAAAATAACGTAAAACGATTGTCAATGTAACCTTTGTAAGTAGTGCCTGGAGGATTCAGTGTGGAGAAACTGTAGAGACAGCGTCTGTATTGACTTGTGGATTTTTCTGTATTTGGTGGCAGCGTCACAAAGTCGCTTCCGTAAAACACTGCGTGCGTTAGCTGCGGAGCTCAGCTCAGAGCGAAATGAGGTGAATGGGAGGGTAGATGATGACATGACTCCCCCACCCGCCTTAACTGTCAATCCCCCACAAACACAGTCTCTCGGAATTTGCATAAGCACAGCCCTTCACGTGCAATTTTAACTTAGTTACAAAGTGATCAAAACTCTCGTTTATATCCTGCGCCCTCTCATTAAACTTGTATCCCGCATTACCCGTGGGCATGACAAACGCCAGCGGCAGCCTGTCTATGAACTTAATTTAAACTTTAGGTTTACACCGTGCTTTGTTTCCGAAGTAGCAGCACTCATGAATATGGTTGTATATGTCACTCGCTCGCTTCTTGTTGTTGTTTCGCTGTCTTCTCAATTACAGTGGTGTGAAAAACTATTTGCCCCCTTCCTGATTTCTTATTCTTTTGCATGTTTGTCACACAAAATGTTTCTGATCATCAAACACATTTAACCATTAGTCAAATATAACACAAGTAAACACAAAATGCAGTTTTTAAATGATGGTTTTATTATTTAGGAGAAAAAAATCCAAACCTACATGGCCCTGTGTGAAAAAGTAATTGCCCCTGAACCTAATAACTGGTTGGGCCACCCTTAGCAGCAATAACTGCAATCAAGCGTTTGCGATAACTTGCAATGAGTCTTTTACAGCGCTCTGGAGGAATTTTGGCCCACTCATCTTTGCAGAATTGTTGTAATTCAGCTTTATTTGAGGGTTTTCTAGCATGAACCGCCTTTTTAAGGTCATGCCATAGCATCTCAATTGGATTCAGGTCAGGACTTTGACTAGGCCACTCCAAAGTCTTCATTTTGTTTTTCTTCAGCCATTCAGAGGTGGATTTGCTGGTGTGTTTTGGGTCATTGTCCTGTTGCAGCACCCAAGATCGCTTCAGCTTGAGTTGACGAACAGATGGCGGACATTCTCCTTCAGGATTTTTTGGTAGACAGTAGAATTCATGGTTCCATCTATCACAGCAAGCCTTCCAGGTCCTGAAGCAGCAAAACAACCCCAGACCATCACACTATCACCACCATATTTTACTGTTGGTATGATGTTCTTTTGTGAAATGCTGTGTTCCTTTTACGCCAGATGTAACGGGACATTTGCCTTCCAAAAAGTTCAACTTTTGTCTCATCAGTCCACAAGGTATTTTCCCAAAAGTCTTGGCAATCATTTAGATGTTTCTTAGCAAAATTGAGACGAGCCCTAATATTCTTTTTGCTTAACAGTGGTTTGCGTCTTGGAAATCTGCCGTCCAGGCCATTTTTGCCCAGTCTCTTTCTTATGGTGGAGTCATGAACACTGACCTTAATTGAGGCAAGTGAGGCCTGCAGTTCTTTAGACGTTGTCCTGGGGTCTTTGTGACCTCTCGGATGAGTCGCCTCTGCGCTCTTGGGGTAATTTTGGTCGGCCGCCACTCCTGGGAAGGTTCACCACTGTTCCATGTTTTTGCCATTTGTGGATAATGGCTCTCACTGTGGTTCGCTGGAGTCCCAAAGCTTTAGAAATGGCTTTATAACCTTTACCAGACTGATAGATCTCAATTACTTCTGTTCTCATTTGTTCCTGAATTTCTTTGGATCTTGGCATGATGTCTAGCTTTTAAAGGTGCTTTTGGTCTACTTCTCTGTGTCAGGCAGCTCCTATTTAAGTGATTTCTTGATTGAAACAGGTGTGACAGTAATCAGGCCTGGGGGTGGCTACGGAAATTGAACTCAGGTGTGATACACCACAGTTAGGTTATTTTTGAACAAGGGGCAATTACTTTTTCACACATGGCCATGTAGGTTTGGATTTTTTTTTCTCCCTAAATAATAAAAACCATCATTTAAAAACTGCATTTTGTGTTTACTTGTGTTATATCTGACTAATGGTTAAATGTGTTTGATGATCAGAAACATTTTGTGTGACAAACATGCAAAAGAATAAGAAATCAGGAAGGGGGCAAATAGTTTTTCACACCACTGTATATAATGATAGATAGATAGATAGATAGATAGATAGATAGATAGATACTTTATTAATCCCAAGGGGAAATTCACACAATCCAGCAGCAGTACACTGACACAAAGAAACAATATTAAATTAAATAGTAATAGAAATGAAAAAATGAAAAAATAAAAATAAAATTAATGTTAGCATTTACTCCCCCGGGTGGAATTGAAGAGTCGCATAGTGTGGGGGAGGAACGATCTCCTCAGTCTGTCAGTGGAGCAGGACAGTGACAAAAGTCTGTCACTGAAGCTACTCCTCTGCCTGGAGATGACACTGTTCAGTGGATGCAGTGGATTCTTCATGATTGACAGGAGTTTGCTTAATGTCCGTCGCTCTGCCACAGATGTTAAACTGTCCAACTTTACTCCTACAATACAGCCTGCCTTTTTAACAAGTTTGTCCAGGCGTGAGGCGTCTTTCATCTTTATGCTGGCACCCCAGCACACCACTGCATAGAAGAGGGCACTCGCCACAACCGTCTGGTAGAACATCTGCAGCATCTTACTGCAGATGTTGAAGGATGCCAGCCTTCTCAGAAAGTATAGTCGGCTCTGACCTTTCTTACATAGAGCATCAGTATTGGCAGTCCAGTCCAATTTGTCATCCAGCTGCACTCCCAGAGATTTATAGGTCTAATGCACCTTTTCTTCAGCACTTTTTGGAGCTCTTCCTGGTTTTCTACGCACTGCGTTGACAGTCAGTTCACGTGATTACATGGGAGGCGTGATGATGTCACACGAAACTCCGCCCCCCACGGCTTTCGAGCTCAACTCCATTACAGTAAATGGAGAAAAATAGCTTTCAGTTATGACCATTCCACGTAGAATTTTGAAATGAAACCTGCCCAACTTTTGTAAGGAAGCTGTAAGGAATGAGCCTGCCAAATTTCAGCCTTCTGCCTACACGGGAACTTAGAGAATTAGTGATGAGTCAATGAGTGAGTGAGTCAGTGAGGGCTTTGCCGTTTATTAGTATATATATATATTGCCTTTTTAATTGTCGACTGGGGGAAAGGACTGCTTGTAACGGGTACGGCTTGGTGTTGTCTTTAGATTCCTCAGTGCAGCCAGGCCATAGATCTTGGTTGTGTGGTTGCTGGTCTGGGAAAGGGGTTGGCCGTTACAAGGCCACTTCATAAAATAATCCTTGGCCACAAAGTAATACCGATCCTGGCTTCACAGTCACAAATCTCTAGCAGCTTCTGTTTCAAGGGAGTGAAATTGGGCACAATATTGAGGGAAGGAGCCCTATAGAGGAATGGACTGCTCTTGTGGTTGCTGATAGGGACCTGTCCTTTGTCCTCAGATCTTCCCGATATTGATGATAACCTTACACTTATAGAAGTCTTTGTTAGTGGTATGGACATTATAGGAACCTGGAGGCTCTTAATGTGAACGCTGTGGCCATGGCTTGATCCCAACAGCTGGCACTCCTTTTACCTGCAGGTACAGTATTTCCTTTTCAGAATTCATGGCTATTCCATGTGGTACTAAGTAATACACTCTCAAGATACATGGATCTTGCATGAGACACAGCAAGAGTTCCTGCTCCACCTAGAGGTGCCCAGTGCTGTTGTATAGACATCTCTTCCCCCACATACTAATGTGCTCCTCTTTTGCAACCTTCAGGCTTCCCGTTATGCCTCCCAGACCTTCAGTGCCCCATTCTTCATCCAGGGCAGCAACCTTGCTCCAACTATAGTGATCATGAACCCAATATCTATTAGGACTTTGCAGATCTTCTTGGAACTCACTGAATTCCCTGGTGAGTAAGCTATAAGATGTCTGTTGCCAATACCCATAGTTTTTTTTGTGTGACTTTTTCTCTGTCTAATGGAGAGTGCGCTTTGGCTGTGCTCTGCAATCTTATTGCTTATTCTGCCTGAGCCTCCCCTCAAGTGCTGTTACCAGCACAGTGAGGTTTCCCTGGTCTTCTGGGTGGATTGGCAGTAATGTGCTTGTCATTTCTTCCTCCAATGCCATGTCTGAGTATGCCACTGTTATTTCCTTGTCCCATAGATCATGACAAGATACAGGTGTGCTGCACACTGTAAATCGCCAATGAAAGCTGGCCACTGTAACCAGAAAGACAAATTTCTGTTGAGTTTCAGGCGTGGTGGTGCATTACCTGTTTTTCACCCACTACTGATGATATAACTGATGTTCCAGGTCCTGATCTTAGCCTCAGAATTCTCCAGCAACTCCTTTGAAGATTACAAGTCAATTTTAAATCTCCAGGGCACTCTGCACCTTGCTGAGTCAAACCATATGTTTTCTATTTGTCCTGCTTCTGACACCAATGTAGGAAAATTCTAGTATGCAGTGACCTAATGGATTCTTACTAATTTTATTGCACTTTTAGTTAGCTTGCTAGCCTTAGAAAGACAGTTTGCCATGCCACACCTAAATGGTGACAGTGTGGCTGTGGTGGGTTTATTTTTTTTTAGGCTCCTCCCCGCATCCGGCACTGAAGTTGCTCATTTGAATAATGCTCTGCCCATTCAGATTATTATCAACGCAGCCCTTTAACCCTACTTCTTTACTTATTTATTGCTCTCTCTCTTTCTCTCTCCCCAAGTGGACAGCCAATCCATCAACCACTTCCAATTCCTGGCAATGGTGCATAAACTCTTCTCTTTTCCTGGTGTTATGTGGCAGCAGGGGTGTCGGGTGCTGCACCACTAGGAAGTGCATCAGCTCTCATTTGTTGTGGTAAAGAACCAGTTGATCATGGTGCACCACCATGGCCCAGTGTCCTACCTTTATCGATGCACTACCTCAAGCAACAGGGCCAGTATGGTAAATGAGCTGAACTGTGACAGCTGTTGGGGAATTTATGACAGGGTTCCTTTTTTTCCCTAGTTGTGGAATAAACATGATAGAATCAATAGCTTGATACACTGTCTATTAGGCCAAACAAAACATGCAACGCTCATGTGGAGAGCACCACACATGAGCTCTAATAAAAGCATTTCTCACAAAGCATTAAATAATAAACAAAATGAGGTGCAAGGCTGTGTACATGATATGAAGTCTGCCCTAACTTTCCATAAAAATGAATACACACTGAATTTGCAGATGGACAAAAGCAGAAACTCTTTTGAGAACTCTGAAAATGAAAATTATACCATAATGCATCTCTTTCTTGATATAACTGTCATGTTCTTCTATTGACAGTTATTTCTTATACTATTTAACACATAAAACAATGCATTACTCTCTCTCTCTCTCTCTCTATATATATATATATATATATACACTGTATATACACATACGCACAGTATACAACTACAGACAAATAAAGGTTAATTCTTTATATATATATATATATATATATATATACTGTGTACACACACACACATACTCAAGGAACAATCTTAATGTGTTTGTTTTTTTTTCAATTTGTGATCTGTATCATTTGTATTGGAAAAATGGTAAATGAAAATGACAAAGGATTACACAGTCAAAGCACAGCTTTTCAGAAAACAAGTCATCAGAGAAGTTATTGATCTTTTTCAATGTTTTGATTTGACGATTTCTGTTTCTGCATACACTATTCAGCTGTTGAAATATATTTTTCCATACGAACACAGTATATAATGTGAATTATGTTAAACCTCCACCAGAGTGAGCTGTGCACCATGGTTTAGAGATATTCCTACTTGGAGCATGCATGCCAGTGTGAACACATGGTGTCAGCATTTCTTCAGTTATATAAGCTGAAATATGCTTGAAAAATATCCAGTCTGAAAATATCTACTGAGCTAATAAAAATAATGCAGTGTTTTCATTGCAAAGAAATATTTCATTTGTGTCCCTGGATATACTGCTGAGTAAGTATGGGCACTGAGGAATAGCGTAATTGCAGCTGGTGATCACTACTATATTCATATCTTTTATTCTAATCCAGTGGGAAGTGCTTGACCCAAAAGTTGTTTCTTTTCTTTCATGTCATGCACAGATCTTTGTAAAGGCCATTTGTTGGCTTACAGATGCGAAAAAAGTCTGACAGGAAATTAATTCTTATAAACCTCAAAGGAATTTTTAGTATGTTAATATGGAATGTGTAGGTCAAATGATAAAATATCTCTGATGCGTTAATTGCAGAACTCTGAGCTTTTCTGCAAAGGATTTACTGATCCAGTGAATTATACAATTTATCATCATTTGCAGAGTGTTTAAAATACAGAAGCATTAAATTTATTATCTGTTATAAATCTAAGATATAGATTTTGTAAACTAACCAGGCTTACTCCAAATACACATCTGCAAAATACTTTTTCTGTTGGGTTAGGCTTAATAAATAAATAACAGCACATGGGTGAAGAGCCAAAGTCTTTTCATGATATGCTCTGTCACTAGCTGGTTATGCTATGAATCAACAATCCAGTGTAACATTCCATCTTAATAGTTTATAAAAGCAATAGAGGAATCATAAAGCTTTTCAGAAAATTACAGTCATCATGGCAATGAGCTGCTTGCAGATATTGCAATAAAGACTGACAAGTGCTAAGGATGCTGCAGAAGGGATATTAAGAGACTAGAGACATACAGTAGAAGCATTTCCAAAGAGAAAATTTGAAATTAAAACCTTTGCTAGAGCTGTATGATAGAGCAAATTACGAATAAGCCAGATAAGCAAGGACTGAAGGGGTTTCAAATGGACAGTAATCAACATATTAGTGATATAAATTATAAATACATGTCATTAAAGTAAATATAATTTCTGATTTGTGCAAGGCAGATACTCATTTTCAAAGCAGTAATTTATCAGATCTGACATACTGTAGTGGCTAAACTTTACCACTTGAGCTTCTGGTTTGATTTCATGTTGTGTTGCCCTCTTTAAAAAAAGATTGCATGTTCTCATTGTTCTTACTCACTTTTCTCTCTCACTCTCAGAACAAGATTTCAGGTCAACTGGTAAACCTTACACTACCCTCCTTAAAAAAATGTGTGCATGAGTGTGTCCTGCATTAATTTCTGACAAGATCTCAAAGCAGCTTCAAATTCCTGTAACCCTGAATAGGAAGTGATGGATGAATGGGTAGTATCCTGATATAAGCAACTCTACAATTGGTTTTAAAATGATATTTTTAACATTTTTAGTTTGCATTAATGGAATTCACACAAAGGATTATATGTATGTAGCTTGTAGTATACAAAGAACAAAGAAAAACGTTTTGGAGATCCACCCTGTATACTTGAAGAAAGTTAGGCAATGAATAGGTCTTTACAGACATGAACTAAAACAGGACTGAATTACATGAGAAAATGGTTGATATATATAGCTGGTAGAAGGGAAGTGATGCAAAGGGAAGATGGAATTCTGGAAACTGGAAATGACATCAGGTGGAGGCGAGATCTTGATGACTGGAAGAGGAAGTGACTTATGCTGGCTCCTGAGGACCGGAAGAGGAAGTTAGGTAGGCTGGCTTCTGACTGGAAGTGGTTTTATGAGGTGGCTTCTTCAGTTGTTCTGTGGGGAAAGAGGAGAAAGAGTTAGTAGGCAGCGCCAAGCCCGAGTATGGCAGGAACATTCCAGTATCTGAGCCTGTAAGCTGTCTCCCAAACACATGCGTGTGACACACTATATTTATATTCCTTCTATAATAAGTGATTAAATGCTGCCTTTGGCTATAATCAGACTGAGTTAAAGCTTAACACGCTACAGTCTATGTTAAAATCATCATTGTGCTAATTCAGACAAGCTCTCAGAGTGGTCATTATATAAATTAGCAGTGACTGGAAACCTTTATGCTACTAAGGCTTCAGGAATGGATACAATCAGCTCAGAAATGCTATACACTTAGAGATTAATTTTAAAATCTTACTGTAGTTAATGCACCTCTTCTGAATTGTGAAGACAGAAGCTCTGAATTGGTAGATTTCTGAATGATTACAGACCAGTGACTGTCACTCCAGTAATGATGAAGTCACTTGTGCTAGAACATGAATACAGAAAATATTTCAAATTGTCCCTTTAACATATTATAACAAACACTACACAAAGGATGTTATATCTCTTCATAACATTCTGACATGTCTTGATAATAAAAACTGTTATCCCAGAGTCCTGCTTACAGATAACAGCTCAACATTTGATACTTTTGTACCAGCAAAGCTAAACTCCAATGTGGTCAATTTAGCACTTGGTGACACCATCTGAAACTGAATATTGCACTTCCTAACCGAAAGACCTCAACATGACTGAATCATATCCTCCATGCTCATCCTCAACACAGACTCTAAGCCCAACTGTTGTTCTGGTACCACTGAGTCAGCATATATACCTCTTTTTGTTGTCTCATCATTGTTGATTAGGCCTATGATGGTGGTACCATTATCAGTTTTTTTAAGTGCTTATTTTTGTATAACACTCTTCACTGAGTGCAGGTACAGAACGCTGTGAACAATTCTCAGTTAAATACAAGTGCAGTTTACACTAATTACTAATTACAGAACTGGTATACATATAAATGCAGATTTATTAAAACACACAAAGAACAAGGTAGAACTGATTAAACATAATTGGTAACCAACAATATCCATCCATTGATTAATTGATGAACTATGGCCAGTTCACAATAATGGAGGTTAAAATCATACAAGAGAAAGTCAAAAACTAAGTCACAGTCCTGCAGACCTCAGCCAACTGGCCTACTACGCGCTCCTGTGTTTCTATAGTGGAGTTGGTGCTTGCTGTACAATCAGATGAGAGAATCTTTCCATCTAATCATTTCAAATGATTCTTAACCTGAGATGACTTTTCCATATGCAGGAGAGCAGCTTGGCAGTATAGCAGTGGCACCTAGTGCCACATCAAGATACAGAGAAAAGAAACCGAATAGAGAAGGGTTATTAACAGTTTAAAATATTGTGATCCTTATATTTCTGTACAGATGACTAACAAAAATGCAGCACGCATAGCTAATCAGCAGCTCTAGTCAGGGTATGCTAAACTGAAGTAGTAAGTCTTTAGCTGGGATTTAAAAGCTGAGACTGAATGGGCATCTCTTTTATTCGCAGGAAGATTATTCTACAGCATTGGGACCCTCTAATTTAAAGCTTTATATCCCAAAGTTATTTCATTAATCCTTAAGAATTTTCAATAGCCCAGAATCTTAAGATGCTAATGTGCACTCTGATTCATAAGTAATGATAAGTTCAGAAAAGTAAGCAGGGTCTTGGCCATTTAAGGCTTTATAAGTTAAAAGGAGTGTTTTGAAATCAGTCCTAAGATTAACTGGGAGCCAGTTAAAGGAATGGAGATGTTAGACGAGAAGAAAAGACTTGGAGTTACAGCATATGTTTGTATTTTCTGGTTTGTGTAATAATTCTTGTAGAATACTTGCAGAATTATTACAAATTTAATGATGGAGTTGCATCACTCTGTGATCCTCATTATCTCTGAGTGTGAGGCCAGACACAATTCCAACTCCATCATAAAATTTGATATTGAGAGCTTTTTGGCCATAAGACTAAATGCCATGTTTGGTGTAAGCCAAACGATACACATTATCAAAAACATACTATCCTCACCGCCCAGAGGGGACTGGGCGGTCTCTTGGTCTTGAATCCCTACAGATTTTATTTTTTTTCTCCAGCCTTTGGAGTTTTTTTTTTTTTCTGTCCACCCTGGCCATCGGACCTTACTTATTCTATGTTAATTAATGTTGACTTATGTTTATTTTTTATTGTGTCTTCTATTTTTCTATTCTTCATTTTGTAAAGCACTTTGAGCTACATTTTTTTGTATGAAAATGTGCTATATAAATAAATGTTGATTGACTGATTGACTGTGAAACATGGTGGTGACAGGATAATGCTGTGAGGCTTCTCAGTAGCAAGCCCTGGAAGGCATGTGACAGGAAAAAGGATTAAATAAATGCAGAAAATTACAGGAAAATCCCGGACAAACATGATGCAGTCTGCCGGAAAGCTTCAACTTGGGAGAAGGTTTATTTTCCAGCAAGACAATAATCCCAGGTATAAAGCTACACAGAAATGGTTTAAAACAACAATGTTAAAGCCCTGGAGTGGCTGACTTAATCCAGGTCTCAAAGCAATTGAGAATTTGTAGTTGGACTTGGAAAAGGTTGTTCACTCATGATCCCCATGCAACCTGACAGAGCTTGAGTCATTTTGCAAAGAAGAATGGAGCAAAGCTGAGAGAGACTTGTCCATACAATTTCAAGGCTGTGATGGCTGCCAATGGCGCATCTTCTAAATACTGACTTGAAGGCAGTGAATATTTTATGTGATTCATTGTATCATTTGACATTAAAGACTTTTTCTGTTGATCAATGTCAAAAAGTCAAATTAAATCCACTGTGATTCAATGTGGTGTAAGCAAAAAACAGGAGTGAGCAGCTTTAAATATTTGGGTTGACCATAACTGACAAGCAGATGTAGACACATCACATTTTGTCTCTTGACAAAAAGGCTCACCAGCATCTCTACTTTCTCAGGCATCTGAAGGAAGCTTGCATTTCTCCATCGATTTTCCCAAATTTCTACAGGTGCATCACTGGATGCATCACATCCTAGAATGGCACCTGTTTGCCACAAGATCATAAAGCACGGCAGACTGTGGTAAAGGTGGCACAGAATATCAGCAACACTCTGCTGCCTTCATTTCATGACACACACAACACTCACTGCCTTAGAAAGTCAAACAGTATTATTAAAGACCTCTGCCATCCTGCACAGCTGCTTTTCTCACTCCTACCTTCTGGCATACAGTACAGGACCAATGATGCTCCCACCAGTATATTACCAATATTACCAATTTCGGATTTCAAGGCTTTGCATCTCTACTGTTTACAGATAATGCCTTCCTTTCAGCTTCACATGACTGTGATCATTAATGTGTGCTGGAGAAATTCACAGCAGAGTGTGAAAATGAGTAAACTCAATTTTTTCTCATGCAGGTAGGAAAATGACCAGATTAAGAGGAATTTGTTAGGATTGACATACTAGGGTGATTTGGCATTTTCTCAGGATTTTGTTTGCATTTTAACCGTTCACCCCAGGCAGTGGAAATCCTGAAACGTGAAAAAATAGCTGCCAGTGACTAAATTGGTGAGCAGCACTGGTGGTGCTGTGTTTGTTCTATTTGTTTATGTACATGAAGAAATACAGATTTATTCTAAGAATGGACAAGACTATGGCCTGAAAACTGAAAAATGCAAATCAGCAAGGATACAAAGATGAAGGATACTATACTTTTACTACTCCCTAAACCTACATTAAGCTCTTATGCCAGAATAAGATCTTCAAAAGGCATGACCTTTGCAACACTAGCTCCAGCTGCTTGTACACCACTTTGTTACATTGGCCAGATAGCACTTCTTTTTACAATGGCATCTGTGAAGAAGATGTGGAGCTGCCCATTGTGGTATTCTCTGGTGAATGCCAATCAAGCTGCACAGTGATGGGCTGTGAGCAAAGGTCCCACTAGAGCAGGGGTGTCGAACTCCAGTCCTGGAGGGCCGCAGTGGCTGCAGGTTTACATTCTTACCATCTTCTTAATTAGTGCCGATTACTTCTTTTAATTAACTTAACTCAGGCCCCATAGTTATTTTTTTTTCCATAATTAGCAGCCAAACAATAATAAGACACAAAACAGGCTGCCATATGACCAGCTCTCCTGTGCCCATCACAAAATATCTTAAAATAAAAAAAGGTGACGCTTTCAGTAAAGCTGATTTCTGAGGTCACCAAAACATTATGACGGCGTTCTTAGAAAAAACAGAAAAACAACAGTTTTGGAAATGTGTGCTGTGGCAGAATGAGAGCAGCAACAAGCCATGGAATTAAATAACGAGTTTAATTAACAGCAAGAATCGGCTGCTCATTAAAAAAGTGATTGGAGTGAAATTGGTTGGAGTTTGAAGACCCAATTGAGCTGGTCATCTGTCGGCTCATTTCACATCTCATTTCTGATTGGCTGCCATTTAATGAAGAAACAAATCAATCCAGAGGACTGAATCCTTTAAACAGGGCTTATTAAAATGAAGAGAAAAAGAGTTAATTAGCAGTGAAAACTGATCACTGATTAGGAAAAGGGTTTGAATGAAAGCCTGCAGCCACTGCAGCCCTCCAGGCCTGGAGTTCGACACCCCTGCACTAGAGGACATGCACTCATGTCACCCTCATAGAATCTGCTTCTGACAGTTTTGTCAGAAACATGTACACCAGTAGCCAGTGCAGGTCATTCAAAGCAAACCCTGCATATTTTTGGCAAAACAAAAGAAAAATCACAAAATGAAGTGAAATGTCTTTTCAGATGTCATCAGTTTGACTGTTTCAAGTTGGCTGTGGAACCCCTTAAAAGGAAGAGGCGGGTCCAAAGAATTGTGACTCCAAAGCATCAGGCAACACCACCAATCTTTCTTCGGGTGGAATTACCATTAGATAAGTCTTCAACTTGACACAGAAAGCACACATCTGCGATCATATATATATATCTTCTCACGCATGCACGCTTAGGTGTCAGTCAACAAGCCCAAAAATGAGTGAAATATCGCAAGGCAATGGGTCGATCCATGTAAAAACGCCCCTCTCTCTCTCTCTTCAGACAAAAAGAGGAAATATAAAATACCTCCAGTAATTCTGGGTTCCCAAAATGACGACCGATCGTCATGTTCTCCTCTGACTCCTAAAGACAACATTACTTCCGGCACACTTGTCACGTCCGGTTTCAACCCGATGACATCACTTCCGGCTTCCGTCTGACAGCAATGACATCATCTCCTGCCAACTCACTTCCATCCGCCATATTTTTCCGTATAAAAACGCAATTCTTGCATATGTACTCTGTCAATTGCTATACATTATTTTGATCACAATTTCTGTTCTTTTTTCATTATTGTCCATTGGACATTATACAGGGATGGTCACCAACTCTTTTTTGTTGTGTTGGAGTCTTATAATTCATCACAATCTATATAAATATGTGTGTGTGTGTGTGTGTACATATTTCTGTATATTTCATGGTGCCTCTATTTGTATGTCAAAATTTTGTTTTGTGTAAAAAAGTTTTATGGAGCTGATGGAGGGGCTACATTGTTTGGTGTAGCTTTCAAACTACTCATCAAAGCTACTTCACCATTGCCACCAGTTCTTACAAACTAGGGGAAGAAACCAAAGCAATGATATCACAGATGGCGACATTTGAAGCTGGTTTGCTCTGCAGGCTTTGTAGGGCTCGCCCTCATAGTAAGTTTACAAGCTTAAAATTCCAAAATTTTGGAGAAATGTAATTCTGCTTTGAACATCTAATATGGATGTGCCGTTCATGATTCCAACAAAAGTTGCTCCAGGTACTAGTAGTTGACCTAAGGACAGACCCAAGAGTCACTAGAAGGATTATATGTTTTAGCTGTTTTGGGAAATTTCCATGAATTTTGTATTAATAAGATAGCTCAGAGGAAGTTTACTTTCTAATTCAGGTCAGTTGTGCCATGCACTATATCTGTAATTGTATATTTCTTTATGGCTCTATATAAAATTCACATTAGCCTAAAAATCTGATGGGTCCAGTACATGACCTTCCCCATATTTATAACATGAGTACAGCATACAATGTAACTTTACCCATCAAACACAAATTTCACAAATGTCTTTCTTTCATTACATGCCTATACTAAATTTTATGAATCTCTGAGCATCTGTTGCTGGTATGTGCTTCAAAGCTTGAATCTGAAGAGTTTTGAATAGCTCTTAAGACTAATGACTACAAGTTGTCCACACAATTTCATAAAAACCTGTCCATTCTTTCTCAAGTTGCAGTCCCCAAATTTTTTTTTAAGAAGGCACACAGATGCTCAAAATATGTTTTAGGGATATTAAAATATGTTTTTCCTTTAAAAACCTGCAGCCTCTTTTTTAATTAAAATAATACTTCCTCCATACATGATATATGGTATATAATGTGCATTATTAGTTTACAATATTTAAATATTTACTATAATAAAGTGATGTTAGAATCAGAAGACTGCAGCTTGCTTTATAGCTCTCTCGTACAAGCGAGGTAGTACTGAATAAGTCAAAGACTTGTTTTAAAATATACTTTTAGACCAATACAGTTCAATTTGAATGAAGCCATATTCAGATTATATCATTCACTGCAGAGACTACAGCACATACAATTTTCACTTCTACTCCCAATGCTATAAAATACTGAAGCAGCAGTAAAGGAGCAGAGAGACAGAGAGATAGAGAGCCACAAGATTAATCCTAGAGCTGAGGGGCCTGGATTATGAAGACAGATTTATAAAACTAAATCTCTATAGTCTTGAGAGAAAGAGGTTAAAGAGTGATTGAATAGAAGCTTTTAAATTCTTCAAGGGCATTAGCAAGGTTAAATGAATCAAACATTTTTGTCCAAGGAGCAGATATGTGGAGGATGGGCAGTAGAATTCTACAATTCTAAAGGGTTAAGTGCAGATTGATGTTTTATGCAACATAATGTAAAGATTCCAGCATTACTGAGCAAGCATTCAAGCAGTTGTTCGATGAGATATTGAGTCGACATGAATAGGAAAGAAGAAGCGCTGTATACTGTAATGGGAGTGCTAGGAAAAAGACAGACAGTAGATAATTAAAATGAAAGGTGAAGAAGGAGTAAGACAAAAGTTGCTAGGAGAGGGACTGAAATGAAAAAAGAGAAATGTGAGAATATTTAGAAATATGGGTGAGGCTGCCATTGAATGGCAATTCAGCAATATGCTTCAAACTTTTTTAAAGATGAGCCAGTGACACTAATTAGCTCAGTAAATAAAGATAATTTATTTATAAATTAAATTTAACTCATTATATATATTAGATTTATAAATAATGAAGTGCACTTTATGTCTCTAATGTTTGTTTCTTGACACTGCTTTTAACCATGCAGTAATGAAGTCAATTAGATAAATCCTTCTACTATTCATGGCAGTGACATCTTTTAATAACAAAGGTTGCAGATTGGAGCGGGCTTGTTAGGGTGGTGCGTTGGTTAGCACTACTGCCTCACATAGTTTGATTCCTAACCCAATTCACTGCCTGCGTGGACTTTGAGTGATGTCTCCAGGGGTCTTCTTCAGGTGCTGTGGGTGCTTGAGTCTGGATGTATGCATTGTCGTACAGATGACTGATGTGCAGAACAGGCTTGGTTCATATCACACACCTGATGCCTCTGGCCGTCTCCCATGACCCACACCAAACTAAACAGTTTCAGGAATGGAAGGGTGTATCTGTTTATTAACAGGATTTATTCCAGAATTACCATAACATTTTATAAGCCTACTTAAACCAGAGTAGGGCTGCAGGGGGCTGAAGCCTACCCCAGCAAGCATAGGGCAGGATCAAACCCTGGACATGGTGACAGTCCATCACAGGGTGAATACACATGAACGCATGGAGACACCAGGGATGATTTAGTGACACCAATCCACCAAGCCTGCATGTCTTTGGACTGAGGGAGGAAATCATAGCGCCTGACGGAAACCCAGCAGACACAGGAAGAAGATGCAAACTCTGTACAGGTCTCCTTACTGAGAGGCAGCAGCACTAATACTGCACCACCACGCTGCCCTGCCTTTATTCAAGAAATGAAATTTGTAACCTTTTCTCATTCTGTTAAAGATGCCCTGATATCCTGTGATATGCCAAAAATAGTTATACATCTTAAGTTTTGATATAAAAGTTCATACTGTTTTATGGAAAGTCATTGATCTTTATTGAGCTTTTAGATATTCCTGTTGTTTGCATCCTATTTATTACATTATTACATGCTATATGTACAAAAATTATAATGGCTATTTTTTTGTGTCATAGGCATAATATCGCTTTCAAAATGTTTAATTGCAGGACCTATCTTTTCTCAATGTATTATTGTAAATTTCATAAATAAACATTTTTTTCATTTTCATTCATATGCTAAAGCTACTCAGATTTACTTATGTAAAACCATGTCCTATTGCATCCTCAGTTAATTGTTTCAATGAGATTAAATGACAGCTAGGTAAAAAATAATTATCTTTAATCCCCGGGAAAACAGCAATCTCTCTTAGTAGGTGGAATTTCTGCATATAGAAATGTAATTTTATCAACTCTAAATTCAGAGAGCTCAAAAGGAGGTTTTGCTAGGAATGTAGTTGTTATTTTTGACATGGAACTTTCTTTTAATACTCATATTAATTACATAAAAAAGATGTGCTCTATCAAGCTTCTTGAGATTTCAAAAGCTAAGGCAATTTCTTACCATGCAGGATACAGAAGAACAAATTCTGTAATAAGCAGAATACATTATAGTAATGCTTTATTCTGAGACACTTCAAATTGTTCTCTCTTCACATTACATTAATTCAAAATGCAGCTGCAAAGATCTTAACAGTAACTAAGAAGTATCATCATATTACTCTTGATCTTGAGACCCTTAATTGGCATCCAGTTAAGTTCAGAACTCATTTAAAATTGCTGCATCTAAGTAATAAGCTTTAGCTTCCTGTTACCTTGCTGGACTTATTAATTTTCATACAACAGCCTGGACTCTGCAGTCAAAAGATGCAACATGTCTTGTGATTCAAAGGTATATCAAAATAATATTAGCAGTACAGATTTTATTTGCAGTCACCAAAGTATGTTGTGATTGTCATGTTAATGTTCTTTATTTTTTTCCTCATGTGTTACCCTTTTAGCAGACCCCTTAGACTTTTCATTGATGACTATTGTATTTGACCAGCTTCACTTGCTTACGTTTTATGTACAAATGTAATCACCATATAGACACTGTTTCTAGATTTTTTTTTTTTGGTTTTAGTGATTCGATTTTATGCAAATTGAGCTCATCACAAATAGGCAAACAAGCAAAAATGAGCATGTCTCCATAGAGATGCATGAGAGCTGTCTCAGGTTTAGGGCACAACTGTGTCTGACTCGCTGGCTGGCAGTCAGGAGCGAGATGCAATCCACTGAATCCCATAACACTGACAAAAAAATCCCTGCTGCTTCTCACTAAATCAAAGCAACATGAAACACAAGGTACCTGGTGGTCAGGGTGGGGGTTCATCTTAGACCACATCTTAAAAAGAGCATTTTAAAAGTGCATCCTGTTTTCAAGTTTAAAATTTCAAAAGTCAATGGTGGACAGAGAAGGGTCAGTATTTTGGAGAATATAATGTAGGCATTCATTCTTTACTAGTATGATTTTCTATGAATTAGGCAAATTTAAAAGTAATTTTTGTAGATTATATGTAAGTGTATCAAGGAAGCTAATTATGTAGTAATAGTGATTTGGGTTTACCTAAATATATGGTATAAGAGATCAGCTTCAGCACAGACAGACACAGACTCCCGATGTACAAAAACACGCACCGTTTATTATACACCACACACAATATCGTGCACAAACCACAAACCCAGTCCTTTTCTCTACTCTTCTTCTGCCACCTCTACTCCACTCCACTCCACTCCACGTAGCTCCGTACTCTTCCACCCGACTCCGGCTCCTTGAGTGATGTTTGCATGGTCCTCTTATAGCCCACCCAGAAGTGCTTTAGGTAGTAATTAGCCTAATTAGGCTGCACTTCCAGGTGTGGCTGCATCACAGCCCAAACGGGCTCATTAAGTCGTTCCGCTCCCCCTGGCAGTGACCACGGATCCCAAAAGAGCTCTGGTGTTCCACGATTGTGGCCTCAATACTGCCCAGGGTGGGCTGCTCTCTTGCGTCCAGGGAAAGATAGTGCCCCACTCCCGGTCCGTCCTTCTTCCAGGGGTCCTGGTGGGGCAAGATCCCTGGTCGTCTGCCACAACGGGTAAAGTTGTGGGTAGTAGTATCATACTTTGTTGCTTGTTTAGTTGATTGTCAAATACTTATGTTTTCAATAAATACCCACTTAGACTTTTTTATATGCCAGCTCCCTCTAATCTCCAGGAATCTGGGGAACTCCAGCCAAAGTCAGTGCTAAGACTGTTTTGTTGGTTTTTTTTGGTCATTTATTCATTTACTTTTTTATTAGTTATGGCTCTGTCTGTTATGTTTAGCCCTATTTTTATTCACTTTTTTGGCTTTTTCAGTATCAATAATAAAATAAAATAATCACCTAAGTAAATTTACATTCACAATATTTTGAAAATATACTTCTGCACAGGTGTCGTTGCAGGATAATTAACCTAATGTTAAAGGTTATATATAAAGCCCAATAATGTAGTCTGCCATGACTTAAAAAACAGATCCCACTGACTTTGAGAGAGAGCAGATTGTCAGAGCATTTGGCAAAGGTTTCTGTGACAAAGACTGTTCCACTTATGTTTCTTAAGATAATAGTGGTTAAAGTCATGTTAGCATGTATATTCTTTTTGGGGCAATTGTGAATGAAAGTGTAATTTCTTTAAGTATATTTATTCATGTAATTAGCCCACGTTGCAGTGAAAATGACAACTTTAAAAATCAATAAAAAAATTACAAAATGTAATAATTTGTATTGAGAGGAATTTATATTGATGGCTTTCATATCCAAGGGCCTCTTGATATGCAATTTTGGCTTTGCTATCGGGGCAAGAATGTAGCTGTGAGCTCTTTGCCAAAATGTGAAAAGTTGGCAAGGTATCTCTGGCCAAGCGGAAGGTAGGTACGCTCCACCATCAAATGTTGCCACTGTATCTGATCATGTTCCCCGATAGGGACAAGAGCATGTGGCTGTGATATCTCTGGCAATCAGCACCTTAAACACACGTAGCTGTGATCGCTCTCTCAAAAAGTCAAACATTACTCTTTAACAATCTCCAGATGACAATGTCTATTGAACAAACATGTATCGCTAGATAAGTGGAAGCAAGGTACACTCCAACACGTGTTGAGAGGTTCAACTCAAACAGAGTCTGGCATGTGAGTGAGGAGGGCCCTGCCCGCCTCCCTTGGCCCAAGCCACTCTCTCGGATTTGAATAAATCAATGCCACAAGTGAACTATGATACCTAGTGCAATAAGAGAAGTTGCAAAATCAACCAGAATCTTTAAGGAAATTTTAGAAAAACCCGGATCTAAATCAGTTAAGTAGTTCTCTCGTGAAAAGCTGACAGACATACAGACAGATGTTGGATTTTATGTATAGAGATGAGTCAAGATGCAAGGAAAAACAAGCAACCATTTCTAAATGTTCTGTAAAAATGATGAAAGAAGATAATTTTAGCAAAAATAGGTTGTCAAAATACCATTGTCGGGCACTCCTTACTACCCAGAAATTGCACGCTGCAATGGGCCTCGAGAAAGTATATGACAGGGTGCCTTGAGAGGAGTTGTGGTATTGTATGAGGAAGTCGAGAGTGACAGAGAATTATGTAAGAGTAGTACAGGATATGTACGAGGGAAGTGTGACCGTGGTGAGGTCTGCGGTCAAAATGATGGATGCATTCAAGTTGGAGGAGGGATCGGCTCGAGCCCTTTCTTATTTGCAATGGTGATGGACAGATTAACAGATGAGATTAGGCAGGAGTCCTCATGGACTATGATGTTTGCTGATGACATTGTGATCTGTAGTGATAGTAGGGAGCAGGTTGAGGAGACCCTGAGAGATGGAGATATGCTCTGAGAAGAAAGGAATGAAGGTCAGTAGAAACAAGACAGAATACATGTGAGTAAATGAGAGGGAGGTCAGTGGAATGGTGAGGATGCAAGGAGTAGAGTTAACAAAGGTGGATGAGTTTTAAATACAGTACTTGGGATCAACAGTACAGAGTAATGGGGATTGTGGAAGAGATGGCAGGGTGGAATGGGTGGAGAAGAGTGTCAGGAGTAATCTGTGACAGATGGATATCAGCAAGAGTGAAAGGGAAGGTCTACAGGACGGTAGTGAGACCAGCTGGGTTGGAGACGATGGCACTGACCAGAAAGCAGGAGAGAGCTGGAGGTGGCAGAGTTAAAGATGCTAAGATTTGCACTGGGTGTGACAAGGATGGATAGGATTAGAAATGAGTACATTAGAGGGTCAGCTCAAGTTGGACGGTTGGGAGACAAAGTCAGCGAGGCAAGATTATGTTGGTTTGGACATGTGTAGATAGAGATGCTGGGTATATTAGGAGAAGGATGTTAAGGATAGAGCTGCCAGGGAAGAGGAAAAGAGGAAGGCCTAAGCGAAGGTTTATGAATGTGGTGAGACAGGACATGCAGGTGATGGGTGTAACAGAACAAGGTGCAGAGGACAGAAAGATATGGAAGAAGATGATCTGTTGTGGCGATTTCTAACGGGAGCAGCCGAAAGAAGAAGTGTGTAATATGATGCGATAAAACAACACAAACTTACATTAAAAGTTGTTTTGATTATTTAATGTGATTTTTATATATGTTTGGGTGCTGAATTAAAAAGTGAAAACCATTTTCTCCATCCTGTAACATCTTTCACAAAACACATTTTTAGCTGTCAATTATATGTTGTTATTGTTTTTACAGTATAATTAAATGTCAATATTTTATTTGAATGACAGCTAGTTTGAATGTAATGTTTTCTATCATTAAAATACATGTTTAAAGCAAAACAGTTATTTAATTTGATGATAAGGTCAGAATATAGCTGGACTGAAGGAGTTAGGCGGGATATACTTAATGCTACGTGATATACGAGCTTGAGGACGCTGCTGCTACACAAGCAGTGTATGATCTGTACTTGCGTGCAGTACTTTAAGTAAATCTGGAGGATTCCACCAGGTGTCAGTGCGAGAAATCATCATGCGGAGAAAACAATGTCATGTTTTGCTGTGTTGTGAGTTGAGGGAAGAATAATGTTAAAATAAAAATTATTTGCATTCTGATGCTGTTGCAAAGGTGCAAAAAAAAGACAGCATCAGCAACACCGACTGTTAAGACATTTAAATGTATTGCACCATTATGATGGGGAATATGTGATGCTTGTATTGCGTTAGAAAGAAATATATGAAGAAAGTACCATGAAGGCATTTGCATGTCAATATTTAAGTCTGATGATTTGCTTCACTGCATCGAACCATTCATCAAACATCAAAGCACACGGATTGATCCTGTTGAGCAGCACTGTGCCTTGCCGTCACATGTTGATAGTGAACACAACGTGCATACATTGAATTAATTTCTAAGGGTTAGGACACATCAAAAGAATGCTGGAATTGCGTGGCATCCATGATGCATGTGTGTACGTGTTCTGAGTGTGCAGTATAAACCAGCCCTTACAGAGATGTCTGCACCTGTCCTTCCCTCAACAAAAATGCACTTTGTTCAGCTTGGTACCAAAAGCATCATCAGACCTAGCTTGGTGGATCCAGAGAAAGTGCTGCTGCTACCACCACTCATATTAAGCTTGGTTTAATGGTGCTGTTTGCCAAAGCCCTACCAAATGATGAAGCTTGTTTTTGCCAAAAGTGCCCAGCTTTGTCTGAAGCTAAATTAAAAGGGGCCTTTTGAAAAAATGAAATTAGAAAACTGACTTCTGACGCAGAATTTAATGATGCTAACAGTCTGGAACAAGAAGTAATTTCTAAGGTTTTAGGCAACAAAAACCAAATTATAAAAAAGCAAATCAAAATAGTGATTAATTAAATAAATGATTAGTTAAAGAAATCAGCTTGAAACATCAGTCACAAAGTCCACTTTTGGATCTACATTTGGAATTTTTCCCGAATTCTTTTAGCGCACTTTAAAAATAAAGGTGCCAGAATGGTCTCTTAGAGCGATGTCATAGAAGAACCATTGTTGGTTCCCAAAAGACTCATCCACATGAATTTCCAGAAGGAACTTTTCTTTATTTAGAGCCATAACAGGCTCCATACAGTAAATAATCATGAATATATGGTAACAGATTTGTGAAAGTCCAATGAGTCCTGATTTTAAAAGGAATATTGCTGCATATTTGCACAAGTCCAGGTTTTCTTAATCTGTTAATGTCCTAATAGGTAGCCTACCATACATTAAAAGATTTTTTTTTCAACATATTAGGTAGTTTTTTAAAGCAGAAAAAATACTTCATAGGCAAAGAACCCTTCCAAGGATGAAATAGTGCTTTTTCAGACAATAGTTCTACAAGGAGCCACACAACTCAGTAAAGAACCATAAAATACATTTAAAGAACCAGTATTTTTAGGAGTACAGTGAGTGAAGAGCAGGGTGAAATATTCCATCAGAATATCAAAGACAGAGAAAGAAGATACCAGAGATACTTGGGATGTCAGTATGATGTGGTCTACTGCTGGACGATTCATAGAGAAGCAGAAAAAAATGTGCAAATAACAGGACACCAAAAAAAGTTTTGGATCAAAAAAATCTAAGAAGTGACAAAAACTAGAGATGTTATACCTAAGGCAACAGATATGTATTGTTATGTTACGTTTAAAAATATATTGATTAAATATTTTCATATTAAACTTATATATAAGAACATTCAAGTATAAGCTGCGTAATTTGTTACATTTTGATTACATTTCTTTTCATGAAAGTGTTTTGTACTTAAAAATGATGTGATGGCAACATTCTCTTTGTAAGAAGTTGAACACTAAAGTTCTCAGAATCGGTCAATCAAACAGGAGTGGGCTATATTTATCAGCTATGCCCTTGCATATCAGTCTTGTTAATCTGTCTGACAAATGGCATTGTACTGAGCTGATTGAGATGCGTGTTACTGACATTTATTCTACAGTCATGAGTGTGACTTCATCAATTTTATTATCCAAGCCAATATAATATATATAATATTGTAGTGAAATGCCTAGAACAATATGTAGTGAAATGTTCCAGTATGCTTTCCATGACATTTTTTGTTCCCAAAATTAAAACTGAGACTGAAAGGAAGACAATTTTCTGCAATGTTAGAAATCCAGGAAAAACTCGCCAGAGGCTCTGGACACAATAAAAAAGATGAGTACAAGTAATGTTAACAGGAGTAGAAGTGCTGGTAGAAGTGTATGGAATCTGAAGAAGAGTATAGTGACATTGACAGAAAGGAATTGCTGTAAGCATATATTTATTTAACAAAACCAGAATTGGGCAACCCTTATATTTTTCTTGTTCTTCATAAATGCAAATAAAATTAACTGTTTGGTTTAATGGGCAGACCTGTGGTCAAACAATGGGGAAGAGTCAGCTGTTGAAATGAGTCATGAATACAGTTTTGCCATATCAATGGACAACCGCATCCTCATCTACGGTGCACAAACTGTGGATGAGTGCATTGAAGAGCATGTAATATAAACTGAATACCACGGCCATCCCAGTTACTTATTTGGGTTTTTGAGCGGTACCTGTGTTTTTCACTACCATCAAGAAACAACATACTACAAAATTTCTGAAGGATGAACATTTAATCTTACTACTATAGATCGAAAAAAGGTTTGTTTTTTTTTTGCAGTGAATATGCTATGCTCAGTGGTGACCTTCTTTGCCAGATAATTTTATAGAAATTCATCATGAGGACAGCTTAGATAATCTCTTTTACCAAACACCCAATGATGCTTTGCAAGGCCAGTGTGACATTACGGAGCTGTGGCAGCTATCTGTAGAACTTTTGTGCATGCTTACTATAAAATCACTGCCGATCTACTTCAGGCATGCATGCTATCACCACCCTATTCAGTCAGACTTTTACATGGCAAAAAGAAAAATCATTTGAGGGGTACATTAGCTGACTATAATTGAAATATTATGAGTACTGCCACCAGATATACTGTTTAATACTGATCCCAGTGTGCTGGCAACACAGCACTGCATGGCTAATTTGCACACATAATTAATTAGCCACGTGCTCCCCTTTGGAGTCTTAAAGAAACTGTTCTCCTCCCCCCTCCTCAAGTCAGAATGAAGACCTGTGAAAAAATAATACTAATAATGAAAGATTTATTCCAATTTAAAAGGCTTTTCCTATTCTTAATGGAAGAGAAAAGTATCTGCACAGATACGGTAGATTGGAAACAAAAAATATGCGCCTGGAGCCCTGTCTTCAAACTAAAGAATCAGCTAGTTCCACATCCACTGCTTTGTGGCATGCTAAATATATGCGCCAAGATTGAAACTCTGTAAGCGCAATGATATACTGTATGTATATATTTTTTTTTGTAAGCAAAGATCTGTGATTCAGTTTGCATATTTGTAGCTAGTAATCTACAAAGGCAGAAAAAGAATCACATACCTTCAAATAGTTTTTTAGTTATAAGATTTTGACATCCTGCCAGGTGTCATCATCAAGAGAAAATGATTAGAATCAAAGGCAATATATAACAAATGAGAGTGCAGGGGTAAGGGGGTTCAACAAGGTGGGTTCGGAGGGTGTTGGTCAAAAAGTCTTTTTTCTTATTTAGATGTCCTTCTTTTTAAGCCTTTTCAAATGTCTGTTAATAGTGTTTCATTTGACAGTCATGACTCATCCTGTATTTTTTTACATATTGCTAGATTGGGGCCATTTGTTGTACTTTGCTTGTGACTATCATTCCACCTGTGTCTTCTGTTGTTTGAGGAATGGTGACGCACTGATTAACACTGCTGCCAAGGTGTTTGTTCATCACTTTATCCCTCTCTCTAGACTTTTGTGGAAACTATGCCAAAGTATACTCAATCAAGCATCAGATAATATACACCTGTTTTATATTTCAACACATCAATAAGAATACCGCAGGAAATGACAAAATGTTGTTTTTCATATATTATATCTCTTATCATACCTAACACAATGATTGGCTGTCAAATAAATCATTAAAAAATCCTCTATACCATCCATCATATTCTCCCTCTCTCTATATATATATTTATTAACTAATGATAGCAGTCCTGAAAAGAAAGAGAAGTTAAAATGAAATTTCTGAATCACAAGCCAACAAGGTCATATTCATCTATGTATTTCAGTGGACGTTCGTGCTGCTGCTCAGACATTAATTAAGGATGATACTTGCATCTGTTTTTGTAATAATTTTATCACTTTTGTGGGATGTCTGAATTTGAATGCATACATGACAATCACTTGCTAAAAGCTTGGGGACATCATTGTGAGATTTCATTTATGGAGACAAGATTCATTCCACTGAAAATATGACTAGAATTTGGTGTTATAGATTCAGTTTGGTGATTTTGTTTAAATAGGGAAATTATCTTGTTAGTGTATTTTGATTCTATATATTTTTTTAATTTCTTGGTTAAAATTAAAAAATCTAAAACAGAAAATATCCAAAATTGAGCCAGTGCATCAGATCAGAAGCTTGTTTTGCCCAAAACTCTTTAGTAATTTGTTTCAGATTTTATGGTTTAGTAATACCTGACTTGACTTCATATGTTAAGAACATAATGTGTGTTTTATGGGATATTGTACTTGAATGTCTGCATTTTTGTTTTTACTGCTTTTTTTAAGAATGGGGAAGGAAAATGCCTAAGTACTGATAAAATTATAGCTGAAGTAAGTGGGCCATTCATTGATAGTGCTAAACCTATTTTGCTTTTTAATTTTAATTAGTTTGGTAATAAATTTCTGTTATAGAAATAAAGACATCCATGCAATGTTTTTACTTTCATAATCCAAATCTAATTTATTATGTTTGATTATTCCCATAATGACACCATTTTGTGCATAGGCTGCTATGCGGTTGCTAGGGACTTTCCTCCTGAAGGTCGGGCTCTATTGCATCTTTGACTGTGTAAATAGCTTCCAGGTAAGTCATTTCAATGTCCAACTTTTTGGATAAGTCTTAAAACCGTTTTGCTGCATGTTACTTGAGTTTATTTCTTGGTTTTGATCCTATTTTGATCTTTCATCTATGAGTTAGTCTCCTTCTTTGATTTAGCCACTAGGCTTTAACTGATCTCCAGGTATTGACTCTGATTGTTTTCTTGCCATTCTTTTCCCGGTCCTCATTTTGCTAATGTCAGGACAATTTTATTCTCAACGTAATTTTCTCTTACTTACTATGAACTTCCAGAGCTTTCCAGTAGAGTCTACTGTGTGCACTTTGTCTGTTGAAATGGAATATTTGTCACCATTATGCCAATAAAATCTGAGTCCATGTGCTGTCATTTCAGAGGGAGACATGCTTGTATTATAAGAGGCAGGTTGTTGACAGTGTGTGCTGAAGACAGAGGAAATCAACAAGGTATGTTGTTATGTTTTATACTGTATGTTCATATAAGTATATGATAGTCAAAAACTGTCGTTGTCGGGTTGTTGGGTTTTATCAATGGTACTTTATTGAGAAAACCTGGCATGAGAAAACATTATGAGATATTAAATACTGATTGTTCTACGTTCAGACTTGTTGATGTGGCAGTGTCGACAAATTTTTTGTGTTAACCTTTTGTGTTGTGTATTTTTGCACAGAAGATATGATGTCTTCTTTAGACTTACAGTGCATCTTCTAGTGTGAGAGGGTAAAATAAAATTCTGTCTCTCTGCTTGGCATCAAATGAGCCACCAGCCACTAGGTCTGTCTACATTTACTGTTGAGGGTCATTCTGGTAACATACCATAATTTCTAACCATAGCAAAAGTCCCAGCTCCTCCTGGGAAAGGCCTGCTTACTGAGAGGATCACCGACAAAAGCACGATAGACATATGAGCGCAGACAAAACCGCGACGGACAAATGAGCGCCGACAAACTCGGTAACTGGTTTCCGAATAATGCGCGCCGGCAAAATCGCGAGAGAGGCCAAGAGAGTGGGACACGTACATGCGCATTATGTACACATTATGTGCTAGGTTATAACTGTTATAACTGCTGATGGCATGCCGCGAACAAATAACTCAGTCGAGGGTTGGCATAACGTGTCGTATACAAAGCGGAATTACCAGCAGTCAGGCAGCCAGCAAGTCTAAATACGCTCAACTATCAAGACGTCTTGCTGCAATTCTTTCTACATATGCAGGGCGTGATCTTAAGGACTATCTGCGTGCCGTGTCTCATAATATTGACTTCTAAAATAAACATTATTATATATGCTTTAAACTAGTAATTCATATTTAATGAAACTTTCGCGACTTTGTCTGCGCAATTTTGACGCCGCGTTTTAATGGGCGCTATTTTATCGGCGCTCATATGTCTATCGTATAAATGTCGGGTCACTTACTGTTCAGGATCTCCTACCGGGCTTATAAAATGTTTGTTCTCTTAATTGTATTTAAACCAGTGTGTTTGCACTAGACCTTTTGCAAAATACTGTATATTGAGGTTTGTTAAGCTACATAAAAGCTCTGTCATGATTTGGGTTTCTTATGAATTTTCCTATCCCTTGGGGATTTTGGAATAGTAAGAATCTAATTATTTACCTAATGTGTGACTTCAGGCTTGTTTTTTAGGTTGTAAAAAATATTTAACATTTTATCATGATGTCATTTTATTTGTTATGAGCACTGTCATTTTGGGCATTGTTTGTGTAATGTTGATGGCAAAGTTGCTAGGCTAGACACCTGGGGTCAGTTGCAGTGTACCTGAGATAGTATTGTATTAGCTGTGGTTCAAGACAAGACTAAATAGTACAGTACTAAGAGGAGACGATCCTCAAGTCTAAATGCTGTTGCAGAGAAAAGCAGAACATGATGAATACTAAGCTTAATTAACAAACAGCTGGTCTTGTTGTTTCGTGTTTCTCCTCTATTTGCCCAGCTGGCTGTTTGATTGCCCAATAATGGTGGCATGCAAGCAACTAACATCTTGCTCTACCTCTTTATTAAGTACTTGCAACTGCACATTCCTCCTTATTTAAAGGGAGAGAACACAGAGAAAAAGCACATCCTTGTGTAAATTTAATAAGAATAATTAATAAAGCTACATTAGATCAAAGTGAGTGTCACTATCATTATTTTAAATGTTATTTACGTAAAGCATCTGAATATGCCATGATATCAGATGAAAGTATATGGAAAGTAATGACGACAAAAGGTAAACGTTAGTAGAATCATATGCAAAGCATAATTGTCTCTCTGCAACTCATGGGTGGATGATGATCTACCACTAGGGTGATATGGATGTGCGCTGACATATTCAAGAAAATAGTAATGCAGGTGTTGTACTGAATTCACACACTTATCATCACACCCCACTTTACATGCACAAATGTCACCCATATCAAGAGGTACTACTTTATCTTAAAGTAAATATGTAAGTGCTATTGATTAAATTTGTCTTAGAAATAGGAAAGCCTACAGCGATCATAAAATCACATTTATTTATATTTTGTATGTTACTGCATTGAACATTAGGCAATAGTTTTCAACTGGATGTTAATACCACCTGAAATAATCCCCTATAACTTCAGACTAGAATGTTAGAATTACTTCAGATGCCATCTGCTGTCACCGAATCATCTGTACATTATACCGTAGAAATTGTACTTCTACTTAAAAGTAGTGGTGTTGCAGCTACAGGTCTTGCCCTGTCTTAACAGCACCAGCATTTTTCAGTTTCAGAGGTACCTCGTGCTCTTTCACACCCCATGATCTAAATGACCGCTGGCTTAAATCTCTGAGGGAGACCACACTTCCTTCTTCTTTTATTTTTATATGATGTTCATAGAGTATAAATATGTGGGGGTCTTAATCTGGTTATGCTATAACTCATTTTCTCAATTTTGTAGATAATAGAGAAGAGTTCAGACTTGTGATTCATTATGCTCCCAGCTTTTCCTAATAACCGAATTAATTCAACAGTCACCAAACCATATAAAATACCTAGTCAGAGGAAGGACAATTTTCATAAAGAATATCTCATCTCAGCGCAAAGTTCAGAGTAGTACACAAGCTCTATAAAATGCATATTATGAAAGATTTCCTGTCAGATCTGGGGAACACTTGCAAAGATACCTCCATGACACTCAGAAGGAATATAGAATAGAGGAAACTAGAAGCATCTTTTGTGCACTGTCCGAAGCAGCAGCTGAGCAAGTTCTTAATTAGAGACACCAACTCTGTACCTTTTTACTGAAGGCTGAATGATTAAATGTATGTTGATCTTATACTATGAAATATAAATTGTCCATGCATCCCTTGTATTTTTCTATGCCATTGAGTTAAATATATTTGATTCAGTATTAAGCTATACTTCAGTCCAAATATAAATATAAACTATGGCTTCCATATTTTGTAATAGCATATCAGTCCGTAACAGTCTATCTGATGTGTTCAAAATTTATTTTGTAACATTACCTACTGTACTAAGTCAATCAAACCTGCTCACAAGGTGGTCTAAGTTAGTAGGTGACTTTATTCCCCTTCTCCTGCTCCGAGAAGCACACTGAAACTGAACTTAGCCTTGACCTTAATCCACTGCTAATCTGCAGCTCTGAGGTACACTGCAATGGCGCTAAATCCCAGTTAGTCTTGATACCTTAAATTCGTACTAAGACCAACTCAGAGTACACTATACCTGAACCCTGGAGGTCATATGTCTGCACATGCAGAGTACTAAGGTCAGAGTTATGCAGTTCTTTGTTACAGCATACAATTTTCTAATGTTTGGACTCATCTTTACAGTGATTCAAGAATTTGACTGTAGCACTACTTCATTTTAGGATTACATATTGGGTTTAGTTTACTAGATTTTTATGACATATAGCTTTTGTATTTTGCCTGAAAATTACAATTTTGCTTTGTCCATTTTCTTGTCTTAAAATTTTTCTTCCTGTTCTGCTTATTTCCATTTCACAGAACACAGTTATTATTACATCATGAAAAAAATCCTACTTTTGTTTAAAACATAGTATCTTAAAATGTTGAAATGTTACTTTTCATTTAACACTATTTAGAATTGAAGCATTAGGTGTTTGTTATGGTTCAATAACCAAAAAGGGCAGTAAGAACCAAGGTCCTGACCCAGACAAAAAAAAAAGAAAAGAAATGGTAAGAACTCAAAGAAAACCTGACAAAATTAAAAACTCAACATTGTCAAAAATTACAAAATTTTAAAAAGCAAAATAAATAAATAAAATAAAACAAAAATTCTAAAGATGAAAAATATCCAAAAGGAAAGCAAAACACAAAAGAAGAGAAGACTCGGTAAGCCAATGAGGACAAAGCTCGAACATCTAACCAAAGATTGAAACCATATAAGTAAAAATCACAAAATCAAATAAAAAAGGACAGAAGACCAAAAAAGGCAGCACAATTAAACAACCTAAAGGCTTCATAACAGGCAGAAAAGAGAACAGGTAAGCTAATCACACAGCAAAGCCTCCAAGGCTTGCCTTAAACACATATTGGGGAAAGGGGAGAGAGCTGAATTACAAATAGCATACATATATATGTAGAATAAACAAGGGAGCGGAAAAAATAAAAACATAAAAAAATCACTAAGACTAAAAGACACAAACAATAATGTAATATTAGTGTCTTTAATAGAAATTAATGCCTCATGCAGCTTTAAACCTTATAGCGCCTCTGTGTGAACTTGCTTTTAAGTTTACGGTTATCACTTATTAGTTTTTGCTTCCTTTAGAGTGAAGATAATATTTTAGACAACATTATACAGTATATAAATGTATATTATAAAAATCATGAAGTGTTCATCTATCACGGAACCAGCCTAATCCATCAAAAACACAGCCTATTCCAGGAACATCAGGCGCAAGACAGGAATCAACCTTTGTTGTCAATTACAGTGCATCTACTATAATATCATATCAGCCTGTGTAACTTTTGCAATTGACAGAAAGAACAAAAAACACATTTGAGTAAAAGTACATTGTTGATGATAAATATTCAGAGACATCCAGTCCTAGATGGACAGTGCCGCTGATGTTAGGAGCTAGAGAGAAAGCACTTGAAAACATATTAGAGCATTTGTCAATAGTTCGGTTTTTTGATGCATCTTTCCCTGAGGCAAAGTAACTTCTTGTTGGACTTTGTTTACTGCAAATGAAAACAGTATATGTTATTTATAAAAACTTGCTTATGACTATCTTCTCTTTGTAATTTTTTTAGTTGCTACTATTGCTTTATGATTAATATACCTTAGACTTTAAATTCTTTCACTTGAAAATAAAGCATGTGTATAAAAAGAAAAATATGAAGACGGCACAAAAGCCTCCAAGTGGGAAAATTAAGTCATTATAACAAAGTGAAGCTGGCTAAGGAGTAAAGCCATTTGCATTTTAATATTTTCAAGTCTTAGAAACGGTTTAATTTCAGACCTCCAAGTCCCCACTCACAACTTGAAGATCCCACTGCCTACAATGCAGAGGTGTAATGTATGTGTTCTGTTGAATATGAATATAAAAAACAGAAAACATAAGAGCTTCGAAGAGGAAACATCAGTCACAATTCCTAGCAATGTTTGTTAACCAAAAACCTTCCAAGTCCAAAAAAAACTTTAAGTCAGAGATGATAATTAACAGCAATAATTTCTTTTTCCTAGAAATATTAAATAATGCTAAATAAAACACACTCACTAATTCTCAAAGGTTCTGTCTACGGCCTCAGATAACCAGGACCTTTATATAGTCACAGAGAGGATGTCCCATGCCATGCACTCTGTGCACCTGGGTAGACTCATCTAAGAGACATGCACACAAAAAAGCGGCACTTGGAGTAAACAATAATAATAATTATAATAATTTTCAGCGCTGCTGCTTCACAGTTAGAAGACCTGAGTTTGCTTCCTGGGTCCACCGTGTATGGAGTTTGCATGTTCTCCCCGTATCTGCATGGGTTCCCTCCGGGTGCTCCGGTTTCCTCCCGCAGTCCAAAGACATGCAGGTTAGGTGCATTGGCGATTCTAAACTGTGCTTGGTGTGTGGGTGTGTGTGTGTGCCCTGCGGTGGGCTTGCGTCCTGCCTGGGGTTTGTTTCCTGCCTTGCTCCCTGTGTTGGCTGGGATTGGCTCCAGCAGACCTCCGTGACCCTGTTGTTAGGATATAGCGGGTTGGATAATGGATGGATAGATGGATAATACTTTTCAACATTATTTAATACACTTTGAAAGAGAACAAAAGTTACCATTGTGTTTAATACCAGTAAAAAACCCATTAAAGACACAAAAGATACTCCAAAAAATAAAAAGAGACCAGAGCATAACAAATAAACAGTATAATTCATTTATACAGTTAGTCTTGTTACCTTAAATCGCTATAGTTTCAAATGAATGGTTTTTGGTATTCTTTGGTAGTAATTATTAAGTTCTTTTTATAAATTTGTGGCAATAGAAGGATGTATCTACATTTACATTTCATCAATATTGATGGTACTCTTTATGTAATAGTAATAGAATAGTTTAAAATGTAGAGAGAACAGTGAAATTTTTCCTCGTGTATCCAACCATCCGTCATGTATTGATTATATGTATTTACTATACTGTATATATATATGTATTATATATGTGTGTGTAGCAGAACAGTAATAGACAAGCTAAAGTAAATTTCTTTTAAAAAGGTAAGGCAGAAAAGGAGAAAATGTAATATTTTTTCTTCTCTATATGGTTCATCAAACCATTAAAAGAATATAGGAAGAAATGTGGACAGTTTTCATTGGAAGAACATTTTAAAACAAAAAAAAAATGATACAAAATAGCTGTCACATCCTAACAGAACACTCACTGGAGTGTTGTGGAGTTCAGGAACAGATTCCTTTTCCTACATTCACTTCCAAGTAAACCAAAGACTGATAAAATGCTGCCTTCTGTATTTTGTACACTCTCTTGATAAGTTATACTAACATTAAAAATCAGGTTCAATTAAATTTTCTTCTCTAATGCGACCATCTCCAATTTGGAGATAAGCAGAAGAACATGGCTTTCAGCAAATGATTAAAGTCTACTAATGTAAAAACATTTTAAATATATGCTATGCAAGACACGTGGAGAGAAACACTATATACAAGCTGGATTATTGTATGAAGTCCACAAAAATAGTTATTGGACCAAGAAGTGCAGCCAAAGTCCTACAATACAGGAGTACTATCTACTATGTCTCCAAAAAACCATGTTTGATTCTAATTAAGCTGATTCTAATTCTGTACCATATCACATTGGGCTGATTGATAACTGTGTAGTGGTGTACTTTTGTTCACCAATGATTTGAATCGATCTAGCGAACAAGGCAAGAATTATCAAAAAAGGCTAAAGTGAACCAAAAAAGAAGCCTTTTAAAAATAAATAAGATGCACAGAGCATCATAAGAATAACTTTAGAACTTTAAAAATGTGTAAAACCAAAGAGAAAATGAAATACCACACCTCATTAATGAATCATTAAAGTTGTTAATTAGGTTGCTATGCAAGTGGTTGCCTCCCAATATCTGATGATGAAAGAGGAACAGCCATGACTCACATCATTCTCTTGTAAAATGAGTAGTCCTTTTAAAAGTAGTTTGTTTAAACACACAACCTTAAGATAGGAAGCGCATAGTTAATTGCTCCGTGCAGTTTTTATTCCAAACAATTTTGTATTCTGAGTTAAATATTATCTTTAAGTGGATTACTTTAGTTAGTAGGTAATACAGACATGTAATATTACTCTTTCCTGTAAATTACTACTGTTTTATTTTGTTCTTTTATCAATATAGTACTTTGTAGTTCTTTGTCTCGCCATGGTCTTTTTATGTGATTTGGGGTTGCCTTTTGATTGTGCTTATGCTAATAGCTGCATATACATATTTATTTGTGGGTTTTACACATATAATACATATTTATTGTTTTGGTAAATTGTTATTTTTTTTCATTATTTTCTGCTAGATCCTAGCTCTGTGTCCACACATAAGAGTCAAAAATCATTATTCATAGTGGTCTGGCATTGTCTGCTCCTGACCACATCCACGTCTTTTCAAAATGTATCTGTCAGCACCATTAGTTCAACATTTCAGAAGATTTCAGTTTAGAAACAGCCAGCAACTTCATCAGCGAAGAGTCAATCAAACGCTCAGGTTACTGGTATTAACAGACGCTCAGGCATCTTCAGGTGTTGAACAATGAATCCTATGTCTCCAGCTTCGATGTCACTACACTGGTTACCTGAGCCATTTACAATTGACTTTAAAATACTGCTCATGGTTTTTAAAGCCTTAAATAATCTTGCTCCATCTTATATTGCGGATAGCATCTCAATATATTGAGTTCATGTAGAAGAGCTATGGCATTGTATGCCTCATCATCTCCTGCTGTGATCTTCTTCAGCCTTCATCCAGAGGATGCATACACAACAGAAGAGAAAAGTACTGGGACTGAATTATTATCTGGATTGATGAATTCTAATGACAGGAGATCTTTCAAATGAGTGAAATCAATATTTTAATATCTATACAATCATTTCTCCCTATGCCCTAAGTAAAAATCCAATTTGAATGCTTATGCTTATAATGAATATGGATGATCAAACCTGACACAGAACTCAGTACCACATGTGAAAGGGTCCTTATCTAATCATATGTGGTTTCTGGGTGTTTATACCAAATCCAATCTGAGTCGAGTATGTGAAAAAATCATAATTATGACAAACCAATGGTAGTCTAAATGTTAATCATGACACTATTGTTTTATAAAAGTAGAAATGAAATGTATCCATCTAATTTATTTGAAAATGAAATTTATACTTTTTCAATAAGTACTGTATATTAGATACTAATTTTGTGCCAATATCCAACCTTTGAATTAACATACCAGAGTCCCTTCGGTGTTTGAATTAGTGTGCTGCCCCCTTTACAACAATGACCTTCTCAAAAACACATTATTAAAGACCAGGGTAAATATTGTATAACACCACTACAGTCTGTGCGTGTGTCCGTTCCCTTCAAACAATCTGGTCAATTTCACTTTGGCGACATGTTCAGAGAGGTTGAGAATGCGGGAAGGAGTAAAGATGTAGAAGGCACTCTGAAAGTTGAGTATAAAAGTTGACAGGAGATGAGCAAGACACCTCAAAATGACAGTGTCTGAGAAGCAGATTTTACAGCAATGCACCAGAGAAAGGGAGAGCCGGTCAACAGAGTTTGATACTGGATACTGGGGAAAGGCATTGCAGGAATGTTAAAAAGCTACATAGGGCAAGAGATATCAAGTATTTTTCATTTATTCTATCACCTGTTTTTGACAGGTGACATGGCACATATTGAATAAATGCTTAAACATTTACATAAAGTAACTTAAATGATACATTTTAAGAAGTACAGTAATTTACTAATACAATGCTTGTTTTCCACAATTTATTGGTTAACACTTTTATAAATATCATTCAATACTTATTTTAATTAGTAGTTGCAACTTTAGAGAAAAAGATTTAGGAAAATGCATTAGAAATCCATGCTCCATTGTTTCTTATTACTTGTTTCAACCATTTATTAAATTCTTTTCTAACATGAAGTATTTGATATTGCCATTCTTAATATACGGCATATGTTGTAAAAATTTAGTTGTTGAACCAACTACCACTTCTGTCTCAAAGCTCTTAGAGGTTCTATTCCTTCTCCCCACGTTCATGTGGGTATTGCAACTTCCCCTCATGTTTCTACCATATGTATGTTAGTTTAATTAATTCTAATTTGCCCTGAGACAAATACAGTATGGCTGATTATAATAGGCTGACAATTTGTCTTTCATATAGTGCTGCCACAACAGGCAGTGCCATTGGGCTTAACAGTTATCAAGATAATATTTTGCAGAAAAAATTAAACTTATGTTCTGCTTCTGAATTTGCTCCTATTGATGCCATACGTAATACAATAAATTATTAGGGAAACATTTTTATAAAGTAATAACAGTAGAACAGAACACGTGTAAAGAATTTTTAAAATAGAATTCAAAACTTTGACTTTCAAAATTATTATATTTGTTCCAAAAAGTACCACCCAAAAAGTGAAGAGGACAGGTTTACCAAGAGAAAGGAGAAGCTGGCACAAGGTTGAATATGAGGAAAATGTATGTGCTAAAAAAAAACAGTGGTTTTTGCTATACAATAAAAAACAGGAAGCCAAAGAGAATATACACAATTTTACCATTAGGTCTAAAATGAAATAAAATGGTTTTAAAATGATATTCTCAGCTATTAGCATTTCAGATTTTCCAAGGAACCGTTTGAATCACAAGCAATATCAAAATACATACAGTAAATGGTTTCCACAAATCATGAAGCTATTTATAAGTTGTAATGGTTCTTCAGAACAACGCAACAATTTCAGTTTGATAGTTAATTCAGTATCAGTTCATATTTGTTTAATCACTGTTCACACTATGAGTTTTAATAGCTTTTATTGACCTTGAGACTGGTATTAATTAAGACCTTTCAACTAAACGGTAATGGTGTTAATCAGGAGTTAAACTTACTGACATTTTTAATAATTAGGTACTAAATTACTTTCATACATTTGTGGCAAGGAAAATCATTTACATTCATTTTAACACTTTGAGCGATTTGAATATCTCATTTCATTTTGTACATCTTGAAAGATTCGATTACAATGAAATAATTCACTTAAAGCAATTCAGAAATTAAACATTAATTCTCTTCTTCAGGCTAATGGTTACATTATTAATTCCTCACTAAGACTGCTGTAGTAATGGACCTATGACACAACCATAAATAAATTTGAACATACATAAACTAACACAGGCAAATTTTCTGTATTACTAAAATATCTGGTGTTCAGCTTATCCTGTATTTATTTTTATAGGCTTTTCCATACCTTGATTGGAAAGATTAGTGTGTTAAAAAAAATCTTATTATTTAACTGATAATTTAATTGTGATAAATGACCTCCAGTCAGAATTGTACTGTACTATGGATTACTCTTGGATCATTCTACCTTGTTGTTGGCCAACAAAAACTTGCAGAAGATTACTAAATTATAAATTACACTCTTTGTTTTCATTAGATGTTAAGTAATATCCATATGCACCTATGTACTGTATGTGTTAATTTTCATCGATGATTTTAATAAAAAGAAATTGCAAATACATATACATTCCAAATGAACCACAATATGACATTTACTTAAATATGTAATCGGCATTACAACAAAGTACTACTGTTTCAGTTTAATCATTTTACTTACAGCAGTGTTTTTATAAAAATGTAAAAAATATCACACTAATGAAAAAAATGAAAGTCACAATTATACCACTTGTACCCATCTATTAACATTCCAATAACACTATCAAATCTTATTGGTATGTTTTGTTTAAAAAACTTAATTACAATAAATAAAACACAGTTAAGCATAAAATCGTTACAATACTCCAAACAAAGTCAGTACTCAATAGCCCTTCCTTGTCCAGTTCAAACAGCTGTAGTATGTGAACAGAAGGCCCATAATGTCCTCATATACTTTTAAATATGAGAAAAAAAATGGAGGACGTAAGCAGAGTCTTGTCAAGCTTATTTTAAAACAGCATTAATGAATCTGAATCATTACTTATAAAGCAGGTTTGTTTTTTCTGGTTTTTGATAACATTATGAAGGGTGGATTATGATTCTTTTAGCTGAATAAGTAAACACACAAACAATGTAATATAAGACAATGCCTTTTGTGTTTCATAAAAGTACCTTATCTGGTGTTATGCCAAATATTAATAGGATTTGGAGTCATTGTAATTCAACAATATCTGACAGATAAACAAATATTTTTCCTCAAAAACTCATAATGTGCAGCCTTCAACAACATTAAACAGCGGTTACAGCAAGCCAACATCAAATACAGTCTCTTGTATCCGGCCAAACTGAAAGTTGAATTGCAAGGTCAATTCTATTTCTTCGCTAGCATGGAAGAAGCAGAAAAGGAATTAAGAAAGCTGATCCCGGGACTATTCTGATACATAATAGTGATTCATGGCCGTTAATGATATATAGCAAGGACTAATAATCTACTGTCTGATCTTTTTTGTTTAAAATACAGGTTTTTTATCATCATATATTCTCATTATTATTTAGTATTACTAGGGTGCTATCTGTCTATGTTTTGTTGTGCTTAATTACTCTTTTTTTTTGGCTAATTATTTTATCTCTACCCTAAACAAGACTGTTCAACATAAAACCCTTGGTTTATGGTTATTGCTTTTATGGCATTAAGACTTATTATGCTTATTTTGGACAAATTTTAACACCATTCCCCGGGTTTATTGTCTGGGTGTATTATCTTAATGCACTAAGATTGCTGAAGACTATATATATTTTAAATGCACATTTTTTTTTTCTTTTTAGACAATATTGGTAATAGATATCTCTATCTTTTAAACCTAAAACGCCGCTGCATGGGGCTTGTTTTGCTTTGGACGTGCTCTGTCTCTGGGTATGTCAGAGGACTGGGACTGTGTGAAGTGGGTTCTAGCCTCACTTGGGGAGGCAAAAAGGGAGAGTGGGGGTTAAGGAGGAGAAAGAAAGAGAGCAGGCTTGATCTATACCTAATCTATCCTCTAATCTTTATAATTATAACTACCAACGTAATAATAAGCTGCATGGCAACAACTCTAGGGGAAATAGGAAATTAAGACCAAAGCTGTCTCACTTCCAGTTAAGACTATAAAATGACATCAAAAACTCAGAATCAGTGTCTCCATGATGGGACAGTTAACTTCGTGAGCTGGAATGTTAAAGGCCTGAATCACGAATTAAAGAGAAAGAAAGTACTCTCTCACCTAACAGGTCTAAATGCTAAAATAGTATTTTTACAGGAGACCCACTTACTAAGCAAGGATCAGTTCCGGCTGCAAAAAGACTGGACTGGCCAAATGTTCCATTCTAGTTTTACAAAGAAAACTAGAGGTGTGGGAATTCTCATACATAGAACAGTACCATTTGTAGCATCAGATGTAGTATTGGATCCTGAAGGGAGATATGTAATGGTCATGGGAGACTTATCTAACTGTAAAATGATTTTGATAAATGTTTATGCACCTAATGTTGATGATAAGGAATTTATACAAAATTTATTTGCATCCATTCCCAATCTGAACACTCATAAAGTTATAATGGCTGGGGACTTTAATTGTGTTCTAAATCCACTTTTAGATAGGACTTCTCCACAGGGGAACGGCATCTAACACCGCAAAGATAATTACAAAGTTTATAACTGATCACAACTTATCAGACCCTTGGAGGTTTTAAACCCAAATTCAAGAACATATTCTTTCTACTCACCAGTACATCATTGCTACTCAAGGATTGATTACTTCTTTATAGACAATAACTTCTTGCCTAAGATTAAATCTTGTAAATACGATGCTATTGTTATTTCTGACCATGCACCTATGATCTTGGAGCTAAAATTACTAAGCCCCATACACTCACCCGCAGATGGCTCTCAACCCGCTTCTATTAGCTGACGAGAATTGTACTGAATTTATATCCAAACAAATCAAATTCTTTCTAGAGACAAATACATCCCCGAGATCTCTGCAGGAATACTCTGGGAAACTCTTAAGGCCTTCTTAAGAGGACAGATTATCTCATATCTTTCCCACAGAAATAAATCAAGCCAAGAAAGTAGCAGAGATAAAAAGCGAAATTACTAAAATAGATGAAGAACATGCCAGACTACCAAAGACTCTACATAGGAAGGCAGGCTCTACATTCAGAATTAAACCTCTTGACAACTAAAGAAACTGAACAACTAATTTACAAATCCAGACATCATTACTATGAACATGGAGAGAAGCTAATAAGCTTTTAGCTCAACAAATTCACAAGCAAGAAGTGCATACGCAATCTCGTAATCACAACGAACGGAGATAAAATCATGAACACAAAAATATAATGCACACTTTCAGAGACTACTATAAATCCCTATATACTACTGAGTTTAAAGAAGACAATACACAATCTAATGCATTTCTGGATACATTACAGATACCACAAATAGACACTTTTAGTGTGGAGGAACTTGATAAACCTCTGGCATTATCAGAATTACTAGATGCTATAAAGTCACTCCAAGGTGGAAAGCAGCAGGCCCTGATGGCTACCCTGCAGAATTTTACAAGAAATTCTCCGCTCAGCTAGCTCCCTCCTATTAGCAACATTTACAGAAGCCAGAGATAACCAATCTCTTCCACAAACCTTTCGCCAAGCACTAATCACTGTTTTCCAAAACAAAATAAGGACTTATTACAATGTGCATCATACAGACCAATTTCACTTCTGAATAACGACGTTAAAATACTCTCTAAAATCATAGCTAGAAGGATGGAGAAAGTGCTCCCTCGTAATATCACAAGACCAAACTGGATTTATTAGGGGCCGACACTTATCTTCAAATCTTCACCCTGTTTAATGTAATATACTCACCAACTAAATCAAACACCCCAGAAATATTATTATCATTGGATGCAGAAAAAGCATTCGACATGATTGAATGGAAATACCTTTTACTACATTGGAGAAGTTTGGGTTTGGCCCGAACATTTGTGCATGGATTAAATTACTGTATACTAACCCAGAAGCTTCAGTTTGCATCAACAACATTTGCTCAGACTACTTTAAACTAGAACGTGGCACTAGACAAGGATGCCCTTGTCACCGCTGTTTTTGCAATTGCCATTGAACCACTGGCAATACATTGTCGAAATACTGATCAGATAAAGGGGATTAGCAGAGAAGGACTGGAACAGAAAATCTCATTATATGCAGATGATATGGTACTGTATATATCGGACCCAGAAAATTCTGTGCCTGCAGTCTTAGCAGCACTCACAGAATTTCAAAAGATCTCTGGTCTCAGAATTAATCTGAATAAAAGTGTACTCTTTCCAGTGAATTCTCAAGCATATAATATTAGATTAGATACCCTACCTTTTATCATTGCAGAACAGTTTAAATACCTAGGGTAAACATCACAAGTAAACATAAAGCTCTTTATCAACAAAATTTCGCTCTGCATGGAAAAAATTAAACAAGACTTGCATAGATGGTCAACCCTTCATCTCACACTAGCTGGAAGAATTAACACTGTTAAGATGAATATTCTTCCTAAGCTCCTTTTTATTTCAAAACATCCAATATACATTAATAAATCATTCTTTAAGCAATTAGATTCAACAATAACCTCATTTATTTGGAATTCAAAACATCCACGCATCAAAAGAGCGACCCTACAAAGACAAAAGGCAGAAGGCGGCATGGCTCTACCTAACTTCCAGTTTTATTACTGGGCAGCAAATATACAGGCGATAAGAACCTGGACACAAATAGAAGAACATACACAGGCTTGGACCGCAATAGAAGTAAAATCCTGCAGTACTTCTTTGTATTCCTTGCTCTGTGCTCCAATAAACACACGTTATCGGCAATACACTAATAACCCAATTGTGCTCCACTCACTTAGAATCTGGAACCAATGTAGAAAGCATTTTAAGACGGAGAAGCTTCTATCTGTGGCACCTCTGCAAGAGAACCACCTCTTTCAACCTTCACAAACATATGCAGTTTTAATATCTGGAAAAATTTGGAATTAACTTGCTTAGAGATCTTTATATAGACAACGTCTTTGCATCCTATGAACAATTACATTCCAAATTTAACATTCCAGCTACACATTTCTTTCACTATCTTCAAATCAGGAACTTTGTTAAACAGAACCTTCCAGATTTTCCTCATCTTGCACCCTCATCCATGCTGGAAAAATATTGCTCAATCTCAAGGACTTAGACTCCATCTCTACAATATATAAAATCATTTTACAATCCCTCCTTTCAAAGATCCAAGAGGACACTGGGAAAAATCTCTCAATTAATATATCAGAAAAGGAATGGAAAGTAGCAATGCAGAGAATTCACTCGAGCTCCATATACGCAAAGCATACAATTATACAACTCAAAATTATCTATCGAGCACATCTGTCTCGACTAAAACTCTCCAAAATGTTTCCAGGGCATGATCCAACCTGCGAACGCTGCAAACTAGTTCCAGTCTCACTGGGTCACATGTTCTGGGCCTGCACCAAATTAACATCATTCTGGACAAAATTTTAATTACCTTCAGACAGCCTTGGACTCACAATCCCTCCTAACCCATTAACAGCTGTGTTTGGGGTTCTTCCAGAGGGCTTAAAGTGGAGAAAGACAAACAAACTGTGATTGCATTCACTACACTTTTGGCACGCAAACTTAATAAAACTAATAATTTAATAAACTGGAAGAACCCAAACTCTCCTCTTTTAAGTCAGTGGGAAACTGATGTGTTATATTATTTGAAATTGGAAAAAATCAAATACTCAGTTAGAGGATCCGTACAGACTCAGTAATATTTTAAAATAATCTCATAAAGCACAGAGAATCTATTAATTTAGGTATGTTTATAGGTCTTAAATTTCACGCTGTTTGGCTTGCTCTCTCTCTTAGGGGTGGGGATCGATTTGTTCTTAACTCAAATTTTCTTTATGTAAAACTTGATTGATTTGTATGGAATGCAATAAAATGAATTAAAAAAAAAAAACTCATAACATGGGGTATTCAAAAATATAACCCCAAGTGAGGCTAGTGTCTCATTTTGTTGTTTGCCTTTTGAATCCTGTCTTTGATAGATTTTAGATAATTGTAGTCAAGATAAATTTGTGTAATGTACTATATGTTTTACAAATATTACACAAACTAAAGATTCTAGCAGAGATACTATATTTACAGACACTACTGTGTAGAATACTGCTAGAATACATTATATGGCTGCAGTTCACTAGAGCAGATGAAAACAACATCTGCACCTAAAATGTTTCCTACTTTTGTGCCAAATTTTGATGCAGTACCGGATTACTACTAAGTTAATTATAGAGTTCACAGCAAAGCATATACAGTGCAGCTTTAACAAGATTTTCTTTACATGGCTAACCAAGTAGGTGCACTTCCATTGGCTTTCTATTCTTTTTATTGTCTCAAAGTATAGTATGAATATTTATGACCAAGTAACAAAACTGATTGTTAAGTAATGAGGTAGGTTAACAGATGTGCTTTACATTATGGCTGTGTCATCTCTTAAATATATTTTCATTTTTTTTCTTCCAAATGAATGAAATTACAGTTGCATCTTTTATCTTTTAACAAAATGAGTTATCCGACTAAATTGAGATGAAGTGATAATCATCTTTTAATACTTTGTTTATTGTTTTCTATCATAATGTGTAAATTAAATTTGAATAGATCATTACATTTTCTTCTAAGAAAAGTTTTGAAATGTTCTGAGAAATCAATAAAAAGTTACCTAGTTTAGTGTACGAGAATTCCTCAAGGGAAAGTACAATATTATTCAACTTAATTTTGTCCCAGAGACACTATAAGTGTTGTTCTGTAATGTATGAGTGGCAATGACGGATGTGGATCCATAATACTGCACCATTTCACCAACACAGAGAGATGTTTTTTGCTGATGACTTCCTGTTATTATCCCATTTACATCTGCTTCTTGAGATGGGTATAAATGAATTCAGTAGTTATTACAAAAAAGTATTTTAACATCATCTGTCAATAGCGAGTTTGGTCTGTTGGATGTAAGCTCAAAAAGATCTTTATTTAGAAAAAATGTAAATAATGCCCAACATAAGATGTCATCTATTGCACTTGATCATAGATGGACCCATAACCGTCTGTCTTCTAGAGAAGTGATAGTGTTTTCAGACAGTCTCAATGGTCTGTTCAGCTTCTCTACAAGTGTACTGAGCTGTGGCATTTCTATTTTAGTAAACTGGCATGAGTTTCAACTTATTTACACCTCAATGTTAAGACTTACAATATTTCTTACATATGTTTCCAATTTCTTTGTGTTTGTGAACTATAGTTTCAACATCACTGCAGTCTCTGCCACTTAAAATCAAATTTCCTTTTTTTGTATTTTTTGAGCTAAACTCTTACTATACTTTTCTTTGTGCTCAGAATAAGAATCATGAACCTTAAAAAAATCTTATTTTTCTAGTAACCAATAGATTAAATTTTGCTTGAAAGATATCTCTTTTTGTAGAGCATATCATTGGGTGATCTTCCATATTCTTCATCAGTACTAAAACTCTCAGTAATTAGTCCTGATGTTATTTTAGTTTGCACTTGTTTATTCAAAACATATGAAATGATTTAGACCATTAAATATTATTGTTTCCCACAAGATGTTTGGGAGGTACAAGGACTCAATGAAAAAAATCCATTTGTGTAGAAATTAAATTACGAATACAATTTTCCTAAAGAACAATAAGGCAGATTGTATTATAAGAAAACTAAAATATTAAGATATAAATACATACTAGTAAATTATGATATATGAATAAAAACATTAACAAACAGTCATAAAGTTTTTTTATTAAGTAATTTAACTGTTTTAACCATACTACCTATTTATCCCATAAATGTGGGACTAATGAGTCCTCTTTACACCTGGCATTAACCAGCATTTTTAGTGATCCTATCATTGTGTAAATTCACTTGTGATGAGATCACTCAGACCAAAGAAACCACAAAGATATCACAACCACATTTAACATGAATAAATAGTAATTCATTTACTGTGTTGTCTGCTTATAACAACTAAATGGACAGAAACTAATTTTGCACAATCGGCTCTCTATCCAGTCACAATGCAGACATCAAAGATACATTTTAATCCCAGATTTAAATATAATCTTGCTAAAATAAACCCGGTGTTGCAAGCACATTTCAGACAGTTTAAGGGCTTGTATGACAGTAATTATTTGCCAAGCTGTGACGCTGTGGTCAAATTCCTTCTCTGTTCCTCTCATTGCAGAACAGAAGATTGACAGCCACTCCACCGCTGACGTCACTTCTGTTGTTCACCCCACCAGACCCATCTCTTCCTGCTGAGGGACTTTATAACCTGGAAGACAGCTATCTTGTTTGGTTCTATTTTGGACTTGTATCTGGAAAGAACTTGATGCATGTTTTTGTTCCTTTGCCAAACCTTCAATAATATGGGGTTACCAGAATGGTGCCCCAATCCTTTCACCTTGTCGTGTTGCCTTTGGATAAAATCCAGATGCAAAATTAATGTTAATGCCAGGTGTAAAGAATCCATAGAGTCATTAATAGAGCTGTTAAGGGATTATGGACTTTTATGAGTCCAAGACTGTGTGATAAATTGGTTACATTCTTTCCAATAAAGTCTGAGCAGAAAATATTCCTAAAATATGGGCATTAATTGGTTTATAAGTAAAGTTTTGACCAAGATAAAGTTTGGGTAACTTTAATCAAAATAATTTGTGCAATGTATGATTTTACGTTTTACTAGATTTTTTTGCACAGAATGAGGATGAGATTATCTTATGTTTTGTACTGATGCACATTTGACAACATTTGTTTTTCTTGGGGAAAAAGAGACATTGATGCCTTGCATAGTGTTTAAACAGGCTTGGATGTACACATGTAGCAGTAATTAAACTAATTTATTCATTCATTTCTGTTGAATAGCTGTCTGGAAAGGCTTGGCCATCTGCTGTTTCTATTTGTAGCCATTCTCTATTTCTATATTTACACATTGATTATTGTATTCACTATTTATCTAATGCCAAAATTGCTTCCCTCTGACGTGTTTTCACTTTTAAGTGTACACAGTGTTTTTTGCCATTTTGCTTTTTTATGATGTGATTTTTTTTGTTATCTTGCATGTTGATAATGTTATTATACAGTGTAGTAATACATCATAGAAACAAGAAAACAGTTGAGGTACCATGGTGAACCCCATATAATTGGCAGATTTGAAAGCAACAGAAAAACAATAAACTGTCTTGTCAGATGCAGTTCTCCAATCGACTGACTGCAACTCCGGAGGAAGAGAAAAGGCTGGTTCAGGTGTTCATGAACCAGAAATGACATAATTAGAGTTGCAACTGTCAATCATTAATTCTTCAGGAGGAAGAACATAAAAGGCATTAAGCAACAGCACCAAACCCTGGTTGTAATCATACCCATATGAGCCTTGAAGCTGTCCCCTAAGTGCACAGGCCCCCAGCCAGACTCATCAGGTCGGCAGGCCAAACCATGAGGTCATTTCTCAGAGAAAGTGCATCAGCATTGACGTGGAGGGAAATCTTTGTGTAGCATCGTCCACTGTAAATGTGCATGGTCAGTGACTAGAGCGAATTTATGGCCAAGGAGGTAATACTTCATCTAATGGACAGCCCATCGCCAATGCGTCCCTCACCACAGCTATATATTTGGTTTCCTAAAAATAATGTTTCCAGCTAAGGAACATGGCAGGATGTTCTACACCATCGGCAATAAAAGACAGGAGCCAATAATACAGGCGCAGATGTAAGGGCCTGTTTTAAGTCTCAAAATGCAGTTTTCATTTTATCGTTGCACACCACCATATTAGGAGCCATCTTTTTGTCAAATCAGTCAAGGGCGCAGTTCTTTCAGAAAAGCGAGGTAGACACCGGCAGTAAAACATTGCAAGTCCCAGGAAGGCTTGTACTTGCTGCTTGGTTCATGAATGGGGCCAGTTGAGTATGGCATTAACTTTAGCACACTGTGGTTGAACCAAACCATCTCCCACCATATAGCCTAAATATTCCTCACATTGAGCCAGCTTGACCCAAGACTCCATAGGCATATATATATATAATGCATATCCATTATACTAGCAGGGATGATTTATCAGTTTGGAGCCTTAGTAAATAAAACCACTTCCTCATAAAGTAATTTGTTTTCCTTTGAAATTTTGGAATATTAGCATTATATGATTACACTGCTTGTTATGTGTGCAATAATAAGCTTTGTTAAGTAAATTAATCCTTAGTCATTAAGGATTTTGAATTTTAATACCTGGCAGCCAAGCCATGAAACTTTAGGACAGGAATCATGAAGTCTCACTTCCTAGATATAATAACCAGCCTTTTTAATTAAATGAAAGTTAATGAGTGATTTAAATAGCTCATGTTTATAACATCATTATGCTGGACTATGTTTAATGCAGATGTACGAGTTAAATTTTTTATGTCCTGCATAGTGAGAAAATGGATTTAGTTTCCTTTACTTGTTAGCTGGAAAATCCACATAATTAGTCAGACTGTCATTTGAGCCAATAATGGAGGATTGCATATGTGAAACTAGAAAAACTAATTTTGTTTGATCATATTTTAAAAAATTGATAATTTATTGTGGATTTATTTATTCTTCTGTATGTGAAACAATAGGCTATAATTATGTATGTGTATATATACAGGTAAAATTCCGTTACAACAAAGTATTTTTATGGTCCCGACAGTTTCCCCATATGACACGAGTCTATAGAAATCTCGTTACTGTGAAATACATTCAGCAGATACTTTCATTACAACAAAGTGCCCAAAAGACCTTCAAATGCCTGAATGAATCATCCACAGAGCGGCTAATTCTGTGGTCGCAGATCAGTTGTGCGCAACGATCCCCAAACAGAAACACTGTAATTTTTTTTTCTTTCTTCATTCTGTTTTTTGCTGTTTTTGTTTTCTGTGGTTTTCAGTGATACCTTTTGCTTATTGCTTGTCAACATTTGAAAAACATCCATTGGAATTTAACTCATTGGCACCTTCCTATAAAAATGGCAGACATGAATAAATGATAACTGTTCATATTAGAAAAAAAGAAAAAAAATGTTGCCAGTGAATTCAGAATTTCGGCATCGACACTGTCAACTTTCTTGAAAGACCGAGCAAAAGAAGAAGAAAACTCTCAGGGTGCAAAAGTATGCAAACTTCTGCATTTGAAGGCACCAAAAAAGCAGTTTTTAGTTTTTATATGGTTCAGTGATGCTCGTTCAAGAAACATTCCTATTAATGCAGCACATTCAAGAAAATGTTAGGTTTGTAAACTCTCTTGGGACCTCCACCAACTGGACAAAACGCCAAAGAGCGTCCCGAAGTGCAGTCATTGCATCTGTGAAAGACTGTTTATCCATTGCTGGGGCAACAGCAGGCTCACAGCTCTGCTGCGGCTTTTCACTGAAGCAACCAGATAAGATCTTGATGGGTGATGCAAGGAACATTTTAAATGCAGGGAACAGTATTACTTGGCCACTAACCTAGTCACAATCCTGCCTGACTGCTGTGTCTGTGTACAGTGATCCCTCTCTATATCGCGCTTCGACTTTCGCGGCTTCACTCCATCGCGGATTTTAAATGTAAGCATATCTAAATATATATCACGGATTTTTCACTGGTTCGCGGATTTCTGCAGACAGTGGGTCTTTTAATTTAAAGTACATGCTTCCTCAGTTTATTTGCCCAGTTGATTTCATACAAGGGACGCTATTGGCGGATGACTTAGAAACTACCCAATCAGAGTATGTATTACGTATTAAATAAAACTCCTCAATGATATACGATATGCTTCCCGCGCGTTGCTTGATTGTTTGCTTTTCTCTGTTTCTCTCACTCTCTCTGACATTCTCTGCGCCTGACGGAGGGGGTGTGAGCAGAAGGGCTGTTTGCACAGAGGCTGTTTGCCTAGAGGATACGGACGCTCCTCTAAAAAATGTCGCTTTATCGCCGTGGTTTGGCATACTTAAAAGCCCAAAAGCACGTATTGATTTTTTGATTGTTTGCTTTTCTCTCTCTCTCTCTGACATTCTCTGCTCCTGACACGCATTCTTTGAAGAGGAAGATATGTTTGCATTCTTTTAATTGTGAGAAAGAACTGTCATCTCTGTCTTGTCATGGAGCACAGTTTAAACTTTTGACTAAAGGGTGTTATTTCATGTCTAGAGGGCTCTAATAATATTAACAGTGTGGGAGAGTTTATAAGGGCTTAAAAATATATAAAAATAACCATACAAACATATGGCTTCTACTTCGCGGATTTTCATCTATCACGGGGTTCTGCACGATCAAGGAGGGATTACTGTATAGGAGAGTGGCAGATCCCACTACAATAAATAATCCTGCTGTTCCTGTTTCAGGCTGAATAAAGCTTTTTTTGCTAAAGTACTGAGATTCATCCTTGTGTTTTGGGGTGCAAGATTTTCTTCTGTGGCACTTCACTGCAACGCTGTGTGCCTGCTGTTGCCCTGCCCCAGCAACAGACAAACAATCTTCCACAAACGCGGCAATCACGCTTCGGCATGCACTTCAGCTTGTCTTTCCCATTGGAGGGCATCCCAAAAGAGTTCAGAAACCTCACAATATGAAGAAGAAGAAAAGGATGATTCAACTTCTGATTGATAACTGTGCTGCCCACAACCTGCTTCCACATTTAGATAATGTTCACATTGAATACCTCCCACCGAATTGCACAGCAGTGCTTCAGCCATTGGATTTGGTCATCATTAGGAACATGAAAGTGTATTATCGCAAGGAAATGCTGAGAAACATTCCCATCAACATAACTTGTAGACAGGAGGAGATTAAAGTTAATGCGAAAGAAGCTATTGAAATGATTGCAAACGCCTGGACACAAGTTAAAGAAAGCACTATAGTGACAAATAACTATGAAATTTTCATTACAACAGTATATATATTTTTTTATATATGCGTGTGTGTATGTTTTTTGCAATAACAAATAAGAATGATAAACTTCTAGTTAATATTTAAGCAAATGTAGAGAAATTGTTTTCCTCATAATGAAGATATGGGGGAATCTCACATGAAATGTTCTTGTCTTATCGATTGGAAAATGGGTAGTGAAACATGTGGCAAGCAGAACTTCATGCCCTCATACATACATATTTTTGGGGTAATCAGTTTGGCGTAGGTAAACAAGTTTGGCTGCATTTGAAAATAAAAAGTCTTGTCCTTTTTGTTTGACACAAAAATGCATTTCATCAGAAGCAATACAAGCTGCTCATCCATGTAAATAAATCCATCAATGTTTATATTGGTATCTAGAGTTAATGTGATTTTTCAGGTACTGCAACAATAAAATGTTTTTGAAAATATGAAGTTTTCCACAGAGCTCCTATAGGGACATAAGTACACTATAGTGTTTCTGTATCCCTTTATGGACTCTGTATATTTCTAGTAGACCTGCTATGCTTCTGCAACTATAACTGCTTCATTATGTAGCCAGAAATGACATGAAATTCATTGCAATACTGTATATTTTAAGCTGAGTCTTTCCCATAAAGGCATTGTTTGTATGATTGCAACCCAACATCAGTAATTTGCTTCCGAACATCATCTGAAATTAATTCTGAGCTCTAGAGGCATGTTTCATTGAAACAGCTATGGTGATATTGAATACATTCATGCAAAAAAATCTCGTACACACACAAAAAAATCTAATAAGCATGTAAAACTTTCTGTTGTACACAAGTACTAGGGTGTTGTACCGTTTTAGCCATTTTTTAGTTAGCCAATAAAAGGTGTCATTTTTGCTTGGCTTTTGTTGTACACAAGAAAAACATTTTTTTTTGCTTATGGCCTTTTGGGGCTTCATAATTTTAAGATGTGAATATAAAAAGCAACATTGAGACAGCATGATTTTAATTCTCAAGATTGTGACTTACAGCATGCATTTTCATGGTGTAATGTGATGTCAATTTTTAGTAAGAGTTTGGTGGGAATGACTGCATTTACATACAGTTCAAGTAATCCCTGTTCTCAACAGTTCATATACTTATAATAATATATCATTGTCAACTGATGAATCAAAACACATTCTACAGCCATTGTAAAGGTGTAATGTTATAACTGTTGTTATAGTAATACAAGTTATTATTTAACTGTGCTAGTTATTTCCTTGCTTTTCTACTTCTTCGTGAGGTCATAGGATCTATCTAGAGATCAAACCAGCACACATACAATTGGAAATTATTATATTGCTTAAGAGAAATAGATAGATAGATAGATAGATAGATAGATAGATAGATAGATAGATAGATAGATAGATAGATAGATAGATAGATAGATAGATACTTTATATTAACCAACATGGCATACTGTAAAAGCCAGACTATTACTATTTCAGGTAATAGTCAAATTCGTTCCTGTTATCGTCAAAAATACCTGTACTTCTATTTATTATTTATTTTATTTATATTCATTTATTTTATTTCTATTTATGTTAATTGTATGTTTTTTCTTCTTTTATTGTAAAGCACTTTGGCCACAACATTCCTGTTGTTTTAAATGTGCTATATAAATAAATTGACATTGACATTACAAGGTAAGAAAAGGCTAAATAAACTACTTGGAAGAAGTAATTTGCTCAATTTCAAAGTTAATATATACAGTACTATTTGATACTGATTTAACATTGCACATCCATTTATTTGTACAATTTCAGTAGTGCATATTTACGATAACAAGACTAACCTTTGGGTTTAGCACTGTTGCAGTTAAATTGTTAAACAATTGCCTGCTGTTTTAGAATCTGCTCTTGAAATACTGACTTCAATGTAAGCGGCAATTTTATTTTTTAGTCTTAAATATGCACATACAAAATTATGTGCAATTTAGATTGTGTTTGTTTGAAGTAATATAAATTTAAATTATAGGTTGTTTATCCTTGAATTATGTTTAAAGAGGAAAAAAATCACAGGACACTAAAATAGAAAACTACTTGTGTTTTTGAAGAAACTGTTTTCACATTTCAATTCAAAATTCATTTCATTCTCAAAGTGTAATTTCCCACAGAAACCAAATGACCAATATTCTGTCAAAAATACAGTTCAGGTTAAACACAAACCTTCAGTACAAGTAAGTTCCTATAAACCTTTTTATACAGATACCATAGATGTGTTACCTCTGGCCAAAACTTAGCAAGCTTAAACACTGCAAGGGATTGGCTTCAAAATAACTGGAAGAGGTGGTCTTCACTGAACCCTCCTGGCCTCCTTTGGCAGACCAACATTTGCCCCACATCCATTGTACTTTATGAGGCTTGATTTTGATGATATGCTTTTGTCCCTAATCTCAAGGGGTAAGTTGCGGTGTGCTATAAGCATGGGATGAATGCGTGCTAATCTAGCCTGAGAGCATATTTACGGTAACAAGAGTAACATTTGGGTTGACTGAGGATTAGTTAGCAGACCAAGACTTAAGTGCAGTTGTTGGAGTTGGAGAAAGGGAACAATGTTGAGTACTTACTTAGACCACTGCATAAGCAGGTTCAACAGACTAGTAAAGTAGGTAATGTTACAAAATGAATTCTACCTGCATCAAGCAGATTGTTATTGGACATGAAAAAGTACTTATATGCCATTAAAATGTTGTAACCATATTTTATATGGTTTATTATAGTATTATATATTATATAATACATTTTATCAGTCAGTCAGTCATTTGTCTGCTGGAGCCAATCCCAGCCAACACAGGAACAAATCCCAGGCAGGGCGCCAGTCCACTGCAGGGCACACACACACCCACAATTTAGGATCGCCAATTCACCTAACCTGCATGTCTTTGGGAGGAAATCGGAGCACCCAGAGGAAACCAACGCACATGCAAACTCCACGCAAGGAGGACCCAGAGAAGTGAACCCAGTTCTCCTAACTGCAAGGCAGCAGCGCTACCCACTGCGCCACCGTGCTGCCCAATACATTTTATGTTTTTTTATATTCACTAAAATATAGCATAATGTTGAATCAAATATTTTTAATTCAATGCTGTAAGAGACGGTGGCTGTTGTCAATGTCTGATGCTCTGTAAATGCTTTTCTGACTTCTACTTTCATCTGCTTCCATATTTTTTTCAGGAGCACAATGCTGCATGGCCACCAGTCAATAAAGTACGGACTGAAATATGCTGCCAGTTTCTTCCAAGCTGTATTCCTCTGGAGTGTTATGGAGATGTTGTTACAGCTGTTCTTCAGATCTTATATGAGACCTTTCAAAATATTATTAGAGCTTGTGCTGGAGTGTGAAGTTTGCACTATAATGAGACATTCTTAATAAATATTGTTCAGCCTCTGATTAAGTATTAAGTAAGTCGACCCAAGTGGCTTGATTGTCATACCATCTATAAACAGCACTGTAGCATATAGACGCATGAAATAATTTTCCCCAAGACCACTTTGTAACATACATATGAATAGCACATCTGTAACAACACACACATCCAGTGCAATACAAGAATTATACTCTACTAAACTATACTACACTATGCTATATTATAGTAACAGGTAAGTGAATATACATTTTGACTGTTGGATTAATTTAATGATTAGGAATTGCTGAGTGCATAACAAATGACAAGTATCAGCTCTTCTGTATTATCTACATAATTGGGAAATGAGTCACAGAGAGACAATTATGCTTCAGATATGGGATTTCAGGGCCTTCTCATATGCTCAAAGTGAATAACGTTTACAATAATGACAGTGACATTCATTTCAATCTAAAGTAGCTTAATGACTGCATTATGACTGCATTTTCATTCGGTTCACTTGAGGATGTACTTTTTCCCTGTGCTCTGTCCTTTTAAAAAGAGAAAAATGATGTGTAGCGGCACATCATTAATTCAGACATGTAATCAGATGGCCAACTGAGCAAACCAAGGAGAAACACGAGGTTATAACAAGATCAGCTGCAGATTAGTTAAACTAGGGACTGATCTTCCACTGTTCACTGCAACAACACTTAAACTTGATGTTCAGCTCTTCTTAGTATCATATAATATAGTTTGGTCTTGATCTGCTGCTAATATGATACTGCAACTGACCCCAGGAGTGTATTCTCTGTGTTTTCACACATTCCTAAGACAGAAAGAGAGGCAAATTAAGACTATGAGGCTTGTGCTTCACCCCATATCCAGGATTTTTCCTTGGACCTGATGCTGTCAAAATTAAACAGATTCAGAGATGGATGGATGAAGACACATAGAAAGAAGACGATGATATGAAGAAGAAATTAAACTGGCAGAGTTAAAATGATTATTTTTACCACAGGTCAATTATCTGTCTGGATAAATGAACGGATAGAGATGGAGGCATCATATGTTAGATCAATAACACTGTCACAAGCAGAGACAAAATCTGACTTAATTTGGATCTTCTGCAGTAGATGGGTACCACCTGCTTGGACAAGAATGTAGTCTAAATGTTATTGGCCTTTTCAGTAGGCACTTCAGCTAAAATCATAATATATGGTTAAAAATGATGATATTGTTGGATTTTCTCAGTAGATTAAAAGGCATTATGCTTGTAGCACGCACCATAATCAGAATGTTATTTTTGGATATTATATGGATATAAAATGCTAACTTCCTTCAAAAGTAAATTGCTACATTGTTAAAATGCAGACATTGGTATTATTTAATAAAGCAACATTTTCAAGAAGCTAATAAGATTGCTGCTTAAAATACAATTACAAAACTTTAGGAGATGCTAAATCCAAGTGTCTTACATATACAAGTTAAAAGCACAACTTTGAATTTCAATTACCCCTCATACCATAGTATGTTTCTTTAAAAAACCTTTATAGTTTTTCATTCTGCACATAATACAAATAAGACCTTCCTATTTCTAAAATTTATATGAAATTGTCTTAAATAAATATATAGAAGTATATTGTAACAATATAAACAATACAGAATAAGAACGTGTAATTTTTAAAGTACTTTTTTTTCCAACCGTTCGTTTTCTAACCAATGTGACAGTCCCAGATAAAATTATATGCTTCTGCCTTTTTAGTTCTGATATATTTGTGATTGCCACTTATGAGTGATAGAGGTTATCATTGTTGTAAGAATATATCACTTTGCAATATTTTAATTCTAAGAAATATGTTATTAAAGGAGGAGTAACTGACATTTTCAACAAACTTATTTTACTAAAAATAATTCCATACTTAATCTTTTCTGATTTTTTTTAATTGAATCCTAATGTCTTTGTGCTTTCTATAAATACAGTATGTGTTTATTTTTAAACTTCAGTTATTTTTGATATTCCTATAAGACCTTCAGGTCTATGATTTGCAAAAAAAAAGTTGTCACTTAACAGTATTTAAAATGCAAAGTGGCTCTTACATCAGAGGTATAGTAGTTAGGCACCCTTTTTTGTGTGCTTTCATTGTCTCACTGGGTGCATCTCTTAATAGTAACATGTTAAACAGAGCAGAATAACTCATTTACTTCTGAATTTCCAAACCTAATTACTACAAGACTACTGAGAGTTTCATTGTAAATGCAGCACCCATTAGTGATTATATCTCATAGTAATTGAGTAATTCTTCTTAACACTATAGGAAACCTTTATTGTTTAACATGTGTTGGAAGTGAAGAATTATCCACAAAGGTTATTTTTATTTATACACTATTTGCTCCTGTTTTCTAGGAAGACCTTGATGATATCCGTCATCTTTAAAATTGCTGTATCCATAGTAGTAAAGTAAATGCTGATTATCCGTAGTAAATAAAACTCTTGGCAGAAAATGTATAGATTGTTATTTGAATTTATAGATGCAACATTAATGTTTTTTTAACATTTTATTTATTGGTCCTGGAGGGCCCCAGTGCCTGCAGGTTTTCATTCTAACCCTTTTGTTAAATAGTGCACTGTTTTTGCTGTTAATTAACTTCTTTTGAATTAATTTAATTGACTTATTTTTAAGATTTGTTCTATGAATTTCTTTGTTGCTCTTCTGAATTGCATCATTTCTTTCCTTAAATGGCACCCAAACAGAAATGAAATGTGACGTGATTGAGCCAACAGAAGACCAACTAAGTCAGGGCTTCAAACTTCAACAAATTTCACTCCATCCAGTTGCTTAATTAGGGTCTAATTCTTGTTGTTTTAATTAAACCAGTTCTTTAATTCCATGACTTGTTGCTGCTCTCATTGTGCAATAGCAAACATTTCCAAAACTGTTGATTTTCTCTTTTCTAAGAGCAGTGTTGAAATGTTTTGGGGACCTGAGCAGATCAGCATTCCTAAGACCTTCACCTTTCTTTATTTTCAGATACTGTATGATGAAAAATGTTGGTCATATTTTGCTGGTTATGTTGTGAATCATTTTGTATCTCATTAGTGTTTGGCTGCTAATTAAGGAAAAAGAAACAATGAAAGGGTCTGAGTCTTCAAGAGCAATTCAAATAAAATTAATTCAAAAGAAGTCAATTAGGAGCAAAAACAGGTCACTAATTAAGAAAAGGGTTAAAATGAAAACCTACAGCCACTGGGGTACTCCAGAAGCCAGAATTGGTGACCCCTGCTGTAAAATATTGATATACTAAGAGAATTTTAACCAAAAAATGTTGTGATACAACAGAAATTGCAGTAATGACATCATTCAGGTGGTGGACCTAAGCTTGCAAATCTTGTCATGTTGAACAAAAGTGCAATGCGTACTGGGAAACCTCAAAGGTAAAGCAGGACTCACAATATTCTACACCAGTAATGGTGCACTGCAGAATAGTAATTGAGTAATTCTTCTTAACACTATAGGAAACCTTTATTGTTTAACATTTGTTGGAAGTGAAGAATTATCCACAAAGGTTATTTTTATTTGAATTGACTTGAGCATTCATAGTTCTTATACTCTTTCTCTGTACGTTTAGCATTCATTTGCTCAGAGGTTGATGCGTTTGCTGCTTCCTGTGCAGCTCTTCTTTTCTCCACCCTAGTGGCCCGCTTCTGATTAAGTCAGTGTTTGTGTTGCAACTACTTAGTATGTTTTCTTTAATTTTTCATTTAAGCTGGCACTTAAGTCTTCAATCTACCTCAAGAATGATTGAAGATAGGAAGAGTTAGGGGAAGTGACAGCAAAGGTGGTAGGGATGAGAACGGTGGCCGTACGCATGCTGCCGAGAGTTGATTCTACAATTAAATAAAATAAAAACAAAAAAAGTTATAACCTTGGAGGTCAATCATCACCCTGAAAGCAGATAGTAAACGTCACTTAGTATATGTGTACCAAATTTCAGGTCAAACGGTTTGCGAGCTACAGGTGATTTAAAATTCCTGGACAGACAAATGAACAGCCACAGTACTATATAAGAAGATAGTTTGAGAGTAAAGCAGGACTATACAATGTTTTGTATAGTCAGTCTTTTTGAAGCTACGAACAGCTTTTGATTCCCATTGCATTCAACCTTGAGCTTGTATGATAATGACCATTTTCTGTGTTTTGAGAAACTGTCTACACTGCTGATAGAAGTCCCTAGGGTTGAATACATGGAGTACAATACAAGCAATCAAACAGGTAAAAGGTTACAGTCATAGAGCTGTTCTTGGCATTTTTTCCTGTCTGCTAATAAAAGAAGAAACTACAATAAGAGGTTAATTGGTACCTTTTCTGTGAGGTGCATGTGATATCATAATTAAGTATGAGGCTGTGCCTCTAAGGACCATTCTTGGGTTTGTGTGGATTGTACTCATGGAATCCTTTCCAGACTGTTGTATGTGTTCACAGGCCGTGCCATACGAGGGCAGCTAAGTCATGATATAGATTTTGTGTTTAGTTTTGTTTTCAGTATTTCATATCTTCTAAAAATTGTTCCAATAGCATTTGGGGAGTTTTGGAGTGCCAATCCATTCCATGGAACATTCATGTATACTCATTTAAATATTGGCATCTAGTTTGGCCAATGAAATATTCAATTTAAATTTTAATGCTCTTTGTTTCCTCTTTTCGTAAAGATTTGTATGTATACGTACTTTGTGATTTATAAACCAGCCACAGGGGATGCACAAAGCAGTATGTTTCTTCGTGCTGGTCCAAAGCCCAGATAAATGTGGAGGGTTATGTCAGGAAGGGCATCTGATTTAAAATGTTGCCAGATCAACATGCCAACAACAATATACACTTCCATACCGGATTGGTTGAGGCCCGGGTTAACAAAGACCACCACCAGTAATGTTAGCCAACAGAGTCCTGGTGGAAATTGGGCTACTATTTGCCGAAGGAAGGAGAAGAAAGGAGACGTATCTGAAGGAAAGAGGAGAGGAGTAAGGTAAAGAGAGTGGAACTGAGGGTAGAAACTTTGAATGTTGGCAGTATGACTGGTAAGGAGAGAGAGTTAGCCAATTTGATGGAGAGGAGGATGATATATTGTGCGTGCAAGAGACTAAATGGAATGGCAGTAAGGCAAGGTGGATCGGAGGTGGATTCAAATTGTTTTATCATGGTGTGGATAGGAGGAGAAATGGGGTAGGGGTTATTCTGAAGGAACAGCATGTTGATTTGGAGGTGAAAAGAGTGTCAAACAGAGTAATGATTATGAAGCTGGAAATTGGAGGTTTGATGATGAATGCCGTTAGTGCATATGCCCTGCAAGTTGGGTGCGTGATAGATGAGAAAGATTTCTGGAGTGAGTTGGATGAAGTGATAGTGTGCCCAAAGGACAGAAAGTGGTGATTGGAGTGGATTTCAGTGGAAATGTTGGTGAAGGGAACAGAGGAGACAAGGAGGTGATGGATAGATATGGTGTCAAGGAGAGGAATGAAGAAGGTCAGATGATAGTGGCATTTACGAAAAACATGGCCATGTCTGTGGTGAATACGTATTTTAAGAAGAGGGAGGAGTATAGGGTGACGTACATGAGTGGAGAAAGATGCACACAGGTAGATTATATCCTATGCAGAAGACTCGACCTAAAAGAGATTGAAGACTGCAAAGTGGTAGCAGGGGAAAGTGTAGTTAGGCTGCATAGGATGGTGGTCTGGAGGATGATGTTGTAGATCAAGAAGAGGAGGAGAGTGGGGCAGAGGCAAGGATCAAATGGTGGAAGATGAAAAAGGAAGTCTGCAAGGTTGAGTTTAGGGAGGAGATAAGACAGGCAATGGGTGGCAGTGAAGAGTTACCTGACAGCTGGATACTTACAGCAGAAGTAGTAAGGGTAACAGCAAGAAGGGTGCTTGGCGTGACATCTGGACAGAGGAAGAAGGAAAAGGAAACTCGGTGATGAAATGGGGAAGTACAGGAGAGTATACAGAGGAAGAGGATGGCAAAGAAGAAGTGGGATAGTCAGAGAGATGCAGAAAATAGACAAGAGCACTAGAAGATAAGGTGCAAGGTGAAGATAGAGGTGGTGAAGGCTAAAGAAAATGTGATGAGGATGGACAGGATTAAAAATGAGTACATTAGAGGGTCAGCTCAGATGGGATGGTTGGGAGAAAAAGTAAGAGAGGTGAGATTGAGTTGGTTTGGACATTTGAAGAGGAGAGATGCTGGGTATTATTGGGAAAAGAATGTTAAGGATAGAGCAGCCAGGCAAGATGAAAAGAGGAAGGCCTAAGAGAAGGTTTATGGATGTGGTGAGTGAGGACATACAGGTGATGGGTGTAACAGAGCAAGATGTAGAGGACAGGAAGATATGGAGAAAGATGATCCGCTGTGGCATCCCCTAACTGTTGCAGCCAAAAGAAGACGAAGAAGTACTTTGTGATTTATTGTCATTTTAGAAGAGAAAAAAGAAAATCACAAACATTAGTAAATCCAACAAAAATAATATTCCTAACACAAGCAAAATGATTTCCTTATCTGAGCTTGCATAGTTTAGCTTTAATTAGCCAGAGAGAGGGCTCAGAAGGAGTGATATCAGAGGGTTACAATCACAAAACATAAGAAATGCAAGTGCAGTTAAAGGAACAATACACAATGATGACCACAACGGAACATTACATAAAAATAGGAAAAATGATAATTCTGAAATGATAATAAATCATCAACATACAAACCAATATTATATAATAATTGGCTTATAGTTGAAGTCAAATACAATGCACATTATTCTTCATTTCTAATAAGAATTCTAATCTTTTTCACCACTTCCTAGTTAACAGACAGTTAAAGTTATGTAAAATAAATACTTAATGTATACAATAGTAATGAAAAACAAATTTACTAACCATCAGCACTATAATATTCCCCAAACCACTGTTTATTGTATTTCTATCATTGTATACTCATTAAACACTTGGAAATCATTAACAGAAGGTCTGTGCTGTAGATGTATTGTTATATTTTAGTTTGTTATTTTTTATTGCTAAAACTTAAAATCTGCAATCATTTATGAACGTATTATATCAAAATGCAGACATTAGGGGCTTTGCTGCTTTTGGTACATAACAGTGTGCACACTGACATAGGTTTTCATTAATCTGTGTTATAATAAATAAATGCATTTTTTTCTGCCTGTAAACCCCAAGATTCCCATTGAAAAAAGGACACAGGTATGAATTAGCATGAGCTTGACAACTACCAAACAGTCCATGTGAATTATAAAAGGATTACCTTTTGAAATGAGTAATCGCATAGATTGAATTTTGAATAAACTATAACATCCGCGTGTTAAGTGCATATAATTAAATTGCTGTTTGTTTAATTTGAATATAATGGAAATCATAGTAGAAAAAAAAAGCCTTTTTTTAACAGTACCAAAATGGAAAATCTCAGATGTGTTCACATAGAAGTGAATGACAGAAACCAGCTGCACATGTTTAAAGTTTACATTTATTTTGACACTTTTTTTTTTGGAATTCACTTATTCCAATTACATATTTGCATCTTTAAATATGTACATATAAATAAGCTAATATACAATTCTGTGCATATGAATGCTTTTCTTTGAAAATCAGCACACTGTTTATCTGCCTTATACCTTTGCAGGCAGGAGAACAGCTGCAACTGCCTTGATCCTATTTAACAGAAAAAGTTCCTCCCACTTAAAATCATGAAACATCCACCAAAATTATATATATTTTTTATGTGAAATGTTTCAGATGTCTTTCAAGTTCAAATATGAATAATATTCAAAAAGCCTATCCCTAATATTTGCACATGTCACTCTTTTGGTACAAAGTTTTCCATGCCTGAGTAAATCTGGTAGTAATTTCTTTCAAAGGTGTTGTTACCTACCTACAGCAAATGGTTATCACCTTTTCATAACCGCTACACTGTGTCATAACTTAACACCAGTATCACTGATTGAACGGGTGTCTGTGGATACATCTATATATATCCTTATATTATTTCGGTTGTGTTCGTGTGTGCTCTATATAAACAACGCTTGCCACAACTACTATATCCCTCCACAGCGATATCAATGAATCTGTGCTTCTGGCAGAGTTTTGGTCTTAGGCTTATCTTGAAGTCTTCAGTTCTTTAAAGTGACAAATTATCAACTGTGGTATTTGACTGTTTATCTAGTGCATAGTTTCTTACTGACCGAAACTATATTATGACACTACCATTTTACATTTTCTCTTTCCTTCACTTCAAGGTAAGACTCCTGCCTTTGTTACTCACCAAAACTGCATTATGACACTACCATTTTACATTTTCTCTTTCCTTCACTTCAAGGTAAGCCTTCCAATAAAATGAAAAGGCACATACACCCTAGCTGTGACCAATAGAAATGGTCTCGCTGGCCTACATACTCACACCAAAGCACAGAAGCAGAAACACCTACATCACGCCAGACCAACCAGCACAGGCAAGATGCCTTATAACAACAAAGACAACGTATGACAAAACACAGAGCGACATTATCTGAAGGTCAGCAACACTAAGTCTTGCACCTAGACAGTGAATGAAAACCTAATTACACACACAACCTTTCTGAAGAGCAGCAGCAAACTGCCAGACAACAAGAAACATTACAACGGAAAAACTACAGGGATTCCATAACGCTGCCAACTCTAAACTAGATATTCCCTTTATTTTATGGCATAAGCAATTCCCCGTTTGTTACCATATTGTATGACTATCACCAAGTCACAATGACAAATGTTTAATAAATCCAGAGTTTATTTGCCAGGCCCTGTTTTTACCCATGGCCAGTTGTACACTATATTTTCTAGAGTAACATCGAAACCCGGGTTAAACATAGAGGTACTTGCAGGTTACACATAGGGGAATATTTTCGCTGACAATAACGTTTATGCAACAAATTGCATTTTCTGACAATTATTATAGACTAGCAAAATACCCGCACTTCGCAGCGGAGAAGAAGTGTGTTAAAGAAGTTGTGAAAAAGAAAAGGAAACATTTTAAAAATAACATAACCTGATTGTCAATGTAATTGTTTTGTCATTGTTATGAGTATTGCTGTCATCAAGGATTTGATTATCATTATTTCTTTCAATCAGGTTCATATTTGGAGGACGTGTTGTTATGAAGTTACATTCCGTGTTTGTCAACCGTTGTAAAGATAACAGGTTTCATTCATTGAAGTGTTCACTACGCAAATTGCTACTCGTGAATGTAAGATGTTTAACAGGAATTCCCGGTATTAACTTGTGCTAGACGTACCATGGTGTGACGTAAGGGGAGCTGACTGAAAAAAGGCAAGGAGGCGTGTATTTTGAACGAAAAGGGAGAAGACAGCGAAGGAGCAGAAAAGTGAGAAGGAAAAGTGTTTAAATAAAGAGCTAGGAAGGTGAATGGAAAGAAGCAGCCAGCGGTAAAGCAAGGAAGACTTCGTAATAAGGACGGTTCAGTGCACGTAGAAGGTGTAACAGTAAGATTGCCTTATGATAATGTTCCCGCAAGGAGGATTTAGAGAGACGCACTGGGAGAAGTATAATCTGAACCTCTCTACAGTTTTGTTTATTTTCAGATTGTAATGTTTATCAAATTTACGTATCATCTGGTCCAGTGGCGGACTGTGCATCTCACACCTAGGCCTTCAGTAATGCTCCGTCTGAATCAACCCGCCCCGCAAAACTAATTTATGGTTATAAAACCATCTTAATATGCAGAAATACAGTATAAAGAGCCGCTGCATATAGATAGATAACTCCTGTAGCCACAATAAATGCCTTTATTGAATACACAAACCAGGGGTGAACAAGTTCCTTTCTACTGCTGCCAGAGCCGTGACACACATAAAAACATCAATAATAACTCATAAACTTGCAATATTATTTAGGAAAATCGCAACATTTTACTCACCAAAAATTTTGATTATTTGTAAACAAAAGCCATCCTCCTGTCTTTCCTCAAAAACAGTTCAATTACTCTGTCGTACGGATGATCTGTGCGCTTCAGTTCCATCAAAAAGTCCCTTTCTATCGCCATCGAAGCTAATGCTGAAAGTCGAACCTGCCCTGTCGTATATCTGGCATAAGTTTTAATTCGTTTAGGGCTGAAAATGTCCGCTCGACAGAAGCAGTGTACACGGGAATGGTCACCGCCAAATATAACAATGTGTACAGCTGCCCCATGCTCTCATTCAGATTTTTCTGATGAAGGAAGTCAAGGAGATCAGTGGGAGATATAGAATTGCGAAATGAAACCTGCCCAACTTTTGTAAGTAAGCTGTAAGGAATGAGCCTGCCAAATTTCAGCCTTCTACCTAGACGGGAAGTTGGAGAATTAGTGATGAGTGAGTCAGTCAGTCAGTCAGTCAGTCAGTCAGTCAGTGAGAGCGTTGCCTTTTATTAGTATAGATGTCAGTATACTTCATTACCTGACGACCACACATCATATATAATGACTTGCATGTGCCCTGCATTTCCTTTCTTATCCAATATGTTCTGCTAACCTGTTCATGTTACACTTTGTATTGCAAATATTTATGCTGTTGTAAGTGACTATAATAGCATCCCATACTAATCATGCACTATTGTAATATTGATTCCTCTCACAACTTACTTAATAAAATAATCTGCTTTCTTGCTGTAATGATTTCTCTCCTCATCATCATTTCATTAACGCTTTTATTCTTGCAAAATTTTGCAAGCACAATTTGCTAATACAGTAATCCTCGCTACATCAGGCCGACTTCGGGCTTCACTCTATCGCAGACTTTAAATGTAAGCATATCTAAATATATATCACAGATTTTTCCCTGGTTCATGGATTTCTCGGACAATGGGTCTTTTAATTTATGGTACATGCTTCCTCAGTTTGTTTGCCCAGTTGATTTCATACAAGGGACGCTATTGGCGGATGGCTTAGAAGCTACCCAATCAGAGCATGTATTACATATTAACTAAAACTCCTCAATGATATAAGATATGCTTCCCGCGCGGTGCCTGATTGTTTGCTTCTCTTTCTCTTTGACATTCTCTGCGCCTGGCGGAGGGGGTGTGAGCAGAGGGGCTGTTTACACAGAGACTGTTTGCTTAGAAGATATGGACACTCCTGTAAAAATGCGGCCTTATTGCGGTGCGGCATACTTAAAAGCCCAAAAGCACGTATTGATTTTTTGATTGTTTGCTTTTCTGTCGCGCGCTCTCTCTCTCTGACATTCTCTGCTCCTGACACGCATTCTTTGAAGAGGAAGATATGTTTGCATTCTTTTAATTGTGAGAAAGAACTGTCATCTCTGTCTTGTCATGGAGCACAGTTTAAACTTTTGACTAAAGGGTGTTATTTCATGTCTAGAGGGCTCTAATAATGTTAACAGTGTGGGAGAGTTTATAAGGGCTTAAAATATATAAAAATAACTACACAAACATATGGTTTCTACTTGGATTTTCATCTATCAGGGGGTTCTGGAACGCAACCCCGTGATCGAGGAGGATTACTGTATATATATATATATATATATATATAAAATCCAAGATCTGTCTGTCTGTATGTATGTCTTTCCGCTTTTCACGAGAGAACTACTTAACAGATTTAGATTGGGTTTTTTCTATAATTTAGTTGAACATTCCAGTTGATTTTGCAAATTCTCCCATCGTATCATAGTTCGCTTGTGGTACCGATTTATTTGTGCAAATCCAAGAGAGAAGCTATGGGCAGAGGGAGTGGGTTTGGGCCATCCTCAGTATCTGTATGAGTTGGTCTACCTCTCGCCACCTGTTGGAGCGTATCTTGTCTCTGCTTAGCTAGCTGTACCTGTTTGTTCAACAGATATTATCATCTACAGTTTGTGAAGGAGTAATGTTTGACATTTTAGTTATAGCGATCAGAGCTACGTTTGTTTTAGAGGGTAGCTGCCGAGTGCCAGAGATATCACAGCCATGCGCTTTTCTCCCCATGTGAGGGATGCTCTCCTGTCAGAGCTGAACATGATCAGATATAGTGCCAATATTTGATGTTGGACTGTACCTATCTTCTTCTTGGACAGAATTTATTTTTTATTGATTTTAAAGTTTGTCCTGTTTCACTACTATGTGGGTGGAGCCATGGGGACAGCTAATTATTTATATAATAATCTCCACAAATTATTAAATAATAATAATAAGGTGGATTGCTGGCTCTGAGGCTAAGGATCTGCAACGGTATCCAGAAAATTGCTGGTTCAAATCCCTGTTACTCCCAAAAGAGACTACTCTGCTGGGCCCTTGAGCAAGGTCCTTAACCTGCAATTGCTCCAAGATTGCTATACAATGACTGACCCTGTGCTCTGAACCCAATGGGTATGTGAAAACTAACAAAGTCCTAATACAAGAAATTGCATAAGGTTAAATAAAGAACAAGAAAAATAGGCAGAGTTTATGCTTGAAGATGCTGTCAAATTTGACATACAGTACAACTAAATTCTCAAGAAAGTAAAGACTGCTCATATCTCTACTGATTGCCAGGTGTGTGACGGTGCAGGTCCTGCTCCATGCTCCCACTTCTCTTCTGGGAACCTCTCAAACCCAACACCATTGGTAATGTAGCCAGATGAGCAGATCTGATGCGATAAAATCAAACTGAGCAAGGGGATAGTGAAAAAGTGTGACAGTGCTTTTATTAAAAGAAAAAACAAAACAAATCCAAACACTGTCCATAGTGAAAGTTCAGTGCTTCCAAATGTTAACACTAGAATTACAAGAGCCAACAAAAATGTATAAATCCGCCCACCTTAAATCCCTTCGCACCTGTATAATGTGAAGGCTGATGGCCAAATATCAAATAAACACTGTCACAAAAGGTGCAAGTACAATACGACAGCTTCGTGATGCAGCGGTTACAACTGCTGACTTATAATCCAGAGGTTGTGAGTTGAAACCAGCTCCCCACACATTTACCGTTTTGAGTAGTGAGTTATTCTTATTGTTAATATTATACAATAAAATATACATTTGATTTGTGTCTGTAACAGCTAGTGTATATTTATAGCACTTGTAGCGGTTAGCTTTTTTCACTTTTATTCTCTCTGTCACGATCACAATACAACACCCACACCCAGCGACAGTTCTGGCCTTGAGCGGTTACTTTTATCTGAAACTGGGAATAACTGTAGATGTGAGTGGTGTTTTGAAACAACGAAACTGGAAATTCTCTGATCTGGAGGGATAAAAGCTGACACACAAATGCGGTTGAATCTGCCTGCTTCAAATCTCACCGTCACTTGAATTTTATTTTATGCAGTTTTATTGAGTGTTCCTGCTCACGCTGGATTAGTATGCACCTTATGGTCCATGATGTCAAAGCCGCACTGACAAAAACAGAGACACAGGTATATATGATATTTGGAATAGTTCATTTTATGACCTGTATAGTACATTCGAGGAAAACATTGTGGCACTGATGCAGCGTTATTCATATTCATTTGCATGCCTTCTTGTGCTTGTAATTAGTGACCACATTTTTTTTTCAATCTTGCCCATACAGTTTCCACATTTTGCTGTATGGTGCTGTTTCTTTTACTCCAGGACATGCAAAGGAAAGAAAAATACAGAGAGGTCAGTTCCGTGCTATATGCAATCATCAAATTCAAGCGTTAACAGTTCACACACACGCAAGGACCGTCCTTTCTACATTTATGACATGTGTACCTGTTCCAATGCACACTTCTCCTATGCTGTGGTTCCTAACACTGACTGAGTTTGCTTTCCTGGGGGAAGCGTCTGTCTTGAAACAGAAGCTTGTCAATGTTGAATCCTCTTTTGCTTTATCCATCGCCTTTTCTTGTAAGATGCGGCAAGCTCCTCTGCAAGGTGAGCCATGAACACTCTTCTTTTCTCAGTGGCCCCATACATACCTTGTATAGTACATGTGTGTTGATCACGCCAGGACAAGCTTGTATATAGCACAAAGCAACCGGCCACCTGTGTGCTCCAGGAACTTTGTCATCGCTTCTTACAAGAAAAGGTGATGGATAAAGCAAAATAGGATGCAACATCAACAAGCTTCTGTTCCAAAACCGCCGCTTCCCCGCCCCTTCAGTGTAATAGTAACCACAGCACAGAGAAAAATGTGTACATTGCAACAGGTACACATGTCGTAACGTAGGAAGAACAGTCCTTGGGTGTGTGGGGACTGTTAACATTTGAATCTAATGATTGCATATAGCGGGACTGACCTCTCTGTACTATTCTTCCTCTGCATGTCCTGGAGTACAAAAGAAACACCCAATGCACCCAAAAGTGGACGCTGGCAAGATCGAGAAAAAAAAACCCCAGTCACTGATTACAAGTGCAAGAAGGTACGCAAATGAATATGAATAATGTTGCATCAGTGCCACAATGTTTTCTCGAAATGTACCATACATGTCATAAAATGAGTTATTCCAAACATCATATATACATATGTGCCTGTTGTTTTGACAGTGCGGCTTTGACATCATAGACCATAAGGTGCATACTAATTCAGTGTGAGCAGGAACACTCAATAAAACTGCATAAAAAAAATTCAAGTGACAGTGAGATATAGAAGCAGGCAGATTCACCAGCATTTGTGTGTCAGCTTTTATCCCTCCAGATCAGAGAGAATTTCCAGTTCCATTGTCTCAAAACACTTCTCACATCTACAGTTATTCCCAGTTTCAGATAAAAAGGAACAGCGTCAGATCTGCGGTGGGGTGTGGGTGTTGCATGCGTGATCGTGATTAAGAGATAAAAGTGAAAAAAAAGTACTGTTACAAGTGCTATAAATTTACACCAGCTGTTATAGACACAAATCAAATGTATGTTTTATTGTATAACTAGCAGAATACCGCACTTCTAGCGGAGAAGTAGTGTGTTAAAGAAGTTATGAAAAGAAAAGCAAACATTTTAAAAATAGCGTAAGATGATTGACAATGTAATTGTTTTGTCATTGTCATGAGTGTTGCTGGCATATATATATATATATATATATATATATATATATATATATATATATATATATATATATATATATATATATATATATATATATATATATACACATATATAACATACTGTATATACACATATACATATCTACATATATACTGTATATACACATATATATACAAATCTACATATATATATATATCCACATATATATATATATTAGGGGTGGGACTCTATTAAAAAAATTAATCCAATTAATTAGAGGCTGTGTAAGAATTAATCTTGATTAATCGTATGTAATCGCACACGTAAATTTGCCCCAAATCGCAAATGTTTTTTTTTTAATTTAAAAGGGTTTTAGTGGGTGACAGAATCAAATAATAGACATGGACATGAATATTGTAAACTGAAGCTGTTTTAATTTCTGAAAAAAAAACCTTTAAACTGCATTTGAATTCAAAACAGAAACAAAAATATCATCCCTGGTTAAAATTGGGCAGACTTAAAAATAAAGTAGGTAGTTTAAGTACTTTAAGTACATTTTCAGAATAGTATTGTCTTTAAATAATAATAACCAAAATTTCAACATAAAGTGCAGTTTTTCTTCTTAAAAAAATAAGTCAGAAACATAAAAGGTAATTTGACCAACTTAATCTTTAAACTCTGAGTAACATTAGCCAAAATTATTTTGTACATTAGGCTAAAACAGTGTGATCATTGAACTGTAAAGATAACAGGTTTCATTCATTGAAGTGTTCACTACGCAAATTGCTACTCGTGAATGTAAGATGTTTAACAGGAATTCCCGGTATTAACTTGTGCTAGACGTACCATGGTGTGACGTAAGGGGAGCTGACTGAAAAAAGGCAAGGAGGCGTGTATTTTGAACGAAAAGGGAGAAGACAGCGAAGGAGCAGAAAAGTGAGAAGGAAAAGTGTTTAAATAAAGAGCTAGGAAGGTGAATGGAAAGAAGCAGCCAGCGGTAAAGCAAGGAAGACTTCGTAATAAGGACGGTTCAGTGCACGTAGAAGGTGTAACAGTAAGATTGCCTTATGATAATGTTCCCGCAAGGAGGATTTAGAGAGACGCACTGGGAGAAGTATAATCTGAACCTCTCTACAGTTTTGTTTATTTTCAGATTGTAATGTTTATCAAATTTACGTATCATCTGGTCCAGTGGCGGACTGTGCATCTCACACCTAGGCCTTCAGTAGTGCTCCGTCTGAATCAACCCACCCCTCAAAAACTAATTTATGGTTATAAAAACCATCTTAATATGCAGAAATACAGTATAAAGAGCCGCTGCATCGCAGATAGATAACTCCTGTAGCCACAATAAATGCCTTTATTGAATACACAAACCAGGGGTGAACAAGTTCCTTTCTACTGCAGCCACAGCCGTGACACACATAAAAAACATCAATAATAACTCATAAACTTGCAATATTATTTAGGAAAATCGCAACATTTTACTCACCAAAAATTTTGATTATTTGTAAACAAAAGCCATCCTCCTGTCTTTCCTCAAAAACAGTTCAATTACTCTGTCGTACGGATGATCTGTGCGCTTCAGTTCCATCAAAAAGTCCCTTTCTATCTCCATCGAAGCTAATGCTGAAAGTCGAACCTGCCCTGTCGTATATCTGGCATAAGTTTTAATTCGCTTTAGGGCTGAAAATGTCCGCTCGACAGAAGCAGTGTACACGGGAATGGTCACCGCCAAATATAACAATGTGTACAGCTGCCCCATGCTCTCATTCAGATTTTTCTGATGAAGGAAGTCAAGGAGATCAGTGGGAGATATAGAATTGCGAAATGAAACCTGCCCAACTTTTGTAAGTAAGCTGTAAGGAATGAGCCTGCCAAATTTCAGCCTTCTACCTAGACGGGAAGTTGGAGAATTAGTGATGAGTGAGTCAGTCAGTGAGTCAGTCAGTCAGTCAGTGAGGGCTTTGCCTTTTATTAGTATAGATGTTAGTATACTTCATTACCTGACGACCACACATATAATGACTTACATGTGCCCTGCATTTCCCTTCTTATCCAATATGTTCTGCTAACCTGTTCATGTTACACTTTGTATTGCAAATATTCATGCTGTTGTAAGTGACTATAATAGCATCACATACTAATCATGTGACTATTGTAATATTGAGTTCTCTCACAACTCACTTAATAAAATAATCTGCTTTCTTACTGTAATGATTTCTCTCCCTCATCATCATTTCATTAACGCTTTTATTCTTGCGAAATTTTCGCAAGCACAATTTGCTAGTACAGTAATCCCTCGCTACATCACGCTTCGACTTTCGCGGCTTCACTCTATCGCAGACTTTAAATGTAAGCATATCTAAATATATATCACAGATTTTTCCCTGGTTCGCGGATTTCTGCGGACAATGGGTCTTTAATTTATGGTACATGCTTCCTCAGTTTGTTTGCCCAGTTGATTTCATACAAGGGACGCTATTGGCGGATGGCTTAGAAGCTAACCAATCAGAGCATATATTACATATTAACTAAAACTCCTCAATGATATAAGATATGCTTCCCGCGCGGTGCCTGATTGTTTGCTTCTCTTTCTCTTTGACATTCTCTGCGCCTGGCGGAGGGGGTGTGAGCAGAGGGGCTGTTTACACAGAGACTGTTTGCTTAGAAGATATGGACACTCCTGTAAAAAATGCGGCCTTATTGCGGTGCTTCGGCATACTTAAAAGCCCAAAAGCACGTATTGATTTTTTGATTGTTTGCTTTTCTGTCACACGCTCTCTCTCTCTGACATTCTCTGATCCTGACACGCATTCTTTGAAGAGGAAGATATGTTCGCATTCTTTTAATTGTGAGAAAGAACTGTCATCTCTGTCTTGTCAAGGAGCACAGTTTAAACTTTTGACTAAAGGGTGTTATTTCATGTCTAGAGGGCTCTAATAATGTTAACAGTGTGGGAGAGTTTATAAGGGCTTAAAATATATAAAAATAACCATACAAACATATGGTTTCTACTTCGCGGATTTTCATCTATCGCGGGGGGTTCTGGAACGCAACCCCCGTGATCGAGGAGGGATTACTGTATATATATATAAAATCCAACATCTGTCTGTCTGTATGTATGTCTTTCCGCTTTTCACGAGAGAACTACTTAACAGATTTAGATTGGGTTTTTTCTATAATTTAGTTGAACATTCCAGTTGATTTTGCAAATTCTCCCATCGTATCATAGTTCGCTTGTGGTACCGATTTATTTTTATTAGTATAGATATTAACAATAAGAGTAGCTCACTACTCAAAACAGTAAATTTGCGGGGGAGCTGGTTTTAAACTCACAACCTCTGGATTATAAGTCAGCAGTTCTAACTGCTGGACCATGGAAGCTGCTGTATTGTACTTGGACCTTTTGTGAAAGTGTTTATTTGATATTTGGCCATCAGCCTTCACACATTATACAGTTCATGTCTACATTTTGTCATTTATTGCTAAAACGTGAAAAATGTTTCTTTTTTAACGATGTGTTTACACAGATTGTTGTAGACAGAAAACACACATCAAATTATTTCCCCTTACAATTCTGGGTAGCTCAGTCCCAGATAATCAATCAAGGCAGGAACTGAGAAAACTTCTTGCCCGTTCTGAGGCGGTGGGGGGATGGTATAGCAGGCTGCTTCTGCCTGGGCTCATCGACACATTTACAAGACAAAAGAGGCTGACGGAGAGGTGCGAATGGATTTAAGGTGGGCCGGATTTACAATTTTTTTTGTTGGCACTGGTAATTCTAGTGTTAACAAATAATCCATAAAAGGTAAAAATTCCAAATGTTAAAAACAAGGCTAAAACATGAGAATAAAAACATGGAGCAGTCATTGGGGCCACACCAGTAAAATACAGCTCCTTCCCAGTCTCTTCAGTTTTCTCAGCTGAAGAGACTTCAGCAGTCGCGGTCCTCTCGCTACCAATCCCTTTCTTGGCTGCCTCCGCTGGAGAGTGCCAGACAGCTCGGGGTCGGTTGTCCTCCCCCCTTCCTTATCACACACACAATCGTCCCTAGGATCCCTAGGGCAGACTCCTCCTTAATCAAACTCACTCTTCTACGTTGTCAGTGGGCGCGATCCGCCCTTGAGCACCGATACTTCACTCCACACGGGACCCCTGACCATGCTGACTTCTCTCTTTAAGCTGTTTGTTTTGTTTACTCTCTTTCACCCCCCATGCTGCTGTAACTCTCCAAGCCTTTCCTCTCTTTTCCTTCTCTTTCATTTTTCCTCACGATCTCCTGTACTTATACAGCTCCATGGGCACAGCACCTCAATCATGCACTGAACGAAACCGATTAAGTAATTGAGAACAATCATACCCTCATGTGCAGGTGTGACTCAGCCCAATTACCTCATTAACTCCCAGCAGCTGCACGATCGTGCCTACGAAGACTGACATGGCCAAATGGATTATTTAAAAACTGGCCTTTCATTCAGAGTCGCGGACATTTACAAAATATTGTGGTCATTATCTATTCAAAGGACATCACATGGCCAATGTGATTGAAAGCAAAAGCTTCTATGTTTACTCCCATATTCTCCAGTTTCCCCTGTCTCAGTGTCTGCCTTACTTCCTCTGACTTCTCCACCAGCCAAAGATGATTCTTATGTCATATATATTCACAAAGAGTTTTTACCCTGTATGAAAATAAGAGACAAGATAAAGGAAGCCAGCTTGGTACCCCATTTAAGACAGATAAGACTGAAAAATGAAAATCCAAACTACAAAAAATATTATGCATGCTAATAATTCTTTCTTAAGCATGTAAATTGCCTCTGTTGAAGGAGCTCTGTCCTCTGTAGTTATGGGTACTGAACTGACTGCCAATTTCTGGTTTGATAATCTGCTTAATAACAGCTGGTAAGGGATTTTCAGGTCGCTGCCAAAGTGACATCAGATATCCTTTCATTCTTCTTCTGCTTTGCAGATGAAAGGGGAGAAGGAATTCACAACCATGTTACCTCACTCAAGAATTACTAGAGCCTTGATTCCTTTGTACTCTATGTGTGATAACCTATCCAAAAATATTTTTGCCTGTCTTAACTTAAAATGAATGGTAGCTAGTTAGGTTGTTAAAATTGCTGTGAAACAGTACCAGCTACATTCAGTGCTTTAAAAGAAAGGTTTGCCTGGTATGTTGACCATGCTGTACAAAGGTATTAATTGAACTCCGGAGTCCAGAACCACCTCGATGCAATTAGTTTGAAATTTGCACATTCTGCTTGAGTGGATTTCATGTTTGGGGTGTTCTCGCGTAGCAAAGAGATATGCTGATTGCATATTGACTCAGTATACTGTAAGTAAGTGTGGATGTGAGATATATATATATATATGCGATATTATATATATAATACTTATATATATATATATATATATATATATATATATAATTGCAGTTCACTTGTCAGTAATTCCTTGCTACAGGAGTACAAGACTGTATTGGGTTGAGATTTTCCTCTACACATTTCTGCATGATTGTAACCTCAGAAACAATTACCATCATGTTGTCTTTAACAGTACATTTGTGGTAGAAATGTTTTTCTTTTCGCCACCAACATACTAACAGATTCTCCTCTCTTCCTTCTTGACTGAACAGAAAATTACTGATGGTTGTAATATTGTAAATCGTAATAGGTAACAATTGTGTGTTATTAACTCGCAAAGTCCAAGGCCTTACCATAAAATGCTTTATATATATATATATATATATATATATGTTTAGAATGGCAAACAAAAGAGGAATAAAAAACCTTAAAGTCATTAAAAAAGAAATGTTTCCATATCCTTCGATTTAGTGTGTAGAGAAGTAGGACATGCTTCTTTGTATAATTGTTTCTTATAACATTTTTTATAGAAACTCTAACTAGCAAGAGAAAATAGGAAAAAAGGAAGAGAGGCTTAATAAACATCTGATTATACAAGGATCTATTTTTCAGGGATTCTTTCAAAAATATACCTTCTGGCAATTTTAGAATCAATACAAATACGCCAATCAACATTAAGCCTTAGTAGTGAATGAGTACAAAGAATTCTTTCTCTAGAGTAATTTTATCTGCACTATGTTATCTTTAAACACTAAAAAACACAAAATGTATTACGTTATGGGTATTAATTTTGTGTCAACCATTTTTATTACTTCCTTTCCAATAATGCCACTTTATTATTTTTATTTTGATTACGTAAACAGTATTTTTGTAGTCTCTTTCTACCATATCTTATTTTTTGGCACTATGACAGTAGAAGCAGAATCATCAGTCCCCAGTCTGTTCATTTTCAGTTACAGCACCATTATACTTGCCTGCTGCTGTGTTTCTTGTAATGAATCTCAATTATCTGTAGCAGAAAAGAAAATATCAATATCAGAATTATTTGAAGCCACGTTCAAGATCAATAAAGGAAGCCTTCATAATCATTTCCTATCAACACACTAATAGTATGATGCTAAGATGAGTTTACAATATATAAATGTTTAAAGAATATCTTATATATGCTGTATTAAACGGTAGCTGACTGTGGAAATCTGTTTTGAAACCTTGAAGAGAATATTTTGGACTGATAGCAGATTTTTAAAATGATTTTAAATGTCCCACTGACTACTGTGGGTTATACTCAGTGGAACACTGAGGAGAACAAACATTCTGGTGTTATCCAGTCATGCAGTGAGGGGTGCAGAGCCTACAGGGAAACCAGCGTCACTGAGGAAATTTCCTTATGGGCACCAACAGGACTTTGAATGATGAACAAGTAATCCTGAATTTGTTTAAAAACGTTTACTGGGAAATGTCTCTGGACGCCTAAGAATAAAAGATCCTTTAAACTAGTACACAGGGAGCTTGGAGTTAGCAGGTAGTCAGTGGTGCAGGCAGGAGAAGTATGGAGACTGTATGATGAGTAGAATCACTTCACAGGTTTTGAGTGCTGAAAATAATAATGGGCATGCGTATCTGAATATAGCAGTGGGGACAGCCATTATTGGGGATCAAAGGGAGAAAGGGAAAATGTCACTGTGTTTGTCACATAACCATGTTATTTTTTTTCTTATTACAAACATGTCACATGCAGCAAGTATTTCCATGACATTTTAATGGGTGTCACAAAGTAGCAGCAGGATTCTGTTTGAAAAAAACACACAGTATTCTGTAAATCTGAGGTTACATGTTGCACAGTTGTAGTTTCTGAACAGTTTGCATAAAACTGCACACCATGACAAAGTCTTGGTTGTGATGCTATCTGAACAAACTATAAATATATGTTGACCGTGCTTACTAAAAGAATACAGTATATACATGTTGTATTTGATCTGCCCTATTGCTGTCTGCACTGCCACAATCCAACAATGGATAAGACTGGTTTGGAAAATTAGAGATGCACAGGGTGTGAAGGTTGTGTGTGGAGACTTCTGTATTCCCTTATGCCCAAAAGATGATGATATTTAACTGAACAGCTCACTTGGTTTGAGGGATTGCACAAGAATAAATAAATACAACTTGATAAGTTTATTAGTGCAAGAGTATGTGGTTATCAAGTTAATGGTTATGTAATCATAACAGTGCATGAGAAAATATATAGATCATAGATATATTTAAATAGCATATGGTATTAAATTGATTTTACATGGAAAACTAAAACCCTCAAAGTAGGGAGTGAGTGTTACCTTTAAAGTACAGCTGTACAAAATTTCATAATAAATTAGTTAAATACTAGCTTTCTCCATTTGCAGTTTTCATGGCATAAATTTTGAAAAGTGTTAAAGATAGCATGAGAATTGGCTATTGGTTTTCATTATTTATATATAAATAATGAAACAACAGCGTCAGAAAATGTTGCAACAGCAATGTGCTGTTAAATTTTCTATGTGCAGGAAAGTAACATATCTGCATAATGCCTTACTGTGACTGTGATAGCCAAGAAGAACTTTTTCTTTTAAATTTTCTTCCTTTATAGTCATTCTGGTGTGTATTCCGACAAAGTGTTTGTATTTATTTTGTATGTATGTACTGTATGTATGTATTTATTTAAAGAGCTTCTGTAAAAAAGCAAATTTCCCTCTATGGACAAATAAAGCTTGTTCTATCTATCTATCTATCTATCTATCTATAGGGTGGTCCAGATCTAATTATGCAATTTTCATTACGCTATAACTTATTAAGTTTATTACATAGAAAATCACCCAAAAATCCTGGACCATCGAGAAGTGTGCGAACTGACGATATGAAGAATCATCTTCACGAACTGAAATCGTCCCCCATAAATCAAAGTCATCCAGACGATCTGGATCTGTATAATAAGATCTGGACCACCCTCTATCTATCTATCTATCACTGGTTGTCCTGCTTGTGTGGGTTTAGGAAGTCCATAACGCTTAATTTTAATCATTTTCACCTCCTTTATGTATTCCTTTTTCATTGATCCATTTCTTCACATATTTTGCTAAGGATGTAACACTCGACTTATGAACACATACATTTTGCTAGTAAAACCCTTTTGACCTTGGACTTTGGGATGGCCCATGAGTGTCAAATAAAGCCCACAATGTATACTAATAATGTTTTTACGATGACTAAACAAAGAGCATTACATCCATTCTTCCATTTTTAAACTTACTTAGATGACACTTGGGTGGACTGCTGCAATAAGCAGCACTGGGCATAAGGCAGGGGCTAACTTTGAATGAAATGTCTTTTCAGTTCAGAACATGTTCAGTCGAACAATTTAGAGGCATGCATCAAACTAACTGGCATATCATTGGGATATGAGCTGGAAAAGGTATATTAGAGAATAAGTCAACAGAAAATGGTAGGCAGAGCCAAAAACCTCAGAATCTTGGAGATCACCACTGCACTACTGTGCTGCCCAGTGTTTGTCAATTTTTCCAACTGTGCTTTGGAAATGCTGCTATTGCAACAGTGATATGCAGATGTTATATTTAAATACATGTTTCTGTAGAGATGTTTCTGAAGCACCTTCATGTGTATCACTATATTTCAGTATTTGACTGTTTTTACATATGCTAAATTAAAGCAAAGTACAGAAACTTGTGACTGTAACAGTTCTTGCAAAGGGTAAACAAGTAAATCATGTTTTTGTCAGCTATCTGAAAAGACAGTTAATCTAAATGCTGCATACTTTTAGGTCTATTGTTGTGGGCCATACGACCACTAGATATGTTAATTCTGCTAAGAATCTAAGTTTAAGAATGTAGTTGAATTGTTAGTCTGTTTTCTTTAGTGTTGTATTCTTATTAAATCTATTTAGTATGTCCAGAGGTATGAAGACAGTAGTCCGTCATTCATGTCCATTGATGAACAGTTATTTCACTATTTGACAATATAATTTAATTTTATACAATGCAGCTTTTCTACATTGCTGGTAACATATATACTGAGGAAATACTGATAGCACTTTTGATAGCCTTGAGACTATGTTTGGCTGAATATAGACACAATTTACATGTTATTTTTACACTGAAAATTCACATTTTTAAATGTAAGTAAAACCTGATTTTTTTTGCTTTATAGTCACTGCAAAGTTACGTTTTTTTACTTATTTATAGAATTATGAAAGTGTAATTCATTTTGCATTATCTATCACAACAAGTAAACACATTTTTGGAAGGCATAAAATGTGTCATTAACTAACCTGAATTTAAGTCATGACAGGTAGACAAAGACAAAGTAAGCATGTGGTATTAGAAAATCTAGGTGTTAATATGTTTTTATGATTATTTAGTGCATGTAAACAAATTTTAAAAATCAGATTCACATATTGAAATCAAACAGAGAGATTAAAATATGTTCCATAGTCCCTTTTGTGATCAAAATAGCATATAATTATAGCTTTCCAGATGCCTGTCTTAATAGAGCTGGTAAAACACAAAACACCAGGTAAGTTATTAACACTTGTTATGTGTAACAGCCTAGCACAAGGATGAAGAAAGTGGAGATCTGGTCTGTCAGGGCTGGCTCATCAACATAACCAATGCCCTCAACCATAGCTTTTCAATTACCAGACAGTCTCATTACTGAAAATCTGTATCTAACCACGACAGACTCAAACACTCTGTCTTCTGTCCTTACTTTTGGTGAGGCTCCAATTAAAGATTGACAAATTTCTGTTTATAATTTTGTGCAGTGAAATTTATTTATTTAAATGTATATTCCAAAATGACTTATTTTTTTAGTTTCTTGCACAATTTAATAAGGTTTTCACTTATTTTATTTTTTTTTTAATATAGCTCATGCAATGTTCTAAATGGCAATGCTAAACAATGTAGTTGAAGAAAACATTTGGTTAAGAGTAGAAATTTGATACAATATCATTTCACACATTTTTGCATCTAATTCTGCTCTAAGATTAGTTATTTATAGAAGAATAAAATATCTTTCTGTTTGGTGAAATCTTCTGCTTAACATTGCTACTGGAGAATTAAAGGTAAAAAGACCTCTGGCGATGTAACAGCCCGTATTCACTAATGCATGACTGTAATAACTTTTGTCATGTGTTTATTACAAGCTTCTGGCAGATAAATGATGTTTTGAACAGCTCTGAAATTGAATGACTTCAATTTACCTGCAGCACTTCTGAAATATGAAATATCCATTTTTTAATATTGATGTCTTTGCTTCCTTCTATGAGGTATGTACTGTTGGCTTCTAAGACTAATCCCCCCCACCCCCGATACATTGAGTTATAATATGGCTATATTTTAATAAATCGTGTTATATTCAGGTCTGCAACATTCATCAGAGTATATTGTTTTTTTCTTTGAAATATCTGGGAAACTATAAAAATATACTTTCTGTCCATAAATGCCAATCCTTATCAGGTTGTTTTCAGGTGAATGAAGCTGTTTTCATGTTTGCTTTAACATTCTAATAGTAAATTGCCCTTTAGGTGACTCCTAGAGCAAAAAGGCAGCAAGAAGTTAATTGTTTCATTATTTTTGGGAAGGAAAAGGAATGTATTGTGATTAAATGGTCTATTATTCCAGCACTCCTAATGCAATCCAGGGTCATTTGGGGGTAGAAACATAAAAGATAATACCTTCATCCTGTTTGTCTACATATTCTGGGATGTTTAAGGTAGTTGGGAGCCAGTGCTCTAGATGTTAATGAACGTGTTCTCAATTTCTATTTTAATTACATGTAATTATTTTAGAGTATAAAGCAATAGGACATGCCCTTTACAACTACACAACATGATAAAGGAGGCCCAAACGTTCTATAAAATCCAAACAAAGCCTTTATTTTTCCTTAGTATATGACTCATTACTGACTTGCTGTCCACAGGAGATGCATAACACTGTACATGTACTCAAGTAAAGCAGCCATAAACAGCCAAATCTCTATTCCTCACTACTGCCAACTGTATACTGTAATTTGGCCATAATTTTCAAGTAAAATTACTCTGCCCAACTAACCGACAAAGTGATGAGATTCTAATAACTCTTCCTCACCTCAGAAAAGCTTCCTTCTTAGCATTCTGACCACATTTTTTCATATCATTGAGCCTATATTCTCATTTATTTTATGGTTAACAATAATTAAACTATATTATAGCTTCAGTTTCACCATAAACATGGGCATATGCCTCATATATGATTTAAGTTATGGCGACTAATAAAGTGTTACCTCATTGGGACCCAGCTATCACTGCACACTTTACCTTAACACACAAAGCTGTTTGGATAATTAAATATAATAATACATCTAAAGTAAAATATTTCAAATGTAACTTAATGGATGCACTATCTTAAGAAAAGATAATAGCGATGAAGTGGAAAAAAAGAACAATTTGAGTGAGACTAAAATGGACTTAGGTTTATCCCCAATGGATTCCATTGCAAAGCCTCACCTACGTATAAGCTGTTTGCTATGTAGTAGACACTGGATACCACAAGCTGCCACAGATTTTTTCAAGATAAAAGAATCCTGATCAAAATTCTACTTCTCAATATCCTAGTGTAGCTCAAACAGGAATTTACTCTCATGCTGCATGCCTGCTGTTAAAGCCTTCCCTATAGATTGCTAAGAATCAGAGGCTGAGTCTGCGGATTTGTTGCTGCTCAGGGATTGCACAACCAAGACAAGTCTGTTAAGGTTTCTTTTCATGTTACTGAATTTAAAAGTAGTTTTCACATATCATACACAATAGTGGCTTGCTGTGAACTGCTGTGAAGTTTTAGCCAGAGAAATGCTAAAAGCCGTAGTATAAATTAACATGTTCATTATAGGGAATTACTTTGTTTCTGTGTATGATCCACGAGGGGGCTTCCTGGTATGCTTGTCCAGAGTATCCCATGAGGGAAAAGGTTTTTTGAATAATATATCACTCACATATCACTTTTATAAACTGAACAGCATCTAAAAATACTTTGCTTAGGCTTCTGTAAGATTAAAAAAGAAAAATAAAGCTTTGCCTTTGTAAAAAAAAAAACATGCATAACTACTCTTGTTGTTGGAAAATGTAGTAAAAGCAATTACTGTAAATTAAAATCAGAAATATACATCTGTTAATGATAGAAAATGTTTCTTTTTATTTACTCTTTGTTGTATTGCCAGTTGAATGGCAGATGGTCATACTCTGAAATAAACATTTTAATGAACACTAACACACATTTATATGCAGGGTTTCTATGCTGTAAGTGTCATTCGAGACCTATAGTAAGGTATAACTAGTGATCATAGCCTTGATGTTCAAAAACTAACTGCTGCTCTTACAAAAACAGGTTCTGTGAAATGCAGATTCAAACAACGGCAACATTTTGCATGAATTTCATACAACTCTTCATGAGGTTAGTAGACAAATGTACCAAGCATACAGACTCCCTGTGATATTCAATATATTAATATATCTCCAGACCTCTGGAGAGGAGTCACATGTTTTCCTGTACTCTTACTTACTGCATTTCTTGTAAGAGGAATTATTTTGAAACTACTACTTTTTGGGAGTGCCTCAGAGCAATATGGCTACAAGACAAGTCAACTGTCCACTTCTACTAATGCCCACAATGATCTTTCTGTTTGCTCTCCTTCACAAGGGTTTATGGATCCCCATAAAGAAAAACAGCATATCCTAAACTCTTTTTCAGGCTCAGTTAAAAAAAAGTAGAGAAATGTTTACTGTACCACAAAAAACAGCATATACTTTTCTATATGGAGAACCCCTTTGGTAGACTAAATCAGAGTGTAAACTCACCCATTATATTATCATGTCCATTTGACTGTCATCTTGTTCTTACATTTACATAATGAAATGACATACTGTTCACTTTAGTTTTAGCTTAATGGATTATTACTGCGGTGGGCTGGCGCCCTGCCCAGGGTTTGTTCCTGCCTTGCGCCCTGTGTTGGCTGGGATTGGCTCCAGCAGACCCCTGTGACCCTGTAGTTAGGATATAGCGGGTTGGATAATGGATGGATGGATGGATTATTATCATGAATGATCAGCAAAAAATTGGCAATATACAGCACACCATCAAATGGCTCCTTCAAGTAGATGTTCTATATTAATATACGGATTTCATTAAAAAAGAAAAAAGAGATAAAACCTAACAAAACAGAATTCCTTGATGAATTTAATCACATTGCCTGAAGAAAGGGCCTGAGTTGCCCCAAAAGCTTGCATATTGTAATCTTGCAGTTAGCCAATAAAAGGTGTCATTTTGCTTGACTTCTCACTACACTCTGCATATACTAACTTACTTTACTGTTTCTGACACTCTTCACCGCCTCCTCGACTGTTCTTTTACTATTAAAATATTAGAATACTGTCTTTGGGTAATTTTTTGCCTTTTCTGCTGTATTTCTTTCCAGCTGTCTTTGAACCATCCAAATACCTTTTCTAACAGTTGCTGTCATGCCTACATATGCCTTATGGTTAGCACTGGAGTTACTAGTCTTATATTTGGTATTTTCTTATGCCTTATATAGCTGTTTTGTTCCTTTGTAACTTCCCTTTTAGTTCCTTATTTATTTACCTCAGAGTTTTCTTTAATTTCTTATTATTTCAAAATTTTGGGATGAACTTAAGAATGATAGTAAATAACATGATTAATAAAAGCCGTCAACATCAAAGCTTGGTCAAGCATATTTAGAAAGGTTTACATATAGATCAAATAGGAAGGCTGCAGTAACTGACCAACCTTGCTTTACAAAAATTGCACAGACTTCTGAGATACCTGGCTAAAATTTCCTTAACTTTAACATATACTCTCACACTGTGTTCTAACTTCTAACTCTGTTTATCACTTTAATTTAATTTAACTAGGAGGTAATTCCTTTTTCACACAGTGCCAGGTGGTATTGCATAACTGTGTTTATTTGGTGAATAAGTTAAAACAAAGTGTTCATTTTTGTTATATAGGTGCCAACATTTGTATTTTGTTTGAACACATATAAATATTAACTCTCTGAATTTTGAAACAGTGAAAAAACTCAGGAAGGGAACATATATTTTCGAAATATAGTGAATACAAAGAGACAAAAGAAAAAAGTCTCTGTCCTTCATGAATGGATTGTCACTTTTAATCTTTTGACAAGAATTAAAATTTTTTCATCTAATAAGTTATAAATTGTTGTTTTTGTGAAACCAAACTGTGCCATGTTCTTTCAAGTTAAACAGTAAGATAAAATTGAAATTGGAAATCCTTCACAGGTATAAAGAAGAATTTAAGACAGCGTTTCTCAACCTTTAAGTATTTGCGACCTGGGTTTTCATAACAGTTTTAATCGCGCCCCCCCTAACATTTTTTTGAAATGTAGATGCATATTTTATTATACCTACTTAACTTTTATCGACATTTATCTAAGTCTATATTTATTGTTCTAATATCAGAATGTAGTTTAAGTTAAATTGTTTTGGTTTCAACAGATGTTTTTTTCATATTTTTGATTCTTGTTTCCTTATTTCACATCTTTGCGCCCCCTTTTCATTACTTCGTGCCCCCCCCCCACATGTTGAGAACCACTGATTTAAGAATCAACAAGCAGCATCATGATATGATGAAAAGAAACTAAACACATGCCATCTTGACAATTTAAAGCAATTGACCCATCACATTTGAGGATTTAACCTTTCATTTTCTGCAACTACAGCATGACAAATGAAAACCACAGAAAGGACCTGTTCAGATGTCTCAGTGTGAGCAAAGGTTTCTTGCAATGTTGTCAAATGGTATTCTTGTAAATAAGAGAGCTGTAAGAGCCAACAAATGTACCTTGATGTCATGCAGAACCACACAACATCAACTGCCTATTTCTGGTTCAGAAACAGTTTAAACCCTTTTTGGTTTAAGAATACAGTATTTCTTGTCGCACCTTGTCAGAATGCCCACTATAAAAAGCCATTATGTGTGTGGACACAGTGTGTCTGTGCTCTCTAATATGTGCAAAAGCACTGCTAAAACTTGTGAACTTTATATAATGTTTCTCTAAATTTGTCTTTAGCAGCATTTATAATGTTAAGAAATGTCATACAAATGTAGATCCTTCCCACTATCCAACACAAAATGAGTAATACAGAATGGTTCATTATTCTAGAAATATTGCATGCACAGAGAGACAGACAGACAAATAGACATGACGATAATGTCCCCTTTTTATTAAGAAAACATGCAGCCCTTGCACTTGTTTGAAAAGATAAATAGCTTTGAGGTGAGTCAGCACATTCTAGGGCTGGTTTATGGGAGTCTTATACAGTATTTCATCTTTTAATATGACAGGGTGATATCAAATCTTGAGTTTAACTCTGTGAATCCATTGTTTAAAAAAAAAAATCTGCTGTCAGCAAGACATTTTAAAATGCCTAGGGCTATAAGGAATTTTTAAGTAAGTTTTTCTTTATCTTTGTGATGATTAACTTGTTGAATTTTTATATATTTTTAAATACACTTCTGCTGAACATTGATCTCCTTATACCATATTTGCATAGATCTTGAACAATCACATGGGATATTTCCACATTTAAGTCATGTTTTTTTTTTAATGCTGTTAGTTTTAACATTGTTCATACATGGAGGTATGTGTTTTAATGTTATTGTGAAGTCAGAAACAATGTTATACATTACAAACAGTTAGGGATTTCTAATTTTGGGATGTCCTGAACAAGTTATTTTACCTGTAAAATAATAACTAGCTTTTTCTTATTGCTAGAGTACCTTATGTCACTTTTTCAAATGTTTTCAACTTATGAGAACACAGTATGAGGCTATAGGGTCTGTATATTACTTTCTCAACTGTGGAGAAACTATTTTTAAAAGTTCATACTGCCTAATCTATATTTGGTTAGCCCGCCAGCTGATAACAGGCCACGTTTACAGCAGTATGTCACTAGACCAGTAGGTTGTGAATATGTATGGTAACCTACTTGAACCCTGTCCTCTCTAAAGCAATCCTGTGTCTGTTTGTTAATTCAAGAATAACAGATTTCTCCTTTACTAATAGCCTGCAAATCCTTCTTTCTTAATTTGGACCTTTTGTGATCTGCAGAACAAGGCCTTTTGACACCTGCAAATTGAAATCAAACAACACAATCTGTAAATGTGTTGAAAACGGATCCAACTATGCTTCATTTCACTGAGAGATGACCCAAAATTCTTCTTAAGAATCATTTGACACAGGGAAGAATTCATGGTCCTTTCACTTGTGGCAAGTTAGCCAGGTCCTGAAGGAGCAACATGTTCACACACTATCACAATACCTCCATGTTTGACTTTTGGCGTGATGTTCTACAATAGGACCAATGTCATACAAAATTTCCATTTTTGTCTCATCTGTCCATGGAACATTCTCTGAAAAGGCTTGAGGAACATCCAGATGCTTCCTGACAAATGACAAACATTTATGTTCTTCTGGTTTAGCAGTAGTTTCCACCTTGCTACTTTTTTTGTCCAGTGTCTTCTTGATTATAGAGTCAGGAATGTTTACCTTTGCTAAGGCAAGAAAGGCTTTCAGTTCTTTCATATTTTTTCAAAGTCTGCTTTCAGTATGCAGGACACCACTCTGTGTCTTGAAACAAGATCTCAAAATGCATCTAAAACATATGAAAAAATGATGCATTCAAGGAAAGTTCAAAAAAAATATTTCATAAGAAGCAAGAATTAATAGAGTCTTAGGAACAGCATACTTTTGATGTTTTAATGTACATTAGGCAAAGTTCTCCATAGTAGGTGACAGCACAATCTCTATAGGGCAAGATTTATCCACAAGGCAAATTCTTTAACAGCCATAATGCACTGCATTTGTAGGTTTCACACTCATATATCACTACATCTTCTATGACAGTGGGATTTTTAGAGTGATCAAGGCATTTTGTTGGTCCTGGTGTATTTACATGTCTCTCCTTACAATCCACATCCATCACTAAATGTGCAAAAGAAATACTTAGGTCAGCCTCATTAAAGCCACATCATTTCAACAATTTGGTTTCCCTATGGAATATCCACTGCAGATGTCCTTCTGCACCACTTTCAACTCTGCTTCCCGCTCCTCCATGTAAATATTTGTCTGAGTCACCAAAGTATTAAATACATAATGTTTGTGTCATGGCAATATCACCACAGAAGTACTGCAAATCCTAGCTGATTTACACAGCCCTCTCAGTTCAGCTGCTGAGCAACAAAAAAGAACTGAAAGGACCAACTTTGCATCTTCTTCCTATGACTTAGTGAGATGCAGTATACAATGGATGACCCCATACAGCTGAACTGTCTGTTAACTGTTTTGAATGTTTCTATTTCTGAGGTGAAGCTCCCATTGGTCCAATCAATAGCCAACAAGGGATTGTATATAGAGTCTCTGACTTGGCTGGAGCTAATTGTCTTTTGAGAAGTAGCTAAAATACTTAATCTTAATAGATTGAGATATGGCATTGGAAAATCCAGAATACATTGTAATAAATAAATGAAGTGGCCTACATATAAAATATTTTTAAAGAGACACCAAGTAAAGAAGATGAGTCAAACAACACAGATTAAACAAAACTATCTACTGACTTATACAAAGAAAAACTCAGAATAATGAATTCACATTTACAGTGGTGTGAAAAACTATTTGCCCCCTTCCTGATTTCTTATTCTTTTGCATGTTTGTCACACAAAATGTTTCTGATCGTCAAACACATTTAACCATTAGTCAAATATAACACAAGTAAACACAAAAAGCAGTTTTTAAATGATGGTTTTTATTATTTAGGAGAAAAAATCCAAACCTACACGGCCCTGTGTGAAAAAGTAATTGCCCCCTTGTTAAAAAATAACCTAACTGTGGTGTATCACACCTGAGTTCAATTTCCGTAGCCACCCCCAAGCCTGATTACTGCCACACCTGTTTCCATCAAGAAATCACTTAAATAGGAGCTGCCTGACACAGATAAGTAGACCAAAAGCACCTCAAAAACTACACATCATGCCAAGATCCAAAGAAATTCAGGAACAAATGAGAACAGAAGTAATTGAGATCTATCAGTCTGGTAAAGATTATAAAGCCATTTCTAAAGCTTTGGGACTCCAGCGAACCACAGTGAGAGCCATTATCCACAAATGGCAAAAACATGGAACAGTGGTGAACCTTCCCAGGAGTGGCCGGCCGACCAAAATTACCCCAAAGCGCAGAGACGACTCATCCGAGAGGTCACAAAAGACCCCAGGACAACGTCTAAAGAACTGCAGGCCTCACATGCCTCAATTAAGGTCAGTGTTCACGACTCCACCATAAGAAAGAGACTGGGCAAAAACGGCCTGCATGGCAGATTTCCAAGACGCAAACCACTGTTAAGCAAAAGAACATTAGGGCTCGTCTCAATTTTGCTAAGAAACATCTCAATGATTGCCAAGACTTTTGGGAAAATACCTTGTGGACTGATGAGACAAAAGTTGAACTTTTTGGAAGGCAAATGTCCCGTTACATCTGGTGTAAAAGGAACACAGCATTTCAGAAAAAGAACATCATACCAACAGTAAAATATGGTGGTGGTAGTGTGATGGTCTGGGGTTGTTTTGCTGCTTCAGGACCTGGAAGGCTTGCTGTGATAGATGGAACCATGAATTCTACTGTCTACCAAAAATCCTGAAGGAGAATGTCCGGCCATCTGTTCGTCAACTCAAGCTGAAGCGATCTTGGGTGCTGCAACAGGACAATGACCCAAAACACACCAGCAAATCCACCTCTCAATGGCTGAAGAAAAACAAAATGAAGACTTTGGAGTGGCCTAGTCAAAGTCCTGACCTGAATCCAATTGAGATGCTATGGCATGACCTTAAAAAGGCGGTTCATGCTAGAAAACCCTCAAATAAAGCTGAATTACAACAATTCTGCAAAGATGAGTGGGCCAAAATTCCTCCAGAGCTCTGTAAAAGACTCATTGCAAGTTATCGCAAACGCTTGATTGCAGTTATTGCTGCTAAGGGTGGCCCAACCAGTTATTAGGTTCAGGGGGCAATTACTTTTCACACAGGGTCATGTAGGTTTGGATTTTTTCTCCCTAAATAATAAAAACCATCATTTAAAAACTTCATTTTGTGTTTACTTGTGTTATATTTGACTAATGGTTAAATGTGTTTGATGATCAGAAACATTTTGTGTGACAAACATGCAAAAGAATAAGAAATCAGGAAGGGGGCAAATAGTTTTTCACACCACTGTATGTACCCCCATTATGTAGTACTATAAAACATTGCCACTTAATAACATTTACGAGTAGTTAAATGCTTATCATCAGCTTGGGAGAAACATGAGAATCTAACAAAGTTGTAAATTGAATTTATAGGAAATTGTTTTTATTTTGTTTTTAAATAAATATAATGAGTTTATTTCTGAGAATATAACTGCTGCCCTTTGGTCTTCCAAAACCCTGCAATTAACTATGTTTTAGGGTTAAAATATTTATTGTTAAGACTGATTTAAATTAGGATTAGCTGATGTGTTATTCTAGGCAATGTTTTTCTTTAGAAAAATCTGACTGAAAATCATTTTATTCCAAGTTGTTGATATATATTTATAGTAAATACCAAAAAGCTTTACACTCAATCATACTGGCATCAAAGGTCAACAACACAACAGTAGCTTCAGAAAGCAACCAAGTTCAATTCCAAAATAGACTTAGAAGCAGAAAAGATCAGAAATGAAAGACCCTTGATAGTAAACACACTGCTGAATCGGTAGATTAAATACTTTAAAGTCAAAAATGGGATTACATGAGTAACCACAAAAAATATGTAACGGTGAATATCCACCAAGGTACTGGACAAAAAACTTCAAAAGCTGTATATAGAAGTACTGTATACCCATCCATCCATCCATTTTCCAAACCGCTGAATCCGAACACAGGGTCACGGGGGTCTGCTGGAGCCAATGTACTGTATACCTTGTTTAATTTTGTCTTTGCATCTAGACCAGCTAGTCAGAAACAAAGTATAGTGGTCATATAACAATCATTTTTGATTTTGCTATGAGCTGCAAAATAAATAAATGACTAACTCAACTGACATGATTTAATGCATAGTTAAATCAAAAATGAATTAAAAAAAGAAAGTGTATATTAGAATTAGGCAGGCAGTGTGGAACCAAAAGAAAAGTAACCAATTGTATCGGAAATGTTGCAGGTCGCCTTGGATAAAGGTGTCAGCCAAATATATAAATGAATTAATGAACTGTTTAATAGAAAACACAGCCTGGTAAACAATTTACATACATATTAGAATATCACTATTGATTTACATCTGAACATCTTGCAAAGAACTATATTCATTCATTCACTTATTAAAATTTGGAGTGGCAGGAAGTCAAAACAGATCCCAATGGTATCAGGCACAAGGTTGGAGTTAACCCTGGATGTGGCACCAGTTTATCATGGAGTACAATCATGTGAATATCTTGAATGCTGTAAATAAATATGTAACACAGAAAAACTAGCATGCAGTATACATGGTAATCATCAACATACACTAGCAATAGTGGTTGCAAACCTGCAGACTTGTTAGATAAAATGAAAACATGTAGCAGGAGCATCTTGTCCATAGATCTTTGGATTTGTCTTGTTTTTGTGACCCAAAGGAATTACAGCTGTCAGATATTTTTGGATTTGAGAGCCCACAGACATTGATTGGCTTTACAAAAGTGAAAACATACAGATTTTGTTCACAAAAAACAGTAAATAAGGAGATATAGCTTACTTAAGAGACTTCTGTGACATGCATATCGATCACTGAAGCAGAGTATTGCTGGACCGCAAATCAGGCCAACCGCAATAACAGGTCAGCTTTCAGTTGCACATACATGACTACTTTGTTCTCTTTGCACAAACAACTGGCTGAAACCAAATATTTCCAAGATGCGCATTGACCATGCTGATTTTTTCATTCCCTGAACTTTAGATCTAATTGAACTGGCATTGAAGGAGATGTCTGCTTTGTGATGAACAATCCCCGGTGCACTAATCTGAAAGTGTCCTCCCACTTCACATAACCTGGAATATCTCATTATTTTTTTCTTGCAACAGAATTTTTTCCTGTGTTTCTATGACAACCATAATATAACATCTAACAAAGATTACAGCCTAATTAGTAAACATGCAACTTGAAGGAAGTCTTCTTTGTGGTAGGGACTTAAATAACTACATTCTTAAAATAAAAAGCTACAAAAACATTTTTAGTATGCTTCATTTTCCACTAAAGAGATAACCAAAATGAAAATGGCTCTTGCACCATCAAAGGGCACATGCCACTTTCTTGCAAATACTCACTTTGCAAGTTTGACCATGTCTGAATTCCTCTGCTTCATATTTAATAATAAAGAAAGTGGGGCCAGTAAGCAAGGCCAATAAGGAAGGACTTATGGGTTGTCCTGAATTTAATACTATTCCATCACTATACTAAGCCCAATTAATAATTTGATATACTGTATGTCAAAATGAATTCATTTTAATATACAATTAAAATACATTGTAAAATGTATTTTCAAAATAGCTAACTGCACATTTCCAGATATATCAAACACATTTTATTACATACAAACACATCATATTATCCTTGTATACATTTTAAGATATCTGAAATACATGTCAAGACATCTCAAAACTGCTTCCTGCACAATTTCCTGCTCATACAATGAAAATTCCTGTCTATTTTAAAATATTTTTAAATGCATTTCAAGTTTGTCAAAATGTGCAGGAGTCTATTATGCAATATCTGAAAATAGATTTGAGGTGCCTCTATTTGTAGATATTTGAAAATCATATTCAGATATCTTGAAATACCTTTCTGTCTTTTTAATGGTAATCTTAAAAGGTATTATACATATCTTAAATTAAAATTTAGGTTATCATGAAACATATTTTAAAATATCTCAAATAGAGCGAAAACCAATATTAACCTTAAAGAAATGAATTTCAGATATCTAAAAATCTCTTCTATAATCAAAGTGAAGATACAGTATTTGAAATGCATTAAAGTACAGTATACCTTGATTACATTTCCCTCTATCTTGAAATAACATCCACAGAAATTTGGGATATCTTAAATTCATTTTGAGATATGTTGAAATAGCATCCTGAACCATTTTATATATTTTAAAATTCATTTTCATATATCTTAAAATAACAGGAAGTCCTAATTAGTGATGAGCAAACCCGATGGATTTGGCTTCACCATGAGTTCAGCGAAATAGCAGACATGATTGGGAACTTCGCCAGACTCAATGAAATGCACTAAAGTCATTGGGAACAGAAGGAACTGAACTAATTTAGAGTATATTATAAAGGTACAATAGTCTACAATAGTGTCCCCAAGGGCTAGGCGATCATCTGCCAAATATGCTGGGCTGATTATTGTGGACAAAAATGTGACCTGAGCTGTGAAGCAGCAGTACTAACCACTGTGCCAGCCTACCTCAAACAGCAAAAGATGACGATGGAACAATAACCACAAAGAAAATATAACAAATGCCCCTACACTAGCAATAAGTAAAAAGAATAAATACATACATATATTTATCATTGCGTTCAGAGAGTTCCTATATTTGGGGCACTGATTGGTCACAAAGCAAAGTGCTCCGAGGCTATATAAAGGAAGGAAACGGGGGCCGAATGCATGCATTAATGCAACAACCATTAAACCCTGGGTAATAATAATACAAAAAGATTTAGTACTATTTTCAATGCATTTCGGTCTTTTTGATTGAAAAAAAAGTGCAAAGGATCTGGACAGTATTGTAGATCGAACCCAGTTGGCACGTCTTTTTGTAGATTGCACACAGATGGCATGTCTATTATCTTTCCAAACTATCTGTGAAGGTCATTTGTATTTTTTCTTCAATCAGAAAGATAGAAATATCTTGTAAATAGTAACGAATCTTTTGTTATTATTATTATTATTATTTCACTCACTCTTCATGTTTGTGTCAATCCCCTTCCCTTATATAGACCCAGTGTGTGGCGAGTTGGCTGCTGCTCTGGCCGCTGGGACTTGAAGATTGGCTTGCACTACTTCATACTGACACATCTCTGTTTGAGCTTTGGAGTACTGGCAGATAATATACAGTATACACACTGTTGTGTACCTGCACATCCAGAGAGCCTATGATGCAATGTATCAGCGTTATATGCTCAGGGGGCTGCGCCTCTCAGTACCTCATCTGAACTGCATAGTAAGAAGCATAGCATGCTAAATCAGGCAGTGAAGATACAATGTACAATACAGCTAGTACAGCTAGGCAGAACAACAAAGCATTTTCATAATATTCTCATTTTGATCAGCTAATTTAACTTCAAATGAAAATACTGCAAGTTATTTTTTTTTTCTTTTATACACATACAGGGTGCAAATCAGGCTGGAGTAATGACATCATGCATGCGCCAAGTAGATCAGGCAGGGACTTGAATGTTAGGTAAAATACGTTTACCGTACTCATGAGTGAAAGCTCTGTGATGTCACGCTGGCCTTGCAAAGGATCATGGGGTGCTGGGAAATGAATTGTTCATCTAAGCCAGCCAGTTGGCAAATTTCCAGAGAAATATTTGGCACACAAAATGACTGGCAAAACAGGATAGTTACAGGATATCCTAATAAAAGGTGAAAAGTTGAGATTGTTGTATTACAAAAAAAATTATGATGAAATTGGATGAGTTATGAGGAAAGATGAAAACAGCTGAGCCTTTTCAGTTTAAGTAAAAGAGGATTATAAGGTGACATGATTGAAGTGTTTAGAATTATAAAAGTAATTAGTAACACAGAGACACAGTTGGAAAATTGTTAACGGTAAATTTTGCACAAAACATTAGGAAGTTTTTCTTTTTCACATAGAGAACCACAGACACAAGGAATAAGTTACCAAAGTGTGTGGTACACAGTAGGACTTTATGGACTTTCAGAACTCCACTTGATGTTATTTTGGAGGAATTAAGTGGATAGGACTGTCACACTTTATTGGCCTTTTCCCATCTAAATCTTTCAATGTTCATTAATATTTCAAATTCATTTAGAAAACTTTTAGCTCACAAACACAAATAAAAAAAAAAGTTTTTTCTTGCAAGATACTATATGATCACTGAACATGTGCAGGTTGAGGGACATTTAAAGATAAATTATTTATGGTATTTGTCATCGCCTTTTGGTATTAACAGTTGTCTACAAATGCCCATTTTATTTAGCATATTTAACATATCAGAAGTAAGTATATTAACCAATAAACAATGAGACATAAACAAAACAAAGCAGATGCTGCAGTTAAAAAACCTTTCATATTGTCTTTGGGAAATAAAGTGAAAGTTTTCTTGCCCCTAGTGTAATCACTTTGAGTTTCCTGAAGTAGTTATAGCCTACTGTAGGTCAACGAATTCAGCAAACTAGAAAAATAATGTTTGCCCTTTGGACTGTGTAAAGCCAGCACACCACTTCTGTGGTTTAATGTACACGGCAGTAATTGGGTATGGCTGTAAAGATGCATTTCATATTCTTAAAAATATCCAAAGTCTTTGCTTGCATTAAAGTTTTTTTTTTTTACATTTTATATTTTTCGTATTTTTATTTACCATTCGTCATTGACCTCCTCAACAATTAGTCTATGCTCGTCCCTTCATCTGCAAGGTTTTAAAAGATGTAACCTATTATTTGTAGATTCCAGAAAAGAACACAATGCACAGAGATGTATTAATAATTTAAAGAAAAGTCAACCAATAAAACTATCAATAAAAGCTGAATCCTGCTAAACTGACATAAAATCAATATAGTCAACATAAATAAATGCCAAATGGGAAAAGAGATTTTTGAACCTGTTTGTATGGGAATACTATGCAAACCTGGGCAACCATGCTGTGTTATGTACAATACATCATTTTGGAAAGTAAAGCTAAGACAGATGTGTCTATCTTTTGTATAAGATCAACAAAAGTACAAACTTTTTAAAATTATGAATAATTCCCGGGGCTAAAACAGTACACAAATCATATATACATTATTTATATATTTTATTAATAATTTTAATATTGATTCTAAAATTGGAAACAACACAAAACTAAAGTAACATTCTTTTTTAACAATTATTACATTTTAACCAGTTCATATTTTTTAAACAATCTATGTAAATGTAAAAACGCAGCAAACTATTTAATGATAGTAATAGGTCTAATTCCTAAATGAGAAACAAAGTAATGCAGCAAAAGTTAAGATTTGATTGAATAACAAATATTGTATATACATATCCTTTAAATGACCACACACACTTTACAGAACAATAAACACTACTACAGGCAAATTAATAGAATAATAATTATACAGTACCAAAAGTTTAAAAATCACCTTCTACCGAAATAGTTTAGCGATAGCAATGTGAAGAAAATCATGCAATTTGCATTGGCTTAAATCCTAAAGGATGCATGAGGCGGAATATGTGTCTTCCATTTTCCTCTTTTAGGGTCTACTCAGTTTTGGACAGAAGGAAGGTGCCAATGTAGAAGCAAGCTGGCGCAGACACCCTCAGCCCCAGTGAAGGTATTCAGAATCTCAGGACAGGCAGCAGAATCAAGATTTGTTGTATGGCACACATACAGACTCATTACAGATGCAATGAGCAAGCAGCCATGGGGTGCTTTAAATTTATTACAGTTCTTACCACACAAGTCTTTATTCATCCTAACCTGACTCCTAACATCCCCCTGCTCTAGTTCTACCCCTAATTAATTTCACCATTATTTCTCAGCTGAGGGGGTGTCAAACCCCTCTCTGTCCATCATGTCTGTCTAACAAGGTCTACCTGTACTCCCTACTAGCTCGGCGCTTGCTACAATTATTTACAGTCAAAGAGTTCACATTCCCTCTCTAAGCGAGGGACCCATCCTTTTCCAGCTATCCTGCATGTCTGTCCTTTGGCTTATAAACTATTGGTGGTTTCTAGCTCATACAGAATAATAAAAAATATGTAGTCTTTTTAATCCTCTTACATCTTAATGCTTAGTAGAATATAGTATTTACTTTTCTCATGTGCTTATAATACTTTTGTAGTATGCAGAGATTACCAATTTTAAGAATACATTTTTCTATACCAACTGTGAATGGAATGCCAGTCCATCACAATGCACATTTAGGCACACACTCCCACTCGTACAGGCCTAATTTACAGTCACGAGTCAATCTACAGTGTATTGGGAAAAAATTGAGTACTGTGAAAAAAACACCCTCCAAAACAGGCCAGCAGTGAAATGTTTGCAGAAGGTAGTTAGGATTATATTTAAATATGGAGACACTCGAAGAGCAGTGGAACAGGTTTAAAAATGTGCTACATATATGGCAGAACAAATACATATACCTAAATTTGGAATTAATAGGAAACTAAAAAAACTCCACGGTGGACTAATAAAGATTTAAAAAAGAAGTTGCAAAGGAAAGAACTGCTGTATAAGGCATATAAGACTAATAACTGCAAAGTGAATCATATTGCGTATGAGAACATGAGGGCAACCATTAAGAAGGATAGCAGGGAGGCTAAAAGACAGTTGGAGAGGAATACAGCAGATAAGGCGAAAGAAGACCCCAAGAGATTCTTTCAGTATTTTAGTAGTTAAAGAATAGTTAAGGAGGAAGTCAAGTTCATCAGGAATAGTAAAGGAGAATTAAAAGATACAGACAGTGAAATAGCAGATGCCCTAAACTTACATTTTTCTGAAGTGTTTACAAGTGAGCAAGTGGATAACCTGCCAGAGGTAAACGCAACTACTAAGGAGGTACTGAGGGATTTGGAAATTGTAGAGGGAGAAGTGCTGCTCAGATTAAATAAGGTGAAATCAAACAAATCACCAGGCCCAGATAATATTTATCCTCGTGTTCTTAAGGAGGCTAGTGAGTACATATATAAAACTTTGACACATATTTTTAGGAAGTCACTGCGCACTGGAGAGATTCCGAAGGGTTATTCGGAAAATGGCAAATATCACCCCATTATATAAAAAGGGTGACAGGGCAGATCCAAGCAACTACAGTATAAACCAGTATGCTTAACATGCATCACAGGAAAATTAATGGAACGAATTATTAAGCATAAGATTGAGCAACACATGGCAAGGACAGGAGTTATTCTGAACAGTCAGCATGGGTTCAGAAGAGGGAGGTCGTGTTTTACTAACATGTTGGAATTCTATAAGGAGGCAACAAAAGCATACGATCAAAGTGGAGCATATGATATTATTTATCTGGACTTTCAGAAAGCATTTGATAAGGTGCCACATGAGAGGTTGGGCATCAAATTAAAAGAAGTGGGAGTTCAGGGTGATGTTTTTAGATGGGTGCAGAATTGGATCAGACACAGGAAGCAGAGGGTGATGGTGCGAGGAACCTCATTAGAACTGGCCGATGTTAAGAGTGGTGTTCCACAAGGGTCAGTGTTAGGGTAACGTCTTACTGTCTACCACACTACTTGGTAGCTTATTCCAAGTGTCTATCATTCTTTGTGTAAACTAATGTTTGTGCGAAATTTACCCTTAACAAGTTTCCAACTGTGTCCCCGTGTCCTTGATGAACTCCATTTTAAAATACAAGTTTTAATCCACTGTACTAATTACCTTCATAATTTTAAACACTTCAATCATGTCACCTCTTAATCTTCTTTTGCTTAAACTGTAAAGGCTCAGCTCTTTTAATCTTTCCTCATAATTTAACCCCTGTAGTCCTGGAATCAGCCTAGTCACTCTTCTCTGGACCTTTTCATGTGCTGCTATGTCCTTTTTGTAGCCTGGAGACCAAAACTGCACACAATACTCAAGATGAGGCCTCCCCAGTGCATTATAAAGGTTGAGCATAACCTCCTTGGACTTGTACTCCACAGATCATGCTATATAATCTAACATTCTGTTAGCCTTCTTAATGGCTTCTGAACACTGTCGGGAAGTTGATAGCTTTGAGTCCACTATGACTCCTAAATCCTTCTCATAAGGTGTACTCTCAATTTTCTGACTGCCCATTGTGTATTCAAACCTAATATTTTTACTTCCTATGTGTAATTCTTTATATTTACTGACATTAAATTTCATCTGCCACAAATCTGCCCAAGCCTGTATGCTATCCAAGTCCTTCTGTAATGATATAACGGATTCCAAATTATCTGCTAATCCACCTATCTTGGTATCATCTGCAAACTTAACCAGCTTGTTAGTTATATTTCTATCTAAATCATTTATATATATTAAAAATAGCAGCGGCCCTAGCACTGACCCCTGTGGAACACCACTCTTAACATCGGCCAGTTCTGATGAGGTTCCTCGCACCATCACCCTCTGCTTCCTGTGTCTGAGCCAATTCTGCACCCATCTAAAAACATCACCCTGAACTCCCACTTCTTTTAACTTGATGCCCAATTCTCATGTGGCACCTTATCAAATGCTTTCCGAAAGTCCAGATAAATAATATCATAAGCTCCACTTTGATCATATCTTTTTGTTACCTCCTCATATAATTCCAGCATATTAGTAAAACACAACCTCCCTCTTCTGAACCCATGCTGACTGTTCAGAATAACTCCTGTCCTTGCCATGTGTTGCTCAATCTTATCCTTAAGGAACGATGCAACGAACACACATATCTTTTTTTACACTAAGTTTAAATACAGTATACTGGCAATGACCTGACAGTAACTTTGCAAGTGCTGTCTTATGTTGATCTCGAATCTGCAAGGAATGAGGTGCATGCCATCTTAAACTGGCTATATAATACAGCATTAGCAACTTTTTTTTTTTTTTGTGAGCTGTTGAAGTGATTCCAATTTCTGTTAATGTTGTGTTTGATAATGCCAATGTGTTCCATTAGCAATTCTGGTGTGGTGTGTTCAGTTTTGAATGACCCGATTGCAACTTTGCAAGTATTGACTTATTGAACTACTTAAGGACATTTATGTTAGGCAGAATTCCCAGTGGGGACTGAGTGGTTTTTAGACCTGGAACACCTGCAGATTTTGTTTTTTACTCCAGCTTACTTGGAGGTTTTGGTTTCTGTTTTCTGTATGTCCACCCTGCCTGGCCATCTGGCCTTATCATCAGACTCACATTTAGAGACTTAAAAAACAATTATATATTTAAGGACTCTATGTCTGTTAATTATATGTCTATTTTATATAGGTGTGCATTATTTTTGTTTAATATTTATTCATTATTATTCTTATCAAATTTTAAATTGTATTTGAATGACATGAATGGAAACCAGTGCTTATAGTTTACAAAACTGTTTTTTTTAGTAGGCAAGCTTAAATTTTTCTCTTTTTCTTTCATACAGTGGTGTTCCAAACTTCACAGTTTGACTGATTACAGCCTCTAAAATCTCTGCTGTATCATGGCATCCTTATCAGGATGTAACATTGCTTGGTGTTGATGGTGCTATGATAAAAATCAAATCAATTTGCCTCACAAGTCACACACCTACTGCTTGGGAACACTGACACTGGCTTTCTTATAAATTATAATAATAATGGACAGAGATGTATTGCAAACCTATATCACAAACTCAATAATAAAATATGTATTTAACTGTATTTCTGTACCATCACACCCCTGTTGCAATGATTATTTTTGCATTTAGAAATGGCATCAGCACAATGAACGCATTTATTGCAGCACTGTTGGTTGTCTTGTGCTGATTGAGGGCTGACCAAGCAACAGGAGATAAGAGGGTTAAGAGGCCACTTCACTCTGTTGACAGTTACTTCAGGTAGCTGCCCCCCTGTACACAAATACAAGGTAAGCACCAGGTGGCCAAATGTATTTTCGAAAAAAAAAAACAAAGGGACCTAAAAGGAAAATTGGCTAACTCTTAAGCACTTTGCTCAGATATATTGTAAGGTTTCTAAACTGTTGGGACTACCCCAATGGAATGACATGGCAAAGAGCATCCCAATGCACAATCGCCATGTTTGTGGAAGACAGCTTCTCCATTGCTGGGGCAACCGCAGGCTCCCAGCGCTGCAGCAGCTTGCCACAAAAACTAATCCAAGCTGACCGCTGTCGTGTTATGAGTGCTGTTGTGGATGAGTGATGCAACATAAATTATAAACGCAGGGAACAGTATTACTTGGCCACGACCCTGCCTGATTGCTGTGTTTTTGTATAGTAGAGTGGTAGATCCCACTACAATAAATCACCGTGCTGTTCCTGTTTCATGCTGAACAAGCTGGTTTTGCTAAAGTACTGAGACTCAGCCTCGTGTATTCGTGTGCAAGACAGGGACTCACACGTCACACTATATATTTTTCTCTCTTTATTGCTAAGCTGTGCTATGGAAAAAAATGTGGTCACAGCGTGGTCTGTGTGTTTGTCTGGTATATAAATCCACACCACCTAACCTATCTCTGCCAAATTATGCACAGATTCCACATTTATACAGAGGAAGACCACATGTGCACTTTATTAGAAAAGTGCCCATATGAGAAATTTTTGAGATTTGGTAAGGGCATGCAAAGTGACTCCCAATGGCAGATTTAATGCTAAAGTTTTTCCTTTGGGGAATTTAGTGACTGTACCTACACTGTTCCATCTCGAACAGTGCTGGGTACCCTGGTTAGTGCATTATAAACAACAGTATACCAAGTTCAGTTCATTAGGAAAGTAATACTTTTGTATATGATAGGTGTTTTAATAGTCCTAAAAGATTTTATACATCACCAGCTTAGCAAAGTTAAATTGGCAATACATGCAGCTTCTGTACTATCTTTATTCTGACATGCTGAGGTTGCATCAACCATCTGCACAACTCTGAAGGCATTAAATCTGAATAACATTAAAATAAGCAGATTCGTAAAATGTAAAAAAAGCATGAAAAAACAAAACAAATACTGATTTAAAAATTCAGTTAACTTATTGGACCCATAGATGCTGGTTTCACTCTAAACATTTATAAAACAAGATACTATCATGTTGCTTAGGGTAATACAATCCTGTAGATGACTCTGCAAATAACTGAAAAATATAATAATTTTGTGTTTGTTGGAGTGTGCAAAGGGTATACAGTATTTTCTAAACCTACTTTGTGGGAAGGTAATGTTATACAAAGGTTTCTCCAAACAGGCCTGTGTTTATTGCTGTTGTTTTAAATGAACTAGAACTGAAATACTAATTTGCCATCATAATAGAAATTAGTATTGGGATTTATAGTAAATGTTTATGTACTGGATAATACTACAAAAGCATCTTTTAGTTGGTTCTTGCTGCGCTTAGTTCTACTTATTTTACTTATTCATTTTTTTGGTTTGTTTTTTGTTTTTTTCTTATCACATTTGGACAGGTACATTTCTTTCTTTGCCTACCTGAAATCCTATTAATTCAGCCAGGAAGAACCTGGAAATGAAACAACACACGCTTTTAGAACATGAAGTACAGCCTGATTTAGACTTTAGCCACACTTCCAGGAGGACACTGTGTCGCTTTGTAGACTGAAATTAATTTCTTCTTCTATTTTCTGGTGTAAAGGAAAAATGCCAAAAAAGTGAAATCTAAAGCTCAGTTGGCAGTCTTATAAGTACCTTTTCAAAAGTGCATTTAATAACAGCCACTAGGAAATTATCAGATAAATGTTTATTTAAATTCTAGATTTAACATCCAGTCTTAAGACAGAAAGCCAGTATATTCCTAAATAGAATTTCATTATACTTAATAGCACATCTACCTATGAGTTACATAAAGTAAGCTGCAATGAATTTATTTCATTAAGACATCATTAATATTCTTATTTCATGAAAAAACATTTGTTTAATAATGGCTAATTGTATTATTTTCAGACTTCAATCTGTAAACTCATTTAACTTCCATACATCTCTTTTCCAGACACTTATTTATTTAAGGTTTGAACATCATGTTATTTCTTTATTTGTTTTACACTTCTGAAATGTTATTGCCATTTTGTTTAATGAAATCAGTGAAAAATCAGAAATGAGTCTGCAAGTGTTGGCCAATAACCAAAACCAATAAACTTGTCAAATTGTTTTTAAAATGCTTATCAAACAGATAAAATATGACATGTTCATACTAACTTAGGAAACATAAAAGAAAGAAAAACATAGATGAAAAACTATAATCCAAAATAATAATTTTCATACTTCATGGGTGTTGTGATATGTCTTCGCGAAACTCATAAAGGTTTCAATTAAAAAAAAAAAACTTGCCTGAAGCTCCAAAAAGGCTTTAACATACAATACAGACCTTACCATGAAATTCTTCTCTATTACTCAAAGCAGGAGAAGGCCCTATTTTAGAATAACACAAATACAGTTTCTTAATAACTATAAAGTTTATTAACAAAGTGGTCCCTGAGGAAACCCTGGAGAGGTGGAGATATGTTCTAGAGAGAAGAGGAATGAAGGTCAGTAGGAACAAGACAGAATAAATGTTTCTGAATGAGAGGGAGATGGAGATGGAGTGGAATGGTGAGGATACAAGGAGTAGAGTTGGTGAAAGTGGATGAGTTTATATACTTGGGATCAACAGTACAGAATAACGGGAAGTGTGGAAGAGAAGTGAAAAAGAGAGTGCAGGCAGGGTGGAATGGGTGGAGAAGTGTCAGGAGTAATTTGTGACTAATGGTTATCAACAAGAATGAAAGGGAAGGTGTACAGAACGGTAGTGAGATCCAGCTTTATTATATGCGCTGGAGATTTTGGCACTGAACAGATAGAGCTGGAGGTGGCAAAGTTAACGATGCTAAGATTTGCATTGGGTGTGACAAGGATGGATAGGATTAGAAATGAGTACATGAGAGGGTCGGCTCAGGTTGGATGGTTGACAGACAAAGTCAAAGGAGAGATGCTGGGTATATTGGGTGAAGGATTTTAAGGATAGACCTGCCAGGCAAGAGGAAAAGAGGAAGGCCTAAGAGAAGGTTTATGGATGTGGTGAGAGAGGACATGCAGGTGATGGGTGTAGCAGAGCAAGATGCAGAGGACAGGGAGCTATGGAAAAAGATGATCCGCTGTGGCAACCCCTAATGGAAGCAGCCGAAAGAAGAAGAATTAATAAAGTGGTCCTTTTCTACCCCCAGATTTCTCCATTGGGTCAGTATGTATTCCCCCTTCTATTCCTGTTGTGGGATCCTTTAAATATCTTAGCATTACTATAACACCTGTTTTAAAAAATATCAATACATCAAATTTTCGCCATGTTTTGGAAGATTTTAAATAATTTCTCATTTCTTGGACTAATCTTAATCTTTCATTTCAGTTCTGTTTGTCTATAATAAAGATGAATGTATTACCATGATTGAACAATGTGAGTGTGCTGCCTCATTATTAAAGCAAAGGTCTCATGCAGTTCTCATCCTTTCTATAGAATGAGAGTTCCCAACTTGGCCAATGTTGATGGAGGCGGATCCGTTCCAGACTTCAAGCTTTACCACTGGGGCTTCTTTTTGCTCCATTTTTTACATTGATTTGGTTGTTTCCTTAATCGTCACCCCTACATGGCTCATCAATGAAATTAGTCAAGCTCTGGCCCAACATCTGTCAGATATTTTTTCTCAGCATGCACCAAATGAACTCTAGTACTAATAAATTATACTTTATATTATTTCACATGTGCAGAAATGGTGTTCCTAGACCCCTATATTTCATTATAATGCTTTTAATATTGGTGGGAATCCCATCTCATATCCATGCTGGTATTCATCCATTCGGCAGTCTTTTGGGGAGGGGGGTCAATGTTTTTTTATTTATTCTGCAATATTTCCTTTAAATTTTCATTACCTTCCTGCACTTTTTTTTTACCTACAGTTCAGGTTGGTCTTCAAAACATGCAACATCTTACTATCATCCCCTATCTCATTATTTTTTCAATTTTGTTTCAACTACCAGCTTTCAATTAAAACCTGTGTTGGTGCTGGACAGTTCCCTGCGGTGCACCAGTATTACACGCCACTATTTCTGACACGCAGTCCCTTGGCCAAACAAACTGCTTTCTGTTGGTCAGGTAGTCCATGATCCAGGGGAGTTTGGGAACAATGAGATTCAAAGCCTTGAACTTCAAACTCCAGTCAATGAGGCATAATGGTGTTAATAGCACTAGAAAAGTTGAAAAACAGTATCCTGACTGTGGTACCGGCCTTGTCCAAGTATGTGTAGGCTCTGTGGAGTTTAGCCCCTGTCCCAGTTTGTAAGTTATGCTCTATTAAAAGTGTCTGGATAATTTTTTCATATGTTTTGATCTAGCCCTCTTGCCACATCTTTGTGGACCCCTATTTCCACCTCTTTCGCTCATTTTGGATGTCTTTATTCCTTGTTATCCAAAGCTTTTTTACTTCTAGATTTTTCATTGTATTCCTTTTCATCCAATAATAATAAATTAAGGTCAGTGAGTTCCTTAGCTGCTAAGATCCTCCTGGCGTCTCACTGGAAAGAGTAAAAATTACCTATTTTGATATAATTGGGATGAGTAGGGATAGCATTTTTGTTCCAGCCATTTCCATATGAATAAAAATTATGAAAAATCAAAACTATATATGAAATCTATAAGGAAAACCTTAAATAAGAATTGGGGGAGGGCAAAATTAGAATATAATAAGAAGACCTTCATAATGCAAAATTCAAGAATGAGAACCAAACAACGCAAGCCAAAGCTAATGCCTCAGCGTAATGTAGACACCAACGGTGCTCCACGCAGTTGTAGGTTAAAGAGGCTTTGTGCTTAACATATAAAAGACAAGTAAGGTCACTAATAGAATAAGCATACATAATAATATGTAATAATAACACAATAATTAGAAAATCAAAACAATTTATATATAAACAAGAAATGACAGGAATTAACAAAACTTTTAACGGGGATATAACAAAAAAAACCCAAAAGTGACAGGAAAAGAAAATAAACCTCAAAGATGGAGCCCTTTTAAAAGAATAATTCTTTGGAAGTTTTAAGTCATGGTTCTCCTTCATTATAATTTTTCAACAACTTATTTTAAAAATTTTCATAACTTTGAGAAAAACAAGAACTACTACACCCCTTAATATCTTGACTGTCTTGCATTGTGTATTTGTCTTAATAATAATTATTTAAAGCAAAAATCTCAATGTAAATCCTTTACTTTTGCTTATATTATACTAGAGTACAAATCTGTTCAACTACATATAAATGAAAGAGAGGGAGAGAGTAATCACATAGTGCCTTCTGTATAAAATCTCATCTACTGTCAAATGTTGACTTGCATGTCAATTGCTGAAGTGCAAAGTTATGACTTCAATGCTCCACTAAAATGGATTGAAAAATTGAGAAGAGTCCTCAGTATTTTTCAGTAAGAATACAATTGAATTTTTACAGATACTGCTATTACTAATGTTATATGTGACCAGTATGGTGCAAAGTTGAAATTTTTGCCATCTGAAAAATAAATTCTGAAATGGAATTGCAATGGGCTGTATGGGTAAGATCAATCAATATAGCTTTAGGGAAAAATCGTAAGCATACAAATCTAAGCACAACCTTAATAATGCATAATTCTTAGCATTATGCTTTTAACTAGATGTTTCAGTAACTATGCAGTATAAAATATTTGCAAAATTAGAAATATAAGCAGGTGTAATTACTGTATGTGGCTCCAGCAGATCCCTGCGACCCTGTAGTTAGGATACAGCGGGTTGGATAATGGATGGTGTTATAAAATATGTACAAAAGTAGAACTAGAAGCAGGTTTAGGAATTTTCATATTTCAAAATACGAACATGCATTTCCAAAGTTCAATTTTATGGTAGAGGTGGTACGCCGTTAATATAACAATATATAGCGTAGATGGTGGTAAGCACATTCATCCAGTTGGATCTTCACACTTTAATTGTATTCCTAATTCTTTCAAATCAAACATATTCAGATGTAGCCCTTGTAGGAAGAGGGGTCTGTTGTGGTGCATTGTTTACAAATAAAATTGGTGTACTCAGGCTTGGAGGGATGTAGGTTTGCCTGGTAGTGCCATGCGGCATTGGAAGTTGATGAGAAAATCGGCTAACTATGCATCTATCTGTAGACGTGCATGGTTCGAACCAATTGCCAGTCGCCCTGCGATGAAGTGAGAGGAACACCAATTAAAGGGGAGGTTGCGCACGCTGAGCAACATGGAGGAGCAGGGAGTGACCAGTTACTCCGAGAGGGCTTGCAGATGCCCATGGAGGTATAGGAATTAGGGAGTCTGGCTCTGCGCATCCCAGGTTATATCAGTAGAGGCAGTCTGTGGAAGAGCCAGGACTGTGGAACCATAGCTGTTGTTGTCCTCACCTGGCTGCAAGACTTGAAGAGTGAGCTGGGAGAGATGGAAGAAGAAAGACACCGCTGGGCTGACAAGAGGCAAAGGAAAAGAAACTTGTCTGAGTTTTATTGTTGGATTCTATTAACTTTATATATTTTTGGTTTTAACCTCAAGGAAGGCAGTTGTTTTTATCCTGGATTACATATTTATTACTGAAGCACTGCATGGCTTTCAAGTTGGAGTTTTGAAACCCTGACTGAAGGAAAACAAAGGCACACTGCACTTTGCACCTTCTTCTGTTGCTGTTAAATGTGCTCATAAAAACATTTTTTTTCCTGAGACACAAAGAGAAACAACATTAAAAGAAAACTATATAGTGTAAATATAGTATATTATATACAGTGCCTTCAGAAAGTATTCAAACCCTTCCCTTTTTACACATTTTGTTATATTGCACCCTGGTGCTAAAATCATTTAAATACATTTTTTGCTCATCAAACAACACTCAATACCCAAGAATAACAAACAGGAATTTACAGTTTTGCAAAATCTGTTACAAATAAAAAAACCTGAAAATTCACATTATCACAAAGTTTGCTCCATTCCAGTTTCCGTCTACCACATCTAGTCTCCCAGTCCCTGTTGCTGATTGTTGCAGTAGTGGTTGTCCTACTGAAAGTTTTTTCACATTTCCACACAGGTTCTCAGGAGCCCTGCTAGAGTGATCATCAGGCTATTGGTCACATTTCTTTTCAAGACTCTTCAACCTTGATTACTCAATTTGGCATGGTGACCAGCTCTAAGAAGAGTCATGGTTGTTTTAAACGTCTGTCATTTAAGAATTATGGAGGCTTGTTTTGCTCTTGGGAACCTTCAATGCTGCAGAAATGTTTTGTAGCTTTTCCCAGTGTGCCTTGACAAAATCCTGTCTCTAAGCTCTGCAAGCAATTCCTTTGACCTAATGGCTTAGCTTTTCATCTGATAGACATTGTCAACTGTGTGACCTTTTATGGGCCGATGTGTTTGTTTCCTAATTGTGTCCAATCAATTTAACTGACCACAGGTGGACTCCAATCATGGTGTTGAAACATATCAACGATGACCACTTAGTATGATGACCAATAGAATGAGATGCACCTGAGTCACATTTGAAGTGTCATAGCAAAGTATTTGAATCTAAATCAATGAGATATTTCAGTTTTTTATTTTTTATAAAGTTGTAAAAATGAGTAAAATCCTGTTTTTGATTTGTCATTCTAGGGTATTGAGTGTTTTTAATGAGGGAATAGTTTAATTTAAATGATTTTAACATAAGGATGCAACATAACAACATTTTAAAAAGGGAAGGGGTCTGAATGCTTTTGGAAGGCACTGCACAGACACAGAGCATAACATATCAGTGGAAACATCACTAAACCAAACAAGTTTTATTTTTAGAAATATAATCCCAGTGAGCACAAATATATTTTATAATTTTCTCAGAGCTTTTCCAGGCTTCTCATAGAGAACATTTTTTTCCTGCTTGTACAACTACTGTGTAGCTGATTTGACATTTTTACCATCATATCCCAAGTTGGCAGCTTTCAGATTGGGTTGCAGTCATATGAGACCAAGTCTGTAAAATAGGACAGCATTTTTAAATCCAGTTTGACGCATCAGGGTTTGTAATCTGTGGAAAGTAAGCATGTGCATTGTCATGAAGAAGTGTTTTGGTGGGGTGGTCAACAGCTTTCCTTACTGTTTTTCTGGATCCACTTCTGCAAATGGGAAAGCAAATCTGCATTTGACTATTTAAATGGGCCTTTTGATGCTTTTAATCAATCAATGTGTGCTATACTCTCATCAGCATAAAAAATCTGCATGTGATCTTACTGCCAATGGCTGGATCTTGAATTTCTTTGGAGTTGGAAGATCTCCATGCCTTTATGGCTGTTCCTGAACTCTGAGTCATAGAGCTAGAACTTCTTCTTTTGGCTGTGCCCGTTAGGGGTTGGCACAACAGATCATCTTATTTCATATCTTTCTATCATCTGCATCTTGTTCTGTTACTCTCACCACCTGCATGTCCTCTCTCACCACATCCATAAATCTTCTCTTAGGCCTTACTCTTTTCCTCTTGCCTAGCAGCTCCATCCTTAGCATCTTTTTCCCAATAATACCTAGCATCTCCATTCTGCACATGTCCAAACCAATGCAATCTCACCTTTCTGTCTTTGTCTCCCACCCACCTAACCTAAGCTGACCCTCTAATGTACTAATTTCTAATCCTATCCATAATTGTCACGCCCAATGCAAATTTCAACATCTTTAATTCTGCCACCTCCAGACCTGTATTTAATACAGATATATAAATTAAAGACAAAAGTCATTATATATAGAATGAAATAACAGTCCAATGATAAGGTCAAACGGCCAGGGTGCACAGAAAAAATAGAAAAAGTTCCAGTTACGTTGGAAAAAAAAAACCAAAAGCTGTAGGGGTCCCACGACAAAAGACCACTTGTCCCTACTGGACACTCTACCTAACATAAACATATTTTTAATTAGTTCTATTACAGTTTTTTTTTTTAAGCTTTATCTTACAGGATTTGATGCCGTGGGTCTTGTGGCAGGTTAGAGTATCCACTTTCATTCAAACATTTAATCATCACAGGCTTAGGTTTTATTTAGAAAATATGTTTTCTATGGTAAACAAAAACCCCCTTCCCTTTGTTCGACAACTACAAATAAATTCACAGCCAGAAAAGCAGTTTGGTAAAGTTTCTTATCTGCATAGAAGTGACAGATTCAATCCAGACTAACATGATGTGAGGGCACTTTTAAAGGCTAATAGGCGGAGGATTTAAGGTAATGTATTGAATAAATACCTGCCAGACGCTTTGATATGAAAACATGCTGTCGATCCATGGCAAGTACAGGTTGACATGCATTGAATAACAAAGAATTGTCTTGTCCAGTAATCATCACAACTAGTGAAGGCAATCTATATGCCTCAGTAGGCCAGACTTTCATTCTTCTGAAAGCTGATAAGCTGGGGATTTTAACTTGCACATTAGTTTGACACACAGGGGACAAACTAATGCTTTTCTGCAAACTCACAGTACTTACACCACTTACACTGTAAGGCATTGTAACTGAATCAAGCAGTTGCAGCAGCATACAGAGACAAATGTGCAACCATTTGATGGATAAACTTATACTCTTTTTCACTGAACAAACGTTTGATCTTATTTATCTAATGAAAACCACAGAGTTAGCTGTGCAGACAATGGTGAAATGTAGAAAATTATGGAATATGGTGTGTTAACAGGAAAAATGTGAACCTAAACTGTAACAGAAAGTAAACTAATGATTTTATGAATTTCCTAGTAAAAAATTGCCACATTCTCAGTCCTGGTGATGATGAATTCAGGTATTTTGATGTGGTGAAGTCCCTGGAATTGCTTAGCACATTCATTGTTATTGTACACTTTGTTACTGTCTTTGAATATATCAGTCAAGGGGACTAAATTTCCAAACAGAGGCGGTCTATGTTTGGAAAATAATCTAATAAAATATCCTTTGCTTTGATGGGTTTCAGTGTCATAATATTGTTGGCAATTCTTCCGATATTGTTGCCCGATATTATATAGCAATAAAGCAACGTAGCTCATGAACAGACCTGTCAAATTAAATTATATACGTTTAAATTTAAATTTAAAAGAAAACATCAGTGAGTGAAAGTTAGTACCAAAACAGTTCATTCAAGTAACCCATATAAAAAGCACTGATCAGTACTGAAAATGAAATTACACTCTGTCTTGCAAAAATTACAGTAAGCAATAAAGTATGTTAAACATTTATTGTCTTTAATAAAATCAAAACCAGCTTAGCAGAAAAAATCAGATAAGTTAGCATATGGATGACTATATTTATGTTGTACTATTAACACTGCCATTAGGCATGACAACATGGTATTTGTTAGACACAAGTATCACCTTGTACTGTATAGTAGACAGGAATTCTGTAGCTAAAACCCAGTGAGGTGCCATATTTTCTAGGTTAAAGTTGTTAATCTTAGTCATGAATGTAATACCACTTTTACCACAAACATATTAATTGTTTTGAGCTGGTCTCTAACATATTTAAAAACAAAACATAAGGGACAAAGTAGCACTGCTGATGATCCTGTTTTTGGATAACTAAAGATATTTCACATGATTAGTTAAATAGTAAATACAAAATATAGTTTTTACAGTAGGACAACTTTCTTTATATGTAGATGAAGTTGTGAGCATTGTTTACATACCCTTTGGAATTAACAGGAAACTGAAAATTGCCCAGTATGTTTTTATGTGTGTGTGTGTGTGTGTGTGAACACACTCATTGATGGATTACCATTGCTTGGTTTGTGGCTGCCTTGTTGCCTAAGTTAGAGTCTGGCTTCCAATGATCTTATAATGGAAAAACTGAAAGAAAGATGTGTCCTTCATGTTGAGGCCAGTAGGTGGTGTCACTGAACCCCAAAACTCCAGACACAACTCCAAGAGAAGGTTCAAGAAAAGTAATTATTGAACAGTGTACCTTTAACAGGCTTCTTTTCACAGTGCACAATCCTTTTTTTCTCCTTCTGTCTTCCATTTCTCCCAGGCAAGTGTTGTCCATCTCGTCTCCCAAGTCTGACTCCCTGGGTGAAGTGGACGGCTTGTCTCGAGAAATCACTTCCAGGTCTGGCCCCATGGAACCAAACAGGGAAGGCTTATGGGACCACAACTGCAAGTGTCCATGCTGGGGTTTACCATAAGGGATGCTGCCACACAACGTATGGGGGAACAACCTGCATGTGAGAGGCAGTTTCTTATTGTGCTATATATGTGGTCTCCTCCCACTGGGAAAGAGTCCATTACTTATCCTGGTCAGGATGCTCCATCCATTTTGTCCTTTCGCATTCTAGCGGGCATGTATTTTGTGGCCATTTCTGCTGGGACACCTGTGCTGTTGCTGTTACCATCTGCACAGTTCATTATGTTGGCCTCCCAGCTAGGTACAAGAAGGTAGTTCTTCTTGCCTGGGATGTCAGTACGTCAATTACATTATGAAAGATGTTATATAAAATTAAGGGTAATTGATTAAAAAAGGAAGATTTATAAAATATATATAAGGACTATTGTAATATGACTAAAATTACCACTTTTAAGAAAGACTTAAACAAAACAAAAATTTGTCATGATAACCAAATACAGTCATTCATTTTCTAGTTCGCTTAGTCCTGAACAGGGCTGCGGGGGTGCTGGAGCCTATCTCAGTCAGCACAGGGTGCAAGGCAGGAACAAACCCAGGACAGGGCGATAACTAAATACAGTCAAAATGAATTGAAAACACAGTGTAGCACCAACACATAAGTTTTGATACAAGAGGTTAAGGGTAGCTTAGCACACAACAAAGCATTAGAAAGTCCCTGCATTGATATTTAAATCTACTATCAGAAGATGGTATATCACAGGCAATGTTTATTTTACCTTATAGTTAAGCCACAGCATACTGTATGATGTGTGGGGAATAATGCTTTGCATTTCTGCTCTTTATTATCATAAAAAGTGACCCTAAAAAGTATGAACAAGTTAAATAGCGATCTAAAATCAGGTTTCATGTATATTAAACTCATACTAAATTAGATCTTGAGTGCTAAATTGGTTTACTGAATATGAAAGCAACTTTTAAAGAGAAAAGGTGCAGAATGCACAATAGCTGTTCAATGTATGCATTAAGATATTTAATAATAAACAACATAACTTATTCATGACTCTAGATAAAAGTCTTTTAACACATTAATTGCCTTTAGTTCGGAGAGGTGCTATATAAATTACCTAATATCCACAAAGTAGTTACAGTAAGTGATGATGGATAGATTAAAAGAAGAATATAACTGATCTTCAAATTAATGACCCTGGTTGCTGTTTTGCTAGTTTTGGTTTGTAGGTCTGAAAGACTAAAAATTAAATGTTGACATAAGCTAACACTGAGCATTCTACCGAACATAAATGTTCTTAAATCAGTCCTCTTGGTTTTCAGGCTTCATATGATATCATTTGATGATGATGGTCTTGTGGACAGCTGGGACACCCGCCTTTATTCCATCAATGCGGGGGTCTGCATGGTGCCTTGATCGGGTGGTGGTGGCAGAACCAGGAAAGACAGCAGAGATTAGCACCGATTGTGGAACCCTGAAGAATATGATAAATGTATGCCCATATAGTCTATCAGGAATAGAACTAAGATGAAGTTGTTAAAAAGCCATATTAAAAGAATGTGTTTTTAGCAGTTTTTCAAAATGATCCACAGCACTAGCCTGGTGAATTTCTATCAGTAAAGTGTTCCAGATTTTGGGTGCCTAACAACAAAGGCCACCTCACCACTTCTTTTAAGTTTGGCTCTTGGAATTATAAGCAAACCATGTGGAGAGCTAAGGTTACAAGATTCTGGCTGCTGCATTCTGTACTAATTGCAACTGACTGATGTCTTTCATAGGTATACCATACCGTGCCTTGAGTTTTGATTTTGTTTGGGTAAGGTGAGGAAAAACAAATAATAAAAAACAATAAAAGTTTTCTTTATGAAGGTTTTGCTTTGTTTTTCAATGTTAAGGAAGAAAATGCAAGAAAAATATAACACATGGAATCAAAATATACAGCTTAAATGAATGCATTTTATTTATTTTTTCAATTATTTCCTTTTAATATTTCTCATTCACTGGGCAACCAAATTATAATTTCTAACATTAGAAATCTTTGTTTTTAATTTTGGGAAATATCCGCCTTTCTTACTCAAATGCAGTTGACTCTTCAGATGTAGGCTTGCTTAACAATTTATTATTTCACTTGTGTTTTAGAAATGTAATCAGGTTTCAAATTGATACTTATGGAAATCCAAATGAACAGCTAGATTAAAGTAAAAGTAAATGATTTAAAGATATCTTTAAATATTTAAAGATATGTCTAAAAGATTTATTGATATTTTTAAATATTTCAAGATATTTTAAATCAATTTAGATATCTCTCGATGAAAAGTTCTGTTTTTATTAATGTTATTGTTATTTACTAAATTATGAAGTCATGCCAAAGCACAAGACAATTTTTGAGTGTAAGATTTTGTTCCACGACAGGCGTATATTTGTAAAGCGTAAGGTTTATTTGATTAAGTACTAAAATTAACCCTCCAAAGACATGACCCTGTAGTTAGGATATAGCGGGTTGGATAATGGATGGATGGAGAGTTGTTATGTTCAATAAATGTTTTCTTAGGTGTGAATATGACAATATTTTCTTATAGTTTCTTATAGTTCATCAGACACAAAATATAAAACATGTGTGCATTAAATAATCTTATAATTGTATAGTCAACCCCAGTAACTTGAAACTGGAAGACATATTGCTAAATACAATATCAAACAACTAACTGTTTAACTACCAAGGCAGTATAAACAGCCCCGATTGTTGACTTCTTTGACTGGGATGGACAATGAAGCATAATGGGTTAGGATAGCTTTAGTTTTACTAACCGTGTCAAAAATTTATGAAATACACAACTCTAATAATTCTATTTTTGTGCACACTTTAGCAAAACCTTTAGATTAAAAAAAGAAAAAGAAGAAAAAAAAAAAAAGGATTTGCAGTAGCCCAGCAGTAAAGGAGATAGTCTAGAAGTTATATAGGAACATTCAAGAACATTTCACTTGCATTTTTTGGCATTTTGCTACTGCTTCTTTGGTTGAAATGTCTTTGTAGAAACTATAATCAAGAGCTATTTCTCTTTTGATTTAACTCCTTGAACATTCTGCTATATGGCTCAAAGAGCTGTTCCATTATTACACAGACTATCCATTGAAGGGTGCAAATGACATATTCTCTGCCCTCTAGTTTTCTGTGATCTTGAAACAGAGCTGCAAAAACTTCATTGTCTATTGATGTTTTTACAGTTTCTTTTTACTGGCTAAAAGAAAGCTAAGTTCAATAAATGGGAGTGCACTACTTCTGAAACACCGTAGAATGTTTTAGGGCTTACAAAGAATTTTTATTATTTTCTTGGGGTAACCAGTGAATAAGCAAAACAACGATGTACAAACCAGCAAAAGTTCCAAATCAATGTATATCATTCATATGAATGACTTGCTTTTTATTTAGGGTCAGGCCTTGAATCTTCATGGGCAATGCCCACTCCAGCCCCTCTCAGGTTATTAAAAAAGATTTATTGACAGAAAAATGTAAGTTAGTTTCAGGGTGAAGTAGTGTATAATGATTACATAAAAATTAACCTAGGGGCTCTCTAAAGTATAAACTCTTTATGGTGCTACAATTGCAAAATGCAAAAGTTTAGTTTCTTTTTTTATTCAGAGTAATTCACTTTATGTGCAATTATTTTTGATATTAGTTCAAATTATAACCTATTTGTATTTTGTATACTACCATTCTGTAGTGAACACCATCCTGGGGTGCTTTACAAAAGCAGTTCTCTGTCCATTGCTTTATATGCAATTGTTCTCATGAAAGCAGGTTAACTGACTTTCTGTGAGTCACACAGTGACTCAGAAGTGTGCGATTAGTATTAGCCCTGTAATTTAAAACCTATTGTGGTTTAATTACTCCAGAGAAGTTGTTCAGCTTGGATGCTTTCCAAGCATCTAGGAGGTGGCCAGCTGTAAACAAGGTTTGTAAATAATGTTTAGAATTCTGCCAAACAATGAATGATACAGGATGTCACTGAAAACAAACTTCCAGTGAAATCCAAAATCCACTAAAAGTCAAGGACAGCTTAGAAAAGAGCCCTTCTATTACAAAGCCATTCCAGTCATACTTTAAAAATGGATTCACTCAGCTGACAAAATGGCTTGGACTCTATGTTGGCTGAAGTGATTTTCTATCAATCACCCTTTTGCTTAATGGGGAATCGTTTGCCCCTTTATTCCTTTTTCAACTGAAATAAACATATTGGTAATGTAGCCTCACTGACACACTCAGAAACATACCCAGTGAGATTGCAGGCTTATTCTTTTTTCTATTAGAGCTCTGATGTGATAATTGACCACGCGATCCTCTGTGTAATGCTACATGGTTCTGTGAAAAAGCCTGTTTTCTGCAGGCAACGGCTATTACCAGATGGCAGCCTGCAGGCCTTCCTTTAAAGTATGCTGTCCTTGGCATTACTAAAACAGTAGTCACAGTGTTTACAAGTGAAAAACTGACCATATTCATTAGCTGCAAAAGAGTATTATCTATGACAGTTTCCTATAAAAGAGAGCAACAAAAGAACAAATACAAACATAGAAAGCAGGATTCATGAGTCTTTGAAAGAAAATCCTGACACTGCTTCAGGCTGCTTGTTTAGGTTATAGAGATAGTCCGCTGCCAATGGTGTATCTCATTTACTAATTTGTATAGTGTTTTGACTGAGGCTTAGGGTTGGTGAAATGTAATCCATGATGTGCTTATTGTGCAATATTTCCTTCAGTACTCTGAAGGGTTCTCTACATTTGCTCCTTTTCATTTTTTTTCTGTTACGTATACAACCTAAAAGTAAATTTCACACTTCTGACTACTGACTGTGTGCTAAAATAATCAAACTAGTTTTCAGGTGTAACATATGAAATGAAATGAAAGCAAATTTCGATTCTGATAGTCCAACAGTTCTAGGTCAACCAATTTCACAACCCCCACTACCAGTAACGAGCAGTGCACCATAGTACAGACTTGCATCAATAAAGTGTATCAAAATCAAAAAAATCAAAATCAGTGATTCCAGCAAAATACTACCAATTTCTCACACTGGGTCCATTATTGGCTATAATAACTCCACTTCAAATTACCCTTCCAAGATGAAGTGGGAAAATTTGAACACATTTGTAGGGATATTTTTTTCCAGGATCTCTATTTGAAGATATATTTGTTAAATAATACCTATACTTAGCTCTGTCAAACACATAGTCTGCTTTGTGTAATAGCAACACTAAAAGGTATCAATGCAGTTGCTGTAAGTATTATATAAACATTCTGTAAGTTGCAGATTTGATGGTGATTGTCTACCTTTGACAAACCCAGTTTCATTTTTTAAAGTAATGGACAAAAGACCTTGTGCTATTGTTAGTGAGATCCTTGCTCAGAATCTTGACGTTGGTATTTAGCATAGGTCTAGAATGTGAATTTCTAGTACATTATACAGATGTCTGGCATAATGATTTAATTAGGTACTTTTAATACCTGGGATTCAGGAAAATGTTCATATATATACATACACACACACACACACACACACACACATATATATATATATATATATATATATATATATATATATATATATATATATACACAGTAGATCCCTGCGAAGTCACGGTTCAGGGTTCGCAGACTCAGTGGTTCGCGGATTTTTCATTAGAACCTAACTATTAATTGTTAGCAGAAAGCACAAATATCCTCTGCAATTTTTATGCCTTTTTTCGTGGCAATACTGTGCTGTAGAGAGAACAGGAAGCAACCGCTGAGGGAAACGCGGTTTGGGATGGTGACAGTAGCCAATCCGAGAGCGTTATTAATTTCTTCTTGCTGCTGATTGATTGCTGCCCTGTGACGCAACTCCAGCCGAGTGTTCTTGTGTTTTACATTTTGTTATTGTATTCATTTAGTTATTCTTAAACGTACAAGATGTTGTTGAATCGTCCTGCACCTTCTAAGGCTTCTGGCACTGAGCCTAAGCGCCAGAAGAAGTTTAAAACACTCCAGGAGAAGAATGAACTACTGGATTTGCTCTGGGAACTAAAAAGTTATGCTGCAGTAGTGCGGCGCCACTATGGCTTTAATGAAAGCACCGCACACTGCATAAAGAAGAACGAAGCAGCGATCTGGAGTATCGTATCTGTAAGTTTCTGTGATAGTGCCAAAAAGGTAACAACTGCAAGGAAAAAAATATAAAAATATCATCAGGATGGAATCTGCCTTGGCATTGTGGATCATTGACTGCAGGAAGAAGAACATCCCCTTGGATGGTAACATCATCCGTGAGAAAGCACAGAAGTTGTACCAGCAGCTCAATACAGGAAGACAATGTAGCAACTTCCTATCACAATGTTCCTGAAACCTATAAAGAAAAGCCAGCACTAAACTCCACCAGATGAAGACCCATCCAAAGATACGACTCCTCCTGAAGCGCCTGAAGAAGAGGCGCCACCCGAGGAGCTTTAATTCCTCTGCATCGTACTGCACAGCTACTTCATCATCATCAATATCATTCATCATTGATGAGTACCCATACATTTTACTGTATTTTAATTAAATGAAATTATTATGTATTTACTCTACTTATAACAAAGAAAATGACAGCACATACCAAAGAAAATGCGCCTACTTGAATAGCGATAACATCTGCATTTTACATTCTAGCACCGCGGGAGACATAGTAGTACAGTACTGTACAGTAGACTGGTTTACCTTTACATTCTATTTTTATGTAATGTATTAAGGTAATTTTTTAGGCAATGTATTAATGTATTAAGCTGAGTTTGGAACAAAATGAAAGTGCTTTGGGGGCATACTGTATTTAGTGTTTAAACTATAAAAATAGGCATTTAAAAGGCATTTTTTAACAACATCCAAAAGTCACGGTTTTTCACAATTTGTGGGTGCTCTAGGAATGTAACCCCCCCCAAATTCACCCTAATTTTGGGGTCATCAGGCATACATACTCAGTGCACCCCCTCTCAGGAATCGAACCTCGGTCATTGGCACTAGAGGCAAAGCCTCTTCCATTGTGCCACGGCGTGTGGTTTGTCTATTTGAGAGTATGTAGATCGGGTTATATATATATATATATATATATATATATATATATATATATATATATATATATATATATATATATATATATATATATATATATATATATATACCCACGCTTCACAGCGGAGAAGTAGTGTGTTAAAGAAGTTATGAAAAAGAAAAGGGAACATTTTAAAAATAACGTAACATGATTGTCAATATACAGTAATTGTTTTGTGAGTGTTATGAGTGTTGCTGTCATCAAGGATTTGATTATCATTATTTCTTTCAATCAGGTTCGTATTTGTAGGATGTGTTGTGTTTAAGTTACATTCCGTGTTTGTCAATCGTTGTAAAGATGACAGGTTTCATTCATCGATTTGTTTCTTACTGCATCAATAAACAGCTCGTCTTCCTCTTTATCTGAGACCTGACACACTGCATGCACGTGTTTTTTTTACACTGTCTTCCTTTACCGGGATATTGACTTTTTCCACCGTGTGCTTTGTTTCTGCAGTAGCTGCACTTATGAATATGTTTGTATGTGTCACACGCTTCATATTGTTTTGCTGCCTTCTCAATTGTGTAATTCGGTTTTTGTTCAGCACTCTTTGGAACTGTTGCTTTTTGTCTGTGCACTGCGTCAGTTCACGTGAGCCGCTTGGAGTTCTTGCATCGAAGGTTCCCAGCTGTGCTGGTGCCATCTCGTGCGATGTCCACGGCTGTATTTAATGTTAGTGAAGACCCGGCACTTAAAAGTTTCTCTCGCAGTTTCGCTGAGTTTGTGCCAAACACCACCCTGACCATCTCATCTTCGTCTGCATAAGCACAGTCCTTCACCCGTGAATATTTAGCGTCAGTGTTTCTATTGGATTGCCGCTGATGGACGGCCTTATATGGGCAGGCACTAAATTACGTGGGAGGCGTAACTCCGCCTCCCATAGTTATCGAGTAGAAGTCTATTATAGTATATGGACAGAAAAATAGGTTCCAGTTATGAGCACGCGTAGAATTTCGAAATGAAACATGCCCAACTTTTGTAAGTAAGCTGTAAGGAATGAGCCTGCCAAATTTCAGCCTTCTACCTACACGGGAAGTTGGAGAATTAGTGATGAGTCAGTGAGTGAGTGAGTGAGTCAGTCAGTCAGTGAGGGCTTTGACTTTTATTAGTATAGATTATACAGTACACACATACAATTGGTTTGTGTCTGTAACAGACGGTGTACAGTTATAGGATTTGTAAAAGTTACTGTTTTTTTTTTCACTTTTATTCTCTCAGTCACCATCACGATACATACTACCGCCCTAGGGATCTGACGCTATTAGTTTTTATTTGAAACTGGGAATAACTGGAGATGTGAGTGGTGTTTTCAGACAATGGAACTGGACATTCTCTCATCTGAAGGGATAAAAGCTGACACATAGACACTGGCGAATCTGCCTTCTTTGTATCTCTTTGTACAGAAAGGTCAGTTCAGCGCTATATGCAATCATCAAATTCAAATGTTAACAGTTCACACACACGCAAGGACCGTCCTTCCTACATTTACGACATGTGTACCTGTTGCAATGCGCACAACATCATCGCACTAATGCAATATTATTTGAAAACGAACAGTGTCAGATCGGGTATGGATTTATACTGGCACTGTTAGGTACAGTCAGATCAGGAGGGGCGGGGGGTTAGAGCATGATCGTGATTGAGAGAATAAAACTGTAAAAAGCTAACTTTTACAAGTACGATAAATGTATACCCAATGTCCCATATATTTGTCTCTTTCTTTTTTCTCCAAGCTGCGTTGACATCGTGCACCAGAAGGCGTGAGTTTATTCAGTGCGACAGGAACACGCAGGTGCCCAGTTGCTGTGTGCTATAACAAGCTTGACCTGGCGGCGATCAACGCACATGTACTGTGCAAGGCATGCACGGGTGCCGCGGAGAAAAGAAGAGTGTTCATGGCTCACCTTGCAGAGGAACTTCATCATCACATCTTACTAGAAAAGGCGATGGAAAAAGAAAAGGAGGATGCAACATTGACAAGCTTCTGTTCCAAGACAGCCGCTTTCCCCAGGAAAGTAAACTAAGACAGTGTCAGGTGCCCTTTCAATGTAATAGGAACCACAGCATAGAGAGAAGTCACTGATTATGACCGCAGGATGTTATGCGAATGACTATGAATAATATGAATAATGTTGCATCCATGCCGCAATGTTTTCCGAAATGTACTATACAGGTTATAAAATGAATAATTCCAAATATCATATATACCTATGTCTCTGTTTTATTTTTTTTTTTGACATCATAGACCATAAGGTGCATACTAATTCAGCGTGAGCAGGAACACTCAATAAAACTGAATAAAAAAAATCAAGTGACAGTGAGATACAAAGAAGGCAGATTCACCAGCGTTTGTGTGTCAGCTTTTATCCCTCCAGATCAGAGAATGTCCAGTTCCATTGCCTCAAAACACCACTCACATCTACAGTTACTCCCAATTTCAAATAAAAACTAACAGCGTCAGATCCCTAGGGTGGTAGTATGTATCATGATCGTGACTGAGAGAATAAAAGTGAAAAAAAGGTAACTTTTACAAGTCTTATAAATGTACACTGTCTGTTACAGATGCAAACAAAATGTATGTGTGTACTGTATAATATTAACAATAAGAGCAGCTTACTACTGAAAACAGCAAATATAGGAGACAGTTGGGATTGAACTGGGGACTCTTGATTACAAGTCAGCAAATCTTACCATTACACCATGAAACCTGTGGTATCATCCTTGAACCTTTTGTGAAAGTGTTTATTTGATCTTTGGACTTCAGGCTTCACACATTATATAGTTTATGCCAACATTTTGTCATTTACTACTAAAATATGAAAAACGTTTCTGTTTTAACAATGTGTTTACACAGATTATTGTAGAAATGGAAAACACATGAAATGCATGTGTTCCAAATAACAATCTATTATTTCCACTCTAAAACTGCAGCACTTCACTCCTAGATAATCAATCAAGGCTTGAGCTGGGAGAACATTGTGCATGTTCTGCAGCGGTGGGGGGATGGGATACCAGGCTGCTTGCTGCTTGTCTTTATCGGCACATTTACAGGACAAAAGACGCTGACAGAGAGGTGCGAACATATTTAAGGTGGGCCAGATCTATGACTTTTTTCGTAGGCTCTGGTAATTCTAGTGTTAAACAGTTCTATTTTGGACTCTAACCTGTACACATTGTACACAAATTTAAGCCTTTTGCAGCCAGGGAAACTATACCAAACCTTCGTTGTGTGTCCAGCTATTTCTTTCACAGCATGTATATATATATAACACTCACGGACTGAAGGAATTGATAATGGATATATTTTAAGTATTAGACTTGTGGGTGTAGCCTTTGCAGTGCAAGATTTCTCTGCTCTTCACTACACACCTTTTAAGAGGTTTTAATGAGTTGCAAGAGTATAGTGAAACTGACCAATTAGACAAAGCCAAATTGACCAATCAGAGTGACCAGAGCAACCGGACACACACAGACATTAGTGTTTTATTATTAGGCCGAACTTTTGGGGGCTCAATATCTTTCTCAGATAACAGATTCTAATTAAATTAAATTCTTAGTCATCAGGCACCGCCGTGAGTGGCAGCCTTTCCAGCAGCTCCATGTACGACTTTATATTTCTACCTTTTTCTCTATCTCTATGATCACTTCTACCACTTTCTTTTATGCAATTTCGTTTCCTGGACACATTTTACTACTTGGACATGGTATTTTACACGCCAAGACTCGTCTATTCAGGTAGTCAACTTCTAGCGCTGAGAACAAAGGCCCGTGCTGATGTGGTTCCATATTTACCTGACGAGGTAAGAAGACGGTATTGTGGCAGCAGAGCCAGCGCTAAGCTAAAGGCTAAGCAGCTAGCGAGGAAGTGGCGATACAAGCCTTCGGTGCCTTCTGTGATCCTGGGAAATGTGAACTCACTACCAAATAAAATCGATGAACTGCCTGCGCTGGTGAAAAATGACAGGACCTACAAAGAATGCAGTTTGTTGTGTTTTTACGAAACGTGGCTAATGACTAGCATCCCAGATGCTAACGTGGAGCTACCTGGGTTTAGCACATTTAGAGCGGACAGAGACGCAAATACCTGCGGGAAGCAGAAAGGAGGAGGACTCGCTTTCTATGTGAACACAAGGTGGTGCAACTCTGGACATGTAAACGTTAAAATCTCCACTTGCTGCAGGGACATCGAACTGTTGGCCATAAGTCTGTGTTCCTATTACTTACCCAGAGAGTTTGGACATGTCATTGTTGTTATTGTTTACATCCCTCATCGTACGGACATGGAGATAGTGGGTGACATCATCCACTCCGCTGTTGCTAATCTACAAACACAGCACCCCGAGACACTTGTGCTAATCTCTGTAGACTTTAACCATGTGACGCTGGTCAAAACATTACCTGCCTTCTCCCAGTTTGTGGATTGTAACACCCGGGGAAATAGGACTATTGACCTACTGTATGCAAATGTTAAAGACGCATACAGCCCCACCCTGCTACCTGCACTTGGGAAAGCAGATCATAACCTGGTTCTGCTTCAGTCTTACTACAAACCAAGAGTGAGGGAGCTACCTACAATCACACGCTTATTCAGAAAGTGGACCCCTGAGGCAGAGCAGGCTCTGAGGGACTGCTTTGGAACTACGGACAGGGATATCCTGCAGGGGCCACATAGTGAGAACATTGAGAAGGTTTTTGACTGCACTACTGCAATACATCAACTTCTGCATGGACATTGTTGTTCCAGTAAGAACAGTACGCTGCTATGCTAACAAAAAGCCATGGATTACAAGTGACATCAAGGGCCTTTTGAACCAGAAAAAAAGGGCCTTTAAAGGCGGTGATCAGCATGAGCTCAAGCGCGTGTAGAAGGAACTCCGAGTCCAGCTCAGGTCGGCGAAGGAGCAGTACAGGAGGAAGCTGGAGCAAAAGTTGTAGAATAACAGCATGAACGAAGTATGGGATGGGATGAAGATCATCACTGGCTACAGCTCGAAGCGGGGTGCCACGATCGAGAGAGACATGGAGAGAGCAAACCAGATGAACAACTTCTTTAACAGGTTTGACCACCCTAACCCACTCTCACCTCAGAGTACTGCATCCTCCACCCATCCTTCTGCTGATACCAGCATAGGAGAGATTTTCCCTCCACCCACAGTTACAGCAGCCCAGGTAAGTAGAGAGCTGAGGAGACTTCGTGCCAGCAAAGCAGTGGGTCCAGATAGAGTGTTGCCATGACTGCTGAAGGCCTGTGTGTTGGAGCTGAGGAGTCCTCTACAGCGCATCTTCAACCTGTGCCTGGAACAGGGGAGAGTCCCGAGGCTTTGGAAAATATCTTGCATCACCCCAGTCCCAAAGGTATCACGTCCTAGTGAGCTGAATGACTTCCGCCTGTCGCTCTGACATCACATGTGATGAAGACCATGGAGCGGCTGCTGCTTCACCACCTGAGGCCACAGGTCCGCCACGCCCTCGACCCTCTGCAGTTCGCATACCAGGAGAAGGTGGGAGCAGAGGATGCCATCATCTACTGTATATGCTACACCGATCCCTCTCCCACTTGGATAGAGGCAGTGGTGCTGTAAGAATTATGTTTCTGGACTTCTCTAGTGCCTTCAACACCATCCAACCTCTGCTCCTTATGGACAAGCTGACAGAGATTGGAGTAGATGTATACCTGATGGCATGGATCGTGGACTATCTTACAAACAGACCTCAGTATGTGCATCTCGGGAACTGCAGGTCTGACATTGTGGTCAGCAGCACAGGAGCACCGCAGGGGACTGTACTTTCTCCGGTCCTGTTCAGCCTATATATATCAGACTTCCAATACAACTCGGAGTTCTGCCACGTGAAAAAGTTTGCTAACAACACTGCTATTGTGGGCTGCATGAGAAATGGGCAGGAGGAGGAGTATAGGAACCTAATCAAGGACTTTGTTAAATGGTGCGACTAAAACCACCTATACCTGTACACAAGCAAAACCAAGGAGCTGGTGGTGGATTTTAGAAGGCCCAGGCTTCTCATGGACCCTGTGAGGGTCAGAGGTGACTGTGTGCAGAGGGTACAGAAGTATAAATACCTGGGAGTGCAGCTGGATGATAAATTGGACTGGACTGCCAATACTGATGCTCTGTGCAAGAGAGGACAGAGCCAACTATACTTCCTTAGAAGGCTGGTGTCCTTCAACACCTGCAATAAGATGCTGCATATGTTCTATTAGACGGTTGTGGCGAGCTCCCACTTCTATGAGGTGGTGTGCTGGGAAGGCAGCATAAAGAAGAGGGACACCTCACGCCTGGACAAACTGGTGAGAAAGGCAGGCTGTATTGTAGGCACATAGCTGGACAGTTTGACATCTGTGACAGAGCGACAGGCACTGAGCAGGCTCCTGCCAATCATGGAGAAACCAATGCATCCACTGAAAAGTATCATCTCCAGGCAGAGGAGCAGCTTCAGCGACAGACTGCTGTCACTGTCCTGCTCCACTGACAGACTGAGGAGATCGCCCCCCCCCCCCCCCCACACTATGTGACTCTTCAGTTCCATCCAGGGGGTTAAACGTTAACATTATACAAGATTATAGACTGTTATACCTGCCTCGCACTGTCCACCTTTCATTTTTTAACTTGCACCTCATTTTTATCACTCTTTAATTAATATTGTTTTTATTGTTTATATCATTATGCTGCTGCTGGAGTATATGAATTTCCCCGTGGGGATTAATAAAGTATCTATCTATCTATCTATCTATCTATCTATCTATCTATCTATCTATCTAAAACAATGTAAAAATGGCATTGATTAATGTATTTTTGTTGGTTGCGCATGGTCTATGACTAACTGTAGTTCAGATTTCTTAAACGTAACATTTTTTGATAATGTACCTGACAGAAAGTTAAAATACATGTTGAAGTCTCAAGGTAAAATTGCTATTTGCTTCAGATGATAATGGTATTTATTGTGTCAGAGAATGATTGAATTATAATGTTCAGATAATGTAGCCGTGAGGTTTTTGTGTAACATACAGTACCTATATAAAGTGTCTTCACCCCATTAGAAATTTTATTGTTACGTAACATTGAATCACAGTGGATTAGATTTGGCTTTTTTAACAATGAGCAGTAGAAAAACACACTCTTATATCAAAGTGAAAACAGATCTCTGCAAAGTCATCTACTGTAGATTATACAGTGATCTTACAAATATTGACCCTGTTTAATATGAAACATTTGAATCATCACTGGTGCAGCCAATTGTTTTTTTTTTAGAAGTCACATAATTAGTTAAATGGTGGTCACCTGTCTGTATTCAAGGGAGATTTAATTGATAACATAAATGCATCTTATTTGGAAGGTGACTCAGTATTATGGCCTCACATCTGGAGTGTTCTTTTGTATATATTATGTACAACTACCGGTAAGTGAAAAGCACATGTCAGGGATAGGATACAAGAAAATATCCAAGTCACTTAATATCCCCTGAAGTCCTGTTAAAACAATTATAAAGAAGTGGGCAGAGTATGGCACAGCTGTTAATCTGCCTAAAGCTGTCTATCCATAAAAACTGAGTAATTATGCAAAAAAAAAAAAGACTAGTAAGGGAGGCAACCAAAAGACCTGTAAGAACTCTGAAGAAATAACAAGCTGCAGTGGCTAAGATTAGAAAGACTGTGTATGGACGACTGGCAAAGAAAAAGCCAATGTTAAAAAAATGTACAATATCTCAGCTGGAGTTTGCCAGAAGACACATGGGAGACTATGAAGTCAGCTGCTAGAAGGTTCCACAGTCTGACAAGACCAAAATTGAGCTTTTCAGTCCCATGAAATTAAATGCCATGTTAAATACTGCACCTTATCAAAAACACACCATTCCCATAGTGGTGGTGGTGATACAATCATGGTGTGAGTTGGCTTCACTGCAGCAGTTCCTGGAGGGTGTGTGAAATAGGGGGTGAAATGAATGCAGCAATACAGAGAGAAATCCTGGAGGAAAACCTGACTCATTCCTCAGGAAACCACACCTTGGGAGACGATTTGTTTCCAGCTAGAAGAAGACCCCATGCAAAAAGCTAAAGCTACAGTACACAGCAATGGCTTAAAGCAACAAAGTTAATGTCATGCAGTGGCCAAGTCACAGTCTACATCTCAATCGAATTGAGAATTTATTCCTGGACTTGAAAAAGGCTGTTTACTTACAATCTCCATGCAACCTGACTGAGCTTATTTTGCAAAGAAAGATGGGGAAAATTTTCAGTGTTCAGATGTGCAAAGCTGATAGAGACCTGTCCACAAGGACTCAAGGCTGTCATGGCTGCTGAAGGTGTCTACTAAATACTAAGTGATAAATGTCAAAAAAGACAGGTGAACTCCATTGTGATTCAATATTGTATAGTAATACTTTTATAGGTACGGTATGTCTTCTGTACCATTGTAAACAGAACTGTACGCAGTATTTAAGATACAGTGCCACTTGTGGATTATATAGAGTTATTATTTATATTCAAAAGTTCTTTGGTTCTCATAATCTAACCTTTTATTAATCTATTTGTAATGTGCTTACACACATTGCCTGAAGGGTGAGAATGAAATGCCAATATAAACCCTGATATTCTTTTTGAAGTCTAATTCCAGTTCATTTACGTTTTCCATCTTTTATATAGTGTTTATCTATATACCTGTATATAAAAGCCAAATACCACTGACTCACTCATCACAAAATCTCCCGAACTATGAGGACTTGGGACTTGAAATTTGGAATGTAGGTTACCCTTGGCACATAGGTGCTCGCTAAGAAACGGTTTTAAAAATTTTGTGGTCCAAGCACATTCTTTCGGTATGTCTGTCTGCTTTTCAAGAGAGAATTACTTAACGCATTTAGATCTGGTTGTTTTCTATAATTTACTTGAACTTTCCAGTTGATTTTGTGACTTCTCTCATCGCGCTAAGTACCATAGTTCGCTTGCGGTACCGACGTATTTATGCAAATCCAAGAGAGTGGCTGTGGTCCGAGAGTAGGGGGGGTGGGGCCTTCCTCATTCACTCGCCAGCCTCTGTTCGAGTTAGTATACGTCTCACCATGTGCTGGAGTGCACCTTGCCTCTGCTTAGCTAGTGATACCTGTTTGTTCAACAGACATTTTCATCTACAGGTTGTTAAGGAGTAACAATTGACATTTTTGAGATGGAGATCAGAGTTCCATGTGTTTTAGAAGGTAGCTGCTGATTGCCAGAGATATCACGGCCATGTTCCTTTTTCCCCACGCGGGGAACGCTCTCCCGTCAGAGCTGAACACGATCAGATATAGTGCCAACATTTATTAAAGTTTGTCCTGTTTCATTACTATGTGGGCGCAGCCATGGGGTAGAGCTAGTAATTTTATATTTGCATGTCATTTTGTGTTTTCATTAGATTGTACTGTAGTTATGGTAGTCTGAGCTTGTACATGAAAGTCACCTTTATAATGCTGAATTTGATTTCATATTAATTTGCTGAAAAATGACATTAGGCATTTATACTAAAAAAGAATTTATGATTTAAAACAATATAGATGACCATCATAACTTAAAGAGCTCCATACCTTGATGTTCCTTGCCCTGACAGTATGCCTTCCAAACAAGTCACTATCTTAAATTGTTGCAAAGGTTGTGTTTTTGTGTGGTTTTGAAAGTCAACATTTTACAATAAGAGGCCTGGCTTATTAATTAAGGTGACATGAAGCCAGTCCATGGCAGTGCAGGATGGTTGAACCTAACACAGGTTTAGATGCAGTTGATCATAGCGTATAGGCAATAATGAGTCTAAAATATGCCATAAATGAAGTTGCATCTCTGGAAATTAAAATTATTGGCCTGTGTTTCAAGTCATTCCCAGTGATCCACTGAGATAATCCCAAGTTTGTATTTGGTGGAAAGGAGTGATGCAGATGCTTTCACACTTTGTTACCTGATCTCCCATTCCTCCCATTGCTTTTGTTCCTCAAAGCCCTGATTGGCAGAAATAAATGAATATCGCATCCTCATGGGCAACATGTGTAAAATACCAGTCTTGTGAAGACCAAAGTTTCAGTTTTTATCACAATGTGTTAATTTATTTTGCTGCTATCAAAGTTCTTAGGCTGTAGTAACAGTGTCCCAAAGTCCAACTGATCCGACTCTGCCAAATTATTGTCTTTGCATTTTGAGTCTAATATATGCTCTGTTATGACAAACATGAGTGTAGATCTCTTAGCTTTGATGCAAGCAGCATACTTCTACTTGGTACATAAGTTGTTTGTTCCTACTTTACAAAAGACTGAATAGCTCATGTTTACAGTCTTTATCATCACATGTAACTTCTGAATTCCACTACATATTTTAACACAAAGTACAAAAAATGCATATATTCTCCTCTTAAAATTTCTTTCCTTGGTGCCTGTCATTTGGCAGTTTTTATGCTGTGTAGTTTACATGAAGTCTTGTTTTCTCTCCTGACACTGTTTACTATACTGCTGAAGGTTAAAAGACACTGCAGTGCAAGAACTGATTTTCAAGCTGCCTTTATATCTTATACAGGTAGGTGTTTTAAGTAGGACAGCATCCGCATGCATCTGCAAATGGAAAACAATGCTTTAAACTGAAAAATACAAAATAGAAATTTGTCTTTTCAAATGTTGAGCTTTCCTTTGTGGTCTGTGGCCGGCCATTCATCCCAGCCAATACCCCCAGGCCGCCAGTTGGAGCCCTCCCTGCAGCAAGAAGGTGCCCCGAATGCCAGCAGGGAATTATGGACAATGGAGTTTTTATCTATAGCCCTGCTGGATACCACAGGGACCGCTAGAAGGCACTGCAGGGAGGAACAATGATGGTTTTCCCTACAACCCGGAAGTGCGTCCGAGTCACATGGACAAAGGGAATGACGTGCTTCCGGGTTGAAGAAGAGGAGTTTTTATCTGACCCGGAAGTGCTAGGAAGTCACATGGACTGCAGGTTCAGACTGTTAAAGGATTGTGGGAGATCCCAGACGTTGAGCTGTGCTGGGTGGCAGGGTGGCAACACGTCTGGGAGTGGAGGATTGCGTATTATTGATTATTGTTTATTGTTTTATGAGTATTGTGGAGAGAAGGGTGCTTTGTGCACATTATTTTCCAAATTATTGGACTTTTATCTGGTGTCTGGCGACTGATCTGAGGGTTCAAGGGGACGACAGCGTCCCCGCTCTGTCACACCTTAATTATATGTGATAGTGGAGGACTAACAGAATATACAGAGATGAAGAAGGGAACATATGGTGGATGGAGACAACACCAGCCATAAGAAATCACTAGAATGGAAAGTTAATGTGGTTGGGGAAGATACCACAGGAAAACATCTCATCTGTAGCTCAATATTGATGAGTGTGAACCCCAAGTTTATTAAGCAGGAGTTCAACTTGCCAGGGTTGGTGGTGGGCTTCCCAAAAATAACAAATAACACTCAAATAAACCCAAATTCTACTCAAAAAACCCTGATAACATATACCTCAATAAAGCAGTTTTAAAATAAATAACATTTTACTGATTTATTGATAGGTACTACAACTGTTACAAATGAATGTTACTTACTTTTGATTTTACTCCTCATCAGAATCTTCATAGATTGTTACCATTTCATTTGAAATCTTTGCATTCTTGTGTCTTTCAGAATATCTTTGGTATACTGCTCCATCCTGAAGATCTCCTTGTAATTCTTTTTTAGCTTCCGAGTTGTACAAGTGTTATTATGTTTTTTTATTCCTTGCTCTGTCTTTAGTAGCTTCTGCTTTTAAGTTATTTGTGTTCTTTGTTTTAACACATTTTGTTTGACAAAAAAAAAATCTCTCTAAACAACCCGAGAAGTGGGACAGAACTTCTAGAAAGTTTGTCATATAATTTGATAGTTTTTGTGGTTCATCAAGACATAACGTTTTTCTTTTTTTTTCTTCAGCAACTCTTCACTCATCATTGCTAATAAGGATGCAAATTCCAGTCCTCAAGTGTACTAATGATTTGGAACTTGGGAGCATGCATGCACATTGCAGTCAAAGACAAACTAACTGTGCTGCTAGTCAGTGAGGCACTCTGTTGCTTAAAACATGTTGGTGTCGCTAGTTTTAGGGGAAGGCAGGTGCATCAGCCAGTTAATCAGGTGACCAGGATTTCCTTTCCTGCTGCTCTGCAGCCAAACTGGGGTTAAAGTTAGTGAGTAGGAATGACAAGTACAAGCAACACTTAGAGGAAGGAATGCATGCCAGCCATCAGAGACGCTGCTGCCAGCCATTGTGGTGACCGCCACTCCAGTGCCGGTCTTGCCACCAAGACTCTCTGTTCTATGAACTGCAAACGATTTCAGTATGTATATTAATAACATATGTTCACAGTCTGTAGCAGCCTCATTCAATGTCAACATACATACAGTATAATGCCTTAGTCAATGGGTGGGCCTCTCTGGCAGTGTCTTAAATTGGTTTGAATCCTACCTGGGAGGGAGAAAATTCTTTGTGAGTTGTGGTAATCAAATCTCAAAGACACATGATATCCGATATGGTGTTCCACAAGGCTCTATCCTGGGTCCGCTGCTCTTCTCAATCTACATGCTTCCATTAGGTCAGATTATCTCAGGGCACAACGTGAGCTACCACAGCTATGCTGATGACACACAGCTGTACTTAACAATAGCACCTGATGACCCCGATTCTCTCGATTCACTAACACAATGTCTTACTTGTATTTCTGAATGGAGGAATAGTAATTTTCTCAAGCTAAGTAAAGAGAAAAATGATATTTTAGTGTTTGGCAATAATGGATACAATGAGGTTATCAGAAATAAACTTGATGCATTAGGATTAAAAGTCAAGACGGAAGTAAAAAACTTAGGGGTAACTGTTGACTCTGACCTGAATTTTAAATCGCATGTTAATCAGATCACTAGGACAGAATTTTTTCACTTAAGAAACATAGCAAAAGTTAGACCTTTTATATTATTGAAAGATGCTAAGAAATTAGTTCACGCTTTTGTTTTCAGTCGACTAGATTACTGTAACGTAATCCTCACAGGAATACCCAAAAAAGACATAAATCATTTGCAACGAGTGCAGAATGCAGCTGCTAGAATCCTAACTAGGAAAAGAAAATCCGAGCACATTTCTCCAGTTTTGATGTCACTACACTGGTTGCCTGTGTCATTCAGGATTGACTTTAAAATTCTGCTTATGGTTTATAAAGCCTTAAATAATCGCGCTCCATCTTATATATCGGAATGTCTGACAACCTTTATTCCAAATCGTAACCTTAGATCCTCAAATGAGTGTCTCCTTAGAATTCCAAAAGCTAAACTTAAAAGAAGTGGTGAGGCGGCCTTCTGCTGTTATGCACCTAAAATCTGGAATAGCCTGCCAATAGGAATTCGCCAGGCTGATACAGTAGAGCACTTTAAAACACTGCTGAAAACACATTACTTTAACATGGCCTTCTCATAACTTCACTTTAATTTAATACTGATACTCTGTATGTTCATCATAATAACTATTCATGGTGGCTTTAAAATCCGTACTGACCCGTGCTCTCTCTTCTGTTTCTTATTCCGGTTTCTTTGTGGTGGCGACCTGCGTCACCACCATCTACTCAAAGCATCATGATGCTCCAACATTGATGGACTAAAAGCCTGAAGTCTGCATGACCATCATCATCAAGCCCTTCCATGAGAACCCCAAATCCAAAGAGGACTGTTTCATTTATGTTAGGTAGATTGCCCAGAGGGGATGGGCGGTCTCATGGTCTTGAATTCCTGCAGATTTTATTTTTTTCTCCAGCCGTCTGGAGTTTTTTTTGTTTTTTCTGTCCTTCCTGGCCATTGGACCTTACTCTTATTCTATGTTAATTAATGTTGACTTATTTTAAATTTCTTACTATGTCTTTTATTTTTCTATTCTTTATGTAAAGCACTTTGAGCTACATTTTTTGTATGAAAATGTGCTTTATAAATAAATGCTGTTGTTGTTGTTCTAATGTAATGTAGAGAAAAACTTCATTCATTTTAAATCCAGACCGAGGTTTAAACACCCAGCACTGGCAACCCTGACTATTACTTTGACAGTGCTTCTTCTTGTGCAATTCAAGCATTCAAAATGTTCAGTATTTCGCATCACATTTAGTACATAAGCTTGGTAACCTTCAGCATGGTTCTTTTACACTTGGTTTTGCTTTATTTTTGTCAGCACTATGGAGATTTGTGCTTGTAAGGAACTAGTCTAAGTAAGAAGAAACTTATTCTGTCCATGAAGGTGAATGAAGTAAACAATTGTTGGTTTGACCAAAAGTTCCTAACAGTAATTCCAGCTCCATGCAGTAGTTATATAATGATCTATATTGCCACTTTCTTTTTAATTTTAACATTTCCCTGTTACTTCAAATGGACCTAGATGATCAGTGGAACTGTTTTACATCTCAAAGAGTTTACAGGTTTGTTTTTTTAATTTTATATCATGCTGGATGTGGTAGAAAGCAGTCTGGAGCCTGTTCTGCTTAAGAAGTCTTCCTTATGGGATCTGTTATTGGAAAGAAATAATAAATGGTGACCTACCAAATGCAACATCATGTGTAAATTTAAATTTTCAATTTTGAGTTTGATAATAATGTGTTTCAAGCTACATGCTTGGTTTTTTCTAATTGTTATACTTTTGCTGGATAGATATTGGTTTTGATACAGTATGAATTCTGAACAGTCATTTTGCTTTGAAGAAAGGATACAATAAGTTGTCCACTAAATAATTAATTAGCAATATACTGAAGGCAAGTAATGGTATTTATGTATAACTGGAGATGATATTGTGTCATATTAAGATCATTTCTAACAAAAGTGATTTCACATGCAACTGATAAATTTGTGCTTGGTGCTATATGGATCACTGGCTAAAATACAGGACTTTCATATTCAAATCCAGACACACTAGTTGAGTGTTAGTATTTTCACACAAATAAGTACTGATGAATTTACCTAAAGAAGTAACTGTTGGCTGTAGATAGCCTACCATGTCTATGACTTTGGCAAAGTGGACCTTGATCTGTAATACATTTGAGTATGACTGCCAAAAACAATAATAATGAACAGCTGACAAGACACAAGTGTAAGGGGTGTACTGGTGTACTTGTGGTATAATTTTGAGAGTGGGTTAAGATTAAGGTTTTCATTTGTGGCAATTCCTAAATCATCCTAGTTGTTCATCTTTTATGCATCATACATTATTCAGCTTGGAATTCTCCTTGTAATATTGGATGCAGTGTTGTTTCATTTTACGAGTGAACATTCTGGGCACCCAACATGTACAGACTTCGCTTGTGTTTAATTATTCATTTAGGGTAACTAATCGTTATACTGTATATCTGCTATCTCACACAACATCACTGCTCAAGTCTCATTTAAAATTTGCTTGACAGTGGCAAAATTTTCATATGTTGTCAATATTGAAGGCTGACCTTGGAATTCTGTAGCCTGTCCCTTAACTGTATGGATCCATGTTAACAAGATGAAAATTAATTCTTTAGCAGTCAAACCTCAATGATAACACAGTCCATGATTTTATGATTGTCAGCATCCATTTATACTTGCTTCTGCAACATAAACTATAAACCACAAAGCTATAAACTTGACACAGATGTATTTAAGGACACAAGTTGATCTTTGGATGATTAACAATGAATGTTTTAAGTTTTTATCACTCCTTATGCATAGTCTTACAACTACTATAATAAAAACATACTTTTCAGATATCAAATTTATTTACCTTTTTACCTGAAATGCATTTTTTATTTTTTCCCTAAATATCCATTGGTTCTGAATTGTTATTTTCTTTAGAGTACCATCACTGTAAATTACTTGTACTTTGTACAGTTTCCTGTCTATTCTTCCCTCCCTTTCTGAAGCTGCTTTTTACTATGTAAAGCTTTCAGATATATTATCTCTTAATACTGCATACCCATATGTTTTCATAAGAGAATGTATCTTATAACCTAATCATGAGTAAAATAATGAATTTCAATTACAGTATACTGCAGTTTATTTTAAAAATCCTATATTTGTTGCTGATGTTTGTTATATGTAAACATAATAACAAAATAATGCTAGCTTAGCTTATTTTTCAGTAAGTTAGAAATAGTATCATTTTTTCTAAGAAAGAAAATTAAATGATTTTCTTATCAAACAACACATCCATCATCTCTCTCCATCTGTTGGCCTGGTTACAGTGGCAACATTCTTAGTTGGACTGAACAGCCATCTTATCTTAAGCAACAGTATCCTGCTACATCTGGGAAATTCCCAGGCAAACAATCTGAGAAATATCATCCTTTAGGCATGTACTAGGCCTAACCCACCCACAGGGGATGCACAAACCAGTGTGTTTCTTTGTGCCGGTCCCAAGCCCAGATAAATTGGGAGGGTTACGTCAGGAAAGGCATTCGGTGTAAAACTTTGCCAAATCAATATGCGGACAACAATACAAATTTCCATACCGGATCAGTCGAGCCCCAGGTTAACAATGACCGCCACCAGTACTGTTAGCCAACAGGGTGCTGGTGGAAATTGGGCTACTGTTGGCTGAAGAAGGTGAAGGAGAAGAAGAGGAGGGAGACGTGGCTGGAGGCAGGAGGAGAGGAGGAAGGTAAAGAGAGTGGAACTGATGGTAGGAACTTTGAATGTTGGCAGTATGATTGGTAAGGGGAGAGAGTTAGCAGATATGATGGAGAGAAGGAAGGTTGATATATTGTGCATGCAAGAGACTAAATGGAAGGGGAGTAAGGCCAGGTGGATTGGAGGTGGATTCAAATTGTTCTATCTTGGTGTGGATAGGAGGAGAAATGGAGTAGGGGTTATTCTGAAAGAACAGTATGTCAAGAGTGTTTTGGAAGTGAAAAGAGTGTCAGACAGAGTAATGATTATGAAGCTGGAAATTGGAGGTGTGATGATGAATGTTGTTAGCGCATATGCACCGCAAGTTGGGTGTGCAATGAATGAGAAAGAAGATTTTTGGAGTATGTTGGATGAAGTGATGAACAGCATACCCAAGGGACAGAAAGTGGTGATTGGAGTGGATTTCAGTAGGCATGTTGGTGAAGGGAACAGTGGAGACGAGGAGGTGATGGGTAAGTATGGTGTCAAGGAGAGGAATGAAGAAGGTCAGAGGATAGTGGATTTTGCCAAAAGGATGGACATGGATATGGTGAATATGTATTTTAAGAAGAGGGAGGAACATAGGGTGACATACAAGAGTGGAGGAAAATGCACACAGGTAGATTACATACTATGCAGAAAAGTCAATCTGAAGGAGATTGAAGACTGCAAAGTAGTGGCAGGGGAAAGTGTAGTTAAGCAGCATAGGATGGTGGTCTGTAGGATGACGTTGGAGATCAAGAAGACGAAGAGAATAAGGGCAGAGCCAAGGATCAAATGGTGGAAGTTGAAAAAGGAAGACTGCAAGGTTGAGTTTAGGGAGAAGATGAGACAGGCACTGGGTGGCAGTGAAGAGTTACCAGACAGTTGGGAAACTACAGCAGATGTAGTAAGGGTGACAGCAAGAAGGGTGCTTGGCATGACATCTGGACAGAGGAAGGAGGAAAAGGAAACCTGGTGGTGGAATAAGGAAATACAGGAGAGTATACAGAGGAAGAGGATGGCAGAGAAGAAGTAGTCAGAGAGATGCAGAAAGTAGACAAGAGTACAAGGAGATAAACCGCAGGGTGAAGAGAGAGGTGGCGAAGGCTAAAGAAAAAGTGTATGATGAGTTGTATGAGAGGTTGGACACTAAAGAGGGAGAAAAGGACCTGTACCGATTGGATAGACAGAGGGACCGAGCTGGGAAAGATGTGCAGCAGATTAGGGTAATAAAGGATAAAGATGGAAACGTACTCACAAGCGAGGAGAGTGTGTTCAGAAGATGGAAGGAGTACTTTGAAAGGCTTATGAATGAAGAGAATGAGAGAGAGAGGAGGTTGGATGATGTGGAGATAGTGAATCAGGAAGTGCAACGGATTACCAAGGAGGAAGTAAGGACAGCTATGGAGAGGATGAAGAATGGAAAAGCCGTTGGTCCAGATGACATACCTGTGGAAGCATGGAGATGTCTAGGAGAGATGACATAGGATTTTTTAACCAGACTATTTAATGGAATCTTGGAAAGTGAGAAGATGCATGAGGAGTGGAGAAGAAGTGTACTGGTGCCGATATTTAAGAATATGGGGGATGTGGAGGACTGTAGTAACTACAGGGGAATAAAATTGATGAGCCACAGCATGAAGTTATGGGAAAGAGTAGTGGAAGCTAGGTTAAGAAGTGAGGTGATGATTAGTGAGCAGCAGTATGGTTTCATGTCAAGAAAGAGCACCACAGATGTGATGTTTGCTCTGAGGGTGTTGATGGAGAAGTATAGAGAAAACCAGAAGGAGTTGCATTGCGTCTTTGTGTATCTGGAGAAAGCATATGACAGGGTGCCTCGACAGGAGTTGTGGTTTTGTATGAGAAAGTCGGGAGTGGCAGAGAAGTATGTAACAGTTGTACAGGATGTGTATGAGAGAAGTGTGACTGTGGTGAGGTCTTCTGTAGGAGCGACGGATGCATTCAAGGTGGAGGTAGGATTACATCAGGGATCAGCTCTGAGTCCTTTCTTAATTGCAATGGTGATGGACAGGTTGACAAACAAGATTAGACAGGAGTCCCCGTGGACTATGATGTTTGCCGATTACATTGTGATCTGCAGTGATAGTAGTGAGAAGGTTGAGGAGACCCTGGAGAAGTGGAGATATGCTCTAGAGATGAGATGAATGAAGGTCAGTAGAATGGTGAGGATGCAAGGAGTAGAGTTGGCGAAGGTGGATGGGTTTAAATACTTGGGATCAACAGTACAGAGTAATGGGGATTGTGGAAGAGAGGTGAAAAAGAGAGTGCAGGCAGGGTGGAAGAGTGTCAGGAGTGACTTGTGACAGACGGATATCAGCAAGAATGAAAGGGAAGGTCTACAGGACGGTAGTGAGACCGGCTATGTTATATGGATTGGAGACGGTGGTACTGACCAGACAGCAGGAGACAGAGCTTGAGGTGGCAGAGTTAAAGATGCTAATATTTGCATTGGGGGTGATGAGGATGGAAAGAAGATGATCCGCTGTGGCGACCCCTAACGGGAACAGCCGAAAGAAGAAGAAGAGGCATGTGCTAGGCCTCCTTTGAGTCCTCTCCCAATAAGCTATACATGTTATGTTATTTACTACTTGTTCAAACCAACTCAGCTGGCTTCTTTTGATCCAGAGAAGCACTAATTCTACACCAACATTTTTCTACATTGCTGATTATTAGTGTTGATCCATGACGTTTGCTGAAGTATTTTTACATCAAATATGCTGTGTTTGCAAGTGATGTTGTTCACTAAAGATTTTCCTGAAAATTTGTCATGCATCTGGCTTAGACAAACGTTATTTTTTTATTATTTTCCCAGTATTCCATGATACTTTATAGTGCCTGTGTGACATCACAGAACTGTAGCAGCCTTGCATATTCATTCATGCATGCCTACTGTAAAATCATTGCCATTCTGCTTTGCGCATGTGTATTGTCCTGACCAGAACAAAACTTCAGATTTCCACCCTATATGCGTGTGTTTTGAACTTTGATACTAAAATATCCAGATTACCTTATTTATTTGTTCTTATCTTCAAATAATGCACTCTTCCAAGTGTATTATCTGTGCTCATTCACAATAAAGTATTTCTTAGTAAATATGCAGCATAAATGAAAGTAAATTGTACTTAACTTTAATTTACACCCTTCCTAGTACTTAAAATACAACAGATTGATTGCATTATTCACAAATAGTGTTGATCTTTGAAATTTACCAAAGAGTTTTTCACAGATTTAGCAAAGAGTTTTTTATGCTGTTTTCACCAGTGACTTTGTTCACCAGATATTTTCCTGGAAATTCGTCTTGCAGCTGGCTTAGAGAAAGATTTTTTTCCAGCACCCCATGATGCTTTGCAAGGCCAGTGTGTCAAAGTTGTAGCAGCCGTGCACAGAATTCTCATAAATGTCCACTGCAAGATTGCTCCCTGATCTGTTCTGTGCATGCTTGACGTCACAAACCTTACCAGCCAGATTTGTACTTGATTGCATTTAAAGAAAAAAAACAAATCTGCAGTATTTTTTATTTTAGAGGTGCATTAGCTGACATAAAGGAACAAGTTAGAAGGAAAAGGAAAAGTTAGAAGACACAAGAGACCCTGTGAAATAATAACAAAAGTTTCAATATTATTTACAAGGTGTTTCTTTCTTCTTGATGGAAGGAAAAAGTATTACCGTATATACTCACGTATAAGTCAGGTGTTGAAACCCGAAAAAACGATCATAAAATCAGACCCCGACTTATACACCCGTTCAAAAATGCGAAGCTTAAATTTGCCTCCTCCAATCTTGCATCAGTTTGTCAGAGGCATTTTGTTGCAGCAGTGCAGTTACCAATTTCTTTCGCAATTTCAATGATGTTTAATTTAAAACCAGCATCATATTTTCTTCTGATTGAACGCTCCATCGTAGATAAGGGATGCTCTTACAATAAAGGTGTGTGAGGGTGTGAGATAAAAAACACAAATCAGTGCAAATGTTGCTTTGGAATAGTTCAGGTGTTACCGTGTGGTCACGTAGGCACAATACATAGAAAAAGAAGGCAGTGTGCTCTCTCAGACCATTTTCTTTTACTATTTAATATAGAAATAATGATAGAAAGCATTCACAAGAAGCATATTGTTAAAAAACGCTTCTTTGATTCATCTGTAGCTTCAAAATTTACAAACATTCTAAGCAATCAGTCCGGTTGTAGTGCTACCTACAATAGCGAGGATAATGTAAATATTAAGGTGGAAAAATTTTATACTAAGCTGAGAGCTGCTGCTGACATTGTCGCACCTGAAAAGACAGTTAAAAAATCTTCTAGCATTGTTATAACATGGAAGAGTGTATGATTTTTAATCAAAAAATTAATGATATTAGAAATAATATAGTATATCTCCCCAACACTGCGGATCTTTTTAAGCCCCAGTAGTCCATTATAAACAAATTAAATTCTTTCACCAGGATAGATTTACCTCATTTATATAAAATAATTTCTCAACTGAGACCCTTCACCTGCATCCTTGACCCAATATCAACAAGTTTTTTCAAAGAAGTATCAGGCGTGCTAATTGATAGTATTCTTGACATAGTAAACTCGTCATTAGATACGGGGGTCTTCCCAAACAGTCCTAAGACTGCTGTAGTTAAACCCCTTATCAAGAAAAATAATCTTGACTCCTCTGCTTTTGAAAATTTTAGACCCATTTCTAACCTGCCTTTCTTAAGTAAAATTCTAGAGAAGCCAGTCATTATGCAGCTAAATGACCACCTCAATAAACATGTTATTCTTCATAAGTTTCAGTCGGGTTTCAGAACAAATCACAGTACAGAAACTGTACTCGTTAAAGTAGTAAATGACTTGCGGGTAAATGCAGACAAAGGCCATTTATCTGTTCTCATCCTCTTAGATCTGAGTGCCACATTTGATACCATTGATCACAATATTCTTAGAAATCGCCTTAGTCAGTGGGTGGGCCTCTCTGGTAGTGTCCTAAATTGGTTTGAATCCTACCTGGCAGGGAGAAAATTCTTTGTTAGTTGTGGTAATTATACTTCATAGACACACAATATACTATATGGTGTTCAACAAGGCTCTATCGTGGGGCCGCTGCTATTTTCGATCTACATGGTTCCGTTAGGTCAGATTATCTCGGGGCATAACGTGAACTACTACAGCTATGCTGATGACACGCAACTGTATTTATCAATAGTACCTGATGACCCTGATTCTGCTGTTTCACTAACACAATGTCTTACTTGTGTTTCTGAGTGGATGAGTAGCAACTTTCTCTAGAAATAAAGTCGATGCATTAGGATTAAAAGTCAAGACGGAGGTAAAGAATTTAGAGGTAACTGTTGACTGTGACCTGAATTTTAAATCGCATATTAATCAGATTACTAGGACAGCATTTTTTTAGTTAAGAAATGTAGCAAAAGTTAGACCTCTTATATCATTGAAAGATGCTGAGAAATTAGTTCACGCTTTTGTTTTCAGTCGACTAGATTACTGTAATAAACTCCTCTCAGGACTACCCAAAAAATACATAAATCGACTGCAACTAGAGCAGAATGCAGCTACCAGAATTCTAACTAGGAAAAGAAAATCCAAGCACATTTCTCCAGTTTTGATGTCACTACACTGGTTACCTGTGTCATTCAGAATGGACTTTAAAATTCTGGTTATGGTTTACAAAGCCTTAAATAACTTGCTCCATCTTACAATATATATCGGAGTGTCTGATATCTTATTTTCCAAATCGTAACCTTAGATCTTCAAATTAGCGTCTGCTTAGAATTCCAAGAGCTAAACTTAAAAGAAGTGGTGAGGAGGCCTTCTGCTGTTATGCACCTAAAATCTGGAATAGCCTGACAATAAGAATTTGCCAAGCTGATACTGTGAAGCACTTTAAAAAACTGCTAAAAACACATTACTTTAACATGACCTTATCATAACTTCATTTTAATTTAATCCTGATAATCTCTGCATATTCACTTAATTATCATTACTATTAATGGTGGCTCCAAAATCTGTGCTAACCCCTACTCTCTCTTCTGTTCTTTTTCCGGTTTTCTGTAGTGGCAACCTGCGCCACCACCACCTAATCAAAGCACCATGATGTCCCTACATTGATGGATTAAAGGCCAGAAGTCCACGTGACCATCATCATTAAGTCCTTCCATAAGAACACTGAATACGAGGACTGATTTATGTTAGGTAAAATGCCTAGAGGGAACTGGGCAGTCTCATGGCCTGGAACCCCTACAGATTTTATTTTTTCTCCAGGCGTCTGGAGTTTTTTTGGGTTTTTTTTGTCCTCCCTGGCCATCGGACCTTACTTTTATTCTATGTTAATTAGTGTTCTCTGATTTTAATTCTTACTTTGTCTTTTTTCTCTTTCTTCAACATGTAAAGCACTTTGAGCTACACTATTTGTATGAAAATGTGCTATATTAATAAATGTTGCTGTTGTTGTTAGGAGACCCGGGTTTGCTTACCAGGTCCTCCCTGCGTGGAGTTTGCATGTTCTCCCCGTGTCTGCGTGGGTTTCCTCTGGGTACTCCGGTTTCCTCCCACAGTCCAAAGACATGCAGGTTAGGTGCATTGGAAATCCTAAATTGTCCCTAGTGTGTGCTTGGTGTGTGGGGGGGGGTGTGTGAGTGTCCTGCGTTGGGCTGGTGCCCTGCCCAGGGTTTGTTTCCTGCCTTGCGCCCCGTGACCCTGTAGTTAGGATATAACAGGTTGGATAATGGGTGGATGGATGTTGTTGTTGTGATTACTCTCTCTGGTGGGTGTTAGCATATCATAATCTCTTGGACCAATAGCATGAGTTTTCCATTTAACATTTAACTTATACGACCAACATTATAAAATATCAGAATTTATACAGTAAAATCGAGTCACAACTTATCCGTGGGAGAACTTATCCACGAGTATATATAGTAAGTATTTGCATATATACATGGGAATCAAAAAATCTTTTGAAGCTGTACCTGTGGAAACACCTTCAAACATTGGAACAAACCAGTCCCACACCACTGCTTAATTGCATGGCCAATGTGTACCCTAAGACTGGAACTCTGTAAGTGCAATGATTTGTTTTTTATTTACTTATTGCTAGTTTGTTCCCAATCGTTGTATTTTGTTTATTGTATTCGTTCCGTCTCCATCTTTTTTTGTTTTAGGCCCACTGGCTTGGTGGTTAGCACTGCTGCCTCACAGCATAAACCACATTTTTTACCACAATAAGCTGTCCAGCATACTTGACTTACATTTCCCTAGCTGTCAAGGACACATTGTAATCCTCACAAAACTAGTTCAGTTGCTCCTTCTCTGTTGACGTTGAATTTTGCAAGACTTGGCGAAGTTCCTGAACATTTCCATGACTTTACCAAACTCATGATGAAGCAAACTCTGATCATCTTATTCTACAGCAGGTGGTGCATTGGGTGGGCATGTGTAAAATCCATCCATCCATCATCCAATCCGCTATATCCTAACTACAGGGTCACGTGGGTCAGCTGGAGACAATCCCAGTCAACACAGGGTGCAAGGCAGGAAACAAACCCAGAGCAGGGCGCCAGCCCACCGCAGCCTGTGTAACATGACAGTTGAAGTATTTATTTATAAAAAAAAAGTCCTGGAACATTAGTGAGATTGCCACCTCTTATTACCTCAGGTATGCGGGTGCAACAAACATATACAGAAATTGAATTTCCTCTCCTTGTTCTTCCATTCTGGTTCTTTCAGATAATAACCAGCACAGGAGATCATAATTGAAGACATATATATAAACAGAAAAGTTTAGACCAAACTCCTACAATTCCCACTGCTTCATTTATCTATTTGTCAATCGTATGAGGGCATTTGCCTAAAATCATTACCCCAAATTTCATGAGATCCAATAACCGGCTCAACTTTCCCTTGAATCTGCACAGAGCATTCCACCCTAATAGATTGCTAGCATACCATTCTGAGCTATGATGAACCTTTTTTAAAAAAGGTAATGAACCACTTTTTTTTATTACTACATTTCATGAAGCTACTTTTAGGAAAACATGACTGTCTTGATTAAGCAACAAAACTCTGTGATGTTGCAAAAGTGTCAGCAATCAATATTTTTTATCAAATTTCCTTTTGCATCAGTATTGAAAATTTTCTGCTTATGGAATATCTTTCCCCTTGACATTATCCTCTCTTGTGAATATCTTATGTTACAGACCTGCTCACGTATTCTCTACCCACAGTCCTTTTTATTGATCCTTAGCCTACCTGTCTTCTTGTTTCTGGTTATTGTGCACTTACTTCATTCATTACAAATACTCTAATCAATCTCTTCTGTCTGGCTCAATTCACATTGTTTGTAAGTGGATCCTCTCCTAAAAAAGCCAATCCTTGACTCATGTGACTTGTCCTATTATTAGTCAGTTTGCTTTTCTGACAAAAGCCCTTTGCCTTAATAGATATTAACTTCTTGTATCCTTCTACTAGAGTCAATGAAATGTCACTGGCCTCCTACAGAATGCTGATTATTTCTCCTTTAGAGTGACTTTTTCTTTCATCACATTCTTTAAAACTACACTATCTTTAACATTCCCAATTAAGCCTTTAAGCTTTGTTACATTTATTTTTTTATTCTGAATGGACATGGACAAAGGTAAATAATACATAATAACTTTGAACAGGTACATATTTAAAACAATCTCTACATTTCGTCATCTGTAATACTTATTGAGATAAGCAATGGTAGGTTTTAAACTCATTTATTTTCTCAATTCACTTTTCTGTTCCAAGGCCTTTAGGAGCTGGTAACTGTCAAGGAAGCAATGGGTGCAATGCTAGGATCTGTTCTGACATGGATGCCAACTACTGTGCATTACTGAGGGACGAAAGAGGCTCACTAGATCTTGCTCTCTCGCACGCTAAGCTTAACACACACATTCTCATAGAGGACCAATGTGTACAGACACTTTATGAGTGGTGCTTGCACAGCCTGTCACTCCTTTAGAGATCAAGGTGGGGACTTACTAGCATAGGCTAGAACAGACCCAACAGCCATTCTGAAGACAATGGATTTTGTGTTTACTGTCATTTTCCAGTGGCATGTTACTTCTTTCTATTCTGTTCACATTTTGAGGTGTCCCTCCATAGCCACTAAGCCTGTGGGTGTGAAGTGGTAATCCACCCACACCAGGTGCCCTGTACTGACTTGACTATCTTAATTACCCAAGATGTGTAGACAATGTAGAGAAATGCAAAGCACTATTCAGTAAAATAGAGCAACAGTGATATTATATACAGTTTGTATATAAATCCCATGCCAATATACACCCTGGTCCTAAAGTCAGAATAGCTTCACACCAGTCAAATAAAAAAAATAATGCAACGTAAATAATAACATGTGAAAACTGAGTAGTATCAAAAGATCCATTTGTGCAAGGAAGATTTAGCATTGTCAGAGAGAGAGCTTGTCTTAATTTAGAATTTCGGCTGTTGCATGACTAGTGTGTCTGTCGTCCATATGGATGAATATTCTTTCTAGCCTCTGGCAAAAGGTCCTTTGTGCCATTTTACCATGTGGGTTTGCCTACTCTTGTGTTGTTATTCACATTTAATTAGCTAACTACTACTATTAATAATAAATAACTCAGCATAAAGGCTTCAATTATAAAATTATGTGCAAAACATCTTATCTTATTAAAAGTGTTTGTCATCCCACCTGACCTTTGTGTTATAAATTAGCTGGTCTTACCAAGCTAGGGGTTTCATGCGAGTTATAAACTGAAACAAAAAAAGTAAATATGGACATTTAGGCAAAACATTTGCAGATGTATATTCTGTCTTATAGTAAATCAAGCCATAATGCAGAGTCACAATAGCTATTGCTCTGTGTATAAAATATATGCAAGCAAAGTTTAAATTGATGGCAGAAAAAAAAATTCACAGTTCAATCATAGTCGACTGTAATATTTAGCACAGGTCATTGAAGTTTGCAACAAGAAAACAGGTCAATGTAGTTGTGAATAAAATGTCATAAAATAGTGATTTTTTTTCTCTCAAGCTCACACTGCGAAAGACACTTAAAAACATGGCTACTCTTACTACTTTCTGTTCCCATAACTCTACGAAGGCAGAAATGAAGGCAACTGACTCTCCTCCTTCCGGTTGAAGGACTATAAATTTGAGGCACTCCCAGAAAGCGTCTCATTTGGACATAGAGTAAGCCCATATACTGTATATTGTTACACACGTGCGAGTGGGAGACAGCTAAAGGGCCTGAATAATAATAGTTCCCTGTCAGACCATGGGGTGGCAAGCTGCACTGACTTTCTCTTTCAATCCTCTGTAGACTATCCACGCGAAATCCCGCACAGTCCCAGCCCCATGGATAACAACTCTTCCGGCCCCATGGATGACATCACTTCTAGTTGTGGCCCCATGGATGACATCACCTCCCGCCAAATTTTCAGCCTTTAAGTCAGTTCTGTTTTGGACTCAGACCTTTAAAGAACTTAACTGAAATTATCCACTTGCAGCTGGGGTACAATATACGGGTAGCTGCCCAAACCTTTTTCGATGTCTTTGAACTACTCTTGTGACAATACACTGTATATCTAAACACTATTTCTGAAATAAATCCATGAATAAGCTCAAAAAACAGTTTTAAAGTTGTTTTAAAAATGATTTCTCGTATCAATTAAATACCACTACAGATGGATTGTATTTTAAATTCCTTGGTGTCAGCCTATATGAAATAGCAGAAATTGTTGTTCAGAACCTTATGTTCTTGTTAGAAGGCAATAAATTACTACAATGACCAGTTATTTCTCCTATACATCCACTCCTTAATTGACATAAATATTCATAATATATTCTAAGCACAAAGGTTCATTCAATAATTTATAATAAGTATTTAAAATGTAAACTGAATGAAAATTTTGCACAATTGTTATTACAGTAATATGGTAAAATATGGCTGGCCAATCATGTAAGGTGTTTTTCATTATGTTATGTATGTCAGACCTTTAAGATTCACTTTTTGAATGGACATTATTACTGATAGTGAAGTTTAAATTACTATATAGCTCTAGTAATAAGGTCAAAGTTATTGTTTTTCAGAGGCATTAAGTAAATCATTACACTTATATATTTAATTATATTATTGCTACATTAATTATGAAACAGGCTTCCATTTATCACTAGGCAAATTCATACACAGGGATTAATAACATCTCTGATCAAATCAAAAGAAATTCCTTAAACAGAGCAACGAATCAGAATATGAAATTGCATATGAGTAACATTCAGACTTCATGTAGAACTTGTGACAGAACAGACTAAAATATGCCAAGAAGTCCCACCTAGATACAATAAATACTATGTTGAAAGAACTACATTTGGCAAAAAATTATTGTTATAGATTGTTAAATTTATGTTTTCATAGTTAAAGTTGTATTTATATTTTTTATGTATTAGTCCAAATGGATATATTAAGGATCCAGTAAAATATAACAAATGGTTGTGTTAATAATAAAAAATTAGTAGGAATTAGTAGTAACCAGTTTCTGCCTTGGTTTTATGGTAAATATATGCAATTTGTAGGGTTTAAAATATACTCAGCCATAATAAAAATTACAAAGATGGGAAGTCCAAAATAAAACAATAGAAACAGAGAAAGTTACATGACTGGACAGGGTATCAAAAAGATAAAGTTCAATGCTCCAAAGTCATTTAATATCTTATATTTTCTAAAAACAATTTCACAGTAAATGTCTGCAGGGTTTTTGAAGTGAGGACATTATTATTCAAGGATTTGTTTTACACTGGAACTCTCACAATTTTGATCATGTAGCTTTTTAATGGAATGAAGAATTGGAATAGTCCAGGTCTGATTAAAACACAATTCAGTAATAAGCATATTTTCTTATGTACAAAAATGGCATTTTGACTATAAGGATTTAAAAAAATTGTATTATCAAAAGTTTTAATACAAGGTTCCAAAATGTTATGTACATTTTTTTGCCCTATTCTTTCCTTTGTAGAATTTCTCATTTAACAGCGATGTTGTGTTTCTTTTGTGATTATTAGCAGCTAGTATGTTGATGCAGATACTGACTTCTGGTGTTTGTAAATAAAAGTTAATTCTGTTTACTTGTGATTTACTTATTTATTTGACATTAGAACTACCATACAATTTTGTATCAAGGTGTAATTCAAATTTTCATTCTTACTAAAGGCCCATCCACTAGTTCAGCTGATAACACATATCTAGTGTCCTATACACAAAACCGCAATTAACGTAAAACAGCTTAAGTAGATCTAAAAATTAACAGCTTCTTGGTATCTTCTTGTTTGCCTATATATAAGCAGCTATTCAAAATGTCAACAACTGTTCATCAATGGTTATGTTTCATGTCTTATAACACATCATGCAATTCAGCACAAAATGTGCAAAATATCTGATATTGTGGTAAAAGTATTAGTATAATATAAGCACAATTTGGGGGTCTAATGATTCAAGTATGCATCTCTTGTCAAACCATTGTGTATGTATGGGATTCAGTGCCTGTGCCACCATTTCAATATAACTGTATTTATGTTTTTTTTCTTCTCTAAATGGTGCCTCATTCACTCCTAGGTCTCACAGTCTATTGTTCATTCCAGTTTCAGCTATGATACAACCTTGGATGTGTGTCAGCATCTTCATGTAGCTCAAGCAAAGAAAGTTGTTTATTGTATTTGCAAACATTATTGGATTTGATGTATGTGTGAAAATGTTGTGAGTGAACCACCCTTAAGTGGTGTGTTCTTCAATTCTGACTTCCTATATCAATATTGTGCCATCATGTTCGTTCTTCATTCTCCAGGTCAAATTGATGCTGGCTGTGTACTTTGTATTCCAAATTGTGTGAAAATATCAAGACATTTCAAGTGTGTTTATAGTTGTTTATGACCTAACTGAAGTAATGATAGTCTACAAAATTGTCGATTTTCTTTATCATACGTAGTCAAACAATGTGAAAAATTACAGATTTGACATTTTTGGTGATTATTTTCAGTGTGCAAAAAAGAAAAAGCAGTTCACATTTGGGTAGCAACAGTGGCTTAAAAGAATTTGTTAAGGTAGAAAAAGGTATGGAAATGTGGTCATGGGTGAGCCTGAGGAGATAGTTGGTGATTCACACTTAGGTACCACTATACAATGGTGTTGCTTACGGTGCTGCGGTGGGCTGGCACCCTGCCCAGGGTTTGTTTCCTGCCTTGCGTCCTGTGTTGGCTGGGATTGGCTCCAGCTGACCCCCGTGACCCTTTAGTTAGGATATAGCGGGTTGGATAATGGATGGATGGATGGATGCTTACGGTGTTAATAGGGTGGCTTTCATGTATAAAATAAAAATATCAAATGAGTTTTCTGAATGGAATTTTTGAATTACAGAAATATGGGCATTTGTCATTTGGAAAAACAGGACCATGACATACACAGTGATGAAATAATGAAAATTTTAAAAACGCAACAAACATTGGCATGGTCCATGGCACTTCTAGTGTTCATTTTTGCATTTTTCTGGATCAATGTCATTGAATACAATTTTGTGCTCTTTGCTCATGGGTATCACTGTTCCTGTAGCAACACCAATTATCATGACTGTCATGTCACAATACCAGAATTTGTTTTTGATACCAATACCAGGGAAATGTTATGATAATCGATACCTTTTGATACTGTGGTAAAAGCAGAAATCATATTTGATAACTTGTTATTAAAGTATTCTGTTATTGAAGTAAACAATATTGTGTCTGTTTCTGTAATACAATATAAAATATATAAATACTACCAGCAACAACAGCTTTAAAATACTGGTATATCCCTGCAGGAGTTACCTAACATTTAAATGAGCAAGTATTTGAATTCATAAATAATAGGAGACAATGCAGGGCATGGACTTTAATGTTTGACAGGGGTGGGAATCCCCCAGTGTAACAATAAATGGGGATTTGTAATCTTGAGGGAATTTCAGCATAGGGTTTATAGAAAACAGTATCATTGTAAACTTCCTGATTAATCTTAGCATATACACATTCTAAACTTATTCTGACATTTTCTGTCCAGTAACTGAAAAATACTGATTAAAATCATACTAACTATAAAATTTCAAATATTATTATATATGTATTGTTGAATTAATGAGTTCCAAGATATTTCAGGGTATTTCTATTTAAACTAATTTTTTAAAACTGTTTCTGTAACAACATGCAATTAAAAGTCTGTTTGTCAGTGAACTACCCTGTTCAGTCTCTAACATTTTCTATTGTAAAGATTTTATATTTGCATCATTAGTTAGTTAAAAATATTACTGAAGAGTAACATTTAATGGATGAGTTGAATTAATCCAAATTTCAAATTTGAGAAAGTCGTGGTGCTTTTATTTTCCAAACCTGTTCCTCCTTTTTTCACAACTTTAAAGTTTACTGTGTGAAATCAAACCTGTCAGTTTTATGTTAATGTTATGATCTAGAATTATTCTCACTTGAAGATGACTAAAAAGCATGCTGGGTCATATTTTTTAGGTGGTTGACTTTTGGTATTTCTTATTTTTCTGGGCAAAGTAATAAGGAGACTGGTGCCTCACCAAGGCAGTATAAATTCTCTCTCAATCCATACCAATGTGTTGCTAAGAAATACATATGAGGTATCTCTGTCATGGTGTCTGACCAGGCACAAAATATAATAAGCCTACAATGACAGATCCTGTTAAGGTGGTAGTTGATACCCAACTCAATAAACTACGCTTAGAAAATAGCTCCAGAGGATTTGTTGTACTGTATGTTACCACTTTTGCTCAAGCATATATTTCATGTGCTAGAATGACCTTACCTCTGCACATTATTGTTCAGAAACTGTAGCAAACTCATATTAAATCATATATAAAGGCCTTTGAGATGTATATAGTAGATCTAAGACTCACCGTTTTTGTCTAGCAGATCTTCTTCAGAACTTACTTGTGTGTAAGAGACTGAAGTTTATATTTCTGTATATGTTCTATTAGATATAACAAACCTTGTGAGTTATACTGTTTACATTATTGATTTATAGTTAATTGAGGAAAGCTTTTCTTTCATTAACAAAAGAAATGTTTATCTAACCACAGTAAATAAAACTATTGTATAACCTACAAAATTGGGTAGATTTTTCTACAAAGTCTAGAGGATGTTGATGGAGAAATATAGAGAAGGCCAGAAGGAGTTGCATTGTCTCTTTGTGGACCTGGAGAAAGCATATGACAGAGTGCCTCAAGAGGAGTTGTGGTATTGTATGAGGAAGTCAGGAGTGGCAGAGAAGTATGTAAGAGTTGTACAGGATATTATTGTGGGAAATGGGGATCGGCTCTGAGCCCTTTTTTATTTGCAGTAGTGATGGACAAGTTGACAGATGAGACTAAACAGGAGTCCCTGTGGACTATGATGTTTGCTGATGACATTGTGATCTGTAGCGATAGTAGGGAGCAGGTTGAGGAGACCCTGGAGAGGTGGAGATATGCTCTAGAGAGGAGAGCAATGAAGGTCAGTAGGAACAAGACAGAATACATGTGTGTAAATGAGAGGGAGGTCAGTGGAATGGTGAGGATGCAAGGAGTAGAGCTGGTGAAGGTGGATGAGTTTAAATACTTGGGATCAACAGTACAGAGTAATGGGGATTGTGGAAGAGAGGTGAAAAAGAGAGTGCAGGCAGGGTGGAATGGGTGGAGAAGAGTGTCAGGAGTAATTTGTGACAAACAGTTTTCAACAAGAGTGAATGGGAAGATCTACAGGATGGTAGTGAGATCAGCTTTGTGATATGGGTTGGAGAGAATGGCACTGGCCAGAAAGCAGGAGACAGAGCTGGAAGTGGCAGAGTTAAAGATGCTAACATTTACATTGGGTGTGACGAGGATGGACAGGATTACAAATGAGTAAATTAGACGTTCAGCGGTCAGCTCAGGTTGCACGGTTGGGAGACAAAGTCAGAGAGGTGAGATTGCATTGGCTTGGACATGTGGAGAGGAGAGATGCTGGGTATATTGGGAGAAGGATGTTAAAGATAGAGTTGCCAGGCAAGAGGAAAAGAGAAAGAACTAAGAGAAGGTTTATGAATGTGGTGAGAAAGAGCATGCAGGTGATAGGTGTAACAGAACAAGATGAAGAAGACAAGAAGATATGGAAGAAGATGATTCCATGTGGCAACCCCTAATGGGAGCATCTAAAAGAAGAACAAGAGAGGAATATAAACACCAACAACATTTATTTCTATAGCACATTTTCATACATAGGATGTAGCTCACAGTGCTTTACGAGATGTCAAAGAAATAAATATCAAAGAAAAACAAATTAAAATTAGATAAGAATATTAATGAATAAATAACATACAAAAATAAATATCAAAGAAAAACAAATTAAAATTAGATAAGAATATTAATGAATAAATAACATACAAAAATAAATAATACACAATTACTTAAGATACATTTTTAATTACTACAGAAGGATAGTCCTTCTAGATAGAATTATTTTTGAAATCTCTGACTAGATGGAAAAAGAAAAATAGCAAATAAGCTGGTGAAAAAAGCAAAACCTGTGGGGGTTCCAAGGCTAAAAGACCACCCAGACCCCCACTAGGCATGCTGCCTAACATAAATTTTACTTCCTTATTTTTTTATTAGGCTTCGTCTTAGACAATTCAACACAGTGGGTCTCGCTTTGGGCACAAACAAAGGCTAAGAAAGACCTACTGGTCACTGCAGAGCTACATATGATTAACGGAAGGAGGGCTCGACCTGTTGGTAAAATAAAAGATGTTTGGAGTTCATATATAATGATGGTTTCACAACACCAGGCAACATGGTGAATTTCTAAAAAAATCCACAAACGAAGTCTTTAAAGAGCTTAATACCAGGGTGACAATTGATCAATGACATGTGACCTTAAGCCAAACTTTATGTTTGAGCTAAATTGGAAAATAGCCCTGACCTCTTGGGGTGTTTTCTTGATCCATATGACAACCAAGAAAAGCCTGAACAGGACTGTAAGGTGGTATATCGTGAATTACATTTAGCCCTGTATGTATGTGCAATTTTAGCATGAATGGCATTATATAAGGTTTTTGAGTTTTTTTTTTTTGCAATTGGTGGACAAAAAATGCCCCTAAACCATGCCTCAGAGTACCAACCTTATGATACCTGCTCACTCTGCAATACTTACCCCTGGGAACCTCAACAGTCAAAAGCTGCACACTTCTGGTGCTACAGCCTACATTCATTCACCCTTCTCTTAGCTTCACCACTGTGAGAGCTGCATAAAAATTCCCCTTGCATCCCTGCAGGACCTGGATTAGGTTGGAAAGCGACTTATAGCCATTCGGCGACTGCTAATTTAAAAAAAAAATTGCTTAAAATACTAGAGAGCCGCTGCTGTCAATAAAAAGCTTGAGGGTGTAAGCAAGATGATCAGACCTTTCCTTATATAATGTACCTTTGAAAGCATTATCATTTGAAAACAACAGGTCTAGCTTGTTGTGTCCACAAAAGGAACACGCCATTACAAGATTGTTGAGAAAGACTCACCGTTAGAGTCTTGAAGTCACAGTGAATCATTTCAGTTGCCAAGTTTAAAAATAAAATGAACAGGATGTTATAGATCTCTCCTAGGCAGTAAGGTGGACAAAGTCAGTCATGCACTTCAAAGACTAGATCACATGTATCAGCTTTTATTTTAATGTGCTTGTATCTTATATTTCTCATTCACATAGGTCTCCAGACCCTCTCCTGCTTTTTTCAATCTGTCTGATCATATCAGATAAAACTCATCCAGCCTCAAACAGCGTCTCAAATTAAAGGTTTAAGCTGGGTCGCCACAATAACAAAAATATCACCGTGCCTGAACTCACTGTTGTGACAGTTCTTTCAACTTTAAAAGTGATCAAACATTCCTTGTTATATGGAGGTTGGTAGGTTTTGAATCCTTTCCACCTTACATTTATCCTTGCTGTGAAGTTTCACGCCCTCCATCCTCCATGAGATAGCATCTTTAGCAGGAGCGATCACCGTGCTACAAGCCGAATACGGGAATATTTAAAATGTCCCAGTTTAAAGAATAAAAAATAAATGAATGCATAATGTGCTTGCCAGGGGATCAAACTGTAGAGGTCTTGCTATAGATTTTGCTATAACTCATTTCCCAATTTTATAGATTAGATTAGATATTTCTTCTAGTGTGAATGGTCATACCAAGGCATTGTAAACCTTTCATCTACAATAGCTAACTCCCATCTGCCCATATCGTAATTATTATTAGATGACATATTATTGTTTTTTTAATGACTCCACACATTTTCTGTCTCTGGAAACAGTTATTTATTCCTTTTATTTTTGATTTTTCAAATACCCTAAAGCCCAAACTAGTCCTGTCCTGTTTTGTCACAATCAAACCATTATCCTATATGGATTGCTAAGTTTTTTTAGAGGCAAAGGTTGAAAATCTAATAGCCAGAAAAAAAAATGTAGCAGAAACAAGGCAAGAGATTATAAACAAGTAATCTGTATTTGTCTGAATACATTTCAGAGGAAAATCTGGTAAATTCAATGTTAGATCCAGTCTGCGCAAACAATCAGAAATGTCCCCGAGGACTATTTGGGGGACATAAAGGAAAGTTTCCCCTGCCTATGCAGTGTATCTGCATAGGATGATGGCCATTATCTGTACAGAAGAATCCAAACACAACCATATGGGAGTTAGCAGTCTTTGCAAACACAAGACAGTCTTTACCTTTCTAAGCAAGGAGCTTGAGAAAACATAGAAACTGCTGGGGTGTTGGAAGCTGGGTCAAAGAACAAGATAAGTCCTTATCAAAATGACACTGATGGCTTCTGGGAAGCTACATGGTCATTGCTAAGTTAGATGGACAACTTCCAAGAATAAAAAAAAAACAAAAGCAGAACGGTACTGCTGCTTGACACAAAAGAAACTTCACTTAATGGCACCTGCCACTGAGGAAGATACAGATGGTCACTCTGCCAGAGATGGGTGACTTAATAGCATACTGCTGGTTAGAGAGGAACAAATTAAAATAAAACGAAAGGCTATAACATGTTTTCTTGTTTTCTTCTTTTCCTTAATCTCAGTTTCAGTCCCTAACTTAAGAAAATAATGAAAATAGAAAGGTGCTTTTGTTTGAAAACAAAAGGTATTATCTGCTAACAAAATAATGTCTTTAAATCATTATTTCAATTATTTGAAACATGATGAAATTACATTTTTTCTTTTTTTTCCTCATTTTTTGATTGTATTTCTCAGGAGCTGAATCTCCTAATTCTATTACTAAATAAGGCACCTGCAAAAGTGGTGTATTTGCCACATGTATTGTACTTTTTAAATTTTGCCTGTGACAATGCAGTGTGTGCATCTGTATATGCAGTCCTTTTGAGGACCTTTCAGTTTCTTCAGCCACTTGGTGTATTTTTATCATTCGTTTTGTATCGTTTGCTTGTGATCCTTAATTATTTTCAGGGATCTCCATTTCAGAAGCAAGATTCTAAGGGTCAGTTGTAATTTGCTATGAGCTTGGGATGATGTTACAGTATATATCTTATGTAGCTTGTGCTTTGCTGTGAAGATTGTACAGTGATGAGACAATCTTTATTAATTTTATCCCACCTCTGACTAGGTATTTTATATACTTTGGTAACTGTTGGATTGATTCAGCTATTAGGAAAAGCTGAATTCATAATATATGACAAGTATAAACTCTTCTCTGTTATCTATTATGTATTTACTTATTGATTGATTGATTGATTGATTGACTGTATTATCTGTCCTGTGAGTCTGTATCTTTCTTTGTTATATTTCTGCTGCTGTAAGCATCTGAATTTCTCCAAGGGATTAGTAAAATTTATTTCATCTAATCTAATCTATAAAATTGGGAAATGAGTTATAGCAAAATCAAAGTAAGACCTCTACAGGCCCCAAGGTGTCACATGTGTATATTTACACTCTGTAAGCATTGCATATAAAAATAAAATAAGAAGGTTGGTGGTCTCCCTCAGGAACTTAAACCAGCGGTCACTATACATTAGATCGAGGCATGGTGATATAATGTATGAGTAACTGCATACATGTTTTTCATGGAATTGTGAGAATTATCACTGAAACAGAAAAATGGCAGCATCAAGTTTTTTCTTACATATGCCAAAGTTTTAGGGCACACACCCAGGTCACCGTGATGGGAGATCCATCTATGAATTACAGACATACAGTTATGCTTCAGATACTGTTCTACTGTCATTTACCTTTCATCATCACTAACGTACGTATAGGGGTTTCAGGGCTTTTTCATACTCCTAAAGTGAATAACATTTACAATAATGACAGCAACACAACACTCATTTTGATCTAATTTAGCCTAACATTTCCAATTTTTTAATAAGTTTACATGAGTATGTTCTTTTTTCCTGTGCTCTGTCCCTTTAAATAGTGAGAAATGTGTAATGGTGTGTTGTTAATTGAGAGAGGGCAAAACCTTGATTTCTGGCACGCAACCATTAAGGGGTCATCAGACAATTAGCTGAGCAACCCAAGGAGAAACACAAAACAAAAACAACACTAGCAGAAAATTAGTTAAACTTGGTCTTGATCTTGTTCCTCTGTTCTCCACAATGGTACTCACAACAGAGGACTGTCTCCTCTTAGTAGCGTGTACTGTAGCTCAGTCTTAATCTGCAGCTAGTATGGTACTATCTCAGGTACACTACAACTGACCCTAAGTGTTAGCAGATGGTAAATGCAGAGATGGGATAATGAGCATTCATCAAGATGACTGTAGCAAGGAATGCTTGAAGCAAACTGTCTGATTAATTTTTTGGGGTGTTTTTATGTAGAAAGCTGTATGGGATTTGTAATGTTTTGAAAAAAATTTTGAACTGTTCATGAAGTTAATGTAGCGAAGGGCAAATTTAATATGGATTTCATGTTATGGATTTAATAATATGGATTTTAATATGGATTTAATATGGAGGTTTTGGAACTCTAATTGCATGATTTTGATAAACTGTTTCTGAAAAATTAATTTCAGCAGCATTAAATTATAGTAGCAGGATGTTAAGTGCATTAGATTAGAAAGAGTTAATCATGACAGGGCATGATATTTCTACTCCCATCACTGTAAGACACATTTGGTCTCTAAAGCTAATGTGTGAATAACAAAATTAGATTTTAATTACAAATGTAATGTGAGAGACATAGTTGAAGCTACTGATAAAGATAACTCAAAGGCCAGACACAGAAAGAAGGTATTTAAAGCAGTTAGGCACCCTGTATTATTTTAAAAACACATTTAAACAACTTTCAGTTATATGCAATTGCTTAATATTTCCCAGTGTATACACTCCAATGGAACAATGCAGAAGACAGGCGAGTTCATCTTGATTAATCAGGTAATTATTGTATAGTAGCTAAAAAGACATAGGCCAAGCATAAAACTCTGCAACAGCTCAGAGGAGATTGAATTAGTAACTGCTGGAAAAGAAAGTAGACATTACATTGAGCTGTATAAATGGTACAATGAAACTACAGAAAATACAAGAATAGTTTCAAGGAAAACACCTTTAGTTTTGTCTTTTTCACTTGTTCAAGAAATCTGATCTTCAAGTACAGCATTTTGCACTAGACTATCTTGGGAAGAATCATAGCTGAAGAATCATGTAGATCTGAAACTCAATAAACTAAAGATTGATTAAGTTAGCAATAGTTCGATGCTGAAGGAGAATTGAAGGTTAAAGATGTTTTGTTTGATCTCATATTGTTTCTTTAGACCCTAAGTGACCATAACAATGTGACATCATATTGTCGCCATGCGTCACAGTCTGTGATCAAAGATAGACCTTTTTCCCTTTTTAAAAGGGACATTATTTAATACAGATTATTGGGATTACTATCTCACCAAATTTTGAACTTAATATATGTATATGAATTAACCCTCTGGAGTCGAGAAGAGATGATCTTTGTCTTATATTTCAGTATGTAACTTTGTATAATTTTATCATACAAGTAAGACAAAAAAAAACTGACAGAAAGCTCAATATTTATTACAGTGATCCCTCGCTATATCACGCTTCGACTTTCGCGGCTTCACTCTATCGCAATTTTTTTCTTATACACGCTTACGTCACTACGCATGCACTTTCTGAGAACTTTTATCTAAGCCCTACGATGGCTCCTAAACATGCTGCTTTTTCTAAGCCTTCTGACAATAAAACTAAGTGCCGGAGGAAGATGCTTACTATCCAGGAGAAGGCTAAACTCTTGGATATGATTAAAGATGGCAATACCCTACAAAAGTCTCCTCACGCATATGAAAAGACAAGCAAGCAACTGCCTATCAAGATGTTCTTCAGCCGCGCATCCAGACACCCACTGCCTATTCCTAATACTTCTTCACTGAAGACAACAATGCACCTGCTGAAGATACTGCACCACCTCTGAAGACTCTCCTACTGAGGTTGTGCCTTCATAGGTTAGTGGTTGTGTGCAATTAAATGTACAGTACAATAATCTTCTATATAAAAGCGTTCGGGATTGTCCTTCCGTCCCGTGAGTGTAAAGCGTAGCGGTATTCCGCTTATTACAGACTTACTACTTGTGGCTTGAGGTACGAAGCGACGCGATGTGAGCAGAGTTCTGGTGCTCTCATCGTTCCCTTGCTTTTGTGTGCGATGTGCTGGAAAAATAGACAAAATTATGTCTCTGGAAATAATTAATGTTGATGGAGTACAAATGCCTCACCGCGTAGTAAATATCAGGGGAGATGGTGCTTGCTTATTCTCATCTATAGCTTATTTAGTGCATGAAACTCCGTCTTTAGCGGTATAGATTCGGGCTGACATTGTACGACTTTGGACAGGCACTTGAGGGGATAAAAAAACAGGTTTTCGGGAGATGTTATGAATGGGCACTTTGATGTTCTCATTCCCTACACTTACATGCCTGATGTACACATGAATCGCACAAAAATTGAGGATAAAAGTCGGTCGCCTTAAAAGGCGAGTGCGCCTAGTAATATGATATTTGTAACGTCTAATATGTCTTATTTTCTCTTATTTTGTCTAATACATTGGGTAATACGAGTGTAATGGTGACTAAAGGGTGTTATTTCATGTCTAGAGGGCTCTAATAATGTTAAAAAACGTATTTAGAAGGTCGTAAACAGGTTTTTTATACTCTAACTGTGAAAATATTCGATTTATAAATAAAGAATCCTACTTCGCGAAAATTCATTTATCACGGTAGAGTCTGGAACGGATTAACTGTGATAAACAAGGGTTCACTGTACTTGTCAAATAATATGAAGTTTTCAAAATTAGGTGAAATAGATAAGAAAAATACTTTGTCATATTACTCAGTTATAGTTGAGTTTGCAGCATAGCAAACCAACCCCACTCACAACGATCTCTTTTCACAATTACAAAGTCAACATGGGTGAGTGCAAAGGACTGTGACCTCAACCAACAAAACGATCCAGCTCAGGATGAATTTGCTCATGAATGTTATTTCCATTTGTTATGATCATATTGGTGGATATAATGTATATGCTATTTAGGGAAAATTCCATACATTATTTTTTTTACAAGTTTGCAAGTTAGCAATTGTAAGCTTGTGGTGTAGCGGGTCCACAGCTCACGTCAACTGGGCCACTTTTTACATAAATAATCGCCGCACTCGCAGCTTAGAGAGGGGGCGTGGTGTGTGTGGCCGAAGTGGTTCCTGGGGTGATTCATGATGAGGGGGATCTTCGCTTAAGTGCACAGGTGAGGAGTCATCCGCATACATAATTGTTCCCAGAAGCTGCTGATTGCCACAGCTGATCCACGTCCCCGTGACAAATAGAAGCACAAGGCGGCTAGCAGAGGAGAGAGAAAAAAAAAGAAAGAAAGGAAGGAAGAAGAAATGGATGGAGGTTGCAGGAGAAGAAGGTGGCTGGAAGCAGGTAGAAGAAAGCTGGTGCAGGAGAGAAGGGCAGCGATCAAGCACAGTCTCGCGCTGTATGCAGGAAGCTGAAAGAGGTAAGCCTGAGTGGGGTGTTTGGCCGACACCCGAGGACCGATGGTAGTGGTCGCTCCTGCTGAGCGCTTCTTGGGAGCAGGAGTGACCAGGAGTAGGTTGGCTCGCCGCTGGAGTCGGAGATTTGGAGTAGAATCCCCAGAGTGAGTGTCCTGGCCATTAGGGGAAGCCATTTCTCGGTCTGGCAGGAGCTAAACGAAGCCAGGGATCAGAAGGCCACCAGACCAGTCGAGCAGAAGAAGGTCAACTGCATGTAGGGTGACTCCCCTGGAGCATAGCCTGGATTGGAGAAGCAGGGGAGTCGCGAATAAAATAAGTAACTGTGCTTTGAGTTTTTAAAGAGACTGCTTCTAGCCATTGTTTTAACCTCATTTTTTTAAAAGGATTTTTGTTGTTCTAATGGATTTTAATCTCCATGGATTCACCTTTGTTTTATTGGATTATTTATTTAAAGATTTGAATGCACTGCACTTATTTATTTGAACACTCTGTTTTGTTTGCTGGTTTTAAATAAAAGCACTTGGCAATTTTGTACCATCCCATTGCTTCATTGTGTCTCAGTGCCTAGCTCATCGGTGATATTACCGACGGTGTCGGGTTCAAGGGCTCCCAGAAGGAAGATGGGATCATGGAGCAGAACCCACCTCATCACAAAGCTCACTTTATAGCATGACTCTCACTGGCTCGATTTGAAATAATGATACTAGTTTAGTTTGCTGTACGTGCACTTAGCACTTGAGTCTTATTAGTTTGCACATTGGCTAAGATAAACTCAAAAGCGTGTGTCAATAGAGATCCCAGTTTTCCTTTTTTTTGCAAGTGTACACTTAGCACTTGAGTTTTGTGACATGTGAGTCCCCCAAAACACAAGCCTGAGTCTCAGTACTTTACCAAAACTAGCTTTATTCCGCTTGAAACAGGAACAGCACAGTTACTTATTGTAGCAGGATCTACCACTCTCCTATACACAGACACAGCAATCAGGCAGGATCATGGCTAAGTAATACTGTTCTCTGCATTTATAATGTTCCTTGCATCACCCATCAATGACTGGCAGTTTCTTCCACACATGTGGCAATCGTGCTTCGGGATTGCTCTTCGCTGTGTGGTGCCGTTGGAGGGAGACCCAAAAGAGTTTAGAAACCTTACAGTATTAACGCTTATTAAGTTGGCTAACCTGTCATTTGACTGTACTGCTGTAATCTACATATCATGTGACTTACTTACTTTGGTTGGAATAGAAATGATAATGAAAGTTATGTATGTTTGATTGTGTGCAATAATTGTTGGAATGTGGTTTTGTTTCCATGGACCTATATATCTAAATATTGTCTATAGCCACAGAAACTCTTTTGAAAAGTGGCACAAATATATGTGGTTTTGTAGGTTCCGAGAACAAAAGCTGTAATGGAAAACAAAATAAAAAAATAATGTGAAAACTGCATGCTCTATTTATAGAGTTAATGTGGTATTTTCAATAAATGTCATCTTAAATGTGATTATTTTGTTTATCTCAAAGTAGTTTCCCATAACTAGGTATTATAATTATACAACAATTTAAAAAATGAAATTTAACATAACATCCTGTTTGAATGTGTTGGCTTCATCTCGCATTAGCCTGAGAATTGACATTGTTAACACACACATTGTTCCAAAGTTCCTTTATCAATTTCAGAACATTGCACTCTAAAGTACATCAAAAAAACCTTCAAAAACTGGATTTTATTCATTTGGAATACAAAGAAACCAAGGATAAAAAATGAACTCTTCAGAAATGTAAAGCAGATGGGACATAGTGCTACCTAATTTTAAATTCTACTACTGGGTTGAGAATATACATATTACAAGACAATTTAAGGAACTGGAAATGAATGAAATCGTACCCGCCTGGTTAGCCAGTGGAGAAATCCTGCACTAATTTCACCCTGCATGGTTATTTTGTGCAGACGTTACTGTTAACTATCACCAATTACACAGAATTCTGTGGTTCATCAATCATGTAACATCATATTCCAACAATCCTAAAGTACACAGTTATATTTAGCCTTTAGAGTACTGTATATTGCCAATATATTTAGATAATTTAATCATCTTTTCCTCAAATATAACTTTTCATTAAAGCATTTATTACATTATAGAGAGTTTGCTAAAAAAAGACAAATTTCCAAGATTTTCCTCACTGTGTAATGAAATCCAAAAATACTCTCTAGCTGCTATAAAGGAACAAGTAATATGTTTAGATAATCCAAGATTATATTTTCAACATAATCTGAGACAGTGATGGGAATAAGACCTTTATATTTGCCCTGTACATAGGTTCTGAGTTTAATAAAAGATACAGTATTACATGTTTTTCTGATTTCTAGATAGATAGATAGATAGATAGATACTTTATTAATCCCAAGGGGAAATTCTCTATTTTGCTCATTGCAATGTAGTGATTCAAATCAATAACATACAGTATATTGTTTAAAAGTGATATAAAATCTCTTAAGATTCTTCAGGAGTCTTTTTTGATTTATTTGCTAGTTATAACATTAATACAGTACATTCTTGTATTTTCATGTTATTTTGCACCCTGCCTTACCATTTTTATGCACCTTAACTTTGCATGTTTTTTATTTTTTTCATTTTTAGTTTGCACTGATTTTGTGCCCAACATTGGTTAGTTAAACCACAAAGGTAGTTGCAATGACCACAAAGGCTTGTGTGACTGAATCACACCCTAGCAGGCTCAGTTGAGCTTTTAGTGAAGTGTCAGCAGCAGACAATAAATATAGCACCATGCATTAATCTAAGAAATCGGAGTAGCCTTATGATCTGCAAATGAAAATTGTCATTGAATCTAATAGTGGGTATGCTAATAATTCTGTACCTTTTGCTAAAACGGAGGAGGGGAAAGTGTCTTTGCAAGATGACTGAGATATTTAATTATACTGTTTGTGTTTCTGCATACTGTAAGTGTGTGGTGCATATAAATATGCTGTTTAAAAGGGAGCTGTGTACCAGAAATATTCTTTGATAATGTTACCACCCTGTGCAGAGCCATTTGGTTCTGTGCTGTGCAAATGTCACACCAGGATGAAATGCATTCACTGATTATGGGCTATAATGTGCATCTATAGAAGCTGGTGGGTATATCTAGACAATAGTAATGATGGCTCCAAGAAATTCAAACTGCTGTCACATTCTACATTAACCCCTTTGATATAGACAAGTGTGTTATGTGTCTCTAGCTGCTTGATTTTGCTGCCATTAAGGGAGAGATTGTTGTCATGACACTTTGTGTTAGAAGGCAGCAAGTCATCTCAACTTTGTTGATAATCAGGTCTACTACAGTAGATGTTGTGTGCAGCAAATATAATCAATAATGGGAATATAATTGTGATATATGCTTTAAAAGATAATACAATAATATGATTGTTTTACTATTATTAACACATATATAGATTTAGTTAGCAATTATACACACACTTGAGACACTATATGAGCTGTCAAACAATGTGCTTTTGGAAGGTACACATTGAGATACAAATTAGAAAACAAGATCTGAAATTAAGCTGAAATGTATATAATCAAATACATGCTAGGCTATTTCTGGCAACAGAGGAAAAGAGAAGGAATAGTTTGCAGTACAGTACATTGAATTATTTATTATAATTTTATAATTAACGTTTGAATAAAATTAGAGATTGCTGTTGCCTGCTTGCTTGACTGACCATCTGATTATTACAATGGTCTTGGTGGAAGTCATTTAGCCATTTAACATTTGAACCCTTTCTTTGAACCAAGCTTCTGGACATGGAAGGGCACTTCTTCCTGTTTGACCAGAGAATGTTGAAATGTTGCATGTTATGTTGAAATGGTGGCTTCACAGCTGTATCTTTCAAGAAGTTTCAAGTTAAGCTAAGTGCTCTTTTCTTCTTAAGCCCTAAAGTTCTTTGCTACTTCATGAGGTGTGTGTGGATGTTCTGAGCTAATCTGTAGTTGTGCGGTAAAGGAGCACATTTTTTCAGAAATGATGTGCCTCTGAGAAAATATTGTGGTGTCTTCAGCTGGAACTGGAATTAAATCTGGCCAAACAGAGACAGATGAACAAAAAGTATAAAATTGGGGGTCAGCACAACACTGCATGAGTAAGTGATAACCCCAATGTACACACGGTAGGGACTGTCAGGAAGTTCAAAGTCCAACTGAACAAGGTGGCACTACGTTTTAAGCTTGGTGGTCAGTGTTAAATGCCAAGTTGTTGTCTGTAAACACCACTCTGTGATAATATTCAGGGAAACGGTTGAAAATATGTTACCAGTGTAGGGATTGCACACATTGAGGAAACAGATGCTGAGTATGTTTTGTTCTTCTGAAGGAGTTCCCTTGTGTTACAGTATATTTGAGAAGGTGTTCCATAGATCTGCTTTCCTTGTCTCTTCCCAGCAACTGTGATTGTTTAACCTTTTCTTTCTAAACTTTAGTGCTACACGTTTTCACGACTATTGTTATTTAACAAAGGTACATTGAAATAACATGAACTTTATTATTTTTAACCAATTAAGCACAGTATTCTATGTATAAGACTGTGTGAGCCACTGAGAAGTAAGTAAACATTTTGTATAAAACCAAAAGTAGTCAAAGAAGATAGCACAGAATATTTCGGTTTCAGTTCTTTTTTTTAAATAATTTACTTGGTAACATTAATCAAATGAACTGCAAATGACTTAATATGCCTTTAATGTTTTACTATTTACATGTTTTTATTGAAGTAATATATTCTACATTTTATTTGGACCTTATTCATGCATTGTAATGCGTCACAAGCATTAAATGTTGGTTTTAATTATACACACACTTAGACTCTCATCTAGTTGTCACAATACTATTTATAGATTTTCTATGGTAGATTGTAAGATAGTGACCTGGTAATACTGGGCTATATTACAGAATCTACAGATTAAAATGTTAAACTAGGGAGGCTCTGAGACTGAAAGTTTTTTTTTTTTTCAAACCAATACCTTAGTTTCAAATGAATAGTATTGATTATATGTCAAAAGAGATCAAATCATCAAATACCGTTTCGTTATTGTTTACTGCTTAGTATATATAGAAGCAATTTTCATGTCTTTTTCATGATAAAGAATGGTGTATCGGTATATTTCTAGCCTGGAAATGTGATCCCATTGTGCGCAAAAAGTGAATAAACTAATATTTGTAACATGATTTCCCATCAGTAAGTCTTAATATGTAGCACTGATTTAGTTTGAAATAAAAATATACCAGAGAAAATACCCACAATACTAGAACAATCAGATTTTAGAGAAGCAAAAATACTTTTTTCTAATTAATTACAGGAACCTATGTAAGTGGGGAAAGCAGCTAACGTGGCAAAAGCAACAATCTTTATTTATATATATATATATTTAATACAAAGATGTTGCTTAAAGGACTTTACAAGATGACAAAGAACTACAATTGCAAAGATGATACATAAATGCAGGTAAATAAAATATACAAATAAACAGATGAATTGCTTAAAAACTTCCTAGTGGGATTAAGAATAACTTAAATTACTAATATGCAGTTTTTAAGACAGTAATAGTTATAATAAAAGTCACAGTCTGTTGCTATGGTCAGATGGCCAGGATGGAGGGGAAATGAAAACCTCCAAATGGCAGAGTGCTGGAGAAAATAAAACAACTATCTATCTATCTAACATCCAGTCCCCTCCCAAAAGCATTCATTTGTAGGAAAATGTGATCAAGTTGTTCATTGTTGTTATGATGTACCACGTCTCATTTATAGATGAAGCACCCACATCCTTCCCAAATTCAGATGCGACTGCAGAGCACTTTGATCAGGTAGCAGTGGTGCTTAATGGCACATGCTTTGTTTTGCTCATTCAGATCAAGCAGTTTACTATGTTTACTTTGATCTATAAAATAAATAAGCAAGGCTCTTATTATAACAAAAAAACAAGACTTTAAATGCCATTCAAAATCATAGTTCCAGCAATACTTGAACTCTTCAACAATTCATTTAGAAATTGTAAAGTAGAAAATGTTCATCTGTACTTATTGGTTGTGTGTCTTTTCCTTTATTATTTGAATTATTTATATTTTTGTTTTTTTTAGTAATTCTTAACATTAGTCATTTGTGATATTCCATTTGGAATTTTTCAAGTCAAAGTTATTTCTTCTCAAACATGGATATAAGCATTTGCCATGTGAACATTGTGTTATGAGTTAAGTGCTTTACATGGGGCATGTAAGAAAAGCTGAAAATCATACCAAATGTGTCCATTTGCACCAAGACCGCTGTGGAGTATTGATCTGCATCTTTTCGTGTTTCTGATGCATGTTTGTGACAACAAAACGAATCCTGATATATTCCTTTTTATCACATATTTCTGTTACTGTTTTCCTCATAATAAGAATTTCTGTTCTGCAAATTCTCACTTAAATCCAGAAATAAACTAAAACAAAACCAACCACTTGGCACGAAAAGTTTACTGTGATTTGGTTTGTCTAGAATTAACCACCTTCTGGGATGGGGTTAGGTTGTTGTCCATGATGACAAAATGATGAGCTATTGTGCACGGCTGGACTTTTTAGTTTTTTAATTTGCTTAATCACATGAATTTGGTGTTTTGTTTTTTTTTTTCAGAAATGACATGTATAAACTGTTTTACAATGTTTGTATGTGTAATCACAAGACACTGGTGAATACAACTATCTTGGCTTGAAAAATGATGTACTTGGTAAGTTTTTAAGCCTTTACTCCTTGCCTTATAGACTAAAATTTAAAACGCCACTTAAGGCAAGATTTTTTTTACATTTATAGATTGATATTAACCTTAAAACTCAATTTAGTGTGGCAAACGAATATACTGTGTAGCATGATTGTGAAGAAAAAATTTTGACTTGAAAAATACCAAAATTAATCGTTTAAGTCAGCTAAAGTCACTTGCTTAGGGACACACAGAAAGCCAGGGGTAGAAACTGAATTGGCAACATTGTATTTTAAGGTTGTGACTTACACACGGTACCACAAATCTGTAATATTTTTTCCCCAGGTTAAACTGTCACATAAACCCATATTAAACCCCTAAAAAATACTTTACCATAATATTGTTAGTTTATTTTTAGCACAACAACTGCCTTATATCCAATTTCTTAGTGTTTCTATTTGCATAAGAAAATTTATTTTTATCCCTCAGTCACAAATACAGTCATTCAAAGGGGAACAAAATTCTGGCGATAATGCCCGGAAATGTGAGTTGAGAACCGCCGTTTCACACCATAGAAGAAGACCCGCAAACTTTGTTTACATATGCTAATTGAGTATGGCGAAATTCAGGCACAACACAGAATATATTAGATATGGATTTTCTTATACTGACGACAAAGGAGGACAAAAACCTCAGTGTGTTTTGTGCAGCGAAGTGTTAGCATGTGAAAGCATGAAGCTGTCAAACCTGAAGCAACATTTCGAAACAAAACACCATTATCTCAAAGATAAACTTAAGTACTTCAGACGGCGACTTCAAGACCTAAGGACATCACAAAAGTGTCTTACTTCTTTGTGCTTGAAGCAAGAACAGGCATTCCATGCATCTTACCTGGTGGCACATCGTATTGCAAAGTCAAAGAAGCCCCCCACCATTGCAGAGGACCTCATCTTACCTGCAGCCATGGACACGGTCAGAGAGGTGTTGGGTCAATCCGCAGTGGATAAACTAAAAACTATACCACTGTAAAATGACAGTATTAGTAGGCGAACTGAAGACATGTTGGATGCCATCAAACAACAGTTCACAGCTTGCATTAAGGCAAGTGGTCAATTTGCCTTACAAATGGACAAATCCCCAGACATAACAAACCAAGCAGTTTTACTCATTTACGTGAGGCATGTGTGGGACGGGGACTTACAGGAACAATTTTCCTGCACAAGACAGCTCCCTACTACTACAACTACAGAGGACATTTTCAGCTCTGTGGACTTGTATTTGAGTTCAGTCCACCTAAGCTGGGACATGTGCATCAGTATTGCAACTGATGGCGTTGCCTCCATGACAGGAAAAAACTTGGGAGATGTTAGGAGAATACTTGAGAAAGCTCTGAAAGCAACTTGGAACTATTGTTTTTTACATCGGGAGGCCCTGGCAGCAAAGAATATGGAACCAGTGCTTCCTGGAACATTAAAAGATGTCATCCAAGTGAAAAACTACATTAAACAGAGTGCAAAGAACACCCAGTGTTTTCAGAAACTCTGCCATAATCTTGGTAGTGAGTGCGTACAGGAGTTGTATCATGCCGAGGTACGTTGGCTTTCGAGGGAAAAGACACTGTTCCATTTTTATGAACTACGAGGTGAAATCGCAGCTTTTCTTGCCCAGAACAATTTGTCTCTTGCAGACACTGTTTAGCATCAGTGTGTGACTTGCACACATTGCTTACCTCGCTGATGTGTTAGAACAATTAAATACACTCACCTAAAGGATTATTAGTACCCAGCAGGATAATGCACCATGTCACAAAGCTCGAATCATTTCAAATTGGTTTCTTGAACATGACAATGAGTTCACTGTACTAAAAAGGCCCCCACAGTCACCAGATCTCAACCCAATAGAGCATCTTTGGGATGTGGTGGAACGGGAGCTTCGTGCCCTGGATGTGCATCCCACAAATCTCCATCAACTGCAAGATGCTATCCTATCAATATGGGCCAACATTTCTAAAGAATGCTTTCAGCACCTTGTTGAATTAATGCCACATAGAATTAAGGCAGTTCTGAAGGCGAAAGGGGGTCAAACACCGTATTAGTATGGTGTTCCTAATAATCCTTTAGGTGAGTGTACATTAAATGTGTCTGTGCAGGGGAGAGGGCACAACATTTTTGAACAGAATGACAAATTCAATGCTTTAAGAAAAAAGATCTTCTTGTGGGCAAGTCATGTTTCTAAAAACTGACTTGACATGTTCCCCAATGCCTGTCATGAGGGACAGCAACTGGACGCTGCAGGATAAAATGTAATGAAGAAAACAATTACGACACATCTGAATAAACTTCTTGAGCGATTTAATGACTACTTTCCCGAGAAACAGTGGGATGATGACTGGATACGTGACCCATTTGGAATCAACATGGAAAGCATCACATTGCCAAGCAACAAAGAGAGTCAGCTGGTGGAGCTATCATGTGACCGCACGCTAAAAAAGAAATTCATGGAGGTAAGCCATTCCCAGTTCTGGTGCAGCACTGTGATGAGCAAGTATCCTTGTCTTGCCACTCGAGCAGTAAAAATCCTGCCACCATTCAGCACTACCTATCTCTGTGAATGTGGATTCTCAGCTCTGGTTCAGCTGAAGACAAAACACAGAAACAGACTGGACATTGAGACTGACCTCAGAGTTGCTTTGTCTCCAGACTTTGAGACTCTTGTCAGGAGCAAAAAACATGCCCAGTTCTCCCAAACTCGGGTCTATAATGTCAGTGTTACACCTAAGGTTGAAGTGAGTATTGCTTAATTTTCTTCAATGCACAATGTTTTCACCATATACATACTGATAAGGTAATCAGTAAATTTTATTTAGTATACTTGAATCCTTTCGAACTCTTTGTTTAATATATTTCTCTTTCTTAAAAAAAAAATCTGCTAATGAAGAAACTGAATTTTTCCCATAGTGCAATGGTGGTTGTCATAGATCCAATGAATGAGGATTCTCTGGTAAAACTACATAATTTAAGTTTTTTTGAAAATACTTCTCAGTAGTTGCACTTTTTATTTTCATATTTGTGCACAAAAGCAGTGTTGAGTCTGTTAAAACAGTTACTGCAGAGTTTTTAACAGTAGTACTGAAGTTTTTGTTTTAATTAAAATGCAGCTAATTGAGTGTAAAAGGGAATATTTCCCTCTCTGGCATCGACACTTGCTGGTCATTTTGGTTTATCTATTTTTTTGTGTTGGCATACTGTGATATTCTATTCTACTATCTCAGGTTCAAATTACACCATCTTTTCATTCAATAAATTTGAGAAGTTGAAAATTCTCAGTTGCAGCTTGTCATTAAGGGGTGATGGTGAATCCCAAAGCCAGACCAGTTGAGAACCACTGATATAAACAATACAAATTTGAAAACAACTTTTAAGGACACATTAAGGCTTTACGTTGATTTAGACGTGCAGATTTAAATCTGAGCCACAGATGTCATCAAGAATATCAGGCATAACAAAATTAGCAAGATGAGGGTTAGAGCAGACATGTCAAACTCACTACCATTGGTGGGCCACTTCGACTGCCATATGTGCGTCAGCGGGCCGCACAGTAACAAATACTATTGTACAAAGTTACTGTAGCTTTCCAATACTGAAAACTTTAACAAATGTAACACTTAAAGTTTAAAGAAAAGCTATTTATTTCCATACAATCTCCGTACAACAGTATATAATTAGAGTCTCTTTGATAGGTCCTTATATAGGAGTCTTACAGTCTGAGATCTATTTCTTTTATCCCAACACTTGGCATCTCTTGTTAGTAACCATTTCGTCAATATCAGGCTTGAAATCTTGTGCAGCTGCAACTTTTATGAGGGATGAAAGGTGTTCGACAGTAAGTCTTGAGCAAGGTGAGGTTTTGATAGCTTTCATTAACGAAAACAATTGCTCACAAAGGTAAGTGCTTCTGAACATAGACAGTACTCTCGATGCAAACTTACAGATCTGCACATACGAGGATGGTAGGTAAGCATACAAGCCTGGCACACCAACTTCGTAATATTATGCCTTCAGGATAGAATCCATTTGGATATTCTCAGGCGCATTCTCAACGTTGTAAGAGTATGGTGATATAAACAGCGCAAAGTCCTGTTTGTGTGAACTGAAATCACAAAAACGCTCACTGAATTCATTGGTCAGTAATCCAAGTTGGAAAACAAATCCCCCAAAAATCAAATTTTACTTTACTAAGTTTACTTCAAAGTTTATATTGTAAAATACAGTGGAACCTCGGTTTGCAAACATAATTTGTTCCGGAAACGTGCTCACAATCCAAAGCACTCGTATATCAAAGCAAATTTCCCCATAAGAAATAATGGAAACTCAGACGATTTGTTCCACAACCCAAAACTATTCATATAAAAACGATTAATACAAAATATAAAGTAAAAATACATAAAACAAATTAACCTGCACTTTACCTTTGAAAAGAATCATGGCTGGTGTGAGTGAGTTTTTGGCCACTAAGCTGGGGACAACCCTGCCTGTCTGTGTATAGCAGAGCGGGCAGATCCCGCTACAATAAATAACTGTGCTGTTCCTGTTTCAAGCTGAATAAAGCTGGTGTCGCTAAAGTACTGAGACTCAGCTTTGTGTTTTGGGGTGCAAGACGGGGACACGCATGGTACAGCACACACACACACTCACACACAAACACGTGATCACAATGCTGTAGTAAACAGTATACGCTCATACGGATGTTGACTATATGAGTGAGGCACGCTGACTGATGATTACCCACAATCCCGCAGCGAGAGAGAGAGAAGAACCATCAGTTCAGTTGTGATCACGTGATGCTTGGCAGACAAAGCGTATACGTACTACTTGTATTGCAGGACCTCGCTCATTTATCAAGTCAAAATTTATTAAAGATTTTGCCTCGTCTTGCAAAACACTCGTAAACCAAGTTACTCGCAATCCAAGGATCCACTGTAAGCCGATATGCAAAAAGCCCCCTGACCTACACTCATTTTACAAACTCAAATTTGTTAATAAATAACTCAACAACATCTCGCGTCCACTTCAGATCTTCAGCTGTAGTCTACACTAACTGTTCGTTACAATACTAGCACTAAATTACATAAAACTAGAACAAACGAAACATGAAAATCTGCGAACTATTACTACTCGTGATGGTCAGTTCTGCCCAGTGGCTAGTCTCAGCAGCCCAGCCAGTAGTGTAGAATGCCAGGCTGCTGCAGCCTAGCACTTCAGTTGCAATTTTGTGGCTCATTAACTTTGGTCAAGGCTCTGGTGGGGGCAGGGTCAGTGTCATGCCTAGGGTACCAAGGAGCTGACACTGCAGCTGCAACTACACTGGCAGATGACGTTTCCGGTACCGTAATGCCATGGGAAAATGCGCTTTTGTCAGAAGGCAGAAGTAAGAAAAGTCAATAAGTAATGCCGAAGATGCAGAATGATTCAATCACAAACGATAGTAATCATTTTGAACAAGTTTAGTGCTAACTAGGATCTGTCATGCGGGCCGCACAGATTTCTGTTGGCCGCGTGTTTGACATGCCTGGGTTATAGCATCTCTTATGTATGAGTTCTGACAATTTCATTTCTGGAACGACCATGTAGTGTTGCCCGTATGGCAATGTGGACAGAATCACATGACTATCATAATCTGAACATGTTTCAACTAATGCATGTGTAAACCCTAGACCAGTGGAGTCATTTGTTCAGTGAGCACTTGCAAAAGCAACGCAAGTAATACAAGTCTGCGGGAATTTTGGTGTAAAAATGAGTAATAGAAATTACGAGCATCACATCAAATTCTGTGTGAAGATCAGTAAAAATGCTACTGAAATGCTGAAGATGTCGAAAGCTGTTAAAGCTATGAAAATGATAAGTATCTTTGAGTGGCATAACGGAGTCAAGGAGGGTTGAGAAGATGTGAACAATGACACCATAAGTGGATCATCCATCATGACAATGCCCCAAGCCATGATGTGCTGAGTGTTCACGATTTCCTGGCTAAGAAATCAAGTACTAAATTGGATTATCCATCCTATTCACTTGACTAAGCCCCCTGTATATTCCGACTCTACTCAAGAATAAAAACTACCATGAAAAATTATCCCAGAGAAAATACTCACATACTAAAATAAGCAGTTTTTGCTACCATGAAAAGATGAAGATTTTCAGACATTTCTAACATCTAGAATAATGAGATAAAGGAACTCAAGGGTATTCCAGAAACAGAATTCCAGGTACAGTAGGCTTCCAGCAACAGTAAAATCATCTAACCAACTGCATAGCTGTAGAAGATTACTTTGAGAGCAGCCGCTAGTACACTGATATACACACAAACATTTTTTTTGCAGGTTCATTCTTGGAATTAAATTGTCACACCTTGTAATTGCTTTTATTACTATTCCAGTGATACAAATTAAAATCACTTGTGTGCCCAAGGTCGACACAATGTCTTTTGTATAGAACATGTCTATATTGGCCAGTTTATAGTCATATTAATTGCGAGAGTGCAATGTTCTTATAACGATAAATACTGCTTCTATATACAATCACTTGCTTTTTTATGACCTCTAAGAGGTAAGGGGTTGAAATTGCTGTGAAACCCACAGTACTATATCCATACAATGTTTTGTTTTACCTCTATATATATATATAAAATCCAACATCTGTCTGTATGTCTGTCCACTTTTCACGAGAGAACTACTTAACAGATTTAGATGTTTTTTTTCTATAATTTGCTTGAACATTCCGGTTGATTTTGCAACTTCTGTCATCGCGCTTAGTATCACAGTTCACCTACAGGAGCAATTTATTCGCGCTAATCTGAGACAGAGGCTGTGGGCCAAGGGGAGGGGGAAGCGTGACATCAGGAGTGGGGACCTGTGTGGGGCCCTCTGGACTCACGCACCAGCCTTGGAACGTACCTTGCCTCCAGCTAAGCTAACAAACGAAAGAACTACTGAACGGATTTAGATCAGGGTTTTTTTCTATAATTTTCTTGAACTTTCCGGTTGATTTTTTGACTTCACTCATCTTGCTGAGTATCACAGTTCGCTTGCAGGAGTGATATACTCTTGTTAATCCAAGACAGAGGCTGTGGGCCGAGGGGAGGGGAAAGCAGGGCCCTCCTCACTCACACGCCAGCCTCCATTCAAACCTCCATCTACCTCAGGCCACGTTTTGGAGCGTTTCTTGCCTCCCCTTAGCTAGTGATACCTGTTTATTTATTGATTTTTAAAGTTTGTCCTATTTTACTAGTATGGGGACAGAGCCGTGGAGGACAGCTAATAATAGGTAAAATTCAATGATTAAGTCCTGACAAATATTGGAATTAATTAATCTATTTTTAATTCAAAGCTAAAGTTGAAGTCATATCCCTATAAGCAAAAATGTTTCAATAAATTACATATAATAGGAAAAAAACATGAACTCAATCCATGTCACTAAAGGCTTTCTCACAACTGTGTCATTGAGTTTTAAATATTTTAGCAGTCTCGGCAGCACAACTAGGAATATTCAGTCTTATTTTAGCTCTGTATGTGGTGTTTCTGTCAAAAAAAAGAATCACCATCTTGCTGCACTTGTAACTTTGCCATTTTTTTAAACTTTATTTTAGTATTTCTGTTAGTCTATGGTCTGTTTTTCAGTAAAATTTCAGTAAGTATATTAGTATCACCAACAGCTGTGAACCATCTGCTGTATTTCACAGCTCAATCCAGAGAAAGTGCCATTTCTAATAAAAACATGGGAACTGACAACAGGCCACTGTCTTATAAAATCTAAAAAGTCTTTCCTGAGCATCTTTTGTGGAATCTCTCCGGTTTGGAGGGAACTAGTGACAGGAGAAGACTTCAAAGCTGTAGAACAGTTGATGTGTTAGAAATCAAACTAATGGCATCCTAGAAGTACAAAATACATTTGGGTATTGAAAGAAACCTTAGCTAGTCCAATTCCTTTTGAAATCCATGCTTAAGCCATGATAATGTTAAGAATCATTTTCAAAGTGTTAAAAGGTAGTTTGATTATGAAAGTAAACATGGAAGCAGGGAAGTGTGTATGAAAAATACACTGTTTACAAAGTACTGCACCCATTGGGCATAGAGTACATGTTCATCAGGGAGACATCAAAGTTGACTTTATAGCAAGATAATGATGAATAAGACTGACATTATCAATAGAAAGGAGAGCATACAACAGAAAATAGACAATTAATGAAGACTCAAGATGAAATGAGAACATCGAAAACAGGGATTCTGTCTGAAATATTTACAAAACGAAAAAACTGCAAAAAAATGTATTTTAAATAAGCACATTAACCTAATTCTTTCTGACTTGTTTGCACTACTGTTATAATCATATTCCTGTCCTAGCATTGTACTTCAGCAAATAAAATACTACATGAATATTTAACATTTACCATATAATGACATGTTGAACCACTTCGCACAAAGTATGTGCTTCCTGAACAGGCGACACTGTTCTAAATCAAACCAAATGTTTTTTCTTTTTAAAAACATTCGGAAAAAGATTTATTAAAGAAAAATCAACATGAAACAGCATAGAGACACTAAAAAGATAAACTATTATTTACTTCTAATGCAGCAGACACACTCAAGACTAATTTGAGTACATTTATGAAAAATAAGTATATTTACCTAAACTAAAAAATGACTGTAAAAACAATATTTGCAGAATTATTCTATATAATCTCTTTTTCTCAAATGGTTCATATCTGCTTTTGAAAGGATGATTAAGCAGAACATAAGGTTAACTAAACATTTATCATTTATAAAACAAAAGTGGTAGCAAACAAATAAGGGTAACATTTTCAAATGAATACCATACTTTCAGTCCTTACTGATTTATTAATTATAAATATTCAGAGGCAATAGACGAACAGACACAGTAATAGCTCTATAATCATATAAATAGTAGTAGCTTTGTGGAATATAAATATTTAATGGTGAGGGCTTCAGGCTTTGAAAAACAATTCAGTAGTCAGGTAAGAGAGAAATGTATCTTTCAAAGAGAAAGAGAAGTTAACTGACATCTTTATCAAGAAGGCTTTAAAAACATTTAACTTACATGAGGTGTTGAATGTTTAAAACATAAAAACCTAATACAAAAGATATTTCATTGTAATTTATCCAGGGCAATATATTTAATTTTAACTTATTTATACCAATGGCCCATTTGTTGCAACAACCTACATATAACCTACAGAATAAAATGTCCTGAGCTCTAATTTGTGTCATGTTTCTTGTAATAATTCCAGTTGGTTATGTCATCTTTTTTATGATTTAAAGTTATACAATATATATTGTTATATCACATTCATTCTGAATAGGTTTATGTAGTATGAAAATATTAAATAATACATTTTAATTGGAATACAAGCAAAATTTTCATCATACTGTAATTGCTGGTAACAACATGTGCTTCCCTTTTTATACTTGTCCTACCTTCAGTCAATCCTTTAATCACTTCCCCGAAGTTGCCATAAAACACTTAGTGAATACACTGTGTTCCTTTTAATTACCATATATGAGGACATCTACCTCCTTTTTTTCTTTTCTTAACACCTTAACAAAAGTGAACAGTTAACAATGTATATCTATAGCTTATCCTAAGTGTACTATTACTTTTCCCACATTTAAAATCAACCATTTACAACAAAGTGAATACCTGTTTCTCCCATCACCCCCCCATGAAAAAAAAAAGAAATTCCACATCAGCATATAAATCGAGTCTCTTGACTGGTTTGCACATACGTCCTGATCACAATTTGTCCAGAAAGAGGGGTTGCAGGTGAAACTTCACTCTGACTGACAGAAATTGACTCTGACCCTCATGGTTTCATCTCAGTGGACGTCAGACTCTGTACTCACATCCGTCTCTGTTGGTACTAGTTCAGGTTGGAGATGACGGTGATTCCATCGTAGTTGTGCTCCTTGCTGTGTATTAATGATGAAAGATCTTGGAGTGATGCTTTCCCCAGAAACAACTGCTGGTGTAGAACGTGACTTTTCATGATCCAACTTGGAGAGTACATCATCATCTCTGGTTGCAGGGCAGGTAAGGGTTTTCCGCCATGGTAGCGGTTGTAATAATACACTTGGCTCGCCTTTTCCTTCCTGTCCTTGTCTCTCACAGCTGTCATATCTGTCCATTTTGGTGTATAAGTTTTCTTCTAGCATGGGCAAGTTGGTTCTTAATTTCCTTCCCATTAACAGTTCGGCTGGACTAAATACTGTGGTGCAGCATGGAGCTACTACAGGATCTTGTTGTTTCAGATCTTTTGTGCTATTTGTACAGCTCTTTCCGCATGTCCGTTTCCTTGTGGATGATGCGGACTGGACGTATAGTGTCTAAAATCAAACATTTTGGCAAATTCTTGAAATTCCATGCTGGAAAACTGCAGTTTATTATCGCTTACCACCTTGTCAGGAATCGCAAATCTGGCAAAAACTGCTTTCAGTTTCTGGATGACATGCACACTTGTCGTTGAAGGCAAGTGTAGTATTTCCAAAAATCTGGAGTAGTAATCTGAAATTATCAAATAGTTGTGCCATTCATGCTCACATAGGTCCATAGCAACCCTTTTCCAAGGTTGCTCTGGAAGTGGTGTGGAAATGAGAGGTTCTCTTTTCTGAGTTCTCAGCACATTTGACATAATGTCATAAGTTTATTTATTTCTTTAGAAAGTCCCAGCCACCATAGTGATGATTGTGCTCTGATTCTACATTTTGTCAGGCCCTGGTGCCCTTCATGAATTTTCTGAAGAATTTCATCTCTCACAATCCTCGGCACCACAATCCTGCTCCCTCGTAGGACAAGTCTGTTGTATTCCAAAAGTTCTGATTTCACAGGAACGTACGGTTTTGCTTCCATTGGTATTTTACTCATATGTTCAGGCCATCCTCTACTAATAAGTTTCAAAACAGACTGCAGTTCAGCATCAGCTGCTGTTGCCTTTCTGATTTCATTCAGTTTACTTAGAGATGCAGGAAATCCTTCCACATGTGGATGCTGAAGTCGGAAGAACGGGAGACAAACACCAATTTAAAGTAAAAAGCAATTTCTTTATTCTTGGTGAGTCAAAGAGGCTGCAGTTCTTCTATCAGCTCAGTGCCACTGACTGGTCAAATCAGACAGCCTGCAGCCTAATGTGGGGCTTCCCTCTTTATACCTAGTTTTTTTATTAAACAAAAAAATATATATGGCAGTTCATTTTGAGATTATACATAAATTACCATAGCTTGCGACTCCCTGAATTGGAATGTGCACACTGCTTCTTTCAGATAAAGAGGTTAGCAGGGCACTCACAGTTTTTTTTTAATTTTTTTTTTATTTTTATTAATTTTATTACAATCCATACAAAGCAATCAAGTTTTTACAAAAAGAAAAATTGAGTTAAGAACAGATCGATCCCCACCCTGAGAGAGAGAGCAAGCCAAATGGCGTAAAATTTAAGGCTTGTAAACATACCTAAATTAATAAATTCTCTGTGCTTTATGAACTTATTTTAAAATATTACTGATTAGATCCTGCCATGTTTTGAAAAAGTCTGTACAGATCCTCTAACTGAGTATTTGATTTTTCCAATTTCAAATAATATAACACATCAGTTTCCCACTGACTTAAAAGAGGAGAGTTTGGGTTCTTCCAGTTTATCAGAATAAGTCTGCGTGCCAACAGTGTAGTGAATGCAATCACAATTTGTTTGTCCTTCTCCACTTTAACCCCCTCTGGAAGAACCCCAAACACAGCTGTTAATGGGTTAGGAGGGATTGTGAGTCCAAGGCTATCTGAAAGCTAATTAAAATTTTTGTCCAGAATAATGTTAATTTGGTGCAGGCCCAGAACATGTGACCCAGTGAGGCTGGGGCTTGGTTGCAACGTTCGCAGGTTGGATCATGCCCTGGAAACATTTTGGAAAGTTTTAGTCGAGACAGATGTGCTCGATATATAATTTTGAGTTGTATAATTGTATGCTTTTGCATATGGAGCTTGAGTGAATTCTCTGCATTGCTACTTTCCACTCCTTTTCTGATATATTAATTGAGAGATCTTTTCCCAGTGTCCTCTTGGATCTTTGAAAGGAAGGGATTGTAAAATGATTTTATATATTGTAGAGATGGAGTCTAATCCTTGAAATTGAGCAATATTTTTCCAGCATGGATGAGGGTGCAAGATGAGGAAAATCTGGAAGGTTCTGTTTAACAAAGTTCCTGATTTGAAGATAGTGAAAGAAATGTGTAGCTGGAATGTTAAATTTGGAATGTAATTGTTCATAGGATGCAAAGACGTTGTCTATATAAAGATCTCTAAGCAAGTTAATTCCAAATTTTTCCAGATATTAAAACTGCATATGTTTGTGAAGGTTGAAAGAGGTGGTTCTCTTGCAGGGTGCCACAGATAGAAGCTTCTCCGTCTTAAAATGCTTTCTACATTGGTTCCAGATTCTAAGTGAGTGGAGCACAATTGGGTTATTAGTGTATTGCCGATAACGTGTGTTTATTGGAGCACAGAGCAAGGAATACAAAGAAGTACTGCAGGATTTTACTTCTATTGCGGTCCAAGCCTGTGTATGTTCTTCTATTTGTGTCCAGGTTCTTATCGCCTGTATATTTGCTGCCCAGTAATAAAACTGGAAGTTAGGTAGAGCCATGCCGCCTTCTGCCTTTTGTCTTTGTAGGGTCGCTCTTTTGATGCGTGGATGTTTTGAATTCCAAATAAATGAGGTTATTGTTGAATCTAATTGCTTAAAGAATGATTTATTAATGTATATTGGGATGTTTTGAAATAAAAAGGAGCTTAGGAAGAATATTCATCTTAACAGTGTTAATTCTTCCAGCTAGTGTGAGATGAAGGGTTGACCATCTATGCAAGTCTTGTTTAATTTTTTCCATGCAGACGTGAAATTTTGTTGATAAGAGCTTTATGTTTACTTGTGATGTTTACCCTAGGTATTTAAACTGTTCTGCAATGATAAAAGGTAGGGTGTCTAATCTAATATTATATGCTTGAGAATTCACTGGAAAGAGTACACTTTTATTCAGATTAATTCTGAGACCAGAGAGCTTTTGAAATTCTGTGAGTGCTGCTAAGACTGCAGGCACAGAATTTTCTGGGTCCGATATATACAGTACCATATCATCTGCATATAATGAGATTTTCTGTTCCAGTCCTTCTCTGCTAATCCCCTTTATCTGATCAGTATTTCGACAATGTATTGCCAGTGGTTCAATGGCAATGCAAACAGCAGCGGTGACAAGGGCATCCTTGTCTAGTGCCACGTTCTAGTTTAAAGTAGTCTGAGCAAATGTTATTGATGCAAACTGAAGCTTCTGGGTTAGTATACAGTAATTTAATCCATGCACAAATGTTCGGGCCAAACCCAAACTTCTCCAATGTAGTAAAAAGGTATTTCCATTCAATCATGTCAATGCTTTTTCTGCATCCAATGATAATAATATTTCTGGGGTGTTTGATTTAGTTGGTGAGTATATTACATTAAACAGGCGTCGAAGATTTGAAGATAAGTGTCGGCCCCTAATAAATCCAGTTTGGTCTTGTGATATTACGAGGGAGCACTTTCTCCATCCTTCTAGCTATGATTTTAGAGAGTATTTTAACGTCGTTATTCAGAAGTGAAATTGGTCTGTATGATGCACATTGTAATAAGTCCTTATTTTGTTTTGGAAAGACAGTGATTAGTGCTTGGCGAAAGGTTTGTGGAAGAGATTGGTTATCTCTGGCTTCTGTAAATGTTGCTAATAGGAGGGAGCTAGCTGAGCGGAGAATTTCTTGTAAAACTCTGCAGGGTAGCCATCAGGGCCTGCTGCTTTTCCACCTTGGAGTGACTTTATAGCATCTAGTAATTCTGATAATGCCAGAGGTTTATCAAGTTCCTCCACACTAAAAGCGTCTATTTGTGGTATCTGTAATGTATCCAGAAATGCATTAGATTGTATATTGTCTTCTTTAAACTCAGTAGTATATAGGGATTTATAGTAGTCTCTGAAAGTGTGCATTATATTTTTGTGTTCGATGATTTTATCTCCGTTCGTGTTAGTGATTACCGAGATTGCGTTGCACACTTCTTGCTTGTGAATTTGTTGAGCTAAAAGCTTATTAGCTTTCTCTCCATGTTCATAGTAATGATGTCTGGATTTGTAAATTAGTTGTTCAGTTTCTTTAGTTGTCAAGAGGTTTAATTCTGAATGTAGAGCCTGCCTCCTCTATGTAGAGTCTCGCTTGGTAGTCTGGCATGTTCTTCATCTATTTTAGTAATTTCGCTTTTTATCTCTGCTACTTTCTTGCTTCGGATTTATTTCTGTGGGAAAGATATGAGATAATCTGTCCTCTTAAGAAGGCCTTAAGAGTTTCCCAGAGTATTCCTGCAGAGATCTCGGGGATGTATTTGTCTCTAGAAAGAATTTGATTTGTTTGGATATAAATTCAGTACAATTCTCGTCAGCTAATAGAAGCGGGTTGAGGCTCATCTGCGGGGTGAGTGTATGGGGCTTAGTAATTTCAGCTCCAAGATCATAGGTGCATGGTTCGAAATAACAATAGCATCGTATTTACAAGATTTAATCTTAGGCAAGAAGTTATTGTCTATAAAGAAGTAATCAATCCTTGAGTAGCAATGATGTACTGGTGAGTAGAAAGAATATGTTCTTGAATTTGGGTTTAAAAACCTCCAGGGATCTGATAAGTTGTGATCAGTTATAAACTTTGTAATTATCTTTGCAGTGTTAGATGCGTTCCCCTGTGGAGGAAGTCCTATCTAAAAGTGGATTTAAAACACAATTAAAGTCCCCAGCCATTATAACTTTATGAGTGTTCAGATTGGGAATGGATGCAAATAAATTTTGTATAAATTCCTTATCATCAACATTAGGTGCATAAACATTTATCAAAATCATTTTACAGTTAGATAAGTCTCCCATGACCATTACATATCTCCCTTCAGGATCCAATACTACATCTGATGCTACAAATGGTACTGTTCTATGTATGAGAATTCCCACCCTCTAGTTTTCTTTGTAAAACTAGAATGGAACATTTGGCCAGTCCAGTCTTTTTGCAGCCGGAACTGATCCTTGCTTAGTAAGTGGGTTTCCTGTAAAAATACTATTTTAGCATTTAGGTGAGAAAGTACTTTCTTTCTCTTTAATTCGTGATTCAGGCCTTTAACATTCCAGCTTACGAAGTTAACTGTCCCATCATGGAGACACTGATTCTGAGTTTTTGATGTCATTTTATAGTCTTAACTGGAAGTGAGATAGTTTAGGTCTTAATTTCCTATTTCCCCAAGAGTTGTTGCCATGCAGCTTATTATTACGTTGATAGTTATAATTATAAAGATTGAGATGATAGATTAGGTATAGATCAAGCCTGCTCTCTTTCTCTCCCCCCCTTAACCCCCCACCCTCCCTTTTTGCCTCCCCAAGTGAGGCTAAAACCCACTTCACGCAGTCCCAGTCCTCTGACATACCCAGAGACAGAGCACGTCCAAAGCACAACAAGCCCCCATGCAGCAGTGCTTTAGGGTTAAAAGATAGAGATATCTGTTACTAATATAGTCTTTAAAAAAGAAAAAAAGAATTTTGCACTTAAAATATATATATATAGTCTTCAGCAATTTTAGTGCATTAAGATGATACCCCAGATAATAAACCTCGGTGATGGTGTTAAAGATGTGTCCAAAATAAGCATAACAAGTCTTAATGCAGTAATAGCAATAACAGTAAACCAAGGGTATGATATTGAACAGTCTTGTTTAGGGTAGAGATGAAATAATTAGAAAAGAAAAAAAAAGGAAGAAAAAGTAATTAAGCACAATAAAACATAAACAGATAGCGCCTTAGTAATACTAAGTAATAATAAAAATATATGAGAATATATGTTGATTAAAAACCCGTATTTTAAAAAATAGATCAGACAGTAGATTATTAATCCTAGCTTTATCATTTACCGCCATGACTCACTATTATGTATCAGAATAGTCCCGGATCAGCTTTCTTAATTCATTTTCTGCTTCTTCCTTGCTAGCGAAGACATAGAATTGACCCTGCCATTCCACTTTCAGTTTTGCCGGATACAGGAGGCTGTATTTGACACTGGCTTGCCGTAGCCGCTGTTTAATGTTATAGAAGGCTGCACGTTTAGTAGCTGTTGCTGGAGAGAAATCAGGGAAGATACGAATGTGGTTATTTTCATATATAATATCTTCCTTGTTTCTGAGGAGTGCCATCACCTCTAGCTTAAATGATAATCGTTCAAAACGAACTATAAAAGATCTTGGTCGGGTCTGACGGTGTTTGATCCGCATGCGTGTAAGCGCTGCTATCTCAGATTCTGCTTTAAAGTCGTCCCCGATTATTTTAGAAAAAAGTTCAGCTGCGAATTTCACAGGGTTTGAACTTTCTCGATTCTCCGGCAGACCTTCAATTCTGACATTATACCTTCTACTCCCATCTTCTAAAGCAGCCAGTCTGTCTCCAAGTTTTTCTCCGAGTTTTTTGCATTCGGAACTGACATTTACTGCTCTTTCCTCGGCACTGGCAGCTAAATGTTCGGCCATTTCAATCCGATTCGTGAATGTCTCCTTGAAATCCTCCAATTGATCAGTAAGCGTGCTCAGTTTAACCGAGTTTTCCTGAATGCGCTCTTCAATTTTACCCAGCACCTGTCGAAGCTCAAGTTGCACCTCTTGACGCAGCCATTCATTGGCCTGTTTCATCTCCTGTTTCAATTCCTGTTTCAGTCTCTCATGTGCCTTTGCCGTTGCTTTCTCATTAGCCTTCTCGCTTTTCTTTATATCTTGCGTGAGCTCAGCGAGCAACACCTTCAGTTCAGATAGTTCAATTGTGCCTTCTTGTACCGTAGGTGAAGCAGCAGACTTTGCTGTAGCCAGTGTCCCCGCTGCTCCAGGCTCGGGTAATTGCGTAATTCAGGCCGCAAACTTCACGGCCCTTTCCAGTTTCAGGTAATCTTCTCCAATCGGCGAGGTATCCAGATCTGCACGCACGATCGCACCTTCGCTCCCCTTTTCGCTCTCAGCCAGTGACAATGTAGCGGACCGTGGTCCCAAGGAGTCTGTGCTTTCGCCCATCTGATCCAGGTCTGTCTCTGAAAGGCCGTATCTTGAACTGGGGCTTGCTCATCGCAGCTTGGATGTAGCTTTAGTTTTCGATTCTTTCGAACCCCCCTTCTTGTTGGCCATGTTTATATGTGCTTACATATACTGTAGCAGTCTCTCTTGGGTTGAATAAATACAATATATCTCAGGATAATAAGCAAATAATATGAAAAATAACACCACTGCTAGCAGAGTTCCACTTCAGACGTCCATCTCTCACATCGGATGAGACCAACCTCACAGTTTTAAGAAATATGCTCAAATAGTTTTAAGCAAGAATTCAGAAACAGTCACAACTGAGTTATAATATCACAGGGTGTTCTGTTAGTATCAAGAGTTTCTCATAAAAGAAAGCAAGTTAGTCCCTTATTCAGTGCACAAGCTTAATTCTTTTTCTACATAAATGAAGAACAAATCCTATAGCTTTTTTAGCATGATTAATACATAATACAGTCCTTGGTATTTAATTACTTATAATCATTACAGTTAATAATATTTCTTCCTCATATGACACGCGCAACAATGCACGCCACATCGCTGTGCGTATCCACCTCATTGCACACTTGAGTTTGAGGACTGCGTGATAAAGTTTCCGCAATGATTAAAGTTTTCCCAGGCGTGTATTCAGCTATTGGGTTAAATCTCATAAGTCTCATGAGAAGACGTTGACAACGTAGTGGTACACAGTCTAGACTGCATTTGTTAATGAGCGGCACTAGCGGCTTATGTTGGTTATAAGCTTGAACTGACTCAGTCCATTAAGGTATCTGTCAAACTTCTCACACACCTGCACTCCTGCTAAAGCCTCCTTTTCAATCTGAGCATAGCGCACTTCAGCCTCAGTAAGGCGTCTTGAGCAATATGCCACAGGTCTCCATTGTTGCTCATGAAACTGGAGTAACACGACCCCAGTCCATAGCTGCTAGCATCAGTGGACATGGCTGTAAGCTTATTCACATTGTAAAATGTAAGCACTGGTGTGGTAGTCAGGAGCTGCTTTATGTGTTCAAAAGCTGTGATTGATTCCAAACCCAGCTGTTTTCCTCTTTCAGATGTTCGTACATGGGCTGCCCAACTGTCGAAAGGTTGGGAATGAGATAGCTCACCATACCCAGAATTCTCCTGTACGTGGTGGTAATTGTAGTATAGCTTTCACTTTGTCAGGATCCGACCTGATCCCCGATTGGTCAATGAAACAGTATGTCCTAGAAACCTCATCCGGCTCTGCTTAATTGTACATTTTTCTCGGTTCAGCTTCAGCCCCGCCATTTTTCTGCACTCCATTACCTTAACCAAACGACTGTCATGTTCCTCCTCTGTGGACCCATAAACAACAATATCACTTCAACGCCTTCCAATCCCTGAAGGGTTTCTGTCATCTTTTTCTGGAAGATTTCGGGTGCACTCATTATAACGAAGGGTAGTCGCTTGAAGTTAAAGAGGCCAAAGGGTGTAATAAACATAGTGAGCTTAATACTATCAGGGTGGAGTGGTATTTGGAAGAACCTGCTGGCAGCATCCAGTGAAGTAAAAACAGTAGCCCCACTCAGCTTTTCGGTTATCTCATCTGGAGTGGACAGGATGTACTGCTCTCTTTTCACGGCTTCATTCAGCCTCTTAAAGTCAACGCGAATGCAGGCCTTACCTGTGTTTTTTTCAACACAGGCACCATTGGGGCACACCAGTCTGTTGGCTGCGTTACTCTTTCGATAATGCCATCCCTTTCCATTCTCTGAAGCTCTTCTTTACTTTCTGTAGCATAGGAAGTGGTATGCGTCATGCTGCATGTACTGCGTATGGCTGTGCATTGTCAGCGACTAGTCTGATTCCAGGTCCACAGGGGTTGAATTATGAGGAAAGATTAAAAGAGCTGAGCCTTTACAGCTTAAGCAAAAGAAGATTAAGAGGTGACATGATTGAAGTGTTTAAAATTCTGAAGGGAATTAGTACAGTGGATCGAGACTTGTATTTTAAAATGAGTTCATCAAGAACACGGGGACACAGTTGGAAACTTGTTAAGGGTAAATTTCGCACAAACATTAGGAAGTTTTTCTTTAAACAAAAAACGATAGACACTTGGAATAAGCTACCAAGTAGTGTGGTAGACAGTAAGACGTTAGGGACTTTCAAAACTCGACTTGATGTTTTCTTGAAGGAAACAAGTGGATAGGACTGGCGAGCTTTGTTGAGCTGAATGGCCTGTTCTCGTCTAGATTGTTCTAATGTTCTTTCAGCTGAATTCTCACGGGTTCAGTCTTTAATAAACCTTGTTCACTGTACACCAGTTGACGCTCTCCACTGCTCACTACTTCATCCACTCTCCTCACCAGATTCATTGTAACCAATAACTGTCTGCTGAGGAGATTGGTTACTGTGCTCCATGGATTACGTATACAGGTTAGTGGATGAGTTTTACCTTTGTAGGTTACCGTACCCTGGATTCATAACTATGCATCTCAGCTCTCCGCCGGGCTATCCAGTGGTATATCTGAAGGCTCTAATGGACTTTTGGGAATGAGTGAGTGATATGTCTCTTCCCAGATGACATTCACATCTGCACCTGTGTCAATCTTGAATTCAACTGGCGTGGAGCCCACCAACAACTTGACAGACCATTGCTCTGCTGACCCGTCTGCCCTACTCACTGCCCCTAGGAAGTATGTTGGCATTTGCTCTGTAACTTCACTCATGGCCTTCCTGTTTCTACACACTCTACTCCAATGCCCTACTTTATTGCATGAGTTGCATGTGGATATCTTGTTTGGACAGCTTTCATCTTTGTTATGACACGTTTTCCCACACTTATTGCACTGTCCATCATTTCCTCTTCATTGACTAATATTTCCCCTTTTTATGTTGCTGTAGCATTTGAATTCTTTGCTGCACTTTTAGTTTGACTTCATGTATCATTCTCGCCGTCTCTCTTTGCATACTGATTTGGGATGCAACCTCTTCTGACTGCCTGACCATCTCAATAGTCAGCGCTAGTGTAAGATCCTTTGTCAGCTGCATTTTACGCAAAACATCTTTGTCGAGAATTCCAACTGTACGGTCGCGGATATTTTCTTCTCTACTTGCACTGAAGTCACAATGCTCCGACAGTTCATACAAAGCTCTGATAAAAGTCTCGACTTTTATTTGTGAAAGCATGTGCATTCAAGTATAATGTTCCTTCTTGGCACAAAATAGTCATCAAACTTTCTCAACATATTGTCAAAGTAATTTCTGTGCGCCTCTTCCACAAAAACAAAATATTTATGAACGTTTTCAACCTCACTTCCCATGGCGTAAATTAGGCTGCTCATCTGTACTTTACGATCTTCCTTGTTTAGCTTAGTGGCGGTCCTAAATCTTACAAAACACTGTTTCCAATCCGGCCACTGTCCCAGCTTGGTGAAGGAGAAGTTTGTTGGAAGATTAAACTTTGCCATAACTCTCTTTCTTCACTTCTGACACCATGTGAAATGACTGTGGAGACTTTGATAAACTTCAATAATTTTTTAATAGCAAACTGCAACACATTACAACACATGCACTTGACTGTGAACCAAAGACAGCGTAACAACATGTGCTTCCCTTTTTATACTTGATCCACCTTCAGTCCATCCTTTAATTACTTCCCCGAAGTTGCCATAAAACACTTGGTGAATACATTGTGTTCCTTTTAATTACTATATATGGCAGCAGTTAACATCGAAGATCCTCTGAGATAGTAAAACTGACAGTTCCAAATTGAAAGAACTATCCTTAACTCTAATTTTTATGTGAAAGCGAGTCACATTCATTGCTAACAGATTGGGGTATCCTAAATGTTTCTGGTCTGATTCAGCCAACTTCAAAGGGGAAATGTTCTTTCCTTCAAATAAAGGTGAATCATTTCTACCTCTTAGCTGACCTTTATACTAAATATTGTCATGTGTCTGGCAGAGGATATCATCTTTTTTTTTTCCTTCTTGATTTGCTGGACTGTTTCATTCCTGTGAAACATTTGATGCATCATCAAGAATATGACTTGTCCAGTGCAGCTTCCTTTCCGTCTCCTCTTAAAAATGAATCTGAACAGCCTCTGAGGTGTGTGTGTGTTTACTGTATGTGTGTTCACACAGCGACAGACAACTGCCATATCCATGGTTGGATCCTGCCTTGCACCTAACACTCGCCAGCTATCCTCAAACTGGATTAAGTTAGTTAAAGTGACAGATATGTTATCTCTTCAAAACTTTAACTCAAGAACCTATGTTATTCAGATATTCTAGTGCTATCCTGCAATTAGCAAATATAGAAAATCTCATCTCTGTTCCAAAGGACAGCGACATTTTTCTTGTGTTGCATACAACTAAAAAGCATGGACCTGCACAACATACAGCGGTACAGAAAATGTACAACTTTTTGTATTTTAACCTCCACCAGCACTTTGCTTTATTAGATTATTTATTTATAATGCATGGAGCACTAAACTTTAATTTGTACATTTTAATTTTGTATGTAATTAAGCACTATTCACTTTTGCACCTACCACTTGCCGCATATGTGTGTTCTCATTTGCCTGGCTCATCTGTTGGTTACATTATCAACAGTGGTGTATTCAAGAGGCTCTTGAAAGTAACAGGGGCACAAGAGCCAACCTGCACTGTCACATGGCCTTACGATGAAGACTTATGAATCTGAATTTCTTTTTCCGCTTTTCATGGAAAGTCTTGCTTAATGCATGCAAATCATCTTCACCAGCTTCATTAGAGACCAAACTTTATGATGGCTCTAATGTCAAGTGTTGAGGAAAGGGTATTGTATCATGTAGGTAGGTGGACATATCATATTTAAATCAATGTTAACATGATAACATATGAGAATAGCTGTACCCTTTACAGTACAACAAAGCTGAATAATAAAAACTGGTCGACTTTGACTCTCTGAAGAAATATTATTAATTTGTTGTATTCTTTTTTTACTACAATACTGCCTAATCTAAATAACTGTCACAGCAGAAATCCTAATTCAGGGCTTTTTCAGAGGATAAAATGTTATATCAAAAAATCAAATGTTTAAACCTTATTTTATGGAAATATTTTCTTCTGTATCAGTATTTAATTATATAAATGTGTTTATTTTATGTATTCCTATATAGAAACAATCACCTCTCTGTACCTTTTAACCCCTCAAAAATAATGATGTTAAGGTGGACCTACAAGTCCAATTCCCTATCTGTTATAATCATTTCCCATGAAAGTCCAGTTTTCTATTGGTCATAATAATTGCCCAGGGTATAATACTACTGCTTGCAACACGTATTTGTTCTGTTTTCACTGGACTATTAATATAAAACGCAGCATCATATCTCAAATTATAAGGCTCAGTAGGCTGATAAAGTATTTTGTTTGTTTATTAACAAGCACTTATTCTGTCTTTTTTTTTTTTTGCTACACCTACTGGTTACACCTCAAAAACAATTACCATGTCTTTATGTAAAAAATACCTTGCTTAGAATAGGTCAAAAAATAAGATAATGTCTTTTCCTTACTAAACCTCTTATGAAGCCATTATAGAAGAAGCCAGTAACACTCACCCCATATTTACTTGTTGGTTCCCAACAAACTAAACAGATCTGAAACTAACAGTTGATATATTCTCCTGCATAGTGATTTTTTATTTTATTAGACTATAATACTATGCTCTCACCATCTCTCTATCCATGATCCTTCTGACAGATGCAGTTTTCTGCTTCATAGCAAACAAACTCCCACTCTGCTGACTGATTCTGAAACCACCCACCCACATGATACAACACCCTTTCCTCAACTCTTGACATTAGAGCCATCATAAAGTTTGGTCTCTAATGAAGTTGGTGAAGATGATTCACATTCATTAAGCAAGACTTTCCATGAAAGGCGGAAAAAGAAATTCAGACTCAGATTGTTTTCTTGCCATTCATCGTAAGGCCATGTGACAGTGCAGGTTGTCTCCATGCCCCTGTTGCTTTCAGGAGTCCCTTGAATACACCACCATTGATAATGTAACCAACAGATGTGCCAGGCAAATGAGGACACACATGCGGCAAGTGGTAGGTACAAAAGTGGGCACACATATGCGGCAAGTGGTAGGTACAAAAGTGGGCACACATATGCAGCAAGTGGTAGGTACAAAAGTGAATAGTGCTTTATTACAAACAAAATCAAAATGTCCAAATTAAAGTGCACTGCTACATCCATTATAAATAAATAATCTAATAAAGCAAAGTGCTGGTGGGGGTTAAAATCAAACCAATAAATATTCCATTAAAAGCAAGGATAAAAACGCAGGAAGGTATTGTCTCTTAAAAATGCAGTCTCCACTCCATCACTTTAAAACAAACTTCTCCTCCGCTTAGCCCCAAAAAGGACCTTGCAGCCAAGGAGACACCTAACTGACAGTTCAGCAAACTTTCTGCGCCAAGTTTGGGTCCCTGCAGCCCATGTCTCCCAGCAGGGTACCACACCAAGGCTCAGGTATCTGCGGCCGTTTGTGGCCCTGGCAGGGCATCACACCAAAGTCACCAAGTGCTGCTACCAGGCTCACATTCCTGTTGACCATGACTACCCTGCAGGACACCACAGCAAGCCTTCCATTACTCCTGCAGCACCCACTCCAGATTTACGCAGCGAGTCACTATATTGAGCATCATGTCACTCCAGCTCCCTGAGCCACTCAGCTTGGGTGACGTTCAGCAGCCTTGAGCACAGGCCTCATGCTCCCCAAGGGACTCTCTTCCTGGCTGCTTGCCTTCTCTCATTCTTTCTCTGCGGCTATCACCCCTTTCTGTTTGCTTCTCTCCTTTCTTTAACCTCAGTCTTCTTCTTTTTGCCAAACTTTCATCTCACATCCCTTCGTCTGTGCAGGCCACTCTTATCTCTCCTGTCCAATTGAGTGCAGATGCAATGAGCTGCTCCCTTGGGGGCAGAGTTGAGGTGCCTGACTGATTCGCCCACCTCAACATGTGTGTGCGGCACAATCAGCCAGCACCACATTTAACTGCGGAGCAAAACGCACTCATGCCCGATTTTGGGGTGCAATTATTTATTTAAAATTTCCCCAAAGCAACGGACCACCTATGCCAGGCTACTAGAATCCAATGACTAGGTTTGAATAAATCAGTGTTTCTCAAATAGTGGGGCGCGTTTGACCTCAGGGAACATGCTTTTTTATTTTTCTTTTAATTTTTTTTTTAATTTAGAATGCACTTTAAATCTTTTCTGTTACATTTAATAAAGCTATTCTTTGTTGTAAATTGGTCCATATTTCTTTCTTTTTTTATTCTCTTATACGTTAATAAGGATACAGTGTTATGCAGAGGTGTACTTATAACAATTTTATAGACAAATGATACTATATGAGATGTTTTCTTCTTCCTAGGGGGGGCATGACAGAAAATAATTGAGAAGCACTGGAATAAACCAAGACTGAGGAACAAAAGTTTGCCTATAAAAATTTCTGTGAAGCCAGAGTGCAATATGTAGAGTTCTCAAAGTACTTAATACAATTCACAACAATATATACAGTTACTACTTTTCCACAATTCTTTAATTTTTGGATTTCGATTTCTTAATGACCAAGGAAGGTAATGTTTTGCTGTTTGATCAATGCTAATAATGTTTAAAAGTTTTTAACTGTTGCCTTTCTGTATACACAAAATTCATAGCAGTCACAATAAATACAACCAGGCAGTGCATTGGAGGCCAGACTGTATACCTCCAATCTTATTCAGAGTGCTGAACAACTCCAAAATATGAAATGTAACGTTTATGCTCAGAAATGTTTGAGGTTTTGAAGCTTTGACACAAGCAGGGCGGAGTGGTGGCTCTGAGGCTAAGGATCTGCGCTGGTATCCTGAAGGTTGCCGGTTTGAATCCCCCTCACTGCCAAAAGAGATCCTACTCTTCTGGGCCCTTGATCAAGACCCTTAACCTGTAATTGCTCCAGGGGCGCGCTTGTACAATGGCTGACCCTGCGCTCTGACCCCAAGGGGTATGCGAAAACTAACAAATTCCTAATACAAGAAATTGTATAAAGCGAAATAAAAAACAAAAACTGAGAATCATTTGCAGTTGCTTCCTTGTATGTGGTGAGTAAATAGTATTAAACTTTCTTTTATTTTAGGAAGAAAGACTTTTACACAACACTTAGATAGAAATAATAACCCCTAAGAAATCTCTTACCTTGCAAATATATAATACTGTTCTTTCAATGGACAGTTGCTCTTACAGTAAAACTATTTCAAATTGGGAAGAGGAGTTGGGTCTGGACTTCAGAGAAGGCTACTGGGATAGTGTAGTTAAGGGGATTCGTACTTCCTCATCTTGTGCAATGCTTTCTCTTATTCAGTTTAAAGTAGTACATAGGCTACATTGGTCAAAGTCTAAACTATCTAAAATTTATCCCAATTTTCCTGACCTATGTGACCGATGCAACTCCTCTCCCTGCAATTTAAGCCACATGTTTTTTCTTTGCCCCAAAATCCAGTTATACTGGACCTCCTATTTTGACATTATTTCTCATGTTTTTGGAATCCGACTGGAACCCTGTCCTTTGATCGCTATATTTGGGGTTCCTGGAGATCATGATACGTCTTTTAATAGTACACAATTGAATGCAATGGCTTTCACTTCACTGTTAGCACGACGTAGAATATTATTGTCCTGGAAGGCTCCGCATCCTCCGACCATGGCCCGCTAGCTGAAGGATCTTATGTTCTTTTTAAAACTTGAAAAAATCAAGTTTAGTCTGAGAGGGAGGCCTGATGGGTTTTTGAAGGTCTGGCAACCTTTTGTTTCTTATTTTAGAACCTTGGAAACAATTGCACCCGATTGAACTTTATTTATTTATTTCCTATTTTATTACTATTATTATTTATTTATTTTTTTTTTTTAATTGTTAGTTATTTATCTACTTATTTTTTGTAACATCCTGTGTATTAGCGTTTTTTTTTTAATTACTTTCTTGTTGTTTAATTATTTAATTAATCATTATCTATTTTATGTATTTATCTTTTTTGTGGGCCTATGGGTGGGATATGGGGTTTAGGCATTATAGGTTTATTGTTCGTATCTGATAGTCAACACTAAAATGTTTATCAATACCTTTGGCATTTTTATGTATTTGAAGAGATGTGTATTTATGTTGCTGTTAAATGGAAAACTGATAAATAAAAGGGGAAAAAAAAAAAAAAAAAGAAGAAATAACCCCTTCCATCACGGAAAAAGAAGTAAAAGCCTGAAATGTTAATTGCATTGCTAAGGAGACATTCTTTAATTATTGTCTATTCACAGGTTTGTGTGAATGTTGAATGTGCCTTCCAGTGACTTAAGGCTAGTTGGAGGTCTCTAGTAAGATGGTGGGGCATTGATTTTGTGCCCATTGCTGTCAGTGCCTGGTGAGTGTTGCTCAACATTGGTTAGATGCTCTTGGGAAACATTCGATGATTCCCTGGATTAAGCAAGTCAAAGGAAATGGAACTGATGGCACTTTGGAGGATTTACATGCTACCAAAAACAAATAAAGTTGACAGAAAATCAATATTTTAACAACTGAAGCTTCTGTGGACTTTCTCTGTTTAATTTAGTTTGGGGTTTCTTGGTATATATTTGCAGCATACAGACTTTAATGACAATTTTCATGGTATATGTAGAAAAAATCCATAGGCTTTAGGCTTTCATTGTAATTGCAATAAAGACTTTTTTGATATAAACGACTGTAAAGGTACACTTGAGGAATTTATTTCTGCATTAAAGGTTCGAAAGTGACAAGTGACATGTAAGAGATAAAAGGAAGTGTTATAAACGGGCTCAATTTTCTCTTAAAAGAACTCTAGAAACCTGCTGCAATGTTCAGTTGAATTATTAGGAGGGTAAATATTGACTGAAATTAATGACTTATAAAAGTCTTATTAAACAGTTATCAAAAAAACATAAAATTACCATTCCCAAATGTGGTAAGAGTACTGTAGTTAGACTTCCAAGATGAATTAAGGACTTCTTAAAAATTTACTGTTATGATTTCTGACATTTACAAAGCTCAAAAATACAGGCCTCAAAAGACAATAAAAAGCCAGATCTGCTCTCAATACCGGCCTAAAACCCTAGGCCTTACACTGGGCAGCCTATCTCCTAAGGTCAAAAAGCAGGCTTCCAGCCTGCACAGACTCCAACATGGGGTTTAGGCTTAAAAGGGTAAATCTCAAAAATGTGTAGAATGGTGAAGAGGAAAACTACTGAAAAACCTCTGGTCTGGGTCAAACAAAACCACCATTCTTTAATACAATTAGATATTTCTTAAAGAAAAAAGTAAGCTAATGAAAAAGAAGCAAAACGTTTTGTGTAAAAGGCATCCACATTTAAAAAAAAAAAATCACAAAACCAATGCAGTGCCTTAAAGAGAAGCAGGTGCAGATAAAATTCCTTCATGAAACAGAAAAATTACAAATACAGGAATCAAATCCAAAATCTGAAATGCTAGCATTGCAGTGTCAATTGCAGCATCTCCTTTTAATCAGCTTCTTCATCAGGTGCTTCTATCCCCTTAGACCCTAAATGAAGAGCATAAGACAGAAAACAACTAAAGCTTATACTTAATATATTTATAAAAGACACAGTCAAATCGATGTGCCTGAATAAGTGTGTGGTGATGCTGGTTCAAGGGTTGACATGGTGTACTAATTCCTCTCTTCTTTCTTCTGCAGATCCCCAGAAGCAAAACCCAACTAACAACACTTCCTGTCCCTCTACAGAGTACACTTCCCATCCACTCCCAAGGGTCTTGTCATTTCTGCTTCCAGCCTCACATCCTCTTCCGACTGACCCACTATAAAGCCGCCATATTCCCATTATTAGTCAGTCAAACTCTTTTTAGACTTAGTCCTAAAACACTACAATGTGGAATTGTGACTCTTTTTTCTCTTTTGTATCAAGTATATGGGGTGGATCCAACAACATTTTTCTTTGTTCTTGTTGTTCTTACAATATATATCTAATCTATATATCTATCTACTTGTATATACAGTGGTGTGAAAAACTATTTGCCCCCTTCCTGATTTCTTATTGTTTTGCATGTTTGTCACACAAAATGTTTCTGATCATCAAACACATTTAACCATTAGTCAAATATAACACAAGTAAACACAAAATGCAGTTTTAAATGATGGTTTTATTATTTAGGAGAAAAATCCAAACCTACATGGCCCTGTGTGAAAAAGTAATTGCCCCCTTGTTAAAAAATAACCTAACTTTGGTGTATCACACCTGAGTTCAATTTCTGTAGCCACCCCCAGGCCTGATTACTGCCACACCTGTTTCAATCAAGAAATCACTTAAATAGGAGCTGCCCGACACAGAGAAGTAGACCAAAAGCACCTCAAAAGCTAGACATCATGCCAAGATCCAAAGAAATTCAGGAACAAATGAGAACAGAAGTAATTGAGATCTATCAGTCTGGTAAAGGTTATAAAGCCATTTCTAAAGCTTTGGGACTCCAGCGAACCACAGTGAGAGCCATTATCCACAAATGGCAAAAACATGGAACAGCGGTGAACCTTCCCAGGAGTGGCCGGCCGACCAAAATTACCCCAAGAGCGCAGAGACGACTCATCCAAGAGGTTACAAAAGACCCCAGGACAACATCTAAAGAACTGCAGGCCTCACTTGCCTCAATTAAGGTCGGTGTTCACGACTCCACCATAAGAAAGAGACTGGGCAAAAACAGCCTGCATGGCAGATTTCCAAGACGCAAACCACTGTTAAGCAAAAAGAACATTAGGGCTTGTCTCAATTTTGCTAAGAAACATCTCAATGATTGCCAAGACTTTTGGGAAAATACCTTGTGGACTGATGAGACAAAAGTTGAACTTTTGGAAGGCAAATGTCCCGTTACATCTGGCGTAAAAGGAACACAGCATTTCAGAAAAGAACATCATACCAACAGTAAAATATGGTGGTGGTAGTGTGATGGTCTGGGGTTGTTTTGCTGCTTTAGGACCTGGAAGGCTTGCTGTGATAGATGGAACCATGAATTCTACTGTCTACCAAAAAATCCTGAAGGAGAAGGTCCGGCCATCTGTTCGTCAACTCAAGCTGAAGTATCTTGGGTGCTGCAACAGGACAATGATCCAAAACACACCAGCAAATCCACCTCTGAATGGCTGAAGAAAAACAAAATGAAGACTTTGGAGTGGCCTAGTCAAAGTCCTGACCTGAATCCAATTGAGATGCTATGGCATGACCTTAAAAAGGTGGTTCATGCTAGAAAACCCTCAAATAAAGCTGAATTACAACAATTCTGCAAAGATGAGTGGGCCAAAATTCCTCCAGAGCTGTAAAAGACTCATTGCAAGTTATCGCAAACGCTTGACTGCAGTTATTGCTGCTAAGGGTGGCCCAACCAGTTATTAGGTTCAGGGGGCAATTACTTTTCACACAGGGCCATGTAGGTTTGGATCTTTTTTTCTCCCTAAATAATAAAAACCATCATTTAAAAACTGCATTTTGTGTTTACTTGTGTTATATTTGACGAATGGTTAAATGTGTTTGATGATCAGAAACATTTTGTGTGACAAACATGCAAAAGATTAAGAAATCAGGAAGGGGGCAAATAGTTTTTCACACCACTGTGTATATATATATATATATATATATATATATATATATATATACTGCTCACAAAAATTAAAGGAACACTTTAAAGAAACACATTAGATACATCAGATCTCAATATGAAGTTGGATATCTATACAAATAACGACAGGGCAATGTCTTAGGAACAAAAGGATGCCAAGTCTTTTAATTGAAATAAAAGTTTCCTGCCTACAGAGGGCTCAATTGTGTAGACACTCTAAAATCAGAGTGAAATGAAGATGTGGCAGGCTAGTCCATTTTTTCAAAAACGTAATTTCTGCTACTCAAAATGCTTTTCAGTATCTTGTGTGGCCCCCACGAGCTTGTATGCATGCTTTACAACGTCGGGGCATGCTCCTAATGAGACGACGGATGGTGTCTTGTGGCATTTCCTCCCAGATCTGTATGAGGGCATCCCTGAGCTGTTGTACAGTCTGAGGAGCAACCTGGCTGCGCCTAATGGACCGAAACATAATGTCCCACAGATATTCTATTGGGTTTAAGTCAGGGGATCGTGAAGGCCATTCAATTGTTTCAATTCCATCATCCTCCAGGTATTGCCTGCATACTCTTGCCACATGAGGCCGGGCATTGTCGTGCATTAGGAGGAAACCAGGACCTACTGCACCAGCGTAGGGTCTGACAATGGGTTCAAGGATTTCATCTCGATACCTTATGGCAGTCAGAGCACCATTTCCTACGCAGTAGATGTCTGTGCGTCCCTCCATGGATATGCCTCCCCAGACCATCACTGACCCATCACCAAACCTGTCATGTTGAACGACATTGCAGGCAGCATATCGTTCTCCTTGCCTTCTCCAGACTCTTTCACGTCTATCACAGCTGCTCAGGGTGAACCTGCTCGTCTGTAAAAAGTACAGGCCAGTGGCAGACTTGCCAATTCTGGTGTTTTTGAGTAAATGCCAGTCGAGCTCCATGGTGCTGGGCAGTGAGCACAGGGCCCACTACAGGACGTCGGGCCCTCAGGCCATCTTCATGAAGTCTGTTCCTGATTGTTTTGGTAGAGACATTCACACCAGTGGCCCTCTGGAGGTCATTCTGTAGGGCACGAGCAGTGCTCAGCCTGTTCCGCCTTGCACAAAGGAGCAGGTCTCGGTCCTGCTGATGGGTTGAGGACCTTCTACGGCCCTGTCTAGCTCTCCGAGAATAACAGCCAGTCTCCTGAAATTTCCTCCATGTTCTGGAGATTGTGCTGGGAGACACATTAAACCTTCTTGCTGCAGCACGTGTGGATGTGCCATCCTGGAGAAGTTGGACAACCTGTGCAACTTCTGTAGGGTTAAGGAATCGCCTCATACTGCCAGTAGAGATGATTACTCAAGCCAAAACTAGCACGAGTGGAAAACCAGCCAAAAAAGATCAAGAGGGAGAAACTTGAAATGACCTCCACATGTAAAACCAGTCCTGTTTTGAGGGTTTTCTAATTGTTGCCACTTTAGTGCACCTGTCGTTAAGTCCATGAACACCAATACAGCTGAAAGTGATTAACAATGACCTCAGCTGCTTAACCAACCAGAAAATTATCAGACAGGTTTAATTGATTTTATGCCAGGCCCAATAAAAAAAGTAGACTGCCAGCGTTATGCACGCAGCTGTACCCAGCTCTTTAAGTAGCGAGCACTCGTGTCCCATGCACCGCACAACTCCGAGTGTCTCTGCAATAATTGCTTAGATGAAATCTTAGCAATACACAGCTCTGTCCTGTTGTATCTCTTTATTAGAGCAGATAGTCAGAAAACAAAGCTCAAATTCATTGCATAGCCATTGCCAAGGTCATTAACGAAGCCATCTTTCTCATTGATGGTAACTATTTGCAATTTAACAACCCCGGACGGCAATAACCCAACCCACCCCACCAGCTGAGCACAAACACATACAACAATTTTAACAGGAAAAACAATTCGATTACCTTGTTAATTTAACACACAATAAGCTTTTACATAAATTACCCACAATGCTTTTACATAAATTACCCACAATGCATCACTCCGCCAGCGCTGGCTGCCGGGTCACTACAATATAAATATATCTATTTACAGTATCTATATATATATATATATATATATATATATATATATATATATATATATATATATATATATATATATATATATATATATATATATATATTTAGAGTTAACTGACTTACTTAACTGCAGTGGGTTGGCACCCTGCCGGGGGTTTGTTTCCTGCCTTGCGCCCTGTGTTGGCTGGGATTGGCTCCAGCAGACCCCCGTGACCCTGTAGTTAGGATATAGCAGGTTGGATAATGGATGGATGGATGACTTAATTAATCTCTAACTCATCAACAAAAGCACTATTTTCCATTGAGTTGAAAAGCTGAAATTTAGCAAGATGGCACATCAAGGGCACTAGGTATTCGTTAAGAAAAAACATATCAATATTTAGGGGTAAAGAAACCCTACAATAAAAATCTAAATACCTCCATACCTGATTTGAATATGGTGATGTTAGAGAAAATGAAAATTAGGTGGCACATGGTATTTTATTTGTTCATATTTGTCAGTAACAAGGCACTCCATCTTTTTCCTGCTCATAGCAAACAGGCTGCCAGATGAACATCACCAGCATAGCATGATATGTGGTGTTTCCTCTAAAATGGACAAGGTAGAAGGAGGACTCACCTAGCTGAAATAAGATGTAGTTACATACTTAAGGTAAGCTGTATGTCTCAACTCCAGCTGCTAGGGAGGGAAAGAGAGATACAGGAGGAGGTGGATTCCTTGTGGCCAAAACAAGCCTCGACTGAATACTAGCGCAGCCAAGAAGATGATGGGGATGATGGGCACTGTATACAGTACACTCGTTAACACTAAAGGGGCAGTGGCCCACCCCTTTGATTTATTATTATACAACTCTCTTGACAGTCATAGAACATCGCCATCAAAACTTGCATGTAATGGTGGGATATTTACAACTTCACTTACAGTACCAAAAATTATGCACATTTTGTTCACAATATTATTTCTTTTCTATAAAATGCCATTTGTGACTCATTCTTCACCGTACATACACTAAATACTGAAATATTTATACTTTGTACTGAAATGAATTCACTGTCTGCTGTGTTAATAAATAGACAAAGAATTTTATTCATTTGACACTTTGTTCTTCCAAGGATCACAACAATACACAAAAATATATGATGATAATTTGTCTCATACACCAAATAAAAACATATACTGAATTGACTGTAACAATTAATAAAAATTGAGATGGTCGTGAATTTGTGTTTTTTTATGCAATAAACTTCCTGCAGAGCAGCATCTGACTCACACTCATAACACAGAAAAATCTGTACATTGGTATTTTACAGATAAGTTCCATTAAACATAAAATTTAGAAGACGAGGAGAAGACGAACAAGAGACCTGTGATGGGCTGGAAAAACCAAACCTCTTGATTGTCATGAGAATATGCAGGAAAGTTTGGTGGTGGCTACTGGGATAGGGATGCCTGGTTAGACCAACTTAGCATGTTACTACCACAACTCTTACAAAATAAAGCATAACCAAAATGCTGCTGCTGATTATATCAATGCTTTACATGATATAAATTTCCACATACTTTATTACATGGTGTTTAATGTTTTGAATGAACTTTATTATATTTATACACCTAATGGCATGTGTGAAATGTATTTTTTTCTCTGAGAAATTGTTTTATTCAAGCTTTGATCTAAGACCTGGGGGGTATTTTTTGGATTACTCGTTTAGCCGGATGTAATTGTTGATGATTTGGCATGATCCTGAATCTGTCAGTTTTTTGAAACTGTTGCTGGATGTGTTGTCATAGCAGGACATCCAAATCCTAAAACCTGCTCAGAGCAGGTTTGTTCTATGTAAACAAGGATTAGCTCACACACTTAATCATTGGGCATTTTGCTGGATAGCCAACTCTTCTGCAGGGGTTACTGTAGGTCTGGACGGCGTGGACCTCCACCTGTTTTTTGCTTGTCTGCCTTCTTATTAGTTTTAAAATTAATGTTTTTGATATTATATATCATTATTTATGTCAACAATTCTTTAAATAGTTATATACCAATATTTACCAGTTTGAAGTATTTCTATATATAATCTTCATTTGGATCTTGATCTTTGTTTGTCCGCGAATGAATTAGAAGAAGAAGCACTAGATGGCAGTAGAGAGACAGCTTAAACATAGGCATTGCATTAAGAATCTCCTCCAGGCATATTCTACTGAAGACTGTAGTACGCCAGTCACTCCTCAAAACACAGACATTTAAACTAAACAAATCAGTTTCCATGCAAGGAATTCATTCAGTCATTGCTTCACCGTTCATGAATGAGCAACCAACTGGTATCGGTACACAAATTATAAGAAGAGAATTTCATATAGAGAGGGTTTTGCGCGATCAGCAAGATCCTTTATTGCTCCCGGAGGAAATTCTTTTCGGAAGATACCGCTTCAGCCAAGGGGGAATATTCTACTTCAAAGATTTATTAGCACCTTATATTCAAAGTCAAACTAGGTGAAGTCAAGCTCTCACAACCACACAGACAGTATGCATTGCTTTGAGGTTTTTTGCAAGCAGCACTTTTTTATATACTGTAGGCGATGTGGAAAATCTATCTAAAAGTGCAGTTTGCCAGGTAATTCATTAAGTCTGCTTGGCTCTGAATTATTTCCTTTGGGTTTTCATAGTGTTTCCTGGACACCTGTGTGTGCAGACAATATGCCATTGCAGGTAGGTAATACACAGGCAAAAACACCCACAATTCCATAAAGAATCTCACAATCAGCCTAACATTCTCATTACTCAGGATTTCCAAATGTGATGGGCATATGGGACTGATCAGAGTGGAGTTTGATCAAACATTATTTGGAAAATTTACCTCTCCTCCTGATGAATAATCAGACACAGTGTCTTCATCAAATATTTGACCTTCATCAATATCTCATTGGTCAGACATGCATGTCGCAATCTTTTCGGATTCGCTTTTATAGAGAACTGCTACAACGCTGGGCAACTGAGATTGCTTTGGGACGCTCTTCCGCATGTTGTCCCGTTGGGTGGAATCCCACAAGAGTTTAGAAACTCACTCACACCAGCCATGATTCTTTTCAAAGGTAAAGTGCAGGTTCATTTGTTTCATGTATTTTTACTTTATATTTTGTATTAATCGTTTTTGTATGAATAGTTTTGGGTTGTGGAACGAATCATCTGAGTTTCCATTATTTCTTATGGGGAAATTCGCACTGATATACAGTACGAGTGCTTTGGACTGCGAGCACGTTTCCGGAACAAATTGTGCTCGCAAACCATGGTTCCATTGTAATTAGCTGCAGTAGAGTTGGGAGCAACAAAAAATAGACTACGTGGACGCTCGCAACTTGCAGTTCTTGTTGCCGATTGAGGCTTTTTTTGTTTTTTTCGGTGGGACGTTGGATAATATGGAATGTCGGATAAGCGAAGGTAGGATAAGCGAGACTCTACTGTAATTGGTACTCCTTTCATCTTTAGAATTGTTTTGTGAATTTATCTTTGACACAGTGTGGTGCAGTGGTTAATGCTGCTGCCTGTTGGACGAAGTGTTCTGAATTTAAATTCCATACCCTGTTGTTGGCTGTATGGACTTTGCACATTCAATCTGTTGCAGTTTTGGAGTGCATGTATGGTTCCTACAGCTGACTGGTATACTGTCCTGAACCGATTGTTGCGTTCTGCCTAATGCTGCCTGAACAGCATCAAGGGAAAATACTAAAAATGAACAATGCCAATTAGATATTTTATGAGAAGCTTTCATGACATGCTGTATTTGTCATCTTCTGAAACATTAATTTCCAATGTTGCTTCTTTCATAGCTTAGGATCTAACTGAAAGAGCAATCTTGCCAGCAGATGACAAAGAGTGAGAGGAAACCTATATATTTAAATCATTTTAGTAGGCAAAGACTGAATGAAGACAAAAATCTGCCAGGGATTATAAATGGTGTATACTGTAGATTTTTAAGAAATGTTTAAACAATGGTAAAATAGTATTATTGAATAATACTTCTTCATAGCTACGTGTAATACCTTTTCTTTTAATTCATGTATTAATCTGGAGTCCATGCTAAATAAAACTACATAAAGCTAAGAGGTTTTCTCTACTGCAAGTATACATTAGTAAGCGAGTTAAAAATATCATAGAAAGAAAATGGTTAATTTATCAACACAGCAATTCATTTTTACCATACCTCAACACATCATCCTATCTTTTTTAAAAGGCTTAGGAAAACATTGTGTTTATTTATTTCAGCCTCTGCAGATTTTAGGAAATCCTATTTGAAAAAGCAAAGTTAATCCCCATAGTTACTTGGCTTTGATCAGAGTCTGTGATGTGAGCCTTTTTCTGGGAGCAGTGTTGATGAGGGTTAGCAGGGAGAGGCCATTAGCATATTTTGCATTTAAGGAAGTAAATTTTCCGTCTGCTTGGGCAAGGGACATGAACAACACTCACTGTATTATATGAGATCAGTCCTCCACTTTAATGTGAACTTAATTAGGCACCTGAGTTTGTATCTTCCATAGTGTGACTAATTAAGCACAGCTGTGGCTTATTATTAGGTAAACAGTAAAATGTGGAATAGCTCACTGTACACCATAGTAGAAAAAACATTTTCATCTCGATAGGAAACCTGCATTGGATTATTTCTTATTTATAGCAAACAACTGGGAGAATTAAAATTATGTGATTCATCTCTGTATGGTCAAATGTGTGCTGCACTTTATGGTATAACTAATAGAAAACAAAACAAATACAGTTGTCAATTCTCTTAAGGTTTACATAGGATTACATCATTCTACAAATTTTAGTTTTACAGTGTCTTTTGAAGGTGGGCAAGTAGGAATGGCATCTGCTACATCACGAGATAAACTGATATTTTTGAAGGTGTTTGGTTACATTTGTAATTATTTTTTGCCTTTCACCTATTGATAACTTCTATATTTACTCTAAGCATGCACATCAACTGTGCAGTAAATTTTGATTTATAATATTGTTCTGATTACCATGTAACATTCTGCCACAATATGTATTATGAAGTGAACAATATAAGAATAGGACATCAAAAAATAAAAGTTTATTCATGTTGTACGTACCTCAGCACAAGTGTAAAATGAGCTTAACACTTCAAACCAGAGTTTATTTTTTGGTACTTAAACTTACTGTAATGCCAAGTGGCATCTGTATATTTTTGTTCTCACTGATGGGCCATCAACCTGATACCACAGATAGCTTAAAACGGCTTTTGTTAAAAAAACATAAATGTTTGCTTGTAACACACCATTTTGTTTCAACATATTTTCACTTAAACGTTCGCATATTTTTATTTTAATCTAGAATAGTACTGCTGCTCAGAATAAAACTGCTTCAGCGTTTTATTATGCAAAGCAAATCATTGCCTTTCCTTCTGCTGAGCACATAAAGTAATTCATAAAGTGTAAATAGTTTAATATTTACAGCCATACATATTTTCCTGTATATGTATGTAAACAGCAACTGGTAAGTTGACTAATCAAAAAGCAGTCAACAGCAGTAATCCACATGTATTTTTGTGAGCATTTCTGCACACATTGGTAGACCTTAATGCACCTCTCCTTGGTTTTGTTCTGTGTGTGTTTTCCCACGTGAGACTACATCTGCATCACAGGTCTAGTCTCATTTTAGTCAGGCTAAATAGGCTTGCTTTACAGGAGATACAATCAACCTTTTCAGATGATGGATGTCAGGCAATAGGCCTTAGCCTGTGTTTGTCAAGCTGAACAGGAGTGCAGTGTATTCTGGGAAAGCTGACAGAATTCATAGTTAGATTCTGCAGCATTTTACCCCTTAGCATTAGACCCGAGCATCATTCGGGCTGTGAAAACAGTGTCAAAAGCATTAGTCTTGAGTGTCACTTGGGCAGCTGTATAGGTGCATCTTGCATAAGTGTTAGACCCGAGGATTCCTCAGGTTGTAAAACTGCTAAAAGAGTTAGTACCGAGCATTACTTGGGCAACAGTATAGGCATGTCTTACGTAAGTATCAGGCCCAAGTGTTACCCAGGGACCAGTGTAGTCGCATCTTCTTCAATTTTCATAATGACATCTTGTAAGAAATGTTTCTCAGCAGCACAAGTGTGCCATGCTCTTGACAGTGATACAAGCGGTGATGTTGAGAAACATCTCATCAGCAGTGATGACGAAATGAATCTGTCTTCAGTCAGTTAAATTGAAATGGTCATTGAAATTGAAAGTGATTCTGATGAATTTGAAAGTGATGCTTTTGGGTTTTCTGTTGACCCTGCTTCAAATAAACCAGCACTACCTCATTTTGATTCTGTGGAGCAGCCAGGAATAAAAGTGAAAATTGATAGCCAAGAACTAATTACTTACTTGAAGTTTATTCATGGATGATGATGTTATTGATATAATCATTGTTGAGACAAACCTTTATGCTAAAGAGTGTCAGGTAAATGACCGTACATTTAAGCAGTTTCCCCTGTTCAAAGATATACCATACAAAAGACAAATTTTAACATTATACACAGTATTGGCATCATCATTATTATTATTAATTAAATTTTTGTTGTTTATTATTATTTGTATAATTATAATACTTTTTTCACTTCTGAATTTCTGCTTTTAGTGTTTTGCATGTTTTACAGTAGAAACATGAGATTTAATAAAGATGTAATTTTTAATCCAAAAAATGCAACACATGTTGTTTTGAGAGAAAATGTAACACTAAGGAGGTTAATTCCTACGGGAAATAAACATAATCATTATCAGAAACTCAAATTTATGTTTCAGCCAAGATTACCCCCTTTGCTGTAGTTCAAAGTGTTATTTTATGCCTGTTTTGTTCATTTTTAATTATTTTATGTTAATAATACTTTTAATTTATTTGTATTATTCCTTGTTTTTGTGTCTAAGCCTTTGTTATGTGCCATATGTTTTGTGAGTGGTTCCCTAAAAGGTGGGACCACCTACTCATCACCATCAAGGATTGCCATCATCTCTATAAAGGCGAGGGTTTTACGCAATTCCTGGAGATTTATTTGAATGCACTAGGGTCTGCTCTATTTTTTCGATATTTCCATTGGATCCTTATATTTGGACTTTACTTTCATCTGATTGTCTTATTGTTTCAGAAAATTCCTTTTACCTTTTGTGCTCTTTTGTGGAGTTTTTTTTTATTATAAAGCACTTTTGTACAAAAATTTATTTTTAATTTTAATAAGATGCTGTGTTTGCTCATATATCTAGCTGGGGTATGTGGACGTTTTTGGGACTTATGTTGTGTTTTTGGATTTCCTTATCATAACAGACACTGTAACATTTTCTGTGTTCCTGTAAAATGTAATGGTGATCAGTTAATGGAGAAGACAAATAAGCTAGATGTTTCTTGTGTGTGCTCATTTTGTGCAAGAATAGAGGAGAGCTGATGTTTTTCCTTTCTTTTTTTATGAGAGAAGATACTTTTTTCAAATTCCTTCTTTCTGTTAGTTGCTTCTTGGTGAAAAATTGACATCTTTGCAAGGAACTTTCTCTCTCAGCTGCTGAATACTTTTCAAAGAGCTATCTCTCCAACAGGATATATTTTTCTTTTCAAGTTTTTGATGGTGGATATACAATTTAATATGTAACTAAGGAGATGGACCACCTAGAGTGTCACCAGTGTTGCCTTGTTGCTAAAATGGCTGCACGAAGACCTAACCCAACCAAGTTGTATGATTCTTTGCACCGTTTTATATTTTCTGCTATTGGTTTTGATTCTAATAAATGTAATTTTTAAGTCTAAGTTTAGAGTCAGCCTGACTGCTACTTGCATTGACTGGAGGATTAGATTGTTCATTCCTTGTCTAACTGCCGTCCTGTAACAGCTCAAGGAGATGCCCTTGTGAAGCCCTTTATTGCTGGTAAAGTAAAGGGTTGAAGTAAAGGAGTGAAAGCAAAGACACCCTTAGTCAGCTAGAAACCTGCCACAGAGATCACTGAGGTTGAATGAGTGGGTTACAATATGGACAGTGAGACAGGAAAGAAGTTACAGGTAACTGATAAACAGAAGGTTTTCTTCCCATTAAGAAAAGAACCAGAGTGCCTGGTCCATACCTTTTGTGTTGGGTAAATATCATCGATAATCTGATATTGGCATGGAAAGTGGTGTGAATATATTGTCAATGGTGACATTTCTCCCTGACTGTAATTGTGTTTCAGACAGTGTTTTCCTTGTGTTTGAGTGGGATCTTCCTACAAACAGGGAATAGCATGGAGCATATACTTCAATCAGTGTCTATCTAAAATTTGAGAGCTGACTTGATGAGATGGTTTGACCTGTACTGAGTGAAAAGCTATCAACATTAGATGGGGTAACAGCTGTTCATCAAAGGTTATGTTCAGCCATGGCTTGTTACAAATGGTGCTCTGCACAAAAGTGTGCCAAATGTCTGAAATACCTGGAAAGCTGTTAGAATTTTATGAAATCATATGATGTAAGTACCCATCTGCCATCAAGCCATTATTTCTGTATGTGACTCAGAATGTGCACCAGCATTGCAAATAAAAAAATATGGTCTAAGAACGATTTGAATAGGGAAAAAATATGCACAATCAGCACACAGTACTTTATTTATCATCACTGTTTTGTTTATTTGAAATGTATAGATATTTCTATTTACCTCAATTGCATGCATTCTTTTTTTTAGGAGGGTGGGCTTCTATTCTATACTCAGAGTTATTCCTTTGATACAGAGGTGAGGGGCTGCCAGAAACAATGCAACAACAGGTTGCCAGAAGAGAAAGACAGCTTACAAAGAGAAGCTCCATTGAAGAAGAGAGAACCATACCGGCTCTAGGAAAGGTCCTGTGTATGCCAGTGTAAGAATGCAGGGGTCACTAGTGTGCTGTAAGCCCTGTATGTGTGTGTGTGTGTGCTGAGTGCCCTAGAAGGTGAACAGACAGAAGTGCTAGCACATGTGAGAAAGATAAGCAAACTAGAGGGCCCAGAGGGCAGGTATTATGGTTCTCTGATCATCTTCCAATAGAAAAGACTTGAGACCAAGGAGAAATGTCAATGGTATTAACGCATCCAGGCCACTAGATGGCATAAGATTCCAGATACTACAGTTAGCTGGTTAACTACTCTAGAGACTTTGCCATTTAACAACAATGGAATCTTTAGCCGCTTTTCCACTGCATAGTACGGCACGACACGGTTCAGTACAGCTCACCTTGGTTCGGCTCAGTTCAGCTCGGTTTGCGTTTCGACTGCAGTTTAGTACCGCTTTGGAGTGGGCGGGATTATTCACGTGTCGTTATAGTTGCGCCTCTACTGCAGTGACACCGTGGAACTTTTACAACAACACGCGACAACGACAACACTTTAGCTCGATGACGCGCAAGGTTAAGCATCTAAAAAAAGCACATCACTAGCTAACTTTTATCACTGTTGCAAAGTATAAAATGAACTTAACTGCCAGTGTAACATTAAAATGCTGATTCTGTATATTACAGATCTTCCACATTTTGCAAAAAAGTCGCCGCAACAGACCATCTGTTTGGACATTTAACCGTGCTTCAGAGTGGTGGGATGTGATTGTTCCCAGTTTTACAAACACTCAGCGGCTGGAGAACTTTCGAAACTTCCGCCTGTCTGTACCTTTAAAGAAAAGAATAGCCAGTGACGCAGTAATGACGATTTTCTCCGGCCAATCAGTGACTAGCAGAGTTTACACGTCACATTTTGGTAACGGTTCGGCACGCTTGGAACCTCGGCTGAGGTGGTACTAAAAAAAGGACCAGGTACCAGGTACTGTTCCCAGTGGAAAGCCCCGCAAAAGAGAGCTGTACTGAACCGTGTCGTGCCGTACTATGCAGTGGAAAAGCGGCTATTATGGGTCTTTAGGTACCTGAGGCTCCACTAGTGTGGTTTGTAGTCTGGTGTCCCTGCAGCAAATGTAATACTGCTCCTGACTCTGTAAGTAATTGTAGGACTTTGGTGGAAATTACCCACGGACGGGATTTAAATCTGTCTCATAGCAAAAGTCCAAGTGAGAATTAAGTTAGCAGGAGAGCAGAATGAAAACACAACTTGCAAAATGTCAAAAGGTTAAAATACAGATAGAGAGAAAGGTGTTAGGAGAGAAATTACGATCTTCAGTATAAATGTCTTGAGAACCCCACTGGCTAAACAAGGTTCAAAACAATGATTTGCTAGGACCAGAGGAGCAGCAAGTTTGTTGTCTTCTACTTTACATTCTCCCGTGGTTTTCCCTCTCTTGACTTTATGTATCCTTTTATTTTCTTGCTGTTATTGTTTTATCTATAGGGCTGCCACACAGATCCCCACCTATTACACAGTATGTAGATTGGCTCTACAATTGAGAAAGCAAGAGAGACAGGGGAGTTGCTTAATTGTTACTAGTTAAACGCGCTAAACTCTAGGAATGTTTTGGTAACTAGAAGTAATAAAGTGATCTGTTCTTAGGATAATTGCATTATGAAGAGGAGAAATATTAAACAGCTACTACAAAAAATATATTTTTGTCATTTTAAAGAAATGTCACTTATGAGCAAAAAGTATGGAACCATTCATGTCCGAGCTTCCCAAAGTAGCAGTAGCAGTAGTACAAAACCAAAAATAATTGAAATATTTTCCTCAACTGACGCCTTAATGCTTTTGCCCACTGAGTCACCCATTAAACTGTCAGGGAATTACATGCTACTGGTAAATACTGATTATGAAATGCCCAAAGGGTGACATGATTTGCTAATTTTATGTCTCCTATGTTGCTACCTATAAATGAAATCTATCAACATTCAAAGTAAATAATATATTATTTACTTCTGATTTTTGTTTATCTATGAAATAGCTGGTGACTCACTTTTAAGGTAAAACAAATATATTTTGCAGCTATTAAACATAAAACATTGAACTAAACTGTATCAGCATAAATCTGATTAATGCAAAAATTCTTAACAAGTCTCTGAAGTGCTTGTCATGACCAGGCAACTCTTCATTTTACATTTGTAAAGTGGCATTCTCACCTGTCATATGTAGACCACATTATCTTTTCATATGCTACTTTCAGAATATACTATTCAGCATTTCAGACATCAAAAATAATAATAAAAAAATAATTTACAAAGGAAAAGAGCAAACAAGTGCATAAATAAATCAGGTACAATATACAGTAAAACCTTATTGTCACATGGAGCCATTAATTATATGGACTATAATTAATTAGGAAGGCAAGGAGTACATATTCAAAAGTACATAAAAATTTGGTTTGATGTTGAATTTATGTATCCAGTATGTTACACATTTAGACAGTAAATTGTTACAGCAGGTAAATAAACACAGTGTTAGACAGCAATTACAATAGCATTAAGTATCTACTAGATATGTTACCAGTCATGTTTTAGAGTTTATGTTCTAAATTGGACATTCCAAATACTAATAGATGTTTTGTTACCACAGTCAAGCTGTCATGTAAGTTTTTATTTATCTTTGATTTTATAATATATTAGTAAAATATTACATTGCAAACTTCAATATTAGTGGTCATGAAATGTTTGCAGCTGCTGAAGAAGATATTATGAGTACTAAAAATTAGCAAAAGATGTGTTATTACAGGTATTGGCTCACTAATACTTTGGGTTTTTTGTTATTCTCTAAAAGCATAAGGTAAAACTGTGGTACCACACAGAGCAGCTGTGCTGCCTATGAATTAAACTTCTCAGGTCTGAGTGTACAGATTGAGTTTGTGATGAATGTGAATCTGATGCAGAGCAAAGAAACTTCTATTTACTGTAAAAATGTTCACAATGAAAATGCCACTTTGCACAGACAAGTGGAACAGGTAGGCACACTTTTGCTGAGGATAAAGAAAACATCTCAACAACAATTACATTTATCCATTTAATGTTTTCTTCTGTAGCTATGATTTATACATATTTAGAATTATAATGTGGTATCTGTAAAATTACTGAACCATACAGCATACCACATAGGTTAAATGCACAATAAAACAAAGGTGAATTTACACCTATCCTTGATTATATTAAAGTTCATATTAATGTAAAAGAATATGCCACACTAAAATGATAATTTTTTTTAAATGTCCCATGTGGATTGTAGTCATGGCCAAGAAAAAGTTTTAATCTCAGGTTTTCATTCAGAAAGGTCTAACAAAGTTTATGCTTTAATAGAAACGGGTAACAAAAACTCACATTACGTACTCATGTCTCATAATTCACGTCAAGTCATCCAGTTGTATAATTAAAACATAAGAAATGCATACATAAAACATGCAAAACTCAAGTGAGCTACTTTCATTTTACTGAGGAATCAATGTAACAATATTTTAGCAACAAATGCATATTTTGAGCATTCAATTGAATGATTTGTTGTGGATCATAAGACATGAAGTAATGTAAGATTTTTTTATGGATGTTTTGATGATGTTTACTGTTGTCCAGTTTTGGTCACAAGCTGCTGCCATTAAATCATAAACTTTCTTGGTTCCATTCTGCATGAAAAGATGAGGTTAAAATTTTTTCTCGGCTATCACTACAAACCACATGGGGTATATAACATTTAAAAAGTGTAACTTTTGTGTGGAGTACATTTAACAATTGAGATATAGCTAATGGAAGAAAGGAATGCAAAAAATTGGAGTGAACATCATTCCTGGAGAAAATAATCCTCTGGGGGTCTACAGTCATTTATAACATTCGTTGTCTGAAATACAATGAGAAGCAGGCAGAATCCTAAATACATTAAACTACTAAATACAATTATAGTTAAATAAGTAAAGTATCAGTGATACATGCTGTACAGTATATATTTAACACATTCTGATATACAGTAAATATATTTTCAATTAAAGGAGCTGCAGATTATAGCCACTCTACATACAAAATCTGTTTTAGCAAAACTTTTCAAATCCTTACAGTAAAAACTGTCAAAAATACTATATTATTTTTACCAATCAATTATTATTTTTATAATGAGAGTATTAAGAATAATACGTAGAAGCAGATGGTACAATAATGGACCTCTTACAAGTAAACTATGGACAAAGGAAAACAACTACAATATAGTACAAAGATATGCCATAAACATATTTCTTGGTATTTCCTCTTACTTCAGCCTTGTCAAGTCAAGTCAAGTCAAGTCGGGGAGCATGCAATGGTACAGTGTGTTGCCGCACTCACTACATGATGAAACAACTCGGGATCCTGGTTTGCAACCCCCCAGGCAGACGCATGGTCCAGTCCCATCCATCCATCTTCTTCCGCTTATCCGAGGTCGGGTCGCGGGGGTAGCAGCTTAAGCAGAGAAGCCCAGACTTCCCTCTCCCCGCCACTTCTTCCAGCTCTTCGGGAGAATCCCAAAGGCGTTCCCAGGCCAGCCGGAGACATAGTCCCTCCAGCGTGTCCTGGGTCTTCCCGGGCCTCCTCCCGGTTGGACGTGCCCAGAACACCTCACCAGGGAGGCATCCAGGAGGCATCCTGATCAGATGTCCAAGCCACCTCATCTGACTCCTCTCGATGCAGAGGAGCAGCGGCTGTACTCTGAGCCCCTTCCGGATGACTGAGCTCCTCACCCTATCTTTAAGGGAAAGCCCAGACACCCTGCGGAGGAAACTCATTTCAACCGCTTGTATTCGCGATCTCGTTCTTTCCGTCACTACCCATAGCTCATGACCATAGGTGAGGGTAGGAACGTAGATCGACTGGTAAATTGAGAGCTTTGCCTTACGGCTCAGCTCTTTCTTCACCACGACAGACCGATGCAGAGCCCGTATCACCGATCTGCCTGTCAATCTCACGATCCAATCTTCTCTCACACGTGAACAAGACCCCAAGATACTTAAACTCCTCCACTTGGAGCAGGATCTCGCACCCAACCCTGAGAGGGCACTCCACCCTTTTCCGGCTGAGGACCATGGTCTCGGATTTGGAGGTGCTGATTCTCATCCCAGCTGCTTCACACTCAGCTGCGAACCGATCCAGAGAGAGCTGAAGATCACGGCCTGATGAAGCAAACAGGACAACATCATCTGCAAAAAGCAGTGACCCAATCCTGAGTCCACCAAACCGGACCCCTTCAACACCCTGGCTGTGCCTAGAAATTCTGTCCATAAAGTTATGAACAGAATGGTGACAAAGGGCAGCCCTGGCGGAGTCCAACTCTCACTGGAAGCGGGCTCGACTTACTGCGGCAATGCGGACCAAGCTCTGACACGGTTGTACAGGGACCGAACAGCTCTTATCAGGGGTCCGGTACCCCATACTCCCGAGCACCCCACAGGATTCCCGAGGGACACGGTCGAAAGCCTTTTCCAAGTCCACAAAACACATGTAGAATGGTTGGGCAAACTCCCATGCACCCTCCAGGATCCTGCTAAGGGTGAAGAGCTGGTCCACTGTTCGACCAGGACGAAAACCACACTGTTCCTCCTGAATCCGAGGTTCGACTATCCGACGGACCCTCCTCTCCAGAAGCCCCGAATAGACTTTTCCAGGGAGGCTGAGGTGTGATCCCTCTATAGTTGGAACACACCCTCCGGTCCCCTTTTAAAGAGGGGACCACCACCCGGTCTGCCAATCCAGAGGCACTGTCCCGATGTCCATGCGATGTTGCAGAGGCGTGTCAACCAAGACAGTCCTACAACATCCAGAGCCTTAAGGAACTCCGGTATCTCATCCACCCCCGGGGCCCTGCCACCAAGGAGTTTTTTGACCACCTCGGTGACTTCAGAGTCCCCAGGCTCTGCTTCCTCATTGGAAGGCATGTTAGTGGGATTGAGGAGGTCTTCGAAGTACTCCCCCCACCGACCACAGCGTCGAGTGAGGTCAGCAGCGCACCATCCCCACCATATACGGTGTTGACACTGCACTGCTTCCCCTCCTGAGACGCGGACGGTGGACCAGAATCTCCTCGAAGCCGTCCAAAGTCGTTCTCCATGGCCTCTCAAACTCCTCCCATGCCCGAGTTTTGCCTCAGCAACAACGAAGCCGCATTCGCTTGGCCTGCGGTACCTATCAGCTGCCTCCAGAGACCCACAGGACAAAAAGTCCTATAGGACTCCTTCTTCAGCTTGATGGCATCCCTCACGCGGTGTCCACCAACGGGTTGGGGATTGCTGCCGCGACAGGCACCGACCACCTTACGGCCACAGCTCTGGTCAGCCGCCTCAACAATAGAGGCACGGAACATGGCCCATTGGACTCAATGTCCCCACCTCCCTCGGGGCGTGGTTGAAGTTCTGCCGAGGTGGGAGTTGAAGCTACTTCTGACAGGGGACTCTGCCAGCCGTTCCCAGCAGACCCTCACAACACGTTTGGGCCTACCAGGTCTGACCGGCATCTTCCCCCACCATCGAAGCCAACTCACCACCAGGTGGTGATCAGTTGACAGCTCCGCCCCTCTCTTCACCCGAGTGTCCAAGACATATGGCCGCAAGTCCGACGACACAACCACAAAGTCGATCATCGAACTGAGGCCTAGGGTGTCCTGGTGCCAAGTGCACATATGAACACCCTTATGCTTGAACATGGTGTTCGTTATGGACAATCCGTGGCGAGCACAGAAGTCCAATAACAAAACACTGCTCGGGTTCAGATCGGGGGGGCCATTCCTCCCAATCACGCCCTTCCAGGTCTCACTGTCATTGCCCGTGAGCATTGAAGTCTCCCAGCAAAACGAGGGAATCCCAGAAGGTATGCCCTCTAGCACCCCTCCAGAGACTCCAAAAAGGGTGGATACTCCAAACTGCTGTTCGGACATACGCACAAACAACAGTCAGGACCCTTCCCCCACACGAAGGCGGAGGGAGGCCACCCTCTCGTCCACCGGGGTAAACCCCAACGCACAGGCTACAAGTTGGGGAGCAATAAGTATGCCCACACCTGCTCGGCACCTCTCACCGGGGGCAACTCCAGAGTGGTAGAGAGTCCAGCCCCTCTCAAGGAGATGGCTGTGCGTCGAGGTGAGTCCGACTATATCTAGCCAGAACCTCTCAACCTCGCGCACTAGCTCAGGCTCCTTCCCTTCAGTGAGGTGACATTCCCGTCCCAAGAGCCAGTTTCTGTAGCCGAGGATCAGACCGCCAAGGTCCCCGCCTCCGGCCACCACCCAACTCACACTGCACCTGACCTCCTTGGCCCCTCCCATAGGTGGTGAGCCCATGGGAAGGAGGATCCACGTTACCTCTTCGGGCTGTGCCCGGCCGAGCCCAATGGGTGTAGGCCCAGCCACCAGGCACTCGCCATCAAGCCCCACCCCTATGGCCTGGCTCCAGAGGGGGGCCCCGGGGACCCGCGTCCGGGCAAGGGAAAACGTCGTCCACAGTTTTTATTCTTCATTGGAGGTGTTGAACCGTTCTTTGTCTCATCCCTCACCTAGGACCAGTTTGCCTTGGGTGGCCCTACCAGGTCCAGTCCCACCCTCCGGAAATGACCCTCTATCTGCCGCAGCTGGGTGTTAAATGGACGACCCCTTGGCCTGGTCCAGCCACTCGGGTCCCCAACAATGAGGATCTTATGAGCCGGACAACCCTTGGGGGGAAACGCGCCACATGGCCGTAGTGCCGTAACTGATGCTCCCTCACAATGCAGGTAATGTGCCTCATTCGGGACTCCATGAGCAACCGCTCACTCGACACAAAGTCAAACCAATGGTACCCAAGGATTTTCCGGAGAGACACAGTACCAAAGGAGTCCAGTCTTCATCTCAGGTCACTGGAGAGCGTCCATGTTTCGCAACCATATAGCAAGACAGGAAGCACCAGGACTCTAAAGACTTAGACCTTTGTCCTTTTGCATAGATATTGGGACTGCCACACACTCCTTTCCAGCGACCTCATGACCCCTCATGCTCTCCCAATCCGCAATCTGACTTCATAGGAAGAGTAACCAAAGACATGAATGTCACTGCCAAGGTAAGTAAACCCTTCAACAAGGTCAACACTCTCTCCGCAAACCGACACACTGCTGATGGCTGTGCCCAAAAGGTCATTAAAGGCCTGGATCTTGGTTTTATCCAGGAGACACTTGCAAGCCCAGACACTCAGACTCCTCACTCAGTCTCTCAAGCGCATTGATCAGAGCCTCCATTGACTCTGCAAAGATCACAGCATCGTCAGCGAAGTCGAGATCCGTGAATCTTTCTTCATCAACAGATGTCCCACAGCCGCTGGACCCCACGACCTTGCCCAACACCCAGTCCATACAAACACTGAACAGAGTAGGAGCAAGAATACACCCCTGATGAACCCCAGAATTAACTGGGAAAAACACAGATGTCCTGCCTCCACTCTGTACAGCATTCACAGTACCAGTGTACAGGCCGACCATAATATCCAGTAACCTTGAGGGGATCCCATGAACCCTCAGTATGTCCCAGAGGGCAGCTTGATCAACTGATTCGAACACTTTGCAAAAATCGACAAAGACTGCAAAAAAACTCTGCCGATATTCACGTTTGAGCTCCATGAGAACCCTCAGTGCCATAATTCAGGTATTCATACCAATGTTATTTGTAGAAAAAAAGAATACATTTTAATTAAAGCTGATTTAATGTCATATGTTTGTAAATACATATTTACTTCAATATAAATTTGAGCATAAATACTTGATAACAGGATAGCGAAAGAGGGTCAGATGATGGCAGTGATAGCTGAATTCTGGATCTAATAAGAAAATGAGAAACTTATTATCAGACATCATTACATAAATTTAATATTGCTGAGACATGCAGAGATACTTCAACACAGGTCAACAACCTAGCAGAATAAATATGCAGTGCCTCTAACTGGTTAAGACAGATGAGAATACAAATCATCTGATTTAAATGTCATAAAGGCACAGTCCAAAATGTGATAAATGGGTGAAGAAATTTGGAATACTAACTCATTAAACAGATTCATAATTTAATTTGTATGACAAGGGTAAAGCTACCAATAATCTAATGAAAAATGCAGAACTTGAGCAAAAATTGTGATCTGAAGAGTGTAAAAACACATTTTATTTTGTCATATACATAAAAAATATTCTAGACATGAAGACAGCACTCCTCATAAAAAGTCTAAAACGGTTAAGCAACAAAATCGGCAGATAATTTGGTCTTGCTCATTTGATACTCTTTGCTAACATTAAATTGTTTTAATTGTTGGTTTTCCAAATATTTGCAAAATTCTGCATTTTAATCATCCTACAAAAGCTTCTTATTACACAATTCATAATATGTCTCTGAATTAATAGCATTCTAAAGAGCCTGAAGTGCCACCAAAGCAGAAGCTGCTGATGCGATGTGGATTTATATGGGCTGCTGCTGTCTAGAGCTGGGCCTGGAGGGATACCAAGGTTACCCAACTCTCTTACCCAGGATAAGTGATGAGAAATTTGGATGCAGTGGTGACTTTCTGGTCATTAAAGTTTACCCTGCAGTTCCTGATCTCTGCTCCTAACACTCCAACATATATGTATTTAACATCCCTAATTCTTCTATGAAACTCCTAGACTGACACGTCCCTAACTTAATCCTTGACACCAGAACAACAACATATTATTAAAACTTTAATTTATTAAAGCACAAAATAAAATACAAAGATAAAAAAATAATTAATTGAAGATCATATCCAATGTAATATTTGTTGCCTGTTTTAACCATTTGCTTTTATAATTCAGTTATAGTATAATAATATTGTTAAAATAATTAAGCAGTATTCACACACATTCAGAGCACTCTTTCTGTCTTCAAGATGATCTCTAACTTTTAAAATTTTATTGGGTTTTTATTTAGTAAGTTTAGATCACAAGTACAACTCCTACTTCCTAATTAACTAAATAATACTTCTTTTTTAAACTAAACAGTTTCATTATATTAAGTTGGATAACCCATTGCACATATAATTAAGATAAACATTTATTCATATAATTAATATTTCCCTGTTTTTATTCTGTTCTCACTAATTTATCACACTTAGATTTATCTAAAGCACACTTCTGAATTCAAACAATCAGTTAATTATTTCAGTGCATAATACTTAAGGAATAAAACAGCTTAATTCAAAAGTTCCAGCCATCCATCCATCATCCAACCCACTATATCCTAACCACAGGGCCATGTGGGTCTGCTGGAGCCAATCCCAGCCAACACAGGGTGCAAGGCAGGAAACAAACCCTGGGCAGGGCGCCAAGCCCACCACAGGGCGCGCGCACACACACACACTAGGGACAATTTAGAATCGCCAATGCACCTAACCAGCATGTCTTTGGACTGTGGGAGGAAGCCGTATTATAAAGAAACCCACGCAGACATGGGGAGAACATGCAAACTCCACGCAGGGAGGACCCGGGAAGCAAACCCAGGTCTCCTAACTGCGAGGTAGCAGCACTACCACTGTGCCACCATAGTTTAAAAGTTCATTTTTTTTCTGAAGCACTTAGAGGTGGTTTCACTGGTATCCTTATCCTTATGTTCAGCTTACTATCCAGTCAATCAGCCTAACAGTCATCTCTTCACATGCTAATGTTTATTTCTTGATATCTGAATTCTTTCAGTCCATTTCTGACCTGATTTAGTTCTTTGGGAGACCTTTCGCTGATAGGCCAGGCTGATCTGTTTTCTTCACACGAAGAGGTTATGGATATAGACCTTGATCTGTCAAGTACTAGAGTTAAGGAAGTAATCCTACCTGCGCTATCCATACGTGGAAGTAACTGAGCTCCTAGTCAGCATTGCAATTGAGATTAATACTGTACCAGTGAAGATTGTTCACATGCAGTTTGTGTAAAAAAATGGTGTTGTTTCTCATGTAAATCTGAAACTCTTATTTGAACAAAAACTTGGTATGAAATGCTGCAAAAGCATGGCATGAAAGAAATAAGGAATATGTTTCTGATTTAGGAATACTGATAGTTATATAAGAGAAGTGAATGAATCACAGAGGGATGAAAAACAATAAGCTTGAAATAAAGACTGAAGTGAAACAGCTGAATGCTAGAAAAAAAACGAAGAGTAAAAATAACAATAATACTGGAAATGAAATAAAAAAAAAAATTGAAGTAAAATGAATGTGCTTTTGCAAGCTGGCAAATGAATGTTATACTACCATAGTGAACAACTGAAACAAATACTACTGGTAAACAGGTGATCACCTCAGAAAACAAATTCAAAATTTTTATGAATAAATGAACACATTCAGAAGACATAGCAAGAATTAAAAATCTATTTTAGGAATTTGGTATGTGAATGAAAGTTTCAAAATGCAGAGTCAAGAGGCAAATATGGAATACATCTTTTATAACAAACCAAATATACAAAAGAGGGCATAGGACAGTTTAAGTCCAGTAAAGGATAAGATATCACAATACAGAGGAATTTCATTAAGAAATACAGAACCTTTAATAAGTCATTCAACAGGAAGTCATCTTTTTGGGTAAAACAATAAAGGAATACAATACCTAAAATTGTTTTTATGCATTTTTTACTCCATATACTTTGTAGCGATGGCTGAAACATTTTTTGTGAGGGATGGGCATAACACTGTTGCTGATAGAATGGGAACCAATGGTGACCAATGCTGGAAAACACCAAGCAGTATCAAAATTTTCCATGGAAAAAAGTTTCATGTTTCTCATGTCTTACTAGCAGACCTGGCGCGCTTCGCTGCACGTTTAACCGGCTAGTTTCGGCAGCGGATCGTGGTTTTTCCAATCTAGCGTCCTGTCTTTTTCAGATTCTTTTAACCGCCTGGTTTCAGCAGCCAGTCGTCCTTTTGAAAATCTTGAAATCCTGTCTTCTTTAGATTCGTTTAACTGCCTGATTTTGTCAGCGAATTTTCTTTCTAACGTAGAAGTCGTTTCTTGTTGCGCTGGTTTTGGCAAACCAAACCAAACCAAACCAAATATACAAAAGAGGGCATAGGAGGGCTTCTAGGTTTTTTCCAACCTAGAAGACCTCTCTTGGGATCCGTTTAATGGCCTCGTTGATTGCAAGTCTTCCAAGGTAGTTTCAATACCCATTTTATGCACGGAGTCTTCTCCCCTTTTATGAGTGGCTGTGTAAATACCGTGTGTACTAAACAGTAAATTAGTAAAGGAGAAAGGACTAAACACTAAGGAAAAATAACGGCAAGACCGCGTCAGCTGCAGAGCTCAGCAGAGCTCAGCTCGGAGCGAAATGAAATGAATGAAATGACATGAATGGGAGGGGCGATGATCACGTGACTCCCCCACCCGCCTTAACTCTTAATTCCTCCACAAACACACAAACACAGTCTCTCCGATCCCAACTCTCCTTTATATAAATAGATGATCCACAAGTCATCCAATCGTATGCTCACAACATGCAAAATCCATGGAATTTTTGCTATATGAATAAACAACCCCAAAAAATGAAAGGGTTGAGCAAAGAATGAGAGGGAGAGGTGATATTATTTCTACACAATCTTGGTATGCATTGATTTGCCTTCATGAAATTGTGTTCCAAGGTGAAGCGTTTCTTCATAATTCTTGATAAATAACTGCCTATCCTGTTCTTGAATTTGAAAGTGCAACAGAAGGGGCACAAATGTAAATGTGAAAACAAAAGCCTTAAAACTTATGGTATGTCCATCTTAATGTGGCAAAAGTTTTCAATGTAGGAAAATGTGTATTCCATGTTTCTGATGTATGCTTGTGACAGCAAATGTAAACTGGAAGTCAGAATTTTTATCATAGATTCTTCATACTATTTTCTTGTAGTAAGGATAGAATTCCTATTTGCTTGTCAGCTCACAGTAAGTTTTACATTTTACACAGGTGAGTCTAACCTCACTGTAGCATCGGATCGTATATTTTTCTTCTTATGTCTCTGCAATTCTATTGAATTTATTTAGATTGAAAAAACTGTGGATTTGATTTGGTCTGAAATCCCTACAGGAAGAACTGTAGCAGTTGTCCATGGCAATGGTTCCATTATTGTAACATTCTTTTTTTAAGAAATATAAGAAATGAATCATTACTCGATTCATCAAATGAACAAAAAAATGCACAGATTAATTAATTATCAAAATAATCTTTATTTGTAACCTTAGATGTAATTAACCATTCTTTGTTTTCTCTAAGTTCTTCTGAGCTTTATCCTGACTGTGGTATGTTGTTTTCAGTCCCTATATATTTTGGGAGCAGCTCAGTCTTTTACAAACAGAGATTCAGTTTTGACTGAATTTTCATTTACATTAACACTACTTTTCCAACCAGCCATGATATAAAAGTTTTCAAGATACGCCACATAATTTCATATTCCTTCTCACACTTCCATTGTAAACATAATGCATGCTAGTCATATGCCAATTTGCAGATGTAGTGTAAAATTTTGAAGTTTGCATGGTTGTCAAAAATTCCTATTTCTTTCTGATAATTATAAGGCAGGATAGTTGCTAAGAAATAATAATGACCAATTATAAATGTTTTCTTTTGTTCAAGTCCTATTAGGTTTGGGCTGGAGATCTCAGTGCTGTATGTGAAGTTCCTACTTACAGCAGCTGAATGCACATATGACAGTGGTTGCTGTAGAAAACTAATTTTTGACAGTAATTTTTTAACTACTCATACTGTTAATAACCCATTGCCAAAAGAAATATTCAATTATAGCTTGTTCTTGTGGGTAAATTTCGCACAAACATTAGGAAGTTTTTCTTTACACAAAGAACGATAGACACTTGGAATAAGCTACCAAGTAGTGTGGTAGACAGTAAGACATTAGGGACTTTCAAAGCTCGGCTTGATGTTTTCTTGGAGGAAACAAGTGGATAAGACTGGCGAGCTTTGTTGGGCTGAATGGCCTGTTCTCGTCTAGAGTGTTCTAATGTTCTAATATAAATATTCTCACCATACACTCTTACATTTTTTATAGCTTATAACATTGATGTTTCTGTATATCCTAAAAGGACCTGTTGTAGCTGCGTTTTTCCAAAGTTACCAAAGTTCGGCAGCTCTAACTCAAAAAATGGGATTAAACAAAAGCCTGATGTGCAAAAATGATTCCACAGACAAAATATCATCGTTTTTAAAATATTAGTTAAGTTTCAAAGTAAAACAGTTCACACAAAATGGAAAATTAAAATGTATTCGGATTCAGCGGGTTAGAAAATGGATGGATGGATGGAAAATAGCAAAAAAGAGAAAAAATTCATATTAAGAAAAGTTCAGTTTTAAGCTTAATCTTGTTACATCTCAAATCATTATTATTTACTTATCATTTCTGAACCATTTCGAAATGGTCAGAAAACTGTATGCTTATCCCATTTCTGAGTTGAAAATGGGTCTTTTAAGTCCCTATGTACTGTGACCTGTTCTAAACACAACTGGATCTATTATCACACTGTTTCTCAGTTATAGTAAGAAGGTTCTATCTTTTACTAACTTATGGGGGGAAAAGACTATACCATAAGCTACAACTATGGAAGAAATTTATATTTTATTCAAATTAAGCAAACAGGGCACAAGGCAGGAACCAATCCTGGGCAGGGTGCCAATCCACCGCAGAACATTAATATAAGTTTAAATCAAAACTTTAACTTTCTAAAATTGGCTCTTACACCTGTAATAATAAACACAGAAATTACCAAAATACTAAATCAGTGCCTCTTCATTCACACTCCTAGGTTGAACAGGACCTTCTGTATACAGAGAAATTACCTGGATTGATCTCTAATAAGACGTTTCTTATTTCCTGTTCATGTTATGTATTTTAATCATGTCTTCCACTTGCAATCCATAAGATTCAAGTTCACAGGTATTGCTATCACTAAAAACATTAACAAATTTCAGATCCCAGTGAGAAGCTCACCAAACTGTATTATAAACTACTCAGGAAGGGCACCACTTGAAACAATTTCTACTTCCAACAGAAAATACTGTAATTCTGGACAAGCAGTATTGAAGTGCATAGGCCTAATCCTTTGATATTCTATGAAGGGACAAAAAGGTATATTGTAATTATACAAAGTAATATTTTGCAAGCTGTAAACTAACACTTCTGCCTGGATCAGACCAAATTTGTAAAAACACTCAAAAACACACAATTTTCAAAAAAAACAGGGGCCTCATGTATAACGCCGTGCATAGAATTCACACTAAAACATGGCATATGGACAAAAATCCAGATGCATAAATCTGTGCATACACCAAGTCCCATGCACTTCCCCTTTACAAATCCCAACGATCATGAAATTTAACGCACGCACCTACAGCCCCACCCCAATTCCTCCCAGAATTTCACATATTTTAATATGCTAATCAATATAAATATCACCTTTCTGTTCAGTGTTTGGTTAAAAAACAATAGAAAAGGCATGTGAAAAAAAGAAGAATTGAATGAAGGCAATGAAAAATGAACTCTTTGTTGGCTTACGCATTGGTGTAACAAAAGTGTGGCAGAGACACTTGAAAGTTTTAAGTTCAGAAAGTTGTAGTGCCTGAAAAAAAAGAAGTGGTCAGATATCACAGTTGATGTGAAAAGGCGAATCACAGCCGAACGTCTGTTTATTCTGTTTCAGACAATATTACAAAAAACTGAACTGTGCGATGGTCAGGCGGTGATGATGCTGATGAGCCGAGTATGTCTTTGGGCAATAGCTGCACATACATCTCTGCCTTGGAAACCACTGGGAAGCCATCTTTCTGTGTGCTGACGGACTGTTCAGGAGTCACAAAATGTAATAGTGGATACTGTAAGAGATGTGGTCAATTAAGTAAAGAATATAAGGGCTATATGATGTGATATTGACCACAAATTAATGTGTTAGTTAAAAAATAAATGCTGCATCTGATTACCTGTTTTTACATTTTGTTAATTGCATTTAAATAAAGTTGTAATGCTGTCTGTGTCATTGATAAACAGAATGTTTGTATTTAGAATATGGGAAGAACACCGATTGACTGGAGAAAGCCCATATGAACACTGGGTGTAAATATACATTCCACACAGACAGGACACCAAGAAAACATTCAACCCAGAACTAGAGCTTTAGTCTCCATACTGTTATACTGCCCCTCAAAAAGTACCCTACGGCAGAGGTTCCCAAGTTCAGTCCTGAGGTACCACTCTGCCTGTGGATTTTCCTACCAACCAGTCTCACAAATAAATTATTCCGTCTTTTGTTCTCAATGATCTGATTGTTAAATTGGTCTTTTTTCCTCCTATTTTGTATTCAGAAATATTTGCAAGTGTATTTACATATAAACAACATTCAGAAATTTGCATTTTTGCCAAATCTATACTAATAAAAGGCAAAGCCCTCACTCACTCACTCACTGACTCACTCACTCACTCACTCACTGACTCATCACTAATTCTCCAACTTCCCGTGTAGGTAGAAGGCTGAAATTTGGCAGGCTCATTCCTTACAGCTTACTTACAAAAGTTGGACAGGTTTCATTTCGAAATTCTACGCCTAATGGTCATAACTGGAAGGTATTTTTCTCCATTAACTGTAATGGAGTAGAGCTGCAAAGACGTGGGGGCGGAGTTTCGTGTGACATCATCACGCCTCCCACGTAATCACGTGAACTGACTGTCAACGCAGTGCGTAGAAAACCAGGAAGACCTCCAAAAGCGCTTAAGAAAACATGCATTATATAATTGAGAAGGCAGCGAAACAATAAGAAGCGAGCGAGTGGCATATACTACCATATTCATGAGTGCTGCTACCTCGGAAAGAAAGCAAGGTGTAAACCTAAACTTTAAATTAAGTTCATAGACAGGCTACCGCTGGCGTTTCACATGCCCACAGGTAATGCGGGATACAAGTTTAATGATAGGACGCAGGATATAAACGAGAGTTTTGATCACTTTGTAACTAAGTTAAAATTGTAGGTGAAGGGGTGTGCTTATGCAAATTCCGAGAGACTGTGTTTGTGGGGGATTGACAGTTAAGGCGGGTGGGGGAGTCACGTCATCATCTCCCCTCCCACCTCATTTCGCTCTGAGCTGAGCTCCGCGGCTAACGCCGTCATCCGAAGCAAACGTCACACTGCCACCAAATACTCACAGAAAAATCCACAAGTTAATACACACGCTGTCTCTAGAGTTTCAACACACTGAATCCTCCAGGCACTACTTACAAAAGGTCACATTGACAATCGTGTTACGCTATTTTTAAAATCTTTCCTTTTCTTAGCACAAGCACAGCTGAGAAGCTTCGATGCATGTGCTCCATAACGCGTTGAAAAATAATGCATTTAATCACACTTTGCATTACAAGCAAAGGGGAGCTTTTGTCAATGCATGATTTCCTGGTACACCGATTACATTGATCAGCGCATCCCGATTCATTTTACCCTCGCACCACCTTAGTTTGAGAAGAAGTATGAAAAATATGAGGTTAACACAGAAAAACAGATCACCAATTCAAGCTTTATGAATAATCGATTCGCCATCAATAATTGTTTTGGTAAAGCCATCCTCCTTCCATTTTATAATTTTTCCGCCACTAGCCATGATTAAATGAGCGGTAAAAAAGTAAGAGCAAAGCGAGGGTGACTTATTTAGGCAGGAATATATATGATAGCAACACTCATGACAATGTCAATCATGTTACGTTATTATTAAAATGTTTCCTTTTCTTTTTCATTACTTCTTTAACACACTACTTCTCGCTGCTGAGGCGGGTATTTTGCTATATATATAATATATGAATTACCTCCAAAGAGCGCTGAGACTTTTGATATCATGAGCGTGTGTACAAAAGGGGTCTCCTGCCCAGCAAAAGTCGAGCAGCCAGCGCGTGCATAGCTGTGCCGGCCTTTGAGACGCTGACTGCGCTTCTGCCTTAAGTCAAAGTGAGCACTTTTAATTTTTTTCATCGCCCCCTGAGCTATAGCCCAGACAAGTGCAAACACGGACCCCTTTTCTACACCACGGCAAAATAATATTAAGGCGATTCACACTTTCTTTTGCACGTATACGATTATCAGGTCCTCAGCTCGGATTATGAACACACGCATACAAGTGGAGGACTCACAGTGCCATCACAGCCGATTAATGGCGGGGACGTCTCACCAGTCTACACAAGACCCACCGCGACTGTCCCCAAAAGGCGATCATAACGTCAGCGAACACATCTCTCTATACTATATAAAAGAAAAGGCAACTTTCCTTTCTTTACACCTTTTTCCTTTTATCCCAAACCAAAGCCTTTCTCTCTTAACACGCAGAGGACACAAAATAATTTTCTTTAATTGCGGTAAGGCACATTACCAGAGGCACAAATTTGAACGTTCACATAGAAAATGTAATTTCTATACCACAGCCATCGTGTAGCGCCTTTCAAAAGGGATCTACTACCGAGAGATGATCCATATACATTTTAGCTGCTGTTAGTTACTTACCTGTTTTGTTACACAGTCTTTAAAATGTAGTTTACCCGCAACCACTCCAGTAGTGCTCAATGTACCTGTACTTCTTAAAACGTTAATGTTTTACTGTTTAATAACTTATAGACTATATTTCATTATTTTTCCCTTGCACTCAGTGACCAAAGCTATACACACACATATAGACACATACAAACATACACACAAGTATATGTATGTGTATATATATATATGTATGTGTATATATATATATATATATACACACACACACCCCATCTAGATTATATATATATATATATATACACACACACACACACACACATACATACATACATACATACACACATATATATAATTTGTGTGTGTAGATATGTATATAGATATGTAGATATGAAGATATGTATGTGTATATATATATATGTATATTATATATATATGTTTGTATGTGTGTATGTGTGTGTGTGTATATATATATGACAGCAGCAATCCAAGCTGTGAGAAAACAGTAAAAAGGAGGCGTGTCAGACGTCGTGGTACATTTTCTGATGCAGCTACGAAAACAACTTGTGACGCTGCACCAAATACACAAAACAATTACTTTGACAATCATGTTACATTATTTTTAAAATGTTTCCTTTTCTTTCTCTTTCCTCCTTTAACACACTACTTCTCCGCTGCCAAGCGGGTATTTTGATATATATATATATATATATATATATATATATATATATATAGATAGAGATATATATAGATAGATAGATAGATATATATATATATATAGATAGATAGAGATATATATATATAGATAGATAGATATATATATAGATAGATATGAGAACAACATAGATAGATAGATAGATAGATAGATAGATAGATAGATAGATAGATAGATAGATAGATATGAGAACAACACTCATATCAATGACAAAACAATTACATTAACAATCATGTTACGTTATTTTTAAAATTTTTCCTTTTCTTTTTCGTACCTTCTTTAAAACACTACTTCTCCGCTGCGAAGCGCAGGTATTCTGCTAGTCTTTAAATAAAACATTCTTTAACATTATTATGTTTTATTAATCTCTTCCTATGGAGTTTACTGGCAATTAGTGATGAGTGGAACAGACAAAGGTGCAAATGACACCACATTTTAAAGCAGAGCCACTACTTCAATGTTACATTCCTTTTTGTGTTAATTAGTAATAAAAGGCTTAACTAAGTGGTTCTCGATTTCATTCCTGTGGACGACCTTATCTGCAGATTTTCATCCCAGCAACCTTCTGCTTTGTTCTGGACTCCCACTTTGATTAAAAAGCTGTTATTTCACAGTTTCTGTCTTTTTTGTGTCAATCATCAAATTACAAATTGGGTTTGCTTGTGCATGTGACATTAATTATTGTTTTTATTTATCTTGCTTTCGAAGAGTTTGCTCATTTTCATGTTCTGGACATTTATACCTTTTCTTATTAATTAGCTCAGAAGTGAATTTTATACTGAAGTAGCTGCTTCCAATTAGTATTCAGTGTCACTTGTGCCTTTGTCTGTACTGCTCATCACTAATTGTCAGTATCAATGCAATTTAGGAGTAAACTTCACAGGAAAAGGTGAACTAAAAAGAATGTCTTAATAGAAAGTTAACATTTGCAGAAATGGGCAAAAAATTTAATTTCTGAATTTTATTTACATGTAGATCACATACTCCTGAACATAAAGTAATAGAAGAACATGTCTAAATAAATAATTAGATCATATAGAAGTAAGACTGAACCATTTATTTATAAAACTGATTGGAATGAAAACCTGCAGCCACAGTGGTACCTCTGGACTGAATTTGGAACCCATCCTATACTAAATTTCAATAATGAATACCATGTCATGATGCCTGACAGGTCAGGGACACACAATAAGACTACTGGGTATTAAACTGTAAATTTTCTGGTTTATAGTCTAACGCAGAAAAGCAATAAGCCTAAAGTTTGTCTCACTGGTTCTTTACATATGAATACTATGTTAGTTTGGCTCTGCTTTCTTTCAATTTTCTTCATTATCTCTTAAGTCTGATTCTGATAAGTGGAATGTAGCCAACGACTAATTAAGTTTCATGTATTTCTAGCTTAACATCTTAATACTTAAATGGACTTAAAAGCAATGTTTCTGGTAATACTTAATTCATTTATAAAATTTTATCTGTGCTCATATGTTATGAAATAATTGTGGACACTTGGAAGAGTAGGAAAAGTCCTGGGAGTTCCCCTTAATTTCACTTTTAGTAAGTTTTAGTATTAACAGTCACTACAACTTTGTAGGATGTGATAGGGCCACCACATTATATTTTCTAGAATTAAATTTACTTTTAAAAAAATATTACTAAAACATTATTATACGTAGAATCCTAATATATTTACAACCATTCTAGAACAGCCCCAGAGATAATATCAAAAAGATACAATTTTATTTCTTAACATTCCTTTTGTTGTACTGCAAAAGGCTTACCCCAATTTCTATTTTGTCTATATTCAACATGATTTATATTTCCATCCATCCATCCATGATACAACCCGCTATATCCTAACTACAGGGTCACGGGGGTCTGCTAAATCCAATCCCAGCCAACACAGGGCACAAGGCAGGAAACAAACCCCGGGCAGGGCGCCAGCCTACCGTAGGGCATACACACATCCACACACCAAGCACACACTAGGGATAATTTAGAATCGCCAATGCACCTAACCTGCATGTCTTTGGACTGTGCCAGAAAATCCACGCAGACACGGGGAGAACATGCAAACTCAACACAGAGAGGACCTGGGAAGCATACAAGGGTCTCCTAACTGCGAGTCAGCAGCGCTACCCACTGCGCCACCATGCCACCCTGACTTATATTTCCATTTTATATATTTTATTTAGTTTTCACAATTTACTATAACAACAACAACAACATTTATTTATATAGCACATTTTCATACAAAAAGTAGTTCAAAGTGCTTTACATAATGAAGAAAAGAAAAATAAAAGAAAAAATAAGAAATTAAAATAAGACAACATTAGTTAACATAGAAAAGGAGGGCCAGGGTGGACAGAAAAAACAGAAAAAAAAAACTCCAGATGGCTGGAGGAAAAAAAAAAAGAATCTGCAGGGGTTCCAGGCCACAGGACCGCCCAGTCCCCTCTGGGCATTCTACCTAACATAAATGAAATAGTCCTTATTGTAGTTAGGGTTCTCACAGAGTCACTTGATGTCAATAGTCATACAGACTTCTGGCTTTTAATCCACCCATCATTGATGGGACATCACGGTGCTTTGAGTAGATGGTGGTGGCGCAAGCCACTACCAAAAGGACACCGGAAAAGGAAACAGAAGAGAGAGTAGGGGTTAGTACAGATTATAGAGCCACCATGAAAAGTTATTATAATGAGTTGGATCTACAGAGTATCAGGATTTTAACTACAGTGAAGTTATGAGAAGGCCATGTTAAAGTAATGTGTTTTCAGCAGTTTTATAAAGTGCTCCTCTGTATTAGCCTGGCGAATTCCTATTGGCAGGCTATTCCAGATTTTAGGTGCATAACAGCAGAAGGCTGCCTCACCACTTTTAAGTTTTGTTCTTGGAATTCTAAGGAGACACTCATTTGAAGATCTAAGGTTACGATTTGGAATATAATGTGTCAGACATTCCGATATATAAGATGGGGCGAGATTATTTAAGGCTTTATAAACCATAAGCAGAATTTTAAAATCAATCCTGAATGACACAGGTAACCAGCGTAGTGACATCAAAACTGGAGAAATGTGCTCGGATTTTCTTTTCCTAGTTAGGATTCTAGCAGCTGCATTCTGCACTAGTTGCAAACGATTTATGTCTTTTTTGGGTAGTTCTGAGAGGAGTGCGTTACAGTAATCTAGTCGACTGAAAACAAAAGCGTGAATTAATTTCTCAGTATCTTTCAGTGATATAAGAGGTCTAACTTTAGCTATGTTTCTTAAGTGAAAAAATGCTGTCCTAGTGATCTGATTAATATGCGATTTAAAATTCAGATTACAGTCAACAATTACCCCTAAGCTTTTTACCACCGTCTTGACTTTTAATCCTAATGTATCCAGTTTATTTCTAATAGCCTCATTGTATACATTATTGCTAATCACTAAGATTTCAGTTTTCTCTTTATTTAACTTGAGAAAGTTACTATTCGTCCATTCTGAGATACAAGTCAGACATTGTGCTGGTGAATCAAGAGAATTGGGGTCATCAGGTGCTATTGATAAGTACAGCTGTGTGTCATCAGCATAGCTGTGGTAGCTCACGTTGTAACCTGAGATAATCTGACCTAATGGAAGCACGTAGATTGAGAATAACAGCGGACCCATCATACATATCATGTGTCTTTGAGTTGTAATTACCACAACTAACAAAGAATTTTCTCCCTGCCAGGTAGGATTCAAACCAATTTACGACACTGCCAGAGAGGCCCACCCATTGACTAAGAAGTTTTCTAAGAATATTGTGATCAATGGTGTCAAATGTGGCACTCAGATCTAAGAGGATGAGAACAGATAAATGGCCTCTGTCTGCATTCACTCGCAAATCATTTACTACTTTAACGAGTACAGTTTCTGTGCTGTGATTTGTTCTTAAACCTGACTGAAATTTATCAAGAATAGCATGTTTATTGAGGTGGTAATTTAACTGCATAATGACTGCCTTCTCCAGAATTTTACTTAAGAAAGGCAGGTTAGAGATGGGTCTAAAATTTTCAAGAACCGAGGGGTCGAGATTATGTTTCTTAAGTAGGGGTTTAACTACAGCAGTCTTAAGACAGTCAGGGAAGATCCCCGTATCTAATGACGAATTTACTATGTCAAGAACATTATCAATTAGCACGCCCGATACTTCTTTGAAAAAATTTGTTGGTATTGGGTCAAGGATGCAAGTGGAGGGTTTTAATTGAGATATTATTTTTTGTAAATCAGGTAAATCTATCCTAGTGAAAGAGTTTAATTTGTTTATAACGGAATGCTGGGGTTTAGGAAGATCCTTGGTGTTGGGGAGATATACTATGTTATTTCTAATATCATTAATTTTTTCAACGTCAAAGAAGCGTTTTTTAACAATATGCTTCTCATGGGTGTTTTCTGTCATTATTGCCATATTAAAAAGTAGAAGAAAGTGGTCTGATAGACTCATATCAATGACCTGCTTTATATCAACTTTTAGTCCTTTAGTAATTACGAAGTCTAACGTATGACCTGCTTTATGTGTAGGCTGATTAACGAGCTGTCTCAAATCAAAAGAGCCCAGGAGGTTCATAAATTCTTTCACTTTTTGGTCACACTGATTATCTATATGAAAATTAAAGTCGCCAACTATTAAGAGTGTGTCATAGTTCGTAATTAAAATTGACATTAAGTCAGAGAATTCCTCAAAAAAAGAATTTTGGTCTATACACGGATAATACTAGAACTTGAGAATCTCCATGGATAACAACGGTGAGATACTCAAAGGACTTGAATTTACCAAAACTAACATCTTTACATTTTAACCGGCTCGAGTAAATGTTTGCCAAGCCCCCACCTCTTTTTCCTTGGCGATCTGCACGAGTAAAGCTGTAATCTGGAGGCACAGATTCGATTAAAACAGCCGCGCCGTCTGAGCTAAGCCACGTTTCACTTTACTATGCCACTATCAAATGTTTGGTTCTCTAGTTACCCTTATTTCAAGCATGTGTGTCTCTGCTAAGGAATCCACATTGTGGTGTCAGTGCTAAACGCTGCCCACTTATTACAAACCAGAGGCCTTCAGATGACAAAGAAGTTGTGTCATCTTACTGAAGTATCAAAGGAGATGTCTTCCAGCTTTGTGGATGGAACAGCGTCTAAGCTGCAACTGTGCATTTCTGTGTGTGCAACACCAGGCTGGATTTCTCCCAATACACCACATCTTTGTGTACCTGAAATGTTACTGTGGGTTTAACTTTATTTAGGACAGCATAGTGACATGCTTCAGCCTTTTTGTATAAACAAACTGGCACTATTTCCAGGATCGAATATAATTTTATACACCACCAAAGTTCAAAAAGGACTAGTAAATTTCTTTTTCATAAATATTCTGTTTACAATTTCTTATAGTCTTGGGCAACAAAAGGTCATTATGTACAGTAAAACATTATTGATGAAAGCCTGAGACCTTTGACTTGTGGACTCTGAACCCATGGAACAATTCTTGCAGTTCTTCACTAGACTTTTTCAGCTATTTTAATGTTTTTAATTTAATTAAATACCATGTAACCAAGCACCTTACTAGACTTTTGAATTGCTTTTACTCAAGATGAGTCCACTAGAAGTTTTTTATATGTTTACTATTTAGCTTCTAAGTTTTCTTAATGTAATATTTAATACTTTTATAACCTATATGTAAACATTAAAAATCAACAGAGCACTCAATACATGTTATGAGTGAGAAAAGCTTTGAGAAAGGCACCACCATTCTTAATTTATTGTCCCCATGCATAATATGTTGAATAATACATTATTTTATATTACATTAAAAGCTGTGGTGGGGTGGTTCAGGGATTCCCAAGTATATTTTAAAATCATTGTTCATCTCCTATAACTTTTTTATGCTGTAGCAGTAGACTTCATATTACATTGTTGCCCCCCTCTTTTGCAATCTTTGAATCTACTTCAACCCTTTAGTGTGTTTTAAAGGGATGTTTCTTAATTGGTGTGAGAACATCTTAGAAACTATGGTGGGCTGGCGCCCTGCCCAGGGTTTGTTTCCGGCCTTGCACCCTGTGTTGGCTGGCAGACCCCCGTGACCCTGTAGTTAGGATATAGCGGGTTGGATAATGGATGGATGGACATCTTAGAAATTCATCCTAGAGGAGTTCTAATTAAATATTTTACTATAATTCAGATATAGGGGTGGTATTATTAAATATCAAGAAATTGGCATACCATGTATGGCAAACAGTGTACATTGGTTTCACTACATAAAGTTTACAGGGCATGCAACCACAATCTTGTGCTTTCATAAAAAACATAATAAACATGTTTATGTAAATTCATTCTAAATAGTCAATAAATGGTAAAACCGTAAAAAGTGAACAACTCCAGTATTTATTATAACTTATTGTAATATACTTAATTTTTTAAATTCTTTTATATATCTAACACTGCCCCATGCATTGACTTTTCTCTTGACTTACTTTAAAAAAATTTTGTATAAATGAAAAAAGTTTACATCCACCATTATCCTTAGAATTGGTCTTAAGAAGGACCTATAAGGTGATAGATGATCCAGGAAGACAATAGGCACTGAATGCAATAATGGCAAAGGTACAGTACTTTTTCCTTTTAACATGTTGCCATTTACCAAGAAACATTTTCAGTTGACAGAAGGTGATAGCCCCTTTAATATAATGCAGAAAACCCATCCTTGCACACTCAAAGAGAAACTGCATGGATAAACACAGCAAGGCAACTGGCTATTCCAGACTGTTTACAAGAAAAATGGTGATGAGCTTGGCTAGCTAGCTGTTTAGAATTATAGGGTGTGATGTGTGCCCAAATTATGATTCTCAGTAGAGACATGAACATGTACTTTGGTTTGCCGAATACTTTTTTCAACATTAATATATGAAGGCCCTAATTATTTCCTGGGGTTGCTATGGAAACTACTGAATTCAACTGCAGTACTTGTTCCTGATGAATGTGCATCCATCCATTCCAAGTCTTAATTTTGGCAGTAATTCACTCCAAGATATGGATTTAAACTCCTTCCTACTGTGTCTTTTATAGATCTATCTACATATTGGATTTGCTGGAAAATAACATGGAAAGAATGAGATGATATCTGTGTTTGACTCAGCCATGAACGGGTAAGATGTAAGCTGGCTAACTAGGTCATTTAGTATGAATTGAGTTATTATGCACTGAAATTCACTGTTTGTACATTTTTGTCCTACAAAAGTGTTTTCATTTTTTGGGGGCCATTCCGAGAGATATAAATCAAGGATGAGTAATATGGAATTGCAATATATTTTTCATAAGTAGGCTAAACACTCTGTCTATGGCTTAAGTGGATCCTTCCATTTCCTTTCACTGGCTACTTGGGTTTCACAGACTACTTGGTTTTAATAGCAGGTAAAGCCATATTTTACCAGGGATATATAGCAATGGCAGATATCTAGTTCAGTGCCATAGGGAGTTAATGACTATCCTGGCAGCATTAGGGAAAAGACAGGAGCAAATCCTGGACAGGTCACCAGTTCAGAGATGGCACATTCATGCAGACAGTCACATATATATTAGACCAATTTAGAGCCTCTAAATATTATATTATGCACATCCTTAGGATCTATGGGTGACACCAAAGTACTCTGACAACAACCTATGCATACACAAGAGGAATGTGCAAACTCCACAGAGGCAGTGCCCAGGCTAGCAATAAAATCTAGGACTCAAAGTGTAAAGCTGTGGCACTAATCACTGTTCTACTGTGTTACCCAGATATCAATCAAACAATCTTTATTTTACAGAGTGCCATTACCATTTATGTCTTATGTGAGTAAATAAGTATGTAATTCAGGATCAAATTAGCAAATATATGTAAAGTATTCCTTGACCAAACATGTAATGCATTCTTTTCATGTTATTGGTAGAGTTTATCTGCAACTTTCTCCAAAGTGTTGTTTTTTTACAGAAAATATGCAGTGTTTACCCAGTGACCTTGTTTGCCGAATGTTTTCTGGTGTGTTGCTGGCTTAGACAAACATTTTTTTCCAAACGCTCTGTGATAATTTGTGAGGCCAGAGTGGCATCACAGAGCTGTAGCAGCCATGCACAGAACTGCCTACTGTAACATTGTTGCCTATGTGGCCATTACTGGGTTGGAAGCACATGAGAACAAAAAAATGCAGGTTTAGTTATTCTGACCTGCTGAAACTTCTTCTCCCCTGCTCATCCACTGAAGCACTTGCCAGTGTTGGGTAATATTTTTTCTCTAACCACACTTGTTTCTCGATTTCAAAGTCATTTCAACGCCCAGGGTTCTACGATTTCTGTATGTGAGTTGTCAATGAACTTAAAAAGGTAAAAGGTAAAAAAGATCCTGAAGCCACAAAGTTTGAGAAATCAGATTTCCATCCCGGATGAGTTTTTAAACAATAAGCAAAAAACTTATAGCATTACCAGTACTGCCACCAGATATGCAGTATAAGACTGATCCCTGTGTGCTGGCACTGCAGCACAGCATGGTTAATTATGCATGCAGATTAGCCATGTGCCCAGCAAAGATCTCAAAACAACCCCTAAAGGAGCCCTCCATCTCCCCTATCAGAAAACACAGGACATGGTGTAAAATAATAAAAACAAAAAATGTATTACAATTTACAAAATGTTTAGTACTTTTTGATGGAGGAAGAAAATGTAAAGCATCTGCACAGATACGTGGGAAATAAGAAAAAGATTTCTGCTGTGCCCAGATCCACAACTTCAAACAATAGAACAAGCATGGTCAACGTGTGGCCCATAATTGGAGCTCTGTGAGCTCAATGACCTATATTTTTACTTGCTATTAGTTTGTGGCTGTTTGCTGTATTTTGTTTATAATATTTGTTCTGCCAACGGCCTTTGTTGTTTAAGTTATGGTGCACAGTGGTTGGTACTGCTGCCTCAAAGCTCAGGTCACATATTTAGCAACAATAATTGGTTCAGCCTAGTTACGAGACTTTTCCATAGCTCTCAAAGACCCTTAAAAGACCATAGCAAAATGAAATACACTCAAAACTAGTTCAGTTTTTCCTTCCCTATTAAATTCAATGCATTTCAAGGAGTTTGGAGAAGTTTGCAAACATTTCCATGATTTCACTGAACTCAAGGTGAAGCAAATTCGGCAGGGTTCACTTATCACTAGTTATTGGTGAATTGCATGCACTGAATCTTTTTAGTGAACCTTTCACTCCATCACAAAGAGCAAGTCTTTCCCCTGTAAGTGGCAATAGTTTCTTCAGTTATGGACCTGGGCAGCCAGAGTGAATAATCTTTTTGGCGCAGACATGTAAGGGCTGAAATAAGGGCAGACCTTCTAAGTTATGCATTTTTGAAATCTTAGTTCTCAGTTTAAATGCTATCTGAATGTTTTGAAATTTTAAATATAGTCCTCACCTCAGCGTCTACTCTGCCTCAGCTTCAAAATCCAATTAGATAGATAGAGATAGATAGATAGATACTTTATTAATCCCAAGGGGAAATTCACATAATCCAGCAGCAGTATACTGATACAAAAAACAATATTAAATTAAATAGTAATAAAAATACATGTAAAAGCAGACAATAACTTTAAATAATGTTAGCATTTACTCCCCCGGATGGAATTGAAGAGTTGCATAGTGTGGGGGAGGAACGATCTCCTCAGTCTGTCAGTGGAGCAAGACAGTGACAAAAGTCTGTCACTGAAGCTACTCCTCTGCCTGGAAATGACACTGTTCAGTGGATGCAGTGGATCATTCATGATTGACAGGAGTTTGCTTAGTGCCCGTCGCTCTGCCACAGATGTTAAACTGTCCAACTTTACTCCTATAATAAAGCCTGCCTTCTTAACAAGTTTGTACAGGCGTGAGGCGTCTTTCATCTTTATGCTGCCTCCCCAGCACACCACTGCGTCGAAGAGGGCACTTGCAACAACCGTCTGGTAGAACATCTCCAGCATCTTATTGCAGATGTTGAAGGACGCCAACCTTCTCAGAAAGTATAGTCTGCTCTGACCTTTCTTACATAGAGCATCAGTATTGGCAGTCCAGTCCAATTTGTCATCTAGCTGCACTCCCAGATATTTATAGGTCTGCACCCTCTGCACACAGTCACCTCTGATGATCACAGGGTCCATGAGGGGCCTGGGCCTCCTAATATCCACCACCAGCTCCTTGGTCTTGCTGGTGTTAAGGTGTAAGTGGTTTGAGTCGCAAATAATTACCAAATATACTCGCATTTAAGTTCTCCCTCGGATAAGTCGAGGATTGATTTGATTTTACCGTGTAATTTCTGGTATTTTATAATGTCGGTCATATAAGTCGAATACAGAAAATTCACTCTATTGGTCCAAGAGATTATGATATGCTAACGCCCACCTGACAGATTAACCACAGAGCACATTGCCTTTTTTTCTCTATGTATTGTGCCTACGTGACCACAGAGTAATACCTGAACTATTCTGAAGTGACGTTTGCACTTATTTGGTGTTTTTTGTATCTCACACCCTCATACACCTTTATTGTAAGAGAATCCCTTTTCTACGATGGATTGTTCGATTGGAAGAAAATATGACTACCTAATAAATCTGTATGGTTTTACCAAAATTGTAAAAGGTCCTAGTCACTCTAAGACTCATGTGGAATCCAATTGCTTTAATTTAAACTCAATTCATCGTATACAGTAATTACATCCAGTCTGTTCATGTTTTTGCCAGTAACAAAAGATAAGAACAGTGTAATGTTTATATTGCAACTGTACATTAAATTTCATGAATATTGTCAGACGCCTTGTCCTGATTCTTGAGAACAAAATAGATCCGTTGACATATATCTATGTACGCTTCTGTGTCTTTCAGAACAGAAGTGTTTATGACAAAAATAAACTTGCCCTAGTTTAATGATAACATGCATTAACCTACATTAGATATCCTTCATCTGTGGTTTTGTTTATTGCCATTTTAAATTGCATGTTTGCCCAGGGCCAGCTCTAGCATTTTTGTTGCCCTAGGTGGAGATGTATATAGTACTTCTACCCCCTTTCTTATCCCTGACCCTTTCTATGACATAAGAGTTTAAAAATGTAGAAGTACTTCTGTTTTACTCTTTAATATAGTATTAACTATATACTGTATAATTTTCTTTGGAGTCTGATACTTTAAATCATTATTAAATTCAAATTCATATATGAATTTTATGTTGACTATAGGTTTATCATTGTTTTAATTTTGCAGTTCTTGGTAACGGATGCCAAAGAAAGTAGTTTACTACAGTTTTTTAGTACATGAATGAAAATTTGACTAAGAATATTAGATAAAGTGTACTTTATTTACAAAATATGTAAACACAAATAAAATATCAATTTAAAAGTTGCCACTAATAAACAGGTTAATTTCTCCACAGATGTTTCATTGTTATACAAAAATAAAAATAAATATGTTTAATTAATTTTCTTTACAATTATAAATCTACAAATCCAAACTATTTTTTTTTTTTTTGACTTCATCTTTGTAAACTGTAATTCCATTATTTTGGGCTTGCTCACTCTCCAATGATAAAGATACTGAGAATTACATGAGTCAGAAGGACATGTGTATAATGTATATTGTGAAGCCAACCCAGACACAGACAGGCACTACTCCCATTTATTTGTAGTTAACTGCACATACACCAGCACCAAGATACAAGGCTCTCAGCCCAAGACAGTCCCTTCTCTGTCGCCAGTCCATCCACCTCCACTCCTCCTTCATCTTCTTCTTCCCAACAATGGCCATCGAGTGGTGGTAACTGGCCCCTTTTATGTCCCTGGTGGTGTGCACGGGCCCCAAAAGAGTTGAGCTCCCATGCTTATGACCTGTGGCCCCACTGGAAATCAAGGGTGCTGCCCTCTGTCAGCCCGGGGGAGAAATTGTCCTGAAAATACCCTCTCCTCCGGTCATTCCACACTCAGGGCTTCCTGGCCAGGGAAGGGTTCCGGCTGACAGCCACAATATATATTCCTATACTGTACATATAAATTACACAAATTATTGCTGTCTTTTATGATACAGTTTTCCTGTAGTTTTCACTAACTTCGCAAAAAAAGTCATGACAATACAACTAATAATAGTGATATGCTATAAACAAGCATAATATAGACAGTATTACATATGCATTTCTTGTGTATGCTGACCAGTTCAGCAATTAGGTAGAAATCTAGACTTGTACAAATATATTGTCAGGATTCATAACAGGTACAGAAATGATCCTTCTAAAATCTTTCTTTTTATTTCTTTTCTTAGTTCCCTGCCTTACCACTTGGTTCCATGGCTGCATTGTCAAGCTGCTCTTCCTATCCAAGGAAAGAGACATCACTGTGATTTGGAACCTTGAGATTTAATGGTAACTGACTCAATAAAACATCTTATTTTACTCCAGTAGATACAGTTGAGGACTTCAACATGTGTATATAAAATTGTAAAATATCTGGAAGAACAGCTGGCCTTTGTCAGCAAAACCATTCCTTCGTCTTTTATAAAGAATCCCCAGAGGGCTATTTTCTGCAGGATTGCTGTTAACGTTTTTGTTGTCTTCTCTTTCATTGTCAACTGTCCACATCACAATTCTTATGTTAACTGAAATTTAAATATATAACAATCACAGTATAATCCTTGCATAATCACTTAGATTGGATATGTGACAGCTAAGAAAGGCTGAATATTTTTGGAAAAATAATCATTGAAACAATAAGTCTATTTAAAAATATTATAAAATGCATTTTTAAAAAATTGTATTAGAGAGTCCAGTCTCACTGCATTACACATTTAATTAGTAAAATGCCTTTTTGTTTTTCCAAAATTGTCACATTTTGAGACAATTACCCTTCTTTATTGCACTCTGTGAATGTGCCAAACTGAATCTTGAAAGATGATCTGTCAGAAGCATTTTATAAGTCTTCAAGGAATTACTATTACCTACCTTATGAAACAAGCTTGACAGTTGAAGCACTCCGGATGCTCTATTTAAATCTTGAACTGCTTGGCAGAAGTGTTGATAGTTGTGGCTTTCATGTTTGTACGTGTAACAGGGTGACAGGCTTGCATGATATAACAAAGGGTTTTTTTCTATTCTTTTCTGAGGGAATAGTCCATGCTTTAAAATCAGTATTCAAAGGTGTATTTTAGAGAATATTTAACATTATAGAGCCTAGAATGGAACAAATACATGAAAAGGTATTTTTTCTCAACATATAATATTATAAATATGGGTTCAATCTGACAAAAAAAAACACTTCAAATGTTGTGATAAATCCGTAAATAATTATACCAACATTAAAGAGAAGCAGTAACTTCTTTTGTGCATTCTCTTCTAAGTATTATTTTTAATTGCAATGCATTTTTTTTGGCAACATGGTAGCAGTTATCATTTGCATTATAAGTAATTAACTTTAAGGAGACACTATAACACGAGTGCTTGGTGTTTCATTTAAAATAAAAGTAAAAATTCAAGAAAATGTTTTAATTCATATTGCTAGTCCATGTCAAAAAATAATATTTCTCATAGGACTCAGTGATTCACTGGTATAAAGTGGTGGAGAATTTAAATTGTGTGAACTTTTGTACCTTTGAGAAATGGTTCATCCAAGTACCTCTACATGTGTGTTGTTTTGAAAAGAATAATTTGCACCTTTAGAATGAATCCCAGAACCAAAGGTTCAGACAGAATTAAATAGGCTGTTAGACTGCTGACTACACAATCTTGAGAAACAAAAATGTAATTGTGTCCACACTAGATAAGTCTTGAACATAATTATTTAAGTTAGTATTCCAAGGACTACCCAAAATCAAAGCTTCGAAACAAAATAAATGCTTGAGAAGTACAAGATTTAAATGTTTTGAATGTTTCTGATGGTCTTACTCCATTTATTACAAGCTTGCTTGTTGTTTGGTTTTCATATGCTTTGGCACAATGTGATTTTTTTGACCACAAGTTTAGTCATGAAATACTAGAATCAATTTGCAGAACCTGAAAATTATAACTTTACATAACTGGGAGTTACCAAAGAAATTTTAATACATTTTGGGAATTCTGCCAATGGAAATGTTTTACCCCAGAAAAGAAACATGCAAGCCATTAGAAAAGAAAAGCTCAAAGTCATTAGATTTAGAAAATCATTTAGGTACCTCCATTACAGAAGTAAAACTCCATTATGTTTCTTGATAAAGTTTACATACATATGAAAAAAGGTCAGAGCGGACCAGAAAATTAAGTTAGAAGTAACAGATATCCTTTATTCTAGACAGAGTCTTGATCATCTTTTATCACAATGATGGGTACAGCGCAATGAAAAAGCATTTGCCCCTTTCTGATTTTCTGAATTATTATAAATATCAAATATCTTCAGGTCTTCATACAAAGTATAATAATAAATTGCCCCTGAGTGAACAAGCAATAGTTTGTGTTCTTTAACTTATGTCACACAGTATCACTTTTATGTTTAGACTTTAACTTGGTCAGTCCAAAAATGTAAGTTTGCTTCTGTTCAAGAATTCTGATGTTACATGTGTATTTTGGATTGTTGCCTGTTGCCTTTCTGTCTGACACAACTATTCCTTAGCTTCAGCTAACATACAGATATTTAGGCATTAACCTTTAGAATGTTCTGATACAGAGCACAATTCAGGGTTTCTTAATCTGTGGCATGTTGCCCACATTCTCATGCGGTGAAGTATTCCACTACTGCCACCATTTTTCACTGCTTGTTTGATGTACTTATTGTGCAAGGTCATGTTTGTTTTACACCAGACATAATGGGATGCATGAATTCCATTTTTGTCTCACCTGTCCAGAGAACATTCTCCCAAAAGTATTGGGGATCATCATAGTGCTTAGTGGCAAATAACAGATGAGTGTTTATAATGTTAGCAGGGGTTTCTGCAGTGTTATTCTCCAGTAAAGCTTATTTTGCTCAATGTTATTACTGGAACAAAGAAAACCTTCAATTTTCTGTTTTTTAGGCTCCTTTACAACTACCTGGATGATCTGATACTGTACTTCTAATTTTAGGACACCATCTACTGCTGGAACACATTTTGAGATTATGAGTCTCATTGCGGTTTTGTGGGGTTCTAGAACCATGGAAATTACCTTGTGATGCCTTGCAGATAGATACTGTAGATATACAGATATCAACAGCCTTTTTCCTGATCTCTTCAGAAATGTCCCTTTTATTTTAGCAGTATGTTTGTATTGAATCTGTGTTTGATAACAGTTTGATTCATGACAGTAAGGGTCAAAATAAGTGAGATTTATATTGAGTAGCCCAACTGTAACCATTCTGGCTATGATCAATAATTTTATATTTTAAAATTTTTTTTATCTCTCCCTTATGTCCACCAAATTAATCAAGAGGAAAATTGCTTAACTTGACAAATACTTTTTTCCTTCTTTATGTTCACTTCCACATCAAAGAATTCAGCTTTATATAATTTTGAAAATACAACAAATAGCTTGTTTTGATGTCATAGCTCAGTTTCTGATTTTTTAAGGCAGGGATGCTTATAAACAAAGCATGTATGCCTTCAAATCCTGAACCAGAGATAAATTCCCTAAAACCCCTAATACTGTATATGTTCCAATTAAATATATGTATTCTATGTTTGGGGTCAGGTTGACCCCATCTGCTAAAAAACAAAAGAATTCTAAGTGGATGTATTTTTCTGCTTTATGAATAAGTATTAATGCTTTTCTCCAACTTAGTACTCCAGAATGCAAAAGGCAATGCACATTTAGTCTTTTATTTAGTCTCTTACATTCTTATAAAACATACAATTTATATACTCAGCACAAATTCTTTGCCTAATTTTTTTGTGTGACATGTTTTTTAAAATCTTACTAGCATTTTTCTAATTTTCTTAAAATTTAGATATAAATAAAATATGCCCTAACTGAAGATCCTAACATTTATTATGTTGGGATCAAATTGACCCCAACCAAATTTTTCAATTTCAAAACAATGTACATGTCAACACTCAAATACATGTTTATAAACTTAATAAATATTAAATAATAATATCAATAATAGATTATATCCTATGCAGGAAGGTCAGTCTAAAGGAGACTGGAGGCAGGAGGAAGCGTAGTTAGGCAGCATAGGATGATGATCAGTAGGATGACACTGGAGATCAAGAAGAGGAGGAAAGTGAGGACAGAGCCAAGGATTAAATGGCGGCAGTTGAAAAAGGAAGACTGCAAGGTTGAGTTCAGGGAGGAGGTAAGACAGGCACTGAGTGGCAGTGAAGAGTTAATAGACAGCTGGGCAACTGCAGCAGAAGTAGTGAGGGTGACAGCAAGAAAAGTGCTTGGCATGACATTTGAGAGGAAAGCGGAAAAGGAAGCCTGCTGGTGGAGTGTGGAAGTACAGGAGAGTATACAGAGGAAGAGGTTGGCAAAGAAGTAGTGGAATAAACGGATACATGCAGAAAATACACAGAGATAAGATGTAAGGTTAAGAGAGAGGTGGCAAAGGGTAAATAAGAGGCGTATGATGAGCCGTATTAGAGTATGGACACTAACGAGGGAGAAAAGGACCTATACCAATTTGGCTAGACAGAGGAACTGAGCAGGGAAAGATGTACAGCAGGTTAGACTGATAAATGATAAAGATGGAAACATACTCAAAAGCAAGGAGAGTATGTTGAGCAGATGGAAAGAGTACTTTGATGGGCTGATGAATGAAGAGAATGAGAGAGAGAAGATTGGAGGATGTGGAGACAGCTATGAAGAGGATGAAGAATGGAAAAGCCATTGGTCCAGATGAATACCTGTAGAAGCATGAATGTGTTTAGGAGAGATGGTAGTGGGGTTTTTAACCAGATTCTTTAATGGAAAGTGAGAAGATGCCTGAGGAGTGGAGTAGAAGTGTATTGATAGTGATTTTTAAGAATAATGGGGATATGCAGAGCTGTAGTAACTACAGAAGGATACAACTGATGAGCCAAAGCATGAAGTTATAAGAAAGAGTAGTGGAAGCTAGGTTAAGAAGGGAGGTGATGAGTAACAAGCAGAGTATGGTTTCATACCAGGAAAGAGTACCACAGATGCAATGTTTGCTGTGAGTCTGTTGATGGAGAAGTATAGTGAAGGCCAGAAGGAGATGCATTTCATCTTTGTGGACCCGGAGAAAGCATATGGCAGGGTGCCTGGAGAGGATTTGTGGTATTGTATGAGGAAGTGGCGAGTAGCAGAGAAGTACGTAAGAGTGGTATAGGATATATACGAGGGAAGTGTGACAGTGGTGAGGTCTGTTGTAGAAGTGATGGATGCATTCAAGGTGGAGGTAGAATTCAGATCTGTCCCCTTTCTTATTTGTAATGGTGATGGACAGATTAACAGACGAGATTAGACAGGAGTCCCCATGAACTGTGATGTTTGCTGATGACAATGTGATCTGTAGCGAGAGTAGGGAACAGGTTGAGGAGACTCCGGAGAGGTGGAGATATGCTTTAGAGAGAAGGGAGTGAAGGTCAGTGGGAACAAGAGAGAATACAAAAGGTGTGTGAATTAGAGGGAGGCCAGAGGAAATGTGAGGATGCAGGGAGTGGAGTTGGCAAAGGTGGATGAGTTTAAATACTTGGGATCAGCAGTACAGAGTAACGGGAAGTGTGGAAGACAGGTGAAGAAGAGGATGCAGGCAGGGTGAAGTGGGTGGAGAAGAGTGTCAGGAGTGATTTGTGACAGACAGGTATCAGCAAGAATGAATAGGGTCTACAGGACAGTAGTGAGACCAGCTATATTATATGGGTTGCAGACGGTGGCGCTGGCCAGAAAACAGAAGACAGACCTAGAGGTGGCAGAGGTAAAGATGTTAAGATTTGCATTAGGTGTGACAAGGATGGACAGGATTAGAAATTAGTACATTAGAGGGTAAGCTCAAGTTGAACAGTTTGGAGACAGTCAGAGAGGCGAGATTGCATTGGTTTGGACATGTGCAGAGGAGAGATGCTGGGTATATAGGGAAAAGAATGCTAAGGATGGAGCTGCCAGGTAAGAGGAAAAGAGGAAGGCCTAATTGTAAGGTTTTTGGATGTGGTAAGAGAAGACATGCAGGTGGTGGGTGTAACAGAGAAAAATGCTAAGGACAGGAGGACATGGTAAAAGATTAATCACTGCTGCAGCCCCTAATGGGAGCAGCTGAAAGAAGAAAAAGATATTACAAATAATAGTATTCTCAGATTACAAATAACTGTAAAATAATATACATTGTCAGGTTTCATGCTATTAAGAACAACAAATTACCTAAAGCAGCGGTCTTCACCCACTTCAGGCAGGACATTTTAAAATCAAATAAATGCCAAGATCTACCTACCACGTAATCCTACACAATAATAACAACTTTTTCCTGTATATTTCAATATTGTACTACATATTAATATTTTAAAATGTACAGATGTTATTATTCAAAATATATACAGTATATATTGTAACAGAAAGAAATTGCAACGATAAAGGGAACAAATTCATGGCTTCAGTCTTAAATCCACTTACCCTTAATCTCCACTGGTATCCTCAAGTATGCGAGTCACCCTTAAGCTGAAAGAGTTCTGCTGGATCTACTTTATTATTGCCTTTCAGGAGTTCAAAGACCAGGATTAGGTCTCCACGCGGTCTCCTCTGATCAAGACTAAACAGGTTTAATTCTCTGACTCTGTCAGAATAAAACATGTCCTTAAGTCCTGGGATGCACTCCATTGCTATCCCCTGTACAGTTTAAAGTGCTGCTCTGTCTTTCTTTTACCGTGGTGACCAGAACTGCACACAATACTCCAAATGTGGTTTACAAGTGTATTATATAGTTTGAGCATAAAGTCCTTTGACTTAAATTCAACAGTTTTTATGATACAACCTAATATTTTACTTGCCTTTTTTAAAAGGTTCTGAGCATTGCATAGATGATGAGAATGTTTGGTCAACATACACATCTAAATCCTTTTCAGAGGTTGCTTCTTGTAGCTCAGTGTCTCTCGTCTTGTATTTGCTAACATGTAGCACTTTGCACTTTTTTACATTAAACTGTATTTTCAAAGTGTTCTGGTCGTTTTTGAGTTCTTTTTGCTGCTTCCACAGTGTTTGCCATCCCTACAATTTTAGTGTCATCTGTGAATTTCACAAGTTTACTGACTATGTCAGAATCAATGTCATTACAGTCGGACCTAGCTAAATCGAACTCAAAGGGACCTGAAAAAAAATCGACCTATGGAGTTTATGAGTAAGGGAAAACGGTGTAATAGGCGCGGGTTAATCAAGGACATGATTTTTCCGGCTTAATTATTATACAGTATAACCGTTTATTATATTGTCGTTTTATACGTATACATGTAGGCTACATACCGGTACATGCATCTACAGTATATACTATCGAACAGTGCAATGAAACAGGTTACCTTTAGAGAAAAAAGTCTGTTAACTTCGTTTAGCGTCGATGTGCCGATGCATCTCGCTCAACAATCTCCTCAATGGACCAAAACACATTTTCCTCAAGATCCAGCGTAGATTTCAAGAATCTGTGCAGTATGTCAATAGCCTGCCTCGCTTCTTTTCTTCTGCGGACAGGCTGAGTATCGACATTGTTGCTGTATTCTTAATCATCCCCACTCTCATTTTCCTTTTGTTCGTCGTTTGCCACCTCAGAAATAATGTCAGCGTCCGTTAGTTCTCCACAAACATTCACCGCACTGTCAACTTCGAGAAAATCCTGAAAGGACACTTCCTTATTGGCGAAGGTAGCTGTCAGAACCATGGACCATTCTTCGGGATTTGCAAGTGCGTCGTCTGTTTCGATTGACATTCCCTCCAAGTGCTCCTCTGAATTGTCAAAGGTTTGCTGTCCAAAACCTGCTTTTTTGAAGCAATTCTTGATTGTTTCCTCTGGAATTTCATCCCAAGCTCTCCGGGCCATTCACATCGCTTCTGGCAGGTCAATTCCTAGTGGCCGTTTATCTTTGATATCCCGCAGCAATTTTCTCACAACGAGTTTGCGGTATCGCAACTTGAAATTGTTAATGATGACCTGGTCGAAAGGTTGAAGCTTAGATGTCGTGTTCGGCAGGGATATGGTTATGTGCTGTGCAATTGTCGATGAAAAGAATGATTCTTCTTTTCTTCCTGACCATCACTGCATCCACTTTTTTCAGCCACTTGGAGAAAAGCTCTGTTGTCATCCAAGCTTTCTTATTGGCCTCGTAATGCATAGGTAGCTATTTCACATTTTTGAACCATCGGGGTTTCAAAGATTTCCCAATCAACACTGTGGGCAATTTTTCTAACCCACTCATGTTTGAAAGAAGAGTCACGCGCTCCTTACTTTTCTTTCCGCCGTGGTAAGGTTCACATTTGAAAGTCATTGTTTTGTCTGGAGTGCATTTGAAGAATAAACCAGTTTCGTCTCCATTAAAGACGTCATCAGGACTGTAATCTTGAACAATTTCTGGCAGTTTCTGTATCCAATGACTGCAATCTTCTTCTGGCACTTGCGCACTTTCGCCACATAGCCTATTAAACACAATTCCGTGTCTTTTCTTGAATTTGTCCAGCCAACCATTGCTGGCTTTAAATTCTGAATGGCCGTTCAACTCTTTGGCAAATTCTTCTGCTTTTGCTTGCAAAAGCTTCCCGTCAATGGGAACGTTCCTATCCCTCGCTGGCACAAACCACTTCAAAACGCATTGTTCAATGATGGGATACTCACATTCCCTCATCCTCTTCTGATGGCCACATGACTTCTCACTGTACAGTTTCAAAATCTTTTCTTTTTCTTTCAGAAAAGTGGAGAGCGTACTTGTGGGAATGCCGAATTGCTTTGCAATTTCCACTTTCTTCTTGTCGCCCTTTTCGACAGCTCTGATGACGGTAAGTTTTTCTGCAATTGACAACATTTTAAGCTTACGCTTACCAGTTGCCATTTTCAGGGTACGTACCATACAGGAGACTATGGAGAAGCACACAGACACAAACACTATTCATGGCTCCTCCCGACAAGAGACTGACAAAGGTGAAGGGAAAATGGGTTAAAAACGTCTTTCTTGAGACAATTTGGAAATTCCAGATGCCACCCGGTTGGTTATGACTCATGGAGCACCGAAGGGATGCGGATTATTCCAGCCACTCCCTTTAGTTTTCGGACATTTTAGGTCTCAAAATAGACGTCCTACCCTCAGAGAATCGTTTAATCCCTTGTAAAATGCATTAAGATAAGACTTTGCAACCCTTTTCTTGGTTTTCCAAACCACATGTTCTAAAATGTAGCCTCAGAATAATAACCCAAAGGCCATAGAAAATTTGTCGAAAGGTTTTCGAGTTCAGGAGATCTAAATGCATTGGTCTTATGGGAATTCGGCCGGGGACTAACAAGTAATTCGACATAGGGAGGTTTTCAAGTTAAGGAAGGTCGACTTAGCGAGGTCCGACTGTAATATAAATCAAAAAAAAATAATGGTCAAAGGACAGACCCCTGAGAGACTCCACTGACGACCTCGAACCATTTGAAGCATTCTCCTTGAGATCGTTCTACTAGAGATCCAGTATAGTAGTTTACCTCTGATGCCTACAGTTTCTAGTTTCAGAAATAACCTTTGGTGTGGGACCATATCAAAAGCTTTTTGAAAGTCAATATAAATTATGTCATACAGTATGCTTTGTTTTTGTCAACTATTCCAGTTGCTTCTTCAAAAACATCTAAAAGATTGGTTTGGCAGGGCCTTCCTCTCATAAACCCATGCTGGCTATTATTTAGTACAATATTTTCATTTAGGTAAATTTCTAGTTTATTTCTTATTATAGTTTCCATAAATTTGAGTGGCACAGAAGTAAGATTGATATATGGAGGGCATTGGTCACCTAGACTAACTAATGTGACACTTGAGATGGATTGTATTAGTATGCATCTTGTAACATGGCATACAGTCGGATACAGTCAGCGTAACACAGCCTTTTAAATGTTTGTCCATCAGATCTTTGCAGAACTTTGATTTAATTATTTTCATCTTCAACTTGTAACCCCAGTATCAGGTCTAACACAAAACCATACACTCTGGTTTGTTTCAGATGGTGCCCCAGCAGGTTACCTTAAACTTGAATATTCTATGCATAGCTGGACTCTGCATTACAAACTAAGCACATTTTTAAGCAACAATTTTCTGTTTTTTAGGAATGTACTACCTAAAAGCAGGTGGTACATAGCATGGAACAAGCCATTCATTCAGTCACATTGGGCTCAGGATTGTAAAGAAGGGGCTATCTGTTTATTCCATACATCCTTTATTGCAGGCAGAGTGTCATGTTCTTGATGTCAAACCCTAGTTTGTCTGTCATTAAAGCACATGATTCTGGAAAACACATGAAATGTTACCATTGACATTGTAGCTGGAAATATGACCCTGTCAGTTTTAACTTTCCATAGACTTTAATTAACACTTTTTACCCTAGATACAGAAGAGGGATTTGGCACGTTTGAGTACTACACAAACTGGGAGAAACCCTTTTATTATTCAGCACAAGGACACTGAAAATTGCATAAAATGCTTTTATTAAAACCAATCAAAAAAAACAATTGTTTTGTAAATAATTCACATTCAGTTTTTAAACACTTAAAGCACCCAGGGTCATCATATCCCCAAACGATGCCCTTGCGCAGAGTATTTTGAAAATTAGGAAATGACAAGCAGTATCAAGTTAAAAAGAAATAACCTAAAAAATTTTTAGATATGTCACTAAAAGGGGTCAAAATGACCCCAACAAAAAGGAGGGATAAAGAAGGATATGGTATATTGGTAATAGATATCTCTATTTTTTAACCCTAAAAACCCTGCTGCGTGGGGGCTTGTTTTGCTTTGGACATGCTCTGTCTCTGGGTAGGTCAGAGGACTGGGACTGTGTGAAGTGGGTTCTAGCCTCACGTGGGGAGGCAAAAAGGGGGTGAGGGGTTAAGGGTGGGAAAGAAAGAGAGCAGGCTTGATCTATACCTAATCTATCCTTTTAATCTTTATAATTATAACTTCCAACGTAACAATAGGTTGCATGGCAATAACTCTTGGGGAAATAGAAAATTAAGGCCGAAGCTGTCTCACTTCCAGTTAAGACTATAAAATGACATCAAAAACTCAGAATCAGTGTCTCACATGATGGGACAGTTAACTTCATGAGCTGGAATGTTAAAGGCATGAATCACGAATTAAAGAGAAAGAAAGTACTCTCTCACATAACAGGTCTAAACGCTAAAATAGTATTTTTACAGGAGACCACTTACTAAACAAGGATCAGTTCCGGCTGCAAAAAGACTGGACTGGCCAAATGTTCCATTCTAGTTTTACAAAGAAAACTAGAGGGGTGGGAATTCTCATACACAGAACAGTCCCATTTGTAGCATCAGATGTAGTATTGGATCCTGAAGTGAGATATGTAATGGTCATGGGAGACTTATCTAACTGTAAAATGATTTTGATAAATGTTTATGCACCTAATGTTGATGATAAGGAATTTATACAAAATTTATTTGCATCCATTCCCAATCTGAACACTCATAAACATATAATGGCTGGGGACTTTGATTGTGTTTTAAATCCACTCTTAGATAGGACTTCTACCAAAGGGGGAATGGCATCTAACACCGCAAAGGTAATTACAAAGTTTATAACTGATCACAACTTATCAGACCCCTGGAGGTTTTTAAACCCAAACTCAAGAATATATTCTTTCTACTCACCAGTACATCATTGCTACTCAAAGATTGATTATTTCTTTATAGATAACTAGCAGACCTGGTGTGCTTCGCTGCAGTCGCTGTAGTTAGAATAATTATGTACCTGCATCGGACTTATAGAGCTTCTTTATATACAACATTTTTGGTTTGTCCTCCTGGAGCCAAAATATATAAATTTTCCCTATGACTAATTCGTGAACATGCTACATAAAGCTGGCCATTTGAAAAGCAAGAAGTGTGTAAATCAATACCTGCAAGAGAGAAAGTTTGACCTTGAGCTTTGTTTATTGTTAATGCAAAGCAAAGTTTTATAGGGAATTGCAGTCTTTTAAATTGAAGCGGATTGTCATTGCTAGAGATCATTGGAATTCGAGGAATAAACACCTTTTCACCTTTTGCACAGCCAGTTAGTATTGAGGCCTCAATAATGTTTGATTACAATGCTATTACTACCATAGTTGTACCGTTACATAGTTTCGGAGAATTTAAATTCCGCAATAAAATTACTGGTACACCAACTTTAAGGAACAATTTATTAGGAGCCATTCCAGGAGGATTAAGGGAATTCAAAAACTCAATAGGATAATGAACTATTTCTTCACCTTCTAAAACAGAATCGATAGAAAAGTAAGATTTTTTTATCACTGGGCAATTTTAACAGTACGTAGTTATTTATCTCATCAGCGCAATTGTTTGTAGGCAACAGGAGAGCTCTTTCACATAACCATGCATCACTTTTTTCCTGTAAATTTATAACATCTGGGTAAAGTCTTTCTGTCAGTTCTTCAACGGTGTTGACTAAGTTTGCAAGATCATTTGGAATGTCAATGTTTCCATTTGAAGTCTCTTTTATTTCTCCGGTGCCTATTACTAGAAGCAATTTTGAAAAAAGCATCTGTTGAAGTGTCACAGTGTAATAGAACTGTCATATTAATGGTAAGAGTCAATCTGTGAATACAACTCCAAAGAAATTATGACTTTAGTAATGCTCTGACTTCATCGGCCCGTGTGCCTCTTGGAATAACTGGAAGAGTTTGTCTGAAATCTCCTGAAAAGAGAACAGTGACTCCGCCCATTACATTTTCATTATTGCTTATGTCCTGAAGCGTTCTGTTCAAAGCTTCTATTCCTGCTTTGTGGGACATAGTACACTCATCCCAAATGATAATCACACAGTCTTGTAAAACTTGAGCTAGAAGAGTCCCTTTCTTCACATTACAGACAGGAGCTTCATTGTAAGTTAGATTTAAAGGCAACTTGAAAGCTGAATGAGCAGTTTTTCCCCCCTCCAATAACGTGGCAGCTATGCCTGAGGGCGCTACAGCTATTGCAACTTTACCGTCTGACCTGATTTTAGCCAATATTAAATTCATTTTAGGTTTTACCTGTGCCTCCTGGTGAATCAAGAAAAAATATTTTTCCGTGACTCTTATGTAAACTTTCCAATATTTTCATCATAAACTCTTTTCTGATTGCTCACTAAAAGGTTTTCATTTTCTTGTACATAAAATAGAAGCCTGTGAATATCATATGTTGTTTGTGTAGTATACTCGGTACGTAAGGAAGTGCTAGTATGAAGGTGTGGTGCGGGAAGACCATAATCCTGAAGAGTTTTTCAACACACAGACTGTAATTTGTGTTGTAACATTATTAATACTTCATTATACATAATGTCATTGTATGTGATGTTAAAATCAGGAAACAGTCTTTGTTCTCGACGATAAATATCTTCTGTTAAACTGTTGCGATATTTTACCCATATACTGAATGGATCTGATAGATTACAAAAACCCAACATTACTACAAACAAATCAAGTCATCTTCTAAGAGGCATAAAGCGCGGCATGCTGCTTGGAAAGTAGGATATTCTTGTCCAGCAACATGTCATATGTGCCTGAACGACGTGGGCCCTCTAACATTGTGTAGCAGCAGACGTATATAATAACACTCTGCATTATTAGGATGAACATTATATACACGACCAAGAGCATTGGTTTTTCTAATATCTGGAAATCCTTGTACTGGTGACCCTTGTTTTCTACTTTGAAATGCTTTCCTGTTCCATGTATAGTAACTTGGGGCCTCATGTATAACGCCGTGTGTAGAACTCGCACTATAACATGGCGTAAGCACAGAAAAATCCAGATGCAGGAATCTGTGTGTACTCCAACTTCCACGTTCTTCCGCTACATAAATCCCGATCAGCGTGAAAAGTAACGCTCGTGCACATGCTTTATGTAACGCCCTAACTCCTCCCAGAATTACGCCTCTTTGAATATGCAAATCAATATAAATCGCCCTTAAGCTCAGCCTTCTGTTAAAAGACAATGGGAAAAGCACGGGGGAAAATATAAGAATTTCAGCGAATACCAAGTGGAGGCAAAGGAAAAACATACTATTTGTTCAAATAAACCGTGGTATAATCAACAAAAGGAAGTTGATTGAGTGACATAGCGTGTTGGAGAAACTTGAAAGCTCACGTTCACAAAATCGCTCAGTGCCGGAAATAAAAAAGAAGTCACATATCAAAATTCGCCGTGAAAAGGCGAGTTGTAGCCCACTGTCTGAGTGTCATATGAAAGCTTATTAGGGTACAGAGAAAAAAAGGCACACAGTGGGGAAAAAGCACGAAATGTCAACTTCAATCTCAACATTTCCACTTTAATCACGTAGTTTATTTTGTCATTAAAGTAGAACATCATAAACTTCATCTTAAAATCGTTTAATTAACCAGTTTCTCAAATCACATTAATGAATTATTAGTAATTAAAGTAGCACGTTAAATGCTTGTTTTGTATTTGATCTTCTATGTGCTCTATGTGTGTGAATCACTACTTGCTTCTTAAACCGGCTCTCTTCCTCCAACTGGACACAGAATCCATTACATTCGTGATATTACCCAGCTCTCTGAATAACTAAAATACTGAGATGTATACGTGATATCATTTTTATGATGATAGGAGTTAAAGTACGTTATTAAACATGAGTTTCACGGCGCAGTGATTGTGTGCAACCTTTGATGAAATAATTTATTGCAGCAGTACTCAGGGGCGGCTCTAGGCTTGTGGTGGCACTGGGCAGAGGAAGAATCGGTGGCTCCTTAAGCCCGCCAATGTCAGTAAGGTAGCTTATGCATGGTGGATGGCCACGTCCGTTGCAGACACTGTATAGCCGCCTCATGCTCATGACACAAGCATTTAACTTTTGCCGAAATTTGTTGCTGCGTTTTTAGCTATGTTGTTATTTTCTCTTTCTGTTTTATATTCAATATATATTGGTCTAGCCACCACTGCAGTCCTTGCTTTTCTTTTCCCAAGTAACCGATCGCCACACAATCAGCTCTGTAATAGAAGTTAAGCCATCTGTAAGCTTAGCGCTGATTCTTCAAAACGTTTAAGGAACATTGAAATATCTTCGTAGTACATGTTTAATTATTCTATCCTTCACGACACTCCCAGTGAAGAATATAGATTATTTAAATGAAGTTAAAGTTTTATCTGTATAATTTAATAAACATATTTTGCTGCATTTCACCTTAAAAATGATATCGTCATCATATGTAAATACGCGCTTTATTAAGTGGCTCAGGTTGTGCGATATTATAACTATAGTGCAAGTTTACAGTGGGGTGATTGAACTTATAAGTACAAACAGTTCTACAAGGTGCAATTGATTGAGTGCATTTAAAGTTCTTGGGATGAAACTGTTTCTGAACCGCGAGGTCCGTACATGAAAGGCTTTAAAACGTTATGCCGTGGCTGAGACAGCGTGTTCTTGAAGCTGTATACCGATAATTCTCTTTCTGATCAGCTGCTGCTGTGATTCACACTCAGATACAGTGATATAAATACTCCGAGTGGTGCAGTGAGAGTAATATGGAAAAAGATGATCCGCTCTGGCAACTCCTAACGGGAGGAGCTGAAAGAAGAAGAAGAAGAAGGAGAAGTGAGAGTAACAACGCTAAAGCAGTTATGGTATTTGGAATAATATGGCTATTCCCTGGACCATTATATTGTTACAAGTTAATTACAATCAGATGCGTTACAATAATAAACAATATGCGGTTAGTTTCAGTGTATTTATAAAGCCGCGTCAGGAAAATAAGGTGTAACCACACAGGAACAGTAGCACTGCTTTGACGCTGGGTGCCGCCAGTCTGCAAAACCGAGCGGAGAACTTGCGTACGACAAGGTATGAGGTACTGTGGAAAAGTGCGTGGCTTTACGCCAAGTGTAGGTTTTATACATCGCGATTTGAACGTAGAAAAGTTCTTACGCAACATTTCTGTGCGTACGCACCGTTTATACATGAGGCCCTTGGTATTTCGTTGTATAATAAAGTTTTAGCAAAATCATCTTTCAAACATAATTCGAAAAATGCTATAAGTGTTGTAATAGGTGGTTCAATAATACGTTGTAAAACATTGGTAGTCGTAAAGTAAACATGCTGACCATTTTTCAGGTGAACTGCCAAATGTGTCACAGGAGGATATCTCTCATGAATAGGGAAAGATAAAATCCTCCACACAGCCTCAGAAGTTATGTAACGCCCTGATTCATACTGTTACAGTTCATCATTTTCTTTGTTAACAATAGCAAATGTTGCTTGATCTGTACCTTTGTTTACATATTTACAAATGTATTTCATTGACTTAACAGAATTGCAAAACTCAACGTTAATGTGAGCATTAAAAGTTTTCCATAAAAGAGGACAATATGGTACAACCCAACGATTGTCAACAATGATTTCTGTTCAACCTTTCTTAATTTCAACAACTGATCCTCCCTCTTCAGGTGATCGTCTTTTGTATGTAGGATACCCATCTTGTCCGGTTATTGTGTGACTTACAAAAGACCTAGGATATCTCTTACTGCACTTGGCATTTTTCATGCAAGGAGATTTAGGATTTAGTGAGCCACATGGTCCTTGAATCATATTAGATTTGATGATAGAAAATAGTAATGGATCTTGATGTTTGTCAGGGAATTCTGCACTGATGATTAAGTCTATTTGATTAGGAGTAATTTTTTCTTCCAACCATAGGAGAATGGAATACATATAGCAGGTACATGTGCCAAAGATTTTTTGTTTTGTTAACAAATTAATTAGTTTTTTAACTTTTAAATGAAAAATTCTACTAATAATGTCATGTCTATCATGAGCCTGTTGGCCCTGTAATAACGTGTCAGTTATTTCTGGCCATTTTGGATTAGTTGTGAAAGTAATAAACAAATACGTCATGGCATCCTGAGTTTTTTCGTGCATATACAGTGGAGTTCCTGTAAAAGATGAAGGTAAAATAACTAATTGACCCACATATTCAATGTCTCCATCAGTGTGTATTGCATCTTTCAGATGAATGTAATCGTCTACCCTAAGTTTCTTTTGGTTATTGCAAATAAATGAAAGACGTTCTGATTCAATTTTTGCATACATATCAACTAAATATTGGTTGTATAATTGACAAAAATAATGCAAGTAATTTGTTTCATTTTCTCTAACCATGATACGATACCTATAGAAAGTCATTGCTGAAATGGTTATTGTTGAGTTACATTGTAATACATTAATATGGTAACCATCTTCTCCATACGGAAATATTAGAGGATATTGAAGAGGATTGTAAGATCTGTGAAGTTCAGATATTCGTTGAAGTTGATCACTTTTCGAATGCAAAATAATGTCTCTCTTTGTAAAATCCTGGCCCACTATTCATACAGCAACTTCATTATTAACAGGTGCATTGTACCGTCCCTTGTGATGCTGTATAGGTATGTTCTCTGCAAGAATAATATCTCTGAAATCGTTATTTTCTCTATGAACATGCTGATCTAGCGCTGTTTTAAAGCTGTTAATGTAATTGTTTTCCACATGTAACATCTTTTGTAAATCTTGAACAATACCTAAGTTAAGACCTGGATAAATATTACATCTTAAAGTTGCTTCTATATTGTCGCTGTCACTGCCCATGAAGTACAACTGTAGAAATTGTGGATGTTCATTACCTTCAGGAAGAAGTGAACCAATTAAGTGGTAAACTTGACCCTGAATTTTAAAAGTAGGCATAAAAGTACCTTCACATACAATACATTTTGCACCAAAGGAAGTCATTTGAAAGGCATTATTGTAAGTTCTAATAAAGGAAAGAAACATTTTTGATCTTGAATCTGTACCCATTAAAAGCCCTTTCATTGGTTCTGGAGGATGTCTCAGTGGTTCCAGTTTGACTTTACCATTATTGCAGCAGATGCCTGAGCTCTCTCCTTTCCATGTAACAGCTTTACAGTGAGAACATATTACAGACATAGTACCAATCAGTACATCTGGGTCGGTGTCGTACAATTTAGATGGGTTATATTGAAAAGCTGAATTTTCCTTACAATTCCAGGGGAATAGGCACATCAATGTTTCTTTGTGAGTTTCGTTCAACTGCCTGGCTTTGGGAGCCGATCGCTGTTTTTCCAACGTAGAAGTCCTTTGTTCTTGGGATTCGTTGAATTGCTTGGTTTTGGCAGCCAATCGTTTTTTTTCCAACCTAGAAGTCCTTTGTTCTTGAGATTCATTTAACCACCTGGTTTTGTCAGCCAATCGTGCCTTTTGCAATCTAGACGTCCTTTCCTCTTGAGATTCATTTAACCGCCTGATTTGGGCAGCTGTTTTTGCTTTTTCCAATCTAAAAATCTTGTCTTCTTTAGATTCGTTTAACCATCTGATTTTGGCAGCCAATCGTTTTTTTTCCAACATAGAAGTCCTTTCTTCTTGAGATTCGTTTAATCGCCTGGTTTTGGCAGCCAAGCGCTTTTTTTCCAACCTAGAAGACTTCTCTTGAGATCTGTTTAATCGCCTCGTTGATTGCATGTCTTCCAAGGTAGTTTCAATACCCATTTCCTGCACCGAGTCATCTCGCCTTTTATGAGTGAGTTTGTAAGTACCGCGTGTACTAAACAGTAAATCAGTAAAGGAGAAAGGACTAAACACTACGGAAAAAGAATGGCAAGACTGTGTCAGCTGTGAAGCTCAGCTCGGAGCGAATTGAAGTGAATGACACGAGGTGAATGGGAGGGGAGATGATCATGTGACTCATGTGACCCACCCGCCTTAACTCTCCGTCCCTCCACAAACACACAAACACAGTCTCTCGGATCCCAACTCTTATTTATATATATAGATAACTTCTTGCCTATGATTAAATCTTCCAAATACAATGATATTGTTATTTCTGACCATGCACCTCTGATCTTGGAGCTAAAGTTACTATGCCCCACACACTCACCTCGCAGATGGCGCCTCAACCCGCTTCTATTAGCAGACGAGAATTGTACAGAATTTATATCCAAACAAATCAGTTTCTTCCTAGAGACAAATACATCCTCAGAGATTTCTGCAGGAATACTCTGGGAAACTCTTAAGGCCTTCTTAAGAGGACAGATTATCTCATATCTTTCCCATAGAAATAAATTAGAAACTAAGAAAGTAGCAAAGATAAAAAGTGAAATTACTACTGTAGAATAGATGAAGAACATGCCAGACTACCAAGAGAGGCTCTACATAGGAAAAGGCAGGCTCTGCATTCAGAAGTAAACCTCTTGACAACTAAAGAAACTGAACAACTAATTTATAAATCCAAATATCATTACTATGAACATTGAGAGAAAGCTAATAAGCTTTTAGCTCAACAAATTCACAAGCAAGAAGTGCGCAACGCAATCTCAGTAATCACCAACACGAACGGAGATAAAATCATCGACCACAAAAATATAATGCACACTTTCAGAGACTACTATAAATCCCTATATACTACTGAGTTTAAAGAAGACAATACAATGCATTTCTGGATACATTTCAGATACCACAAATAGACACTTTTAGTGTGGAGGAACTTGATAAACCTCTGGCGTTATCAAAATTACTAGATGCCATAAAGTCACTTCAAGGTGGGAAAGCAGCAGGCCCTGATGGCTACCCTGCAGAATTTTATAAGAAATTCTCCGCTCAGCTAGCTCCCCTCCTATTAGCAACATTTACAGAAGCCAGAGACAACCAAACTCTTCCTCAAACTTTTCGCCAAGCACTAATCACCGTTTTTCCAAAACAAAATAAGGACTTATTACAATGTGCATCATACAGACCAATTTCATTCTGAATAATGACGTTAAAATACTCTCTAAAATCATAGCTAGAAGGATAGAGAAAGTTCTCCCCTCTGTAATATAACAAGATCAAACTGGATTTATCAGGGGCCGACACTTATCTTCAAATCTTCGACACCTGTTTAATGTAATATACTCACCAACTAAATCAAACACCCCAGAAATATTATTATCATTGGATGCAGAAAAAGCATTTGACATGATTGAATGGAAATACCTTTTTACTACATTGGAGAAATTTGGGTTTGGCCCGAACATTTGTGCATGGATCAAATTACTGTATACCAATCCAGAAGCTTCAGTTTGTATCAACATTTCTTCAGACTACTTTAAACTAGAACGTGGTACTAGACAAGGATGCCCCTTGTCACCGCTACTGTTTGCAATCGCCATTGAACCACTGGCAATACATTGTCAAAATACTGATCAGATAAAGGGGATTAGCAGAGAAGGACTGGAACAGAAAATCTCTTTATATGCAGATGATATGGTAGAGTATATATCACACCCACAAAATTCTGTGCCTGAAGTCTTAACAGCACTCACAGAATTTCAAAAGATCTCTGGTCTCAGAATTAATCTGAATAAAAGTGTACTCTTTCCAGTGAATTCTCAAGCATATAATATTAGATTAGACACCCTACCTTTTATCATTGCAGAACAGTTTAAATACCTAGGGGTAAACATCACAAGTAAACATAAAGCTCTTTATCAACAAAATTTTGCCGTCTGCATGGAAAAAATTAAGACTTGCATAGATGGTCAACCCTTCATCTCACTCTAGCTGGAAGAATTAACACTGTCAAGATGAATATTCTTCCTAGGCTCATTTTTTTATTTCAAAACATTTCAATATACATCAATAAATCCTTTTTTAAGCAATTACATTCAACAATAACTTCATTTATTTGGAACTCAAAACATCCACGCACCCAAAGAGCGACCCTACAAAGACATAAGGCAGAAGGCGGCATGGCTCTGCCTAACTTCCAGTTTTATTACTGGGCAGCAAATATACAAGCTATAAAAACCTGGACACAAATAGAAGAACATACACAGGCTTGGTCCGCAATAAAAGTAAAATCCTGCAGTACTTCTTTATATTCCCTGCTCTGTGCCCCAATAAACGCAAGTTATCAGTAATATACTGATAACCCAATTGTGCTTCACTCACTTAGAATATGGAACCAATGTAGAAAGCAAGAGAACCATCTCTTTCAACCCTCGCGAACATATGCAGTTTTTAATATCTGGAAAAAAAATTGGATTAACTTGCTTAGAGATCTTTATATAGACAACGTCTTTGCATCCTATGAACAATTACATTCCAAATTTAACATTCCAGCTACACATTTCTTTCACTATCTTCAAATTAGGAACTTTGTCAAACAGAACCTTCCCGATTTTCCTCATTTTGCACCCTCATCCATGCTGGAAAAAATATTGCTCAATCTCAAGGACTCAGACACCATCTCTGCAATATATAAAATCATTTTACAGTCCCTCCCTTTCAAAGATCCAAGAGGATACTGGGAAAAAGATCTCTCAATTAATATATATGAAAAGGAGTGGAAAGTAGCAATGCAGAGAATTCACTCAAGCTCCACGCAAAGCATACAATTATACAACTCAAAATTATATATTGAGCACATTTATCTTGTCTAAAACTCTCGAAAATGTTTCCAGGGCAAGATCCAACCTGCGAACATTGCAATCAAGTCCCAGCCTCACTGGGTCAAGTGTTCTGGGCTTGTACCAAATTAACATCATTCTGGACCAAAATTTTTAATTACCTTTCAGACAGCCTTGGTCTCACAATCCCTCCTAATCCATTAACAGATGTGTTTGGGGTTCTTCCAGATGGGTTTAAAGTGGAGAAGGACAAACAAACTGTAACTGCATTCACTACACTTTTGGCATGCAGACTTATTCTGATAAACTGGAAGAACCCAAACTCTCCTCATTTAAGTCAGTGGGAATCCAATGTGTTATACTATTTGAAATTGGAAAAAACCCAATACTCAGTTAGAGGATCTGTACAGACTTTTTTCAAAACATGGCAGGATCTAATCAGTAATATCTTAAAATAAGCTCTTAAAGCACAGAGGAAGCAACTATTTCCGTATTTCTTTGTCTTCTGCATTCATCTCTATTGGCTTTTCAAACTTATTAATTTAGGTATGTTTACAAGCCTTAAATTTTATGCCATTTGTCTTGCTCTCTCTCTCAGGGGTTGGGGTCGATTTGTTCTAAACTCAATTTTACTTTTTGTAAAAATTGATTGATTTGTATGGAATGAATGCAATAAAATTAATAAAAAAAAAGAAAAAAAAAAAGGATATGGCCACTCTCTGTTCTCTCTTAAAATATGGGAAGGCTAACAAACAAGAAGAGACCTTTCAGACCATCACGCTTGTTTTGTTAACTAATAGCTAAGTTGTCCCACCATTTTATCCAGCTACTTTTTAAAAGTTGTCAAGGACATGACAAGAGTGAATTTTCAGAAAGACCGTATGATCAATAGTAAAGGTGAGGTGCGAGATTTGTATTTTGTTTGCTCTTCAACCCAAGTTCAAAACACATTGTCAAAAAAGAAAAGCCAGAAAATTAATTCAATTGCTTTTTCTAATGAGAAAATCTTTTCATTTTTCTTTATTTTTAAACAAAGTTTAGATGCAGTTTAACAATCAGGACCATTCTTTGTAACATGACCATGATAATGTCATGTGTCACTCAGTGCAGCATCATGACACTAATGGCTAAAACTATAAAGTGCTTTCACCCATAAGAAACAATCACAATGACATCCTCAGAATTATGGAAAATATAAATAAAACTACATGAAAAATTATGTGTTCCTGGCAATCACTGTAAAAATATGAGCACATGATTTTTGCAGCTAAAGTCTGACATCTCTGCATTATCTTTACTACAATGATGAACACCTTCCAAAATACTTTACTTGTATTCAAAAAGTTACAAAGTTGTTATTCCAAAATTGGGGTTTTTATTATTAAGAGAGAAACTGTTTTGTGTTTTTTATGCACAGTACGCCATTCCTTTACTAATAATAGGGTTTTTTGAATATACTGTACATATTGTATGGGTCAAAGATCAGATGAAGTAACAAATGGCACAGCATTAAATGAAGATTTATAATGTTGCCACTGTCAGTAACATGCTGGAAATCTCTCTTTCTTCCTCCAGTTTTGTATGCTGTGAGGGAGTAGTAATCATTAATCTCTTAAGATTGTACAATAACAGTACCTGCTTCCAACAGCCTTACACTGTTTACCTGAAGCAATTTTTTTTTAATACAAATAAAATAATTTAGTGTGTGAGGCATGTACTGTCTTCTTGAAATACTTTTAATTTTGTCTCTAAATATCACACTTTTCTCTAATAAGAACTGTGGCGAAAAAAGCTCAGCAGTGTCCTTTACATCTATTAGCGTTTCACCATACCTTGTCTTTTTGTGACAGCTGACTACCAATCATAAGAGAAAGATGCCCAATCCTATTATTTTTCAGAAAGGAAACTTCTGTTGAATGTATTGTAATGGTCATGTTGAAAGTGCTGTATGATATTACCAAGCAGTGCAAAACACTTATGCTAAATGACCTTTCACAAGCAAATTTCAGATGGGACAAACCTAATCACATTGTTAATCGCAAAAAAATAGGAAAACTCCATACTTAACAAACATTCTATCTTCAAATTTTTGACACAAATGAGCTGCTTCAGGTTAACAATAAAGCTAATGCGTGGCTCTGTTGTCCTCAACTGAAAGTTCTGGTGTTGTATGTCCCTTCTCTGAATTTAAATTAAGAAAAACAAATAATGACACTATTTGTCAAATTTGAAACATGTCTAGAATTTTTGCAAAAACAATTATTAACTTAGACTTTGAAATTTAATTGGAAAAAAATGATGAATAAAATCCTGGTGAGTTTCTGCCAGTATTCAGTGTCTTCTCCAAGGCATATGCTTGAGCTAGCACAGTCTGTTGAAGTGTGCTTTGCTGTATTCCTTCATAATGTCATTAAGGTAGCTGTGCTCTGCTATAAAGTTTGCGCTGCAATGAGACATTCTTTACTAATATTGTCCAGCTGTTGACTAGATACTCACCGGCCACTTTATCAGGTACATGTTCAACTGCTAGTTAACGCAAATATCAAATCAGCCAATCACATGGTAGCAACTCAAAGTTGTCAGGCATATAAACATTATCAATATGACCTATTAAAGCTCAAATGGAGCATTAGAATGGGGAAGAAAGGTGACTTAAATGACTTTGAACTTGGCATGGTTGTTGAGGCCAGGTCTGAGTATTTCAGAAACTGCTGGGATTTTCACTTACAACCATCGTTAAGGTTTACAGAGAATGGTCCAAAAAAGGGAAAATATCCAGTTATCTGTTCTCTGGGTGAAAATGCCTTGTTAATGCGAATGTCAGAGAAGAATGGTCAGACTGATTCCAGCTGAAAGAAAGGCAAAAGTAACTCAAATAACAAATTGTTACAACTGAAGTATGTAGAAGAGCATCTCTGAATACACAACATGTCGACCTTGAGGCAGATGGGCTACATCAGCAGGAGACCACATCGGGTGCTGCTCCTATCAGCTAAAAACAGGCAACTGAGGCTACAATCTGCACTGGCTCCCCAAAATTGAACAATAGAAAATTGGAAAAGCATTGCCTGTTCTGATGAGTCACGATTTCTGCTGTGAAATTCAGATGGTAAAGTCAAAATTTGCCATCAGCAGTATGAAAGCAGGGATCCATCTTGCCTTGTATCAGTGGTTCAGGCTGGTGGTGGTGGTGTAATGGTGTGGGGGATATATTCTTGGCACACTTTGGGCCCCTTAGTATCCAATGAGCATTGTTTAAATGCCACAGCCTTGTATTGTTGCTGACCAGGTCCATTCATTTATGACTGCAGTGTATTCATCTTTTGATGGGTATTTCCAGCAGGATAACGTGCCATGTCACAAAGGTCAAATCCTCTCAAACTGGTTTCTTGAACATGGCAGTGAGTTCACTGTACTCAAATGGCCTCCACAGTTACCAGATCTCAATTTGGGAGATTTGCGTCATGGATGTGCAGCCGACAGATCTGCAGTGACTAGGTGATGCTATCATGTCACTATGGACCAAAATCTCTAAAGAATGTTTCCAGCACCTTGTTGAATCTATGCAAAGAAGAATTATGGCAGTTCTGAAGGCAAAAGGAGGTAAAACCTGGTACTAGCAAGGTGTATGTAATGAAGTGGACCCATGGTATCACACATACTGTATATTTACACACTATGAACATCATATATAACAAAAAACAAGTTGTTTTAAGCCAGTGGTCACTCGTACATTAGATCTAGGGGTGGTGATATAATATATGAGTAGTCTTGTACTTGTGTTGCCTGGAAGAGTGCAAGGTACTGCTGAAACAGGAAAATGTCTGCTATTGAAAGGGGATGGGGCATTAGAAATTTCATGACTCTAGCTGCAACACAACTACTTTTAGGTAGGAGTGAAATTTCTAGGGCATAAACTACAGGTCAGTCGGTGACAACAGATGAAACCTGAAGTGATTCTGACCTTCCAGTCTGGAGTTAAGGGTGGGGGGGGGGGTTATTTCAGCATATATGACACACATCCTAAAATCCTGTTAAAGCTATAGTCAAATGATATTGCCTAACATTCAGAGCTGTAGCATGCAAAATATGAATAAATGTAGTCATAGGATTGCTATAGGATCTCCTAAAAGTTTGACAGAATTAATCAATTACACTGAAGAAAGATAAAATAATACTTTTTGTCTTAGATGATGCACTTGCACTTGAAAGAGGGAGATGATTTGGTAGGGACTGATGAACTCAACACAACACTTTCATTACTGTTTTCTCTCATGTGCAAGGGTAGGCACCTAGGTTACTCTGATTGTTGATCCACCCATGAGTTACAGGTATGATTCTGCTTACGTTTAGCTTTCATCGTCATTACTTTATACATACTTTCCATAGATTTCGTGGCCTTTTCAGTAACTTGAAATTAGTAATATTTACAAATATGACAGCAGCACTCATTTTGATCTAATGTGGCCTAATGATTCCATTTATTTTTGTGTTTACATGAGGACATACGTTTTCCCTGTGCTCTGTCCCTAGAGGAATGTGTAGCTGCAAGTCATTAATTGAGAGAGGATGAGATATTAATTGCTAGTGTGGCTTCATTAATGGGCAATCAAATGGCCGGCTGGCAAACTAACGAGGAACACAAAACAAAAACAAGACTAGCCGTGTATTAGTTATACTTGGTATTGATCTTGTTCTGCTGTTCACTGGAATACCACTTAGGCCCGAGGATCATCTCCTCTTAGTACCATATACATAAGCTGCTTTTGATTTATAGCTAGTGTAGTATTATCACAGGTACACCATAACTGCCCCACAATGTCTTTAAAATCACATAAACAAACAATATATTCCTTACTTAACTGATCACATACTTGTTGAGTTATACAATAAAATATTTTTACGAACAGCTGTCTTCTATTATTTGTTGAAAATGTAGTGAAAATTCTCAAATATCTACACAAGGACAAATTTATAAACATTACAGTTGAATTTCTTCTTTAAAACCTTTCAGTAGCTTTCAGTGGATCCAGTGAAGAAAGTGATGCAATGTTATTTATATTTAAAATAAAATACCATATAATGTAGTATCTATTAAAATGCTCAAAAACAATCTAGGAAAATCTACTGACCCAGTTATCAATATTACTGTAGCAAACATCCAAGATATTTTAGTCTTTTTAATAGTTCTTCTAATGTGGATAATTTTTATTAACTCTAAAAACAGAGTTTTGCTAATCATGATTTTTAGTTACCTGCTTGAGTAAATTATTTCCATTGCTAGCTATATCAAAAATCAAATAGTTCACAACAAGATGTAGCATAGTCTGTTTGTTTTAATGATTATGTTCTTTGTTGAATTTTATTTCAAAGAATGTATCATCAACAATGCAATGGCCTTTTTAAGTTTGTGTGTTTTAGCCCCTTGAGTATAGCTTTGCTTTTGACAGCATTGTATGATATGGGTCACTGGATTTGCAAATCTCTTCTTTTGGTTATTTCCTTTCCCTACCTTTTTCTTGATGCTCAAAATATTCTATATACCAATAAAATTTTTTGTATTAAGGTGGCATAAAAATATTATGTTTCTTTTAAAATTGAATCTGTGTGCATTTGTATGTTAGATTATATTAAGCAAGGACTGACCTACATGATAAACTACATGGCCAGCTGAAAAAGAGTTAAAATAACAAAACCAAGAAGATCTAAACAATTACTAGATATCTGTTTTCCTAGGTAAAAATTTATGTTGTAAAACACATCATTATTGTCCTGCTGAATTAAAATTGTTAACACTCCTTAAGATTGAGTATACTAAATGCCATCAATCAGGTAACCTGATTGATTAAAGCAGAAATTAACAGAAGAAGATGGTTATTTTTAACTGTTATTTTATTTTATTCTCTATAATTGAACCAAAATATAAAAGGGCCTTCTGTTTTCTTTATAAAAAAAGACAGTACCAACTGGGCTACTAGATTATCTAATGAAACCAATAGCTTGCCATCTCATGTTTTAGGACTTCAGGAAAAATAATTGCTGAAATCAGAAATCAATGTGTATTCTGTCATGAGACAGAGGCTATCACACATGTGCAATTGGGAGACAACTGAAAGGCCTTAACAATAGTACTACCACGCCAGACTAGGGGTTGATGAGCTGCACTAACTAACTTTCTCAATCTGAAGACCATCCATTGGAAATCTCACAAGTTCCCAGCGCTAGTGATGACGTCACCTCCTGCTCTGGTGCCATGGATGATGTCACTTTCGGTCCCAGTGCCATGGATGATGTCACTTCCGGTATCAAAGACATCACTTCCTTTTTTCAATGGTAATGATGATGTCACGTCCAGTCCAGAAGATGTCACATCTGGATCCAGTCCCAATGACATCACATTTAAAGCAGCCATCTTTTCCTATTACATTCAGTTCTGTTTTGGACTCAAAGCTGTGAACATCACTATCAATTGCTACTCATTTGTAGCGAAGGCACAATATACAGATGGCTGCCCCAAACCTTTTTATATCAGTGGTCTGCTTTTATGACAGTGGCGTAGTCATTGGCGCCAAAACCGGAAGTGATGTCTTTGATACCAGAAGTGACATCATCTATGGTGCCGGAACTGGAAGTGGCATCATCCATGGTGCTGGAAATGAAGTCATCACTTTTGCTGGGACCTAGTGAGATTTCCCGTGGATAGTCTGCAGAAGAAAAGGAGAGGGAGTTAGTGCAGCTCACCATCCCCTGGTCTGGCGTGGTAGTACTATTCTTAAGGTCTTTCAGTTGTCTCCTAATCGCATATGTGTGACAAAACTCAACAATTATTGTAAGAGATGAAGATATTGAAATGAACCAGTATCTTAGTGCCAGGCGATGGTCTAAATTGGGTGATCAAAAATACTATGAGCAGGCAAGGGGCAAACCAAAAACAGAAGTCAAGAAATAGACTGAAACAAGTCTAGCACTTAGAACTGTAACCTACTAAAGCTAAAGATTGTTACTTTTTTTGTATCTCTCTAAAAAATAATCTTGACTCGAGCCATGGCCATATTTATACATATATTTGTCCGATGATGTGACAGGTGCAATTACTGAAGTCAGGCGAAATGCATTTTGTGTTAAATAAATAAATGTAAAAATACAAATAAATTAAAATCATTGCCAAACAAGGTTAAATCAATAAAACCTACAGTATGTGTACTATGACAGATTCATTTTGTTTTACATCCACAGCAAGGGTTTTGAAAGCTTACTATGTATTCCCTAATGCTTGTGCTGCTCAGAAATTTCCCTAAATTCTCTAATAAAAGCTTGTATATTACTGTGGCACAAATGGTTTAAGTCATAAATAGTAAGTGCCCACTACAAAGGTTTACCTACTTATATATACAATAAAGGCAATCTTAGATATATCAGTAGGATAAGTGGGAGCTTGATAATGAAGCACTAATGTACATTGATTTAAGAACCCCCTACAACAATTTGGGTCACCCATAAATTGTTCAGAATGTAGGATTTAAGGCTTACAAACAAAAGGACCACCCTGAGAAGCAGGTACAGCTCAGTGCTCAAAACACGTCTGAATGCCATTCACTTCAAAAATTAATTGCTGAGTGTGGGTTAATAAATTGTTTAAATGCTTTTGTTGCACTTTTAAAATTTTACTTAGCTGATTAATTTCTGTAAACTCTCATTGAAAGTCTACAAAATACTAACAACTACTATATACAGAATAGTTCCTTACAGCTAAAGCCTGAAAGCCCAAGCATTTTGATCTCTGGTTTTTAGTGATGAGATCAAAATCAAGATCTCTGTCAAGTATTCCTAGTACAATGAAATTCCTACTTTCATTTCTCATATAGACTAATGACAGCAATGGAATTTCAAGACTAGTGACAGCAATACAATTCCAACAACAGACAAAAAAGGAAGGCAAAGAATACAACATATGTACAGGAAATAATCCTGAAGTAAAGAGCAGTCAAAAAAGTATTTTGGGAAAACATTTTGAAATAAAGAGAACATTTCTTTAAAATACACAAACTGTTATTAAATTCAATTTGTAATGAAATGTATTCTTTAAAACACTAGAATCTCTGTTTGCTTTAGTTGGAATGACACACTTACACTCAAGAAAATACCATGAAGTAATCCACATTCTTCTGACTGTGTCTGGAAATTTTAATGTTGCTCACTTTGTGGTACTGGTGTAGCAAAAACTTGTGCGTGCATATGTTAGCTCCAGTATTATTTTTTACTATGCACTGAAAAAATACCCGCACTTCACAGCCTGCAGGCAGTGTTGTGTTTTAATGATTTTAATGAAATGACAGCAAATTGTTAAAATCAAGCTATCCCATCCACTCAGAATTTCAATTACTACTTTTACATCGATCGCCAAATTTCTTATAGAACATATTTTCATATAAAATATGATACAAAGATGCTCACAAATTGAAATGAAAGTTGCCAGAGAATAGTCTTCAATATAAATAAAAGACATTCCCACAACACCATACAAGAAAGGTATCTTTGCAGTAGAACAAAGTGTGTAAAGTGAGAATATGTACACACGATAAAATAAAAATGTGTAAAGTGTCACTATAAAGATGCCAAAATTATTGTTCTGACTGCTGATGTAGACTTTTTTCCCATTGGAAACATATTCTAATATTTAACATAAAAATATATGCAAACAATCTATACTGTGTGCAAATGAATTATTTCCGGACAGATAAGCCATTAGTGTGACGCCACTTGGTGTAGCCTTGGCAGTTTTAGTTGTGAAAAAATGTGTGGCAGTTCTAGTGAAATGCAATTAAAGTGAGAATGTTAAATTGGCCACACCTCCCAAATCATCTACAATTATTTTTGTTTTCTTGTTTTTTTTGTTAATTGCAAAATTTGCTACAATCATAACCCATGAAAGGACACTAATAAGGAATCAACCCTAAATTTGACACCAGTTATTCAGCCTTTCCAATTTTCCTTTTTTTATTTATAATTATTATTTTAAAAATGACCCACTTAAATCTTCTTCTTTTGGCTGCTTCTGTTAGGGGTCACCACAACAAATCATGTTTCCATATCTTCCTGTCCTCTGCATCTTGCTCTGTTACACCCACTGTCTCCATATCCTCTCTCACCACATCCATAAATCCCTTAGGTCTCCCTCTTTTCCTCTTTCCTGGCAACTCCATCCCTAGCATCCTTCTCCCAATATACTCAGCATCTCTCCTCTACACATGTCCAAACTAGCGCAATCTCGCCTCTCTGGCACTGTCTCCAAACAGTCCAACTTGAGCTGACCCTCTAATGTACTAATTTTTAATCCTGTCCATCCTCATCACACCCAGTGCAAATCTTAACATCTTTAACTCTGCCACCTCCAGTTCTGTCTCCTGTCTTTTTGTCAGTACTATAGTCTTCAACCCCTATAACATAGTTGATCTCACTACTATCTTGTAGACATCTCTTTCACTTTTCCTTGTACCCGTCAGTCACAAGTCACTCCTGACACTCTTCAGCACCCACTCCACCCTTCCTGCACTCTCTTCTTCACCTTTCTTCCACACTGTCCGTTACTCTATACTGTTTATCCCAACTACTTAAACTTATCCACCTTTAAAAACTCTGCTCCCTGCATCCTATCCACACAATTCTTCTGGCCTCCCTCTCATTCACACACATGTATTCTGTCTTGCTCCTACTGACCTTCATTCCTTTCCTCTCTAGAGCATATCTCCACCTCTCCTGGGTCTCCTAAACCTGCTCCATACTCTTGACAAAGATCACAATGTCATCCACAAACATCATAGTCCATGGAGACTCTTGTATAATCTCATCTGTCAACCTGTCTTGTCACCTTTGCAAATGAGAAAAGACTCAGAGCCAATCACTGATGTAATCCCAACTCCATCTTAAATACATCAGTCACTTATATCGCAGACTTCACCACAGTAACACTTCCCTTGTATATATCCTGAACCACTCTTATATACTTCTTTGTTACTCCCCATTTCCTCAAACAATACCACAATTCCTCTCTAGGCACCCTGTCATATGTTTTTTCGTAGTCCACAAAGACACAAGGCATCTCCTTCTGGCTTTCTCTATATCGTCCATCAACACTCTCAGAGCAAACATTACATCTTTAGTGCTCTTTCCTGGCACGAAACCATACTGCTGCTCACTAATCATCACTACTCTTTCCTATAACTTCATGCTGTGGTTGATCAATTTTATACCTCTGTAGTTACTACAGTTCTGCACATCACCCTTATTTTTAAAAAATGGAACTAGCACACTTCTCCACTCCTCTGACATCCTCTCACTTTCCAAGACTGCATTAAATAATCTGGTTAAAAAGTTCACTGCTATCGCTCCTAAACACTTTTATGCTTCCACAGGTATGCCATCTGGACCAAAAGCATTCCCATTCTTCATCCTCTTCATAGCTACTCTCACTACCTCCTTCCTAATATGTTGAACTTCCTAGTTCACTATCTCATCATCCATCCTCCCCTCTCTCTCATTCTCTTCAGTCATCAACCTCTCAAAGTACGTTTCCATCATTGCTCTTTATCACCCTAATCTGCTGTTTATCTTTCCCAGCTCAACCCCACTGTCTGTCTAATTGGTACAGGTCCATTTCTCCTATCTTAGTCTTCAACCTCTCAAACAATTCATCATACACCCTATCTTTAAGGCCGATTACTTTTCTGCCTCACTCCGCGCTGTCAGTGCAATGCGGCTGCAGAGCACTTAAACTACTCGGTACATCCATATAAAAAATGACAAGGGGTGAGCGAGCTTTCTTGAAGGTTTTTACTGGACATACCTCATTGTAAAAAGGCAAGTGATTTCCACGGTTGGATCAAGACAAAGAGCAGCGCATAGACAGAGGTTCAAATTGTTGTGTACCACAACTAATCAGACCTACTGGTTTATATACCTTAAAGATACGCTTTGTACGTGACAGAAACAAGAGATAAAAGGGATGCCTACGTGAGACACATGAGGTATATTGTATTCAAATGTTTATTATGTGACCTACGTGCTTTACGTGAGTTTCATAGACTTTTTTAGCACCACTGTGAGTGCGGGCTGTGACTAACTGGTGTGTTAATAAAAGACAAGATGAAGGGGGAACATAGCTCAACAAATAACAGCTAACAAGATGTGGGACAGAACACTCCCCGTCTGATATAATAACATTATATCACTAAACTGTACATAGAGGCAAACATTGTGATAACTTAGAACTTATCCATTTTCTAGTAGAAAGATTTTTGTGATAGGCCTGATAGAGTTTCTGGAGATGCGCTCAGAGGCAGTCTTAACTTCGATTTTTTTGTTCAGTACCATCACTGCTAGGGTATACCAAGGTGACAAATCCCATAGGCCATTTATTGCATGACAGTGGACTCTTCTTCAACAACACAATGTCTCCTATTTGTAGATTTCTGGATTGGTAAGCCCATTTGCGCCTGCTCTGCAAAGTGTAAAGGTATTCACGTCTCCAGTGTGACAAGGATGAACAGGATTAGAAATGAGTACATTAGAGGGTCAGCTCAAGTTGGACAGTTGGGAGACAAAGTCAGAAAGGGGAGATTGCGTTGGTTTGTACATGTGCAGAGGAGAGATGCTGAATATATTGGGAGAAGGATGCTAAGGACAGAGCTGCCAGGCAAGAGGAAAAGAGGAAGGCCTAAGAGAAGGTTTATGGATGTGGTGAGAGAGGACATGCAGGTGATGTGTGTAACAGAACAAGATACAGAGGAAAGAAAGATATGGAAGAAGATGATCCACTGTGGTGTCCCCTAAAGGGAGCAGGCGAAAGAAGAAGAAGATTATCCTGACCTGAAACACATGAAAAGTGTCCCAACATGATCTACAGTATCCATTTGAAAGCCCCATTATTAAGGTCTGTTATACACTGCCCTGTAGATGTGGATGTATGTCAGACTTTTCAGTTTATTTGCCTAAGCTCTTCTTGGCATGGATGATATTTGTCTAAAATGTAAACTTCCAGTGATTCTCTTTTTTAATTATATACTGCAGCAAAGGTAATGGAACGAATCAGAGCACTGTGTGAATAAATAGCTTGCTGAGAAAAAGCTGCTAATGTTTGCCTCATTAGCTCATACTTTGTCAGAATGTCTACTTTTTTTTATATTAACCCAATGACAGTGAGATACCACACTGCCTTACATCAATTAATTTGTTATGCAGTACATAAGATTCAAGTCTACAAAAACTGCTACTTAATGACTTACTTTATGAATATTATCTGAAGGAATATGGTTGTATTTTATACTAAGAAATTGTATGCAACAGTATATAATTTGAAAGATTTATCAAAGTACTGCATTGGTGTGCATCTATGAAAGGCAGAAATTAATGAAAAGTAAAGCTTATGTTAGGAAGAGGTTCAACAAACTACATATATTGCAGAATAAAACAAATATTAGATAGTATTAATGAACAGTTGTAGAAACCACAAACATCACTTAATTTGGTGGTATGAACTTTCATCTGTGTGTTTTAACTGATTTGAATATACAGTAAGTGGGGAAAAAATAATTCAAGCACAAATGTAATGTGTTTTAACTGCCCGTTGCAAACAATACCAGTTAAATACATGCAGAAACTAAACCAAAGACAGGTGAGGTATTATGTTCATTGAAGACTTGAAGTTAGTAAAGTGTGTTGTTAGCCTTTGTTCTCAAGAGCATTTTTAAATAAATTGATGAGTGCGTGTGCGTGTGTTAATGACTTCATAAAGTGGAAAGGAAGAGGTGAATAATAGCAGTGACATTTCTACTTAATCTAATTAATGCTTATGTATTGTGAAATCAAACCATTGCTGGAATACACAGCTAAAGTTGTAGAAAGGAAAGTACAAACATTATTTTATGTTTCGAAGAAACACTCTTGATTTGAGTTAATTTGTCTATTTTATATTTGGGAAATATCAGAATACTAGGATCAGCATATGCACATGAATTCTGAGCTACCCCAAACCAATAGCTGTACTGGTTTAAGGATGTGCATCCTTAGGTACTCCAACGCAAAGACTTATTCTTTAGCTACTACTCAATCACAACTCGAACAGATAAACTAGAGGCTTGAACTACAGTTATACTATACATGAGAACATAATATTAAAAGAGGTAACATTAAACGCCACCCTAAGTCCAAAAAACGTGCATTCACTATCCACTTAACGTTAATTTAGTAAGCTCTAAAATTTACAGTATATAATTATTAACCTTATACCCACAAGGCACACTTGTCATTAATTGTGATTTGAAATGATGACAGCAGCTAACAATCTAACAACCCTTCTTACCTTCTCCTTTGAGTGTGAAGCATAGAACTGGAACCACAAACAATAAAAACTACGCTGATTTTTAAAAATCCTTAGTATTATATGTATTGCCACAAAGCCCTCACACATTTCATACTTAAGCAAACTTTACGACTTGTGGTTTGGATCAGGTACAACAAATGCTGTTATTTGTTTTCTCATTGAGATTGCACAGGCAGTTACACACTTTTTGGTGTAGTCTACATTAACGTTTATGATGTGCCATCTATTGCAATATATCTCATAATGCATGTAGTACTGAAATGAAATGCATTTTTCATTTCAGCAGAAGGCACATCTCACACATTTACACTGCTTTTGAGAATTATGTACCAAATGCCACATACCTGGAAACTGTCCTACCTGCAGCCTAAAAAACAGGGAGGAGCTGGATGTTGGTAATGCACCATCACAAACCAATTTCACTGGTCATTCCTTAGCATGTTTTCCTATAACAAATATTATTTGTGCAATGATTAATACACCTTTAGTAATTTATAATGCTGTTAAATAATCAGTTTATTATAACACTAGACATTAAGCCCGTTACAATAACGGGCGCTAGAACAGTAGTGCATGAACATTAGTAGGAACAGTCTGTATTAAATGGCATGGGACCATGACCTCATTCTGTTTCTTGTCTTAATTTTTTTTTGTCAAAAATATTTTTGCAAGAAGCCTAAAGTAAAATAATAATAAAAATAAAATAGAAACATATATGACAATACAGTAAGTATAATTAATATTGCCTTAGTGTAAAACTGTAAGACACAATATCTGAAGAAGATATTTAGGTAAAATTTTCTATTTTTTTACCTCATGAAATTTTTCTATACAATTTCATTATAGTAATTTCTTGTAAATATTCTGTCTGAGTTTGGGAACAGTTTACCTTGTTCAGGACCATCTACAACCTTGACAACAACATCTGGAAAACTTCTAACTCTTGATAATACAACATATAACTGACCGTGGCTGAATACTGGTTCTGGCAAGAAAATGCCAACTTTTTCTAAGGTTCTTTCTCTTTTAGTGTTTTTCTGATGCTCATTTTCTTTTTCTTCAATCGATCTATTTGCTCATATTTTTCTTTGTCTTTCAGCCTTTCTTTTGTTGATGTTTACTTGTTGAGCTGACCGTTCTTGCAGGATATGTTGCTTATACAGTATAGGATTTGATTGTCTGTGTCTTTTGTCCTACTTGACGTGTCCTTTTTTTTGGATGGCATGTTACTAGTAGATACGTCCATGATATTTTCTCTTACAGTAATACTGGCTTGTACGTGGCTGTAATATGCATCACTGTATTGTGTGTCATTAATTTTTTCTCGCAGTAATACTGGTTTGTATTTCCGTAAAATTCCTGTAATTTTCTCTGACAGTAATACTGGCTTTGATGTCCGTAATACGACTTTAATTTTCTGTCACAACAGTGGGCAATCAGCAGAGTGTCCCCAGCAACTGATGTAATGTGTGTCGTGTAGCTGATAATCGTGCCTGTGTCGTCTCCCCAGCAAGTACTGTTTAGTTCCCCTGCAAGTATTTAAATCTGTGCTGCCGTGCAGCTGATTATTGTATGTGTGGCGTCTCCCCAGAAATGGATTTTATATGCGCGGCCGCGACTACCCAATCAGCACTCTCCCCAACAATGGTGTCCTTTATTTCTTATCATGCGCGGCCGTGGCAAGGCCATTTACTGTGAGCCCAGCTTCCAGTGTGTGCGCTTTATTTGCTTATCTTACGCGGCAGCGGCTAGGCCATTCACTGTGTGCCCGGCTTCCAGTGTGTGTGCGTCCACGGAGCCATGCACATGGGCGGGGCACGGTGCAATGCTCTGCGCGGCCCGCACATGCGCACATCACCAGAAGACACACACACGGACACCTGGACGCACACAGGGGTTTTATTAAAGAGGATTATTCATTTCACCATTTCTGATCCTTCCCTTCCCTTAAGTGGTCACTGACCCACATTCAACTTTACTGATTGAACTATTCATTCTTGAACACTTTCAAATTAACTTCATATTCCTGTCCAAACACTGCCCCATTGCCACAAACAGTCTATCACAGTTAATTAAATAAATGCATACCATGGTGTGTCATGATCTGTTTGAATTATACAGTTAGCCACAAAAATGCAAAATAAATGTAGTTAATTGTCATAGATTATAAAACCTACAATTGTCTGAACAGATTATTAATTCATCTAAACAGATTATTTAAATTTTTTTCTTCCTGACACCAAATGGGCTCTGTGCAAAATGTTCAAATGTGCTTTTGTGTTTAATTAACATTTAAAGTAGAAGAATTACAGTGGTTCAAATGTACAGTGATTCCTTCAGTCTTATTCTTTTTGTTCTCTTGCCGGCTCTTTCCAAACGTTCCTCAATAATGAGTTCATCTGTCACCCAATATTTGTTGATTCATCATACAAGAAATGAACAGTTATAATGATCATATCAGTTTGAGTGTAAGTGTGATCATGATAGCCAAAACCTAAACCTACACACACAGACATATATCGTTTCCCACCTGCACAGCACAGTCCCAAGCACAATAACCACAAGTATACTTTTTTCTTTGCTTTTCTTTCAATTTCTCTCATGTCATTTATCACCACTCCTCCTGGCAGGCTTTGCCTTCTTCCACCTGACTCTGGCTCCTAGAGTAGTGGTGGCTAGCTTCTTTTATAGATCACCCGGAACTGTTCAATCATTAGGGGATTGAAGCGCAGGTGTGCTCCAGAGAGAGAGAGTCTCGTGACGGTGTGTTGCCTTCCGGGAGCACAGGTGGGAGACCTCCTGGAAGGGTGGATAGGCTCTTGGCCAGAGCGGGTGGATCCAGTTGTCATTGTCCACGTTGGAACAAATGACATACATAAGGGTAGTCTGTCAGTTCTGCGATCCAAATTCAAAGGTTAGGTACCAAGCTGAGGAGCAGAACTGACAAGGTAGTCTTCTCCGAAGTTCTGCCTGTGCCACGCGCCAGTCCAGGTAAGATTGAGGAGATTAGAAGGCTTAACGCGTGGCTCAAATCTTGGTGCAGGGTAGAAGGGTATAGGTTTATGGGGCATTGGGACTCCTTTTGGAACAGATGGGACCTGTTCGCCGTGACGGGTTACATCTGAACCGGAGGGGCACCAATGTATTGGGGAGGCGTATGTGTAGGCTAGTCGAGGATTGTTTAAACTAGGGAATGGGGGGGCAGGGAGTTTAGGACAGGCCAGATTTAGATCTATACATGGAAGAACAAACAATGGTGTAGAAATAAAAATGCATAGTAATGTAAATTTTAAGCAAACACGTAAAGATAGAAGGATTAACACATTAAAAATAGCTTGCCTTAATGCTAGAAGTATCAAAAATAAGGTAAGTGAGTTGGAGTTGTATGTAGCAGAGCACAATTATGATATTATAGCAATAACGGAAACCTGGCTAAATAACAAAGATGGGGATGAGTGTAACATAGAGGGATACACATTTTTAGGAAGGATAGACAGAACAGAAAAGGAGGTGGGGTTGCTGTTTATGCCAAACAGGAATTAAATGTAAGTCATCTTCAGTTGGATGATGAGCCCCATCTTAGTGAGGACATGTGGCTTCGCCTGGAAAATATTAGGGAAAAGGTCTCATTTTAGGAGTGTGTTATAGACCACCCAATTCAGACAGTAATTTCAACACACATCTTTTAGTAATATCAAAAGGCAAGTTTACAGGGGGATATTATAGTCATGTGGGACTTTAATTATCCAAATATTAACTGGGATAACCTTACAGATGGAGGAGCACAAGAGCAGGAGTTTTAGAAGTAATCGCGACTGTTTTTAACACAGCATGTTAAAGCACCAACAAGGGGTGAAGCCTATCTGGATTTAGTATTCTGTAATAATCAGGATAGAATTGAGGGTGTAGAGGTGATTGAACCACTAGGGTCAAGTGACCATAATGTAATACAATTCTCAGTATTTTGTAAGAGTACAGATGCAAAGACTAAAATTGTTAAGTTGAACTTTAGTAGGGCTAATTTTGAGCAGATGCGACAAAGTCTAAGTAGGATAGACTGGGATAAGCTTTTAAATGTGGAGACAGTCGAGGAGCAGTGGAACAGGTTTAAAATGTTTTACATGTAATGCAGGACAGATACATACCTAAATTTGGAAGTAATAGGAAACTAAAAAATCTCCACGATGGATTAATAAAGATTTAAAAAGAAGTTGCAAAGGAAAAACTGCTGTATAAGGCATATAAGACTAATGACTGCAAAGAGAACCGTAGCGTATGAGAAAATGAGGGCAACCATTAAGAAGGATATCAGAGAGGCTAAAAGACAGTTGGAGAGGAATATAGCAGATAAGGCAAAGAAGACCCCAAGAGATTCTTTCAGTATTTTAGTAGTAAAAGAACAGTTAAGGAGGAGGTCAAGTTCATCAGGAATAGTAAAGGGGAATTAAAAGATACAGACAATGAAATAGCAGATGCCCTAAACTTACATTTTTCTGAGGTGTTTACAAGTGAGCAAGTGGATAACCTGCCAGAGGTAAACACAACTACTAAGGAGGTACTGAGGGATTTGGAAATTGTAGAGGGAGAAGTGCTGCTCAGATTAAATAAGATGAAATCAAACAAATCACCAGGCCCAGATAATATTTATCCTCGTGTTCTTAAGGAGGCTAGTGAGTACATATATAAACCCTTGACACATATTTTTAGGAAGTCACTGTGCACTGGAGAGATTCCAAAGGACTGGAAAATGGCAAATATCATCCCATTATATAAAAAGGGTGACAGGGCAGATCCAAGCAACTATAGGCCAGTAAGCTTAACAAGCATCACAGGAAAATTAATGGAAGGAATTATTAAGGATAAGATTGAGCAACACATGACAAGGACAGGAGTTATTCTGAACAGTCAGCATGGGTTCAGAAGGGGGAGGTCGTGTTTTACTAACATGTTGGAATTCTATGAGGAGGCAACAAAAGGATACGATCAAAGTGGAGCTTATGATATTATTTATCTGGACTTTCAGAAAGCATTTGATAAGGTGCCACATGAGAGGTTGGGCATCAAGTTAAAAGAAGTGGGAATTCAGGGTGATGTTTTTAGATGGGTGCAGAATTGGCTCAGACACAGGAAGCAGAGGGTGATGGTGCGAGGAACCTCATCAGAACTGGCGATGTTAAGAGTGGTGTTCCACAGGGGTCAGTGCTAGGGCCGCTGCTATTTTTAATATATATAAATGATTTAGATAGGAATATAAGTAACAAGCTGGTTAAGTTTGCAGATGATACCAAGATAGGTGGATTAGCAGATAATTTGGAATCCGTTATATCATTACAGAAGGACTTGGATAGCATACAGGCTTGGGCAGATTTGTGGCAGATGAAATTTAATGTCAGTAAATGTAAAGTATTACACATAGGAAGTAAAAATATTAGGTTTGAATACACAATGGGCGGTCGAAAAATCGAGAGTACACCTTATGAGAAGGATTTAGGAGTCATAGTGGACTCCAAGCTATCAACTTCCAAACAGTGTTCAGAAGCCATTAAGAAGGCTAACAGAATGTTAGGTTATATAGCACGATCTGTGGAGTACAAGTCCAAGGAGGTTATGCTCAACCTTTATAATGCACTGGTGAGGCCTCATCTTGAGTACTGTGTGCAGTTTTGGTCTCCAGGCTACAAAAGGACATAGCAGCACTAGAAAAGGTCCAGAGAAGAGCGACTAGGCTGATTCCAGGTCTACAGGGGTTGAATTATGAGGAAAGATTAAAAGAGCTGGCCTTTACAGTTTAAGCAAAAGAAGATTAAGAGGTGACATGATTGAAGTGTTTAAAATTATGAAGGGAATTAGTACAGTGGATCGAGACTTGTATTTTAAAATGAGCTCATCAAGAACACGGGACACAGTTGGAAACTTGTTAAGGGTAAATTTCGCACAAACATTAGGAAGTTTTTCTTTACACAAAGAACGATAGACACTTGGAATAAGTTACCAAGTAGTGTGGTAGACAGTAAGACGTTAGGGACTTTCAAAACTCGACTTGATGTTTTCTTGGAGGAAGCAAGTGGATAGGACTGGCGAGCTTTGTTGGGCTGAATGGCCTGTTCTCGTCTAGATTGTTCTAATTTTAATTCTAATTCTAGGTGTCCGGTGATCTTATTCCAGCAGCACTTCACCAAGTGGAGGACATGCTGAAACAAATGGCTCAGCCGTTCCTGCAGCACCCCCTGGCGGTGGCTACGGAATCCAACAGGGCTGCTCCAAACTCCAACTCCTATTTTAGCCCTGTATGAGTCCAAGGCATTGCTTGCTGCACTGTGAGGATTATGTTTTTTGATTTCTCCAGTGCCTTTAATTACATCCAGCCATCCCTCTTAAGGGGTAAACTCAAAGTTAAGCTGTTGGATGTGGTGTCCTGGATAATGGACTATCTGTCGGGCAGACTGTAGTTTGTGAGGCTCAAGGACTGTGTTTCTGATAAGAATGTGAGCAACACTGGAACACCACAAGTAACAATCCTGTCTCCTTTTCTCTTTTCTCTGTACACCTCAGACTATATAGCAGCAGGTCATGTCACTTGCAGAAATATCCATCCATCCTAAGGGTAGGTTATATCAGGTCAGGTGTATACTTAATGCATTATTGCAGAAGAAATGATGCAAGCACACTTTTCTGTTTGGCCATTTATCCAAACAGACACAGAGGCATGCCCCGCCTCCTTAATATACGTCAACGCACTTAATGACAAAATCGACTAACAATGCACTGGTTGGAATCATTTGACACCATTAAGTGAAACAAAACTATAATTTATGCAAATTATGAAAATGTAAACACTTTTATAGTAATTCTAAAACACTGGCAAATAGCATTATAGTAGTAACATATAATGTGCATACTTTTTAGATATTGGAACACCATTTTCTTGTTTGTCTGACCATATGCTTCAGGAAAGAAGGAACTGGTCCCCACATACACATCAGTTTATTTAAAAGTTAAACTAAATCATACAGAAACAGAGATATAGTATAACATATCAAATGTAAACTTACAAATAAATATAAGCTTGGCTTTAGAATGTGGCAAGTTACATGAAAAATACAGCAATGCAATTGATTAATTTCTGACAAAGCAATTAAAATCTTGACACCACTGTTATATTTATGAAACAAGTGTGACGATGTGGTGCACACTCATTCCAGCATGTACGTTTCCCAGCCTCACAATGAGCTGGAAGCCATTTAGGTGTCCCCATAACAAAACCTGCTCAGGTATAGGTTTACCTTTAATTAGAATTTGTGTTTTACCTGCAAGTCTATCTATTGTATTATTCAAAATGTAACATCCTTAAGATTACTGTAGGTAATCATTAGGTGAAAAATCAACTCAATAATAAAAATAAAAGCTTTCCTTCTTTTAGAAAAAAACTACACTTTATATATAGGGTGCTTTAAGGACATTGACTGCTCACCATCAACCTACTACAGGCCTTGGGACACCAGAATGCCATCGACTGATATCTGTATAAGACTGGATGCAGACAAACTAGACAATCAAACATATATATATATATATATAAAATTGCTAATCCTTTATATATATCGTATTGATATATATGGTTAATCGTATGATAACGATATTTAGAATAAAAAAGGTGACCTGCGAGTACGACTTAAGGAATATCTTTACTCTCAATGTATTGGGACTCTCATAAAGCAGGTGATTATGTGGATGTTCTGGCGCCCTACGTTGTCATTTAAATATCATTAAAAAATCTCTTTGAACCTAACTATTACTTAACTGGTAAAGGATGTCGCCGAGTTGTCTTTCACCGAGTTGTCCTTTCACCAAGTTGACTGTCGCCCACTTGTGTTTTTGCCCCTGAGCGATCCTGCAAATATCTCAAAGAGAGACAGAGAGAGAGAGAGAGAGAAAGAGATTCTTCTTCTACTTTGAGTGATAGGGTGCATTTGGTTTTAAAGGAAAGTTGAAGTTTCTCCTGATTAGATGAAAGTCACTTCCAGTTACAAAATCTGTTTCTAATAGGTGGAGTCTTCTATCTGACTTAGTTAGTGTCTTGGAATGTCAGTACTTCTCCATGTGTATTACTCCTTTCATGGAAAATACTTGATTGGAACTACCACAGGACACCAGTTAATACTTCGACTTCATTCCATGATACATAGTTGCTTGCGTCACCAAGCACTGACATTTTACATAATATTGATGAGCCTTAGGAGTCGCCCCATTCTGGATGAGGATAATCTCCCTTAGAATCATTACTTACTTATGTGTTAACTGTTTTGTGCACTTTCTAACACAGTCTGTATACTGGTAATGGGACATCCACTGTGGATTACATCAGTCAGGGTTAAAAATATATTGACATTCAAAACCTGCCTACTAGGAAACATTAATCAAATAGTAACTTTATTGGTTCGCAAAGACTATTAAAACCAACTGTTGATATATCAATGATATTCTGCTAAATGAATTGATGAAATGAAATGAGTTTAAAATAGGATCAAAAGCCAGAATAAATAATAAATATCAAAGCAATTCTTAAGCAGAAAAATGCCAAGATCAGCACCAAAATAGTAATGTCAAATATAAAATGTTTTATTTATTCCAACATAAAAAGATTTTCTTCCACATAAAGCTCTCTCTATCACAAAATATTGCCAATTTTTAATTATTTTTAACTAAAGAAGTGTTTTTTCCTTTTAAATTCTTTCTACTGTTTTCTTTTTTTGTCAACTTCTACAGGATCTAAAGGGATGTTTCAGTATTTTTGTTTTCTTTAAATTTTTGTTTAGTTCCTTCTCCTATTTGTTAATGTTTTAGCTTTCCTTGTGCCACTATACCACAGGCACTGGAATGTACATGCACTAATGTGTGACGTTCTGCAGTTGGCCATTCTAGTATGTTGTCTGGTTTTGTTTCAGACTTCATCTTTTTTCTAGGAAAAAAAATATAACAAACTTGATAGTTTCTGAATCCTTGCATATTTTTCAAAATAGTATAGATATTCAGAAAAAAAGTTAAAAAATGGATTCCTTTGAAAACTTTGTTCATGAGGAAAAGCCTAATGGGATTAAGAGTGAACTCCATTTATCTGAGATAATGTTTAACTCTTTCAGGGCTGATGTTGACTTTTGTCAAAATTCAGGGGTAGAGGACGGTAATCAGCTGTAAACTGTTACAAAACTCGCCCTTAGATTTTAGTTTGACTCTCTTTGCTAGAAGGAAAATGACATAGCCTTGTTCATTCAACCTCATTTTCTTATGCGTGCATGAGTAGCGAAGAGCAAACAACCTCTAAAATGGCATCAACATCAGGCGAGAGACCAACGTGAATGTGCAAAGCAAAATACTCCATGGATGCTTTACGTAATTTTGTTGAACAGGACTTTTACTTAATGCAAGTGATCTGGAGATGGAGATCAAAAATGAAAATGAGGTACCAGCATCATCTGATCGGTCTCCAGCTGATCGTGGTGTTGAACTCTTTCATGTAGCTGATGTGCCTATGGCAGCATTCGCCTGGTAGGACCACCACTTATGATGACAAGAGGTACAAAACAAATTGTGTCACACTGCCACCGCCGCCAACCCCCTTTGTGAAGACAGCGAGGCAGCCAGCCCACTGTACACTCCTGCTGACCATCGAGGTGATCCCGAGCAACCACTGTTGCCAGAGATGCTGAACATGCGCCAATAGCAGCCACAGCGCGTAGCAACAGACGTTTTATGTTGATTATTGTGTGAAACCATTGCTTTGTGTGCTTTTCAGAAAATTGAGTTTTTTGGAAAAAATATTCAGCCCTCAAAGAGTTAAAGATGGGAAACTAACAACACGAATCATGTGAGTCGATTAACGTAGCCAATATGAGTAACATGAGATTTTTTCATAGATATTTTTATACTGTTTGTTGTTGTGCAGCATTTGTTACTATTTGCTCCCATTCTATCAGAAAAGCTGCTATGTCCGTTCTTCACAAAATCATTTTTTCTTAGCCATCACTACAAAACACCATGTGGTAAGTAACATATGAAAAAGATATTTGACTATTTCTTTACGGTTATGAAACTGCCATCTAAAGTGAAATTCCTCATCCTTTAAGCATAAGAGAGATAAGCTGACAAGATGGCAGCAGTGCAACAACTGACTCCTTGCATTTTTTAATTCAGGTTTTCCAATCTCTTGTTACCATGGCCAGTCTTTTTTATGGCGATAGTACATTTTGAAATTCTTTTTCATTTTTCTAATGACAAGTCACTTTTACAACCTCATTTTATACCTAAATCTTAAAAGTATTAAAAACGCAGCAGTGGACTTTAGTTTTCTTTTGGAAGATAAACAAACTGCAGTGTTTTTCATACAGTATATTAGTGCTACTAAACAGTTTTTACTTTTTTATTAAAATTCTTCATTCACTTCTTTAAAAATGTAAATGAGTTACTTTACAGTAGAGTGATCATTGGAAGTATTTTTAAAGAACATTTTTAGTTGAGAGCTAATGATCTGCTGCATATTGAAGCAAAGATTTAGCTTCACTGAAAACGTAAATCATTTTCGAAAAGGAAAAAAACACATGCTGACTTTTACACACTACACTGTTACTCTGATAATTTCTTCATCACTACAGTTTCACATTCCTTCAAAGTGGTTCAAAAATTCAAATGCATAGCTTTTAATCAAAATTCTCATGTTTTTGTATTCTTTGAAAGTTTATATTTCTATAAGTCAGGTAATGCAGAATACATCCATTATACGGGCAGGCAAGTGGGGCTACATGTTCAGGCAGTTTTGTGTAGACCTAAGTAATTTATTTTTTAATTCTTTTCAAATGTGTGCATCTTGTAATCTCCCAATACATTTATGGCTAAACCTACATGTAGATACATAACTTTTGTTGCAGACCTTTAAGAATTCTTTACAATAATTTTTGAGGCCATACACACACATTGTAAAATGGATATTCCCCCTCTGTAGGAAACAACAAAAACATTTATTTATATAGCACATTTTCATACAAAATGTAGCTCAAAGTGCTTTACAAAATGAAGAATAGAAAAATAAAAGACACAGTAAGAAAATAAAATAAGTCAAAATTAATTATAATAGAATAAGTAAGCTCCGATGGCCAGGGTGGACAGAAAAAACAAAAAAAAAACTCCAGACGGCTGGAGAAAAAAAAATTAAATCTGCAGGGATTCCAGACCATTAGACCACCCAGTCCCCTCTGGGCAAAGGCACTTGGTTCTGGCAAGACTAGATAATAACAATGAACTATTGAAGTTTATAACAGAACAAAAATATTCTTGCGCTTTGGAATTTTTCTACTCAAAAATATTTTTTGAATATTTAAGGCAGTGTCATAATTTATTAAGCAATCTGAAACACTTTTAAATATCTTTAAAGTTAAAGTTAGCATGCTTCTCTATGAATGGACACTAATAAAAAGCGAATTCTTTACCATTCTCAGGTTTGAAAAAAGATTTTTTTTTATCTTGCAAAGCCTTTAATATAACATGCTTCACATTACAGCAGGAAATTAAACCAAACGAATGTATTTCCATAAATGTCAAATCATCCCCTTTCCAACCTGTAAATGACTTAAGTAATGCGAGTCTGGTATCTATCAATGTCATGTGAAGATATATATTAAAGTAATCTCTAAAATGCATGAGCTCTGCGCTAATGAGGAACGTCTCTCTAACTGTGAAAGGTAAAAGGTTGCAGTGAAATACATTATATTGATGAATAACCCTTAGCTTTATATCCTTCTAAGAAAAAGCCATGGTTCCAACATTTTAAATAAATCACAGTGTCCCTTAAACAAAAGTGCCTATTCCATTAAAAAGTGTATAGTTGAACATACATTTTTAGAATTTCTCTTTTCACACTAATAACATATTTTATCTTCTCCTTAAACTAACTTAAATTGGCAGCCTAATAATATGAGTCACTGCAGCATATGAAACATTCCCACCTTTGTAATGGCCTGTTCATAAGAGGATAATTAATTATTCCTTTGTGTGTTTTATTTGAAAGCGAATGTGTGGCATACTCCAAAAATATTGTGGTATTTCACAAATGAGTTGCTTGTCATCTGAAATGGTTTAAGGTGCATTCTACAGATAAATCACTTTACAGCTGAGTTTTCATATGCAGCTTTAACATTTGAAATGAATATGACTGTCAGAGATTGGAGAGTCACTGCTGGATAGAAGTGTAAATATGAACAAGAAATAAAGAAGCAGGGTGGGAAGTCTGCGTTTAATAAAGTGTATTAGGTTTTCAAATGATAGTATACATTGCTTAACATTCATAAAGCAGTGGTTATTACTTCTAATAACAATAGAAACAAAAAAAAGAGATTGATGAGATCCTCTAATGAAAAAAAAAATACAGAATGGCAAACACTGTTAAGCGCTGCCACTGGCTTTGATCAATTCCATTAGGTGGTTGTTTGAAAATCCTCTCTTTGTATTTTGCAGCCCCGCAGTGGGATTGTGCCTTGATAATGTATAAGGGCTCTTAAAGCACACATTAAATACATTTGTGGTTATTTACTAGATACTGACTGGTGTTTTATTACATTTTGTAATGGCTTTGCAGCCCTTTCAACCTTCAATAATTCCAGGTCTATGTTCTCCCTAATTGTATGTGAATACTATAGAGTCCAGAAAGCTGCAGCAAAAAATATTTTGGTTTTTGATATGTAAAATTAACATAAGTTATTGTGTAAAGAGTTACTATTTACATATAACAAGAAAATACCATACCTATATCTATCCATTCATTTTCCTAACCCATTTTTCCAAAGCAGGGTTGTGGGAAAGGAAGAGCCAATACCAGGAAACAAGGCAGGAACAATGAACTGGATAGGGTGTTAGTCGATCGCAGACTTTACACACCCACACTAGGGCAAATTGAACAATGACACTTCACATTATCTGTATGTCTTTGGACTGTGACAGGAAACCACATCACCCTGAAGAAACCCATGTGGATAGGGTAAGGACATGCAAGTTCCACGCATAAAGCAGTTGGAATGTGAACGCAGAACTTTTTGCAAGGCAGCAGCAGAACCACTGTGCCGCTTGTATACCAATAACATTTTATACAAAATCACATGCAATAATTCAATATGTTGAACTTTTCTTGTTTCATATACTATGGTTTAACAGTTGAATGCATTTTTTTAACTCTAATCTGTGTTATACATAACAGTTACATGGGAAATTGGAAAAGAGCAGTTTTCTGATACTGCTCCCTACTGTTCCCTCCATGAAACTTTATTGGACTAGGTATATTTGATTAATTATTGACTTGCTTCTCTATTTCTGCTCATGCCTCTCACTATTCCTGACATTATAAACACCCTACCTTGCAGTCCTACATGATCCAGTTGGGCCTATAAATGCTTTTGACTTTGAGATTTTCAGAGAGGAGTAAAGAGGGTTCAAATTTAATAAATTACTTCTTTGTTAATGAGAAATCTAAGTATACATTTGAACAAGAGAGACAGACAGTCCCTGCTTGTTGTATAGAGTTCAAACAGCATGAAATAAACAAGACAGCCGCCATTTATGCATTGCGGAAGCAAAACAGAAATGCAGAACTCTTACTGAATTTGCAGTCTTTGCTTCTGTAACATAAAACACAACATGTTTCCATTTTCCTTGATGTTGTCTGTGGCGCACATAATCCTTTAAGTTTGTGACCTCATAAGTATTAAAATACAAACACAACCAAAAAAACAAGAATATGTCCAAAACAAATTAAAAACAAAAAAAAAAATCCATCCCAAATCTTCAAAATCCTGACATTGCCTCTGAATCCTGACTGTGTATACATCTCTCATCAAGTCTTGCTGTTCTGATGTTTGTTTTTAAATCTGCCCCTGTAGGTGCGGTTCCTGCAGTTCTTTGAACTTACATGAGCTGTCTCTGTATTTAATATGGGAAACATTAACTATCAGTTCTTAATCTGTTTTTTGTTACATTCTTAATATTCCTTTCTTGACCAAAACCACATTGTTTCTTCCCAGCTCATTTGATGTATGCATGTCTGTGAGACATCTCTTTGAATTATTCCAATCTGAACTTCAAAGAAGAAAAACATCTCTTAACTTTTATAAATAATTTTATTGGATGTTCTAAACCTCTGAAACTGAAACCTTTATAAACTGACACTAGTTTGTGGTCTATTTGATTACCACTATACCTGTTCTGTTTAAGTGAACACTAATTAGTTCCTGATGATTTAATTCAGTTTTGACAAAATTTTCTGCTCTACACCCTTATCTTTGTCCTGCAACCCAAAAGCAGGTTTATGCATTCTTAGTACTGCCTGGCTATTATAGACAATTTATTTCTAATTTTGCTACCTGTATTTGTCTATATGTTATATATATTGTGGCAGGTGGCCGGGGCCCATGCCTGGCTGGGATGCCCCTGCAGCATATGTTTCGGGGGAGCAAGTATGGAAAACCCAGTATCTCCCCCGAACGTTAGATGACAGCCTCCCTGGGTTGCATTGGTGCCTCAGACTCCTGCGGGGCTTCATGGGAGTTGGAGCTTGGTGCAGCCCTGTTGGGTTCCACAGGCACTGCCGGGGGTGCTGCCAGCCCCTTTTGGGCGCTAGTTTCACCACACCTGGAGGTGCAGCCGGATGTCGGCAATCAAGCATCTGGAGCACTTCCGGATGCCTAATAAAAGGAACCAGCAACCACCACTCATCGGCCAGAGTCAGGAGAAGGAGGACGAAGCTTGGAGGAGTGGTGGTGGAAGAGAAAGGAGAAGAAAATTTGTGGTGTGTTTGGTGGTGCTTGCACACTGGGGACTGTGCCTATGGGGATTACAGGGAAGACGTGCATCACAGGTGAATCTTTTTATTTTATACGTACCTCCAGTGTGAATCTGTGTCGGGTCGGGTGCTTATATAGCGCCTTTTTACAATATATATATATTTTTATATATAAATGTTTACATGTGAAAGTGTGTATATCTTTCCGGCCTGGAAGTGAGAGGTGGAGTCGGGCTAAGGGCTCCACCTCCGAGGATACGAAAAAGATGCCAGCAAGTCAGCAAAGCAAAACATCCAAAGAGAGAGTTACACACTTATCTGCTATTACAGAAGCGTGGCTAGCACATCGGCAAAACAGTATCCCTTTTACTTTTCCTCCCACCGCTAATACACAAGCGAGGCAAGCACACCGGCAAAACAAAACCATGGAAGAAAGACAGTGGCTTAGCTGCTAATGCATAAACGATGCGAGCATGTCGGCAAAACGAAACCTCCTAGGAGAGAGATGCCCAGAGTAGTTCTTTTCAATTACCTGATATCTCAACATTTAAATATTTTTTTCTGACAATTTCAATAGTTTCCAGTACCCCAGACTCTTTACAGCATGGGCTTATTCAGCTAGTGTATATATATATATATATACATATACATATATATATATATATATACTATCGCTCCCTTGAACCCTTGTCCACGACTCCAAACACCAGGTAAAAGTCCAAACGTTGACTTTATTAAATCTCCACAGTGCACAAAGCACCCTCTCCTCCACTATACTCATTAAATAATCACAAATAACAATAATAAACAATCCTCCACACACAAACGCGTTGTCACCCTTCCACCCAGCTCAGCTCTCCATCTGGGAGCTCCCGTAGTCCTTTTATATATCCTGACCCGGAAGTGTTCCCAATCCCCAGTCCATGTGATCTTGTATCACTTCCGGGTCAGGTAAAAAGTCCTTTTCTTCACCCCGGAAGCACGTCATTCCCCTTGAACATGTGTGCTTCCGGGGCGTAGGGAAAATACCCGATGTTCCTCCCTGCAGCGTCTCCTAGTGGCCCCCATGGCATCCAGCAGGGCTGCGTATAAAAACTACAATGCCCATGACGCCCTGCTGGTCTTCGGGGGACCTTCATACTGCAGGGAGGGCTCCACCTGGTGGCTCGGGGGTATTGGCCGGGATAAACGGCCGGCCATACACCACAATACTTATACAGGTGCTAGTCATAAAATTTGAATATCATGACAAAGTTGATTTATTTCAGTAATTCCATTCAAAAAGTGAAACTTGTACAGTATATTAGATTCATTCATTACACACAGACTGATGTATTTCAAATGTTTATTTCTTTTAATTTTGATGATTATAACTGACAACTAATGAAAGTCCCAAATTCAGTATCTCGGAAAATTAGAATATTGTGAAAAGGTTCAATATTGAAGACACCTGGTGCCACACTCTAATCAGCTAATTAACTCAAAACACCTGCAAAAGCCTTTAAATGGTCTCTCAGTCTAGTTCTGTAGGCTACACAATCATGGGGAAGACTGCTGACTTGACAGTTGTCCAAAAGACGACCATTGACACCTTGCACAAGGAGGACAAGACACAAAAGGTCATTGCTAAAGAGGCTGGCTGTTCACAGAGCTCTTTGTCCAAGCACATTAATAGAGAGGCGAAGGGAAGGACAGGATGTGGTAGAAAAAAGTGTACAAGCAATAGGGATAACCACACCCTGGAGAGGATTGTGAAACAAAACCCATTCAAAACTGTGGGGGAGACTCACAAAGAGTGGACTGCAGCTGCAGTCAGTGCTTCAAGAACCATCACGCACAGACGTATGCAAGACAAGGGTTTCAGCTCTCGCATTCCTTGTGTCAAGCCACTCTTGAACAAGAGACAGCGTCAGAAGTGTCTTGCCTGGGCTAAAGACAAAACTACTGCTGAGTGGTCCAAAGTGATGAAAGTAAATTTTGCATTTCCTTTGGAAATCAAGGTCCCAGAGTCTGGAGGAAGAGAGGAGAGGCACAGAATCAATGTTGCTTGAGGTCCAGTGTAAAATTTCCACAATCAGTGATGGTTTGGGGTGCTAAGTCATCTGCTGGTGTTGGTCCATTGTGTTTTCTGAGGTCCAAGGTCAACGCAGCCGTCTACCAGGAAGTTTTAGAGCACTTCATGCTTCCTGCTGCTGACGAACTTTATGGAAATGCAGATTTCATTTTCCAACAAGACCTGGCACCTGCACAAAGTGCCAAAACTACCAGTACCTGGTTTAAGGACTATGGTATCCCGGTTCTTGATTGGCCAGCAAACTCGCCTGACCTTAACCCCATAGAAAATCTATGGGGTATTGTGAAGAGGAAGATGCAATACACCAGACCCAACAATTCAGAAGAGCTGAAGGCCACTATCAGAGCAACACGGGCTCTCATAACACCTGAGCAGTGCTACAGACTGATCGACTCCATGCCACACCACATTGCTGCAGTAATTCAGGCCAAAGGAGCCCCAACTAAATATTGAGTGCTGTACATGCTCATACTTTTCATGTTCATACCTTTCAGTTGGCCAACATTTCTAAAAATCCTTTTTTTGCATTGGTCTTAATAGATATTCTAATTTTCCGAGATACTGAATTTGGGACTTTCATTAGTTGTCAGTTATAATCATCAAAATTAAAAGAAATAAACATTTGAAATACATCAGTCTGTGTATAATGAATGAATCTAATATACAAGTTTCACTTTTTGAATGGAATTACTGAAATAAATCAACTTTGTCATGATATTCTAATTTTATGACCGGCACCTGTATATACAGTATATATATACAGTGCATCCGGAAAGTATTCACAGCGCATCACTTTTTCCACATTTTACTCCACATTCTACACACAACACCCTATAATGACAACAAGAAAAAAGTTTACTTGAGGTTTTTGCAAATTTATTAAAAATAAAAAAAGTGAGAAAGCACATGTACATAAGTATTCACAGCCTTTGCCATGAAGCTCAAAATTGAGCTCAGGTGCATCCTGTTTTCCCTTTTCATACTTGAGATGTTTCTGCAGCTTAATTAGAGTCCAACTGTGGTAAATTCAGTTGATTGGACATGATTTGGAAATGCACACACCTGTCTATATAAGGTCCCACAGTTGACAGTTCATGTCAGAGCACAAACCAAGCATGAAGTCAAAGGAATTGTCTGTAGACCTCCGAGACAGGATTGTCTCGAGGCACAAATCTGGGGAAGGTTACTGAAAAATTTCTGCTGCTTTGAAGGTCCCAATGAGCACAGTGGCCTCCATCATCCGTAAGTGGAAGAAGTCTAAAACCAGGACTCTTCCTAGAGCTGGCCGGCCATCTACACTGAGCGATCGGGGGAGAAAAGCCTTACTCAGGAAGGTGACCAAGAACCCGATGGTCACTCTGTCAGAGCTCCATAGGTCCTCTGTGGAGAGAGGAGAACTTTCCAGAAGGACAACCATCTCTGCAGCAATCCACCAATCAGGTCTGTATGGTAGAGTGGCCAGATGGAAGCCACTCCTTAGTAAAAGGCACATGGCAGCCCGCCTGGAATTTGCCAAAAGACACCTGAAGGACTCTCAGACCATGAGAAACAAAATTCTCTGGTCTGATGAGACAAAGATTGAACTCTTTGATGTGAATGCCAGGCATCACGTTTGGAGGAAACCAGGCACCGTTCATCACCAGGCCAATACCATCCCTACAGTGAAGCATGGTGGTGGCAGCATCATGCTGAGGGGATGTTTTTCAGCTGCAGGAACTGGGAGACTAGTCAGGATAAAGGGAAAGATGACTGCAGCAATGTACAGAGACATCCTGGATGAAAACCTGCTCCAGAGCGCTCTTGACCTCAGACTGGGGCGACGGTTCATCTTTCAGAAGGACAACGACCCTAAGCACACAGCCAAGATATCAAAGGAGTGGCTTCAGGACAACTCTGTGAATGTCCTTGAGTGGCCTAGCCAGAGCCCAGACTTGAATCCGATTGAACATCTCTAGAGAGATCTTAAAATGGCTGTGCACCGACACTTCCCATCCAACCTGATGGAGCTTGAGAGGTGCTGCAAGGAGGAATGGGCGAAACTGGCCAAGGATAGGTGTGCCAAGCTTGTGGCGTCATATTCAAAAAGACTTGAGGCTGTAATTTCAGCCAAAGGTGCATCGACAAAGTATTGAGCAAAGGCTGTGAATACTTATGTACATGTGATTTCTCAGTTTTTTTTATTTTTAATAAATTTGCAAAAACCTAAAGTAAACTTTTTTCACGTTTTTATTATGGGGTGTTGTGTGTAGAATTCTGAGGAAAAAAAAATGAATTGAATCCATTTTAGAATAAGGCTGTAACATAACAAAATGTGGAAAAAGTGATGTGCTGTGAATACTTTCCGGATGCACTGTATATAGCCACATGGTCTGGCAGTTAAGTTCGCGAACCTACCACTGTGCACTTACATTGGCAACATTGCACAAACAGCTCAGAAAGGTGTAATAACCTTGGTATATCAGTATCTCACAGCTGTGTTTGTGTCAACATGTGGCAGTGGCTTGTTGAGTGGCATTAATTATTGTTGTTGCCATCGCAAAAATATCGGAGCTTGTATTAGAGCAATGAACAAACATCAACTCGCATGGTACTGTCTGTGAGGGAGTTTTTAGACAGTAGAAATAACTGTATTGGAACACCCTCCTTACATAAATCTCTGCGTACACCAACTTCCAGGTTCTTCCGCTCCATAAATCCTGGTCAGCGTGAAAGGTAACACATGTGCATGCGCCTGCCACCACTCCCCAACTCCTCCCAGAATTATGCCTCATTGAATATGCAAATCAATATAAATAGCCCTTAAGTTCAGCGTTCTGTGAAAAGAACTGGCAAAAGCACGGGGGAAAATAGAAGAATTTCAGTGATTACCAAGTGGAGGCAAGGAAAAAACGTACTATTTGTTGGTTTAAACAGTGGTATAAACAACAAAAGGAAGTTGATCGAGTGACATAGAGTGACATAGAGTGTCGGAGAAACTCAAAAGTTCAAGTTCACAAAGTCGCACAGTGCACAACATAAAAAAGAAGTTGTCAGATATCAAATTCGCCATGAAAAGGCGAGTCGTAGCCCACCATCTGAAAGACATATGGAAGCTTATTAGGGTACAGTAGGAAAAAAAGTTCAAAATGTCAACTTTAATCTTGACATTTCAACTTTAATCATGTAGTTTACTTTGTCGTTAAAGTAGAACATCATAAATTTCATCTTAAAATTGTTTAATTTACTAGTTTCTCAAATACCATCATAGCTAAAGTAGTACCTTAAATGCTTTGTATTGTATGTGTTCTTCTATGTGCTCTATATGTGTGAATCACTATGACCTTCTTAAACAGGCTTTCTTTTCCTCCAATAGGACACAGAATACATTACATTTGAGATATTACAGCTGTCTGAATAATTTAAATACTGAGATACTTGATATCATTTTAATGATTATAGGAATTAAACATGGGAATACAGTGGTGCAGTGATAGTGACGAGCTGACGCCCCGTTTAGAGATTGTTCACGCAAGATGCTTGCTGTGCTGTGCGCGACCTGAGATAATTTATTGCAGCAGTACTGTGTCTCTCAAACGTACTAACCCCCAATTCCTGTCCTTCCTTTTCTTTCTCCAAATACCCATTCGCCACACAATCAGCTCTGTAATAGATGTCAAGCCATCTGTAAGCTTAGAACGGCGATTCTTCAAACCTTGAACATTGAAATATCTTCATAGTATATGTTTAATTATTCTATTCATCGTGTAACGCACCAGTCCCAGCAAGAATACAGTACGAGGCAGGAACAATAACTCTGAGTGGTGCATTAAGAGTAACAACGCTAAAGCAGTTATGGTATTTGGAATAGTTTGACCATTCTGTGGACCATTATATTGTTACAGGTTAATTACAATCAGATGCATTAAAGTAATAAACAATATGCAGTTAATTTCAGTGTATTTATAAAGCCGCGTGAGGGATGTGGATCTAAAATAGAAAGGGAAAGCACACTGGAAGAAAAGCACTGCTTTGACGCTGGGTGCCACCAGTTTGCAAAACCAAGTGGAGAACTTGCATACGCCAGGGACTGAGTTGGTGTGAAAATGTGCGTGGCTTTACGGCAAGTTTAGTTTTTATACATTGTGATGTGAGTGTGGAAACACAACATTTTTGTGCGTATGCACCATTTATACATGAGGTCCCTCATCTGGCTCCCAATTACTTTTTTCTTTACCCGAAGATAAAGGAGATATTGAAAGGAAGATGTTTTGATGACATTCAGGACATCAAGCATAATACAATGACAACTCTGATGGCCATTCCAGAAAAATAGTGCCAAAACTGCTTTGAAGGGTGGACTAGGCTCCCAAGGGGAGTACTTCTATGGTGACCGTAGTGATATTCAGCAATGAGGTATGTAGCACTTTTTCTAGGATGTGTTCGCAAACTTAATTGCCAGAACTTGTATATGTATGTATATATATATAGGGTGGTCCAGATCTAATTATGCAGTTTCATTACGCTATAACTTATTAAATTTATTACATAGAAAATTGCCGGAAAATCCCAGACCATCGAGAAGTGTGCAAACTGACGACATGAAGAATCAGCTTTGCGCCAAACTAGAATCATCCCTGCATAAATCAAAGTCATTCAGACGATCTGGATCTGCATAATTAGATCTGGACCACCAGATCTAATATCTATTTATATATATATAAAATTACCTAAAATGGTACAAAAAACTTTAGGTTAAAAAAAAGAAAAATAATGCCATTTCCAGAGTTATACAAAATGCAACAAGTACTAAGTTAACAATTTACTGCTTTTCTGCAGGAATGCAAGTTAAGTAGGCCTTAAAGGTTTATTCAAACAAATCCTTTTGTTGATTACTTTCAAATGCTCTGTCTGTATAAAAGCAATGTTAAAATAAACTGTATTGATACACCCTCTAAAGCGTTATTTGGACATCTTTGCACTTTATACTGCTATCGTAATGGTGAGGAATAGGGTAACTAACAAAGTAAGACAGACAGACCTTTATAATCCTTACAAGTGCAGGTTTGTCCTTTAGAGAAATTGCAAAAAACCAAATGTTTCAGTGAGTACAGATTCCTACATAACCAAAATGAATCTGTGACAAAAACAGATCTGGCTGACCCAAAGCCACAACTGAATCGGAAGACAAGTTTCTAAGAGTCAACATTACGAGTAATAAAGCACGATAAGGCATGACAAGGCATCCAGTGCATTCCTAAAATAGGCTTCTTTTAAAGTAATTCAGCATGGTCAGATTTATTACTTTTACTAACCTGTTAGCAACAGTAAATGAAAAGAAGTTTCATATGCAAAATACATGGACACTATTTGTTAACAGCACAAAAAATAAGAGAGTTGACATCAAACTGGTGTATAAAGAAAATGTTGGTTAAAATGCTAAATCAAAGAAGAACACAGATTGCTGTTAAAATTGTCAATTATGGTTGAGCAGAAAGTTGAAATTGAGTGTCAGTCACAGACAGGGAAGGTTACTTGAGATTCATTTTAATTTTAAATTGTTGTATACACATTTAATTGCGTTATAGATGTTACTATATTCAAAAATATTGCATTCAAAATTAGAATTTGATTGCCTTATGTGGTGTTTCTGGTAAATCACTTAGTTTTTTATGATGGTTTGCCATCAAATCAGAAGAGCATCAGTTCAGAATTTGGTTCTGCCTCCTGTGCTGACACTGAACTTAAAACTAATAGAAGCCTATCATGAGTTCCTTTTTATATTAGGCACATGTAGATTAGGACAGCATCTGACTCACCTGTTCATGTACATTAAAACTATTCCTACTCTCCTTCTGATTATTCCAGGTAAATTCACATTACCAAAGCAGACATGTCTGTACTGTATTCTTTCAGCTATTTAAGAGGAGCCATAACAAGGTAAAAACTCAACCCTGGACAAATTGGCATCACATACACTTAACTATCTTCACATCCACAGACCCAATTTAGTATCATTTAATGATCATTTTTAAAAATTGGCCATAGTGATGAGTGAATTCGGTGGTGTTTGGTTCACCATGAGTTCAGCAAAATCATGAAATTGTTTGGGAACTTTGCTGAATGTGGCAAAACTCATTAAAGTCAATGGGGATGGAGGAACTGAACTAGCTTTGAGTAGTTTTTTAAATGTCTCTAGGGGCTAGGGAAGCATCTGCCGACTATGCGGGACCAATAACTGGGGCCAAAAATGTGACCTGAGCTGTGAAGCAGTAGTGCTAACCACTGTGCCACCCTTCCTCATGCAACTAAAGGCGCCGATAGAATAATAACCACAAACAAAATACAACTAAAGGTAAAATATAGTAAATAAGTAAAATATATATTTATCATTATACTCACAGAATTTGAGTGCTCTGAGTGTGGATTGACAGTGCTTGCTGGCTGTTCGCCTGGTCTATATAACAGTAGGGGGTACAGGCCGAATGCAAAACTGGAACACTGTGAAATGATAATTACAAAAAATGTATTACTATGTACAAAGCATTTCTATATTGTTGATGGAAGACAAAGGTATGAAGAATCTAACAGGGCTCACATAACAGTATATCTTTGACTCAATAAAATAACACTGATCTGCATAACCATTCTCCAACACAAAAAATCCATCCATCCATCCATTTTCTAACCCGCTGAATCCGAATACAGGGTCGCGGGGGTCTGCTGGAGCCAATCCCAGCCAACACAGGGCACAAGGCAGGAACCAACCCTGGGCAGGGTGCCAACCCACCGCAGGACACACACAAACACACCCACACACTGTGGACAATTTAGAATCGCCAATCCACCTAACCTGCATGTCTTTGGATTGTGGGAGGAAACCGGAGCGCCCGGAGGAAACCCACGCAGACACGGGGAGAACATGCAAACTCCACGCAGGGAGGAGCCGGGAAGCGAACCCGGGTCTCCAAACTGCAAGGCAGCAACGCTACCACTGCGCCACCGTGCCACCCTCACAAAAAAAAATAAAAAATCTGTGTTCTTTATAGATTTAAATTTGATTAATTTATTTCTGAAACTGGAATTTCTCTGCCACAAATTGTTTCCACAAGATCAGTGAAAAATACAGTTTTGAAAATGAAAAATTTTAAAATAAGCCATGTTTCTTGTATGGAATAACTATTTTTCATACTTAGAATATTATTTGAAGAGTAATTTGAGCAGAAAAATGTCAGTCTTAAAGTTACTTGAGGTGGAAACAGTCCAAAATGAAGTATTTTTTTGTTCTCAATCAGTATTTTTTTGAGAGTTAGATAGGTAATTAGTTAAAGTTTAAATGTTTTTTTACAGAAATATCCATAGTTGAGCTAATCCATCCATTGTCTTGACAAGGCAACAGATAAAGTTAATGTTAAGAATATACAGTACACCCTTCCTTTATTGAAATAACATGGGAGCCACAATTTTCTTTGGAATTACAAAGATGGAAAACTACAAGAAAGAAGTTTAAAATCTTCTCTCTTTCTACCTAGCACTGGGTACAATATGTCTTTAAAAATCCATTTCTTACACTTTCATTTGGATTTTTTTTCTCCAAAACATAGAATTGAGCTCTGATAAAAATGGGCAAAGGTTCCATTGGCAGACATCTGTTGGTCATTCCACCAAGAAACACCTTGAGAGAATTATAGGAGAAAAAAACCTATCAAGAGACTACTTTTTGTAAGTAATAATTATATTTAAAACAATTATATGTGCAATTTTTTTTAAATCTAAATAATCATTTTAAAAGGTGGTACATTGTTTCTCTAAAATACAATTTATGTTTTCATTTTAAACCTTCATCTCTCAAAACTGGATGTAATAGAGCAAATCTGTTGACAGATTTGGATTCAGCACCCTCAGAACATTAAAGAACACCTAAAATGTTTAACCTAAATTTACACATTAATGTTATCAGCATGTCCCCGTTCCAGCAGCAGTGGCTATACAGTGCACTTCCTACTGCAGCAAAATGGTTTGATATCCATAGTACTCTGAGACACCTAGTATGGTTCATCACTATCATTGAAAAGCTGCTTGATGTATTCCTGTTGTTGTATTCTGGGACTGATTAGATAAATTAAGTCATCTTAAAAACAAATGAAAGTATCTCAGTAACGGAGGACCATTAATTCCTGAATCTGTCTTCAGTGATTTTTCAGAAAGTCCCAGTGGCTAAAAGATCCATGGTGAACAACCTGCACTAACACAATGCTAGCCTTGTTTTCATGAATATTTGTATCCTGGGTTCCAGGAGCTCAGATAAAACATCATTGACTGTTGCAGATAACTTCTCAGTAATTCAAAATGTGAGGAAAGAGAAATGTTGCAGGGAAATGTGTTTCCAGCTCTGAGATCTTTGTTTAACATTGGGGAAAAAAAGATGCTTGTGTCTTGGTCATATTGGGGTGCCTTCTTCACCTGCAGGTCTAAAAAGATGGAGGAATCTGTTAGTCTAGGGTTCATCGTGTTGTGGAACAAAGCGGTGGGACTAAAGGTCGGTCCTTAGCAGTTCTCTTGGCTGTTAAGTATGGGGCCTTGCCTTTCCTGTTTACAGGGGGTCCTCAGGTTACGACACAGTTCTGTTCCTGCAACAGTGATGTAACCCGAATTTTGGTGTAAGTCGAAATACACTCTAGCCTAAGTCACTTACCTATCTTAACACATTTGCAAAATTATAATCTAGAACATAAAAATACAAAATCTAAGCATGAGAAAAAAGAAAAGGACATAAATATACTGTACTGTACAGTGTACTGTAGTAAAAGAAAAAATGAGTGTAAAAAAATGCTTACCTTTATTCCTTCTCATGTCTCAATCAGTTTTTATGGGAGTGAGCGTTGTAAACTCGAAACGTATGTCGAAACGTTGTAACCTGAGGACCTCCTGTATTTACTTAGTGCCCCTTCATCTGACAAATGCAATATGTAAACAGAGCAGTGTGATTTTGAAGTGTTTATTTTTTCCTTAAAAACAGTATTTTTCAATATCGTCCAACAATATAATAGCTGCTATTATTTATTTTCATTTTTTTCTTACTTAGTAAGTTTTTAATTTGAAAGCTCATTTACGCTAATTGGTCATTTTTATTAGCATCAACATTAAGCAAATTAAGGTTAATAAATATGTATAATGAACTAAATAAAATTTGGCAAACAGTTATAAATCATAATTTGCATGTTATAACTAACATTTTAAAAATAAATATATTATAAAATAGAAATGAATTTGACTTTGGTGATGATGCTGTATTTATAAGGCAGTGCTGCCTCCCAGCTTTTAGGACATTAGCCCACTCACTCACTGTGATAAAACTGCACATTTTCTCAGTGTCTGTGTGGAATGACACTGGAGGCCATCTCAAAGGTTTGAATGCAATGCTTTTGACCAAACTAAACTGACTCTGTATAAGTTAGTGTGAGTGTATCAACAACAACATTTATTTATCTAGCACATTTTTATACAACAATGTAGCTCATAGTGCTTTACAAGATGACAAAGAAAAAGTAACAAGAAAAGAAAAACAATTAAGGTAAGGCAATACTATTAAAGAATAAGTAACAACAAAACAAGGTATGGTCAAATGGAGGACAGAAAAAATAAAAAAAAACTCCAGTTAGGCTGGAGAAAGAAAAAATAAAACCTGCAGGGTTTCCAAGGCCAAAAGACCACCCAACCGCTAACTGGGCTTTCTACCCGTCATAAATGTCCCTAAATCAGTTCTCTTTGTTTTCAAGCTTCACATGATAGGATTCTGATGACGTTGGTGTTGTGGACAGATGGGACACCCGCCTTCATTCCATCATCTCAGGGGGCTTGCATGGTGTCTTGATCAGGTGGCAGTGGCGGAAATCACCACCACAGAAGAAATGGAAAAGACAGCAGAGAATAGTGGGGATTAGTCATGATTGCATATTCCTGAAGAATATGATAATCCTATGCCCATACACTCTATTAGGAATATAACTGAAATGTAGTTACAAAAAAGCTGTATTAAAATAATGTGTTTTTAAGCAGTTTTTTTAAATGTTCCACATTATTAACTTGGCAAATTTCTATAGGTAAGGTATTCCAGATCCTAGGTGATGCTTTTTAGGTGTATGTATTAGTTTTTACTGTTTCTAAGTGGCAACTGGTGTTGCATCCAGATTTAACTCCTGGCTTGTGCTACCAAGGCTTCCTGTGAACCTGTGATGGAGTAAGAAGGCTTGGAAAATGGTGGTATGGACTGTTCTCAGGCAGAAAGTGTGCAATTAACTAAATATTGTGTACAATCAACGGAACTTGTTCAGGAGGATCAACCACAGTAAGTGTGAGAAAGTAATATTTTGCATAGTTTGTAGGGCTGCTGATTAATCTGTACTGACGGTGCAATTAACGTGTTAACAATTCCTACAATGAAATTTTCATTTCTACAATGAAATCTTGAATTCAACACTTAAATATGTTAATTAAAACTGAGTAATCTGACCATGCTTTACTTGTATAGAGTGAGAAGAACTGGATCTAGATACAGCACTACAGAATCCCTGCCTCTACATTGGCCAGCCAAAAACTAACTATTGACATGGCATTTCCGGCAGCAAGACAGACGGAATACATTGCAATTTGTCATGTTAATGACAGTTCTTCAGAAATGGCCAGTGACTGCATTATATATTATAGTTAAGTTCTAGTGATAGTGAAGCATATGAAGGTGATGACTTTGCTCAAACTCTGACGCCTCTTCTGAATGTGTGTGGCACAACAAGAGCTTTGGGTGACTTGTTTGCTGTTCTCCAGGGAGCAAAAGAGTTATCAAATATTATGAAACTAATTAGGCGCCAGATTATTTTTTTTATTTCTATCTCTCCTTCTCTTTCACTCAAAATGGACCCTGTTTTTAGTACTTGACAAGCATACTGTGATCTGATAGCTATCAAATATCATATTAAGCTTTGACATTGCAGACTTTCTCTCTCTCTCTCTCTGTATGTATGTGTATATATATATATATATATATATATATATATATATATATATATATATATATATATATATAGGGTGGCACAGTGGTGCATGTGTATGTACTTGTTCATGCCTCGAGCTGCCCAATGACCCTGCACTGGATAAACTAGGTAGCCTTTACAGTCCATAGTGACCCATTCCAAAAAATTATTTCCACAGCCATGACCACTGATACCCCATGTCTCCTCTACAAACTGGTTGTTGAGCAATACAGATTGACATTGACTTGGATCTCGTACAGGGGTGAAAGCTACAAGAGTTAGATAGAAGATATTTAGCATCCCTGGCCATTACTTCTCTTGTGAAGGTTTATTTTCCGTTGTTAATTTAAAAAAGAGCTTCCCTTGAACCAAACATTTTTTGATTTTTTTTTTTTTTATCTTTGTATCATTTTTAAAGAGAGCTTTATTTAATATGTCTAGGCAAGTGATTATTAAAACTCTTTTGTAACTAAGGAGTAACTAAGTTATTTTGCTTTATAACAATATGAATAGGCTTGTAGGTCAATACATAAAATTTTGATTAATATGCAGTTTCAATTTAAAATGTAATCAGTTTTTTTAAATAGCAGTGATAATTGACCTCCAAAAAGATAGTTTGTCAGGACAAGCTTTATGGTGTATAGTCTAAATCTGTTAAATGTAACCCTTAGTGTGAATTATCAAAAAATAACTCCTGATCATTTTAGGCAGTGTCATGATCAAGATGGGCAGACAAGCAATTACATTTTCTTTTGTTTTATACCAGTTGGACAGTTGATGTTATTAAGGTTAAGGTTAAGTTTGCATAAAAAGTAAAATCATTACAGAAGTACTTGGACAGAATACTGATTTGAGCAGACTGAATACACAACGGGAGGTTGAAAACCTAAAAGTATACCTCAAGGGAAGGATCTACATCCACACGGTGTACAGAAGCCACTAGGAAAGCTCACAGAATACTAGTTTATATAGTACGATGTGTACAGTATAAGGCAAAGAAGGTTATACTTAAGCTTTGTGACAGATAGGGGGCACTATCGCTCCCTTGAACCCCTGTCCAAGACTCCAGACACCAGGTAAAAGTCCAATAATCCTCTTTATTTGGACAAATACAGTGCACAAGCACCCTCCTCTCCACAGTACTCATTAAATACTACAATACTTCTCAATAAACAATTCCTCCACTCCCAGACGCGTTGCCACCCTTCCACCCAGCTCAGCTCGCCATCTGGGAGCTGCCACAGTCCTTTTATATTCCCTGACCTGGAAGTGTTCCCAATCCCCAGTCCATGTGATGCTTTATCACTTCCGAGTCAGGTACAAGTCCTTTTCTTCACCCCGGAAGCACGTCATTCCTCTTGTCCATGTGACTCGGACGTATTTCTGGGGTGTAAGGCAAATACCCATCGTTCCTCCCTGCAGCATCTCCTAGTGGTCCCCATGGTATCCAGCAGGGCTATATATAAAAACTCCAATGTCCATGATGCCCTGCTGGTCTTCAGGGGACCTCCATACTGCAGGGAGGGCTCCACCTGGTGGCTTGGGGGTATTGGCCGGGATGATCAGCCAGCCATACACCACAGCTTTTAAATACACTTGTGATCACTCATCTTGGGTACATCACATGCAGTTTTGGACTCTGGGCTGCAAAAAGACATAACAGTGCTATAGAAAGTCCAATGAAGAGCAACTAGGTTGATACTGGGACTGAGAAGTGTGAAGTATGAGGAGAAACTGAAGGACCTGAACATTTTCAGTTTAAGTACACTGACATTAAGTGGTGAGGTGGCTGAAGTTTATAAAATAATGACAGGAATTTGAAAGTGGATCCAGGCTATTTCTTTAAAATGAGTTCAACAAGAACATGGGGACACACTTGGAAACTTGTTAGGGCTAAATTTTGTACAAAAATTGACATTTGTAGCAAATGTTTTACTTATTTGTTAAGTTCAGTAAGATTTTGTCAGATTGTCAAAGGTCCAACTCATAATCATAACCACACATTAGATTTAATTATAACTCACAGAGTTGAAATTCAAAATTGAAATTTTACACCATTAATTTAACTTATTCCTGATCACTACTTAATTACATTTGATTTGGTTCTGCGCTTACCAGTACACTCAGATTAAAACAAAGACAGTGTGACATCTAGGTTGTAATTCTGCTTCAAAATTTACAAATATTTTGAGTAAGTCAAGTGCAATCATGGAAAATAATTTAGATCAGCTAACATTAAATAATAATATGGCCTTGAGAGATGTTCTGGACACAGTGGTTTCCTTTAAAACACATTGAAACACACCTTGGTTTAATGAGAGCACTCAAGCCCTTAAATTAGAGTATCAAAAACTGTAGCATAGATCAAGAACAACAAAGCTGCAGGTCTTTCAAACTGCATGAACAGAGAGTGTTAATAATATAAAAAAGCTCTCTTTAAAGCCTGCTCAGACTGCTATTCTAAAATAATAGATAACAATAATAATCCTTGTGTACTGTTTAGAACAATGGCTAATTTAACAAATGGGAATTCAGAACTACAGTGCAAAATACCAACAGACATAAGCACTACAGACTTTATTAACTTCTTTAATGAGAAAATCTTAAAAAATATATAAGATCCCAGACCTCAGCATCACAGTACAAACCTCGTACTAGCTTGGCAAACCCTATCTTGCCTTTCATTCAACACTTTAGAAATTTGAATGAGGTCTTAACTTTAATTTCTAAAATGAAACCTAGTACTTGTTCCTTAGATCCAGTGCCAACAAAACTACTAAAAAGTGCAATGGATGTTCTTGCAGCACCTATTTTTAGCGTTAACAATAGCTCATTACTGCATAGTGCTAGTGCTGCAAGAAATATTATAAGAACAAAAATATTAGCACATAATTCCAGTTCTTAAATCCTTACACTGGTTAAGTTTAAGGGAGATTTCAAAATCCTCCTTTTAACATATAAAGCCGTAAAAGGCCATGGTTCTGCTTACTAATATGAATTTAGCATTACTTACGTACAAACGTACACATTAAGATCTGAAGATGTCAGTTTCCTTACATTTCCAAGAATTAATAAAATATCACTTGGAGGTCGAGCTTTTAGTCACAGGGCCCTGAAGTTGTGGAATGGACTACCTGTTAATATAAGAGGTGCTCCTTCTGTCTCAGCTTTTAAAAAAAGGCTGAAGACTCACTTCTTCCGTTTAGCATACTGAGACAAGAGCAGTGGATTAGCTGAGCATACTGCATCCCACTTGTTAGTCATTAGTAATAAAACAAAAGTAATATTCTCTCTCTCTTTCTTTCCTAGGACACGAAGCAGAAGTGAAAGTGGACACTGGCCGATGGTGAGATGGAGTGCATTGTCGAAGAACTCAGGGCCCTTGTGAACCAGATTCAGGTACTCCTGTCCAAACGGAGGCACCAAAGGGAACTACTTGTGTTCTCTTTTGTGTATTGTATTTACCTCATTTTTTGACACCCATTGTATGCCCAGCCTACATGGAAAGGGGTATCTCTATGAATTGCCTTTCTTAAGATTTCTTCCATTTTTTCCCTACAATTACTTTTTGGGAGTTTTTTCTTGTCTTTTTAGGGAGTCAAGACTAGGAGGCTGTCAAAAAACAAGCCCATTGTGAATTATAGCCCATTGTGATTTTGGGCTATACAAGAAATAAATTGTTGCATAAACATAAGCTTACTCCAAAACCTTGCCTTTAAATTAAGTGATTGCTGTAAATAGGATTGGAATGTGTTTATAATAGACATGGCCAACTGAATGTTCGTTCCTGCATTGTAGCAGGTGTTTCCATGATAGGACTGAATTCTGTTGTGAATTTTTTACTGGATAAAGTAGTTTCAAGATCTGGGTTGAAAGATGGTGTAAGTTTACTTGCAATCTTCCAATACAACAGAGACTGCATTAATTAGCTTTTGTGTGCAGAGGTAATAAACTCTGAGCTATATCAAAGAAGGGCAAAACACAAAAATAAAAAAGGCATTTACATTAGGCTTTTAGGCTGTTACCAGAGGACATCTACTTATTATAAGTGAACATTGTAACAGAAGTACCCAAAAACATCTGAATGTTTAGGGTTTGATAAGCTCGCCCACTAGTAGTGATATTTCCAGTAGGCTGGTCACATAGGATTTTCTTTCATATGTTTGTTTTTTTTTTTTTGCATTTTTATTTTACATTGCTTCATTTCATTGCGTAACTTACAGCCTGTAAAAAGATGTTTTGCACTGTCAGTTGCCTCAAGCTACTATACAAACTGGTTAGTGTTACTTTAGAAAAATCAGCCTTTGTTCTTCAACTTTTCTGGGAAGAAGATTTAAAAAGCAGTTTACTTATTTACAAATGCATCCATTTTTCTAAGAGTGTTAATACATTTTTTTCACACAGAAAATATATAGTCTTAGTTTATTAGTTCAGACCAAACACTTTCACACTGGGGAATTTGGCTTGATTTTGGAAGATGTAAAACAGCTTTGCATTGTTATTTTGAAATCAGAAAATTGTATTCAGTGTTTAATGATCCACAGGAAGCTCAGTGTCAGCTTTGATAACGTTAAGCTCTCCAAGGAACATGATTATACAGGACACTCACGTACTGCGTGGTTAGAGTCAAGATGCCTCTTGCTCTTATTTTTTTCTCAAAGATTTTTTTTCCTAGGGTCACCATCATTAAATTCTTTACCTCCAGGATATAATAGACAAACATGTTCAATTTAGACATTATTTGTCAGTCAGTCAGTGTGCTTAAGATTATAACATTAAATAATGTATTTTTTAAATAATACTTGAGTATTTAAAGTAAGGGCCATTTATTTTTCTGTGCTGCATCTATGAATGAGATGTAGGTGCATTTCAAGCAAAGTGTAGGATTAAGAACTAATATATTTTCCTTCATATCTTTAAATAAATTCATTAATTTATTATTTTAATTTTCAAAAATGATTTTAAAAAACACTAAGAGGAGCTCAAGTTATGTAGTTATGAGACCTGTAAATGCTTGAAGACACCTAAAACTGCTATCAACATGAAGAAAACAGCCCAGTCATCGTTTAGTCCTTTAACCCTAGTTCAGTTCTCACATTACTTGTGGAGTTTGCACATTAGCAATTTATCATGATGCTCCAGTGGGGTTCTTTCTCCCACCATTCAAAAATGTGTATTAAAGTTTTATACTTAACTATGTTTATTCAGTGTATGTGTCCTATGCAAACCATTCAGGCAGGGCTGCTTCTGTTGTGGTTGCTTTTCTCTGTCGCTAGAATACTTTATACCTGTCCCATAATCCTTGATTATCAAGAGAGCTAATCTAACACGCCAGCTTGGTGTAGCTTTTGACGCTTTATACAGAGTGGAAAAATATTTCCGTTTCTGTTGCTTTGTACTCAATTTTGACTTTTTTCTTGTACTTGATTGCCTTTTGTAATTTAAAACCATAATGGATTTTTTGTAACAAATTTTGATGGTTGCTGTTTAAAATCAGTCAAGTATATATCTAAGTTGAGCCTTTTTATAGTACTTTTCAAGTTTTGTATTTAATTTTGTATTTTAATAATAGTTAACACTTAACTTCCTTCAGATGGTTGATGCTCTTTGTAATATAAAGACAGAATTACTGTCTCCATTTCATCAAAAAGCATTTATAATTAATGATACTAACAATGAATATATAAACCAGATGAAACAGCTCCCATTTCTGAAAAAATGTAATGTATTTGACTTTTTAAAGTTTTTTTTCTTTTTTGTGGTCATTATATTTGCTATATGCGGTGGGCTGGTGCCCTTCCTGGGGTTTGTTTCTTGCCTTGCGCCCTGTGTTGGCAGGGATTGGCTCCGGCAGACTCCTGTGACCCTGTAGTTAGGATATAGTGGGTTGAATAATGGATGCATGGATGGATGGATATATTTGCTATAATTAAAAAAAGTGGAAGGTAAGTAGCAAAGTCAATGTATGGAATGCATACCTCATGTTTTCTAATGCATTGTTGAATCCTAAATTGTGTTACAAGTTGCCAGACTTGGCACCAACTCCCTTCAGCCCTAAAATGTCAATTAGGAAGTGACAATCGACATGTAAACCTGCTTGCTGTTAGTTAGCAAGCAATGGATTGTGTTCATACCAGCTCTCTCCTCTCTCTTCTATTTATTGATTTTAGCAATAAAAATGCATTATTGATAAGCACTACACAACAAAAAGCATCAAAAGTGGACAAAGGTTATATATTTTTTGTGGAGGCATCTTTATCTATACTAATAAAAGGCAAAGCCCACACTCACTCACTCACTCATCACTAATTCTCCAACGTCCCGTGTAGGTAGAAGGCTGACATTTGGCAGGCCAATTCCTTACAGCTTACTTACAAAAGTTAAGCAGGTTTCATTTTGAAATTCTACATGTAACGGTCATAACGGTCGATAACGATCAACAATGTCCGCCATGTTGAACTTTCTTATTTATGGCCCCATCTTCACGAAATTTGGTAGGTGGCTTCCCTGCGCTAACCAAAACCGATGTACGTACTTATTTCAGTGGTATGATGCCACTGTCGGCCGCCATATTGAAGTTTCCAACGTCATTAATTCTCCAACTTCCCGTGTAGGTAGAAGGCTGAAATTTGGCAGGCTAATTCCTTACAACTTACTTACAAAAGTTAAGCAGGTTTCATTTCGAAATTCTACGCGTAACGGTCATAACGGTCGACAACGTCCGCCATGTTGAACTTTCTTATTTATGACCCCATCTTCACGAAATTTGGTAGGCGGCTTCCCTGCGCTAACCGAAACCAATGTACGTACTTATTTCGGTGGTATGATGCCACTGTCTGCCGCCATATTAAACTTTTCAACGGTCTTTGTTACTTATGGGCCCATCTTCAAGAAATTTGGTACGCGGGTTCCCAACGCTAACAGAATCCTACTTACGTACATATATATATGTCCATAGCCTGCAGCTCGGTCGCCATGTGAGGCGGCGTTGGGTCCCCCAAACCAATGCCTCCCACGTTGTTGGCTGGCTGCCTATATAAAGCTGTCCGTTGCTACGGTCTCTTCATTCCCTTCCTTGCTTCGCCACGGGATTCACGTCTCCCTGCTGATAACTGCAGCCTTTTTATTTAATCCACAGCTTCTCCGCTGTTTTATTGTTTGTTTATTATGATTATAGTTATTGTGTAGGTATTTTAGACTTACTTTACATTGTTCAGGTACCCATTTCCTTTATCGTTCCAACCGTACCCCCATTAACATGTCTATCAAGGTGATCACCATCGATCAAAGAACTGTCACTTACTGAGTGGTTTCCATGCCCGGAGATGGCACCTGCCTTTTCCATTCTCTGTGTTACATATTGCGCGACCATATCAGGCTCACTCTTGATATCCGGAGGAATATTGTGTCTTATGTATTGAATGACTGGGACAGGTTCAAGGTGTGGACTGATGACGGTACAGGAGATAATTATACTACACAGGAGCATTATAAGAGTGGAATGCTTAAGCCCTTCACCTATGGTTCTGCATGTGAGTTGATGGCTGCAGCTGAATTGTTTGGTTGTCGCTTTCAAGTGTACCGAAATGGCCAAATATTTTACACCTTTGAACAACCGCCAATGCCTCTTAAACATCTTAGATTCACAGGTGATGGTTTCAGTAGTGGACACTTTGATGTTTATGAATGTTTAAACTCTCAAAAGCTGGATGCGAAGTTATCGATGAAACCGGTTGTATGCTTACAACGCTTGACAGATGCCGAATGTCACTTCAACACAACAAGTCCTGCAAATACTGTCGTAATTGAAACAAACCATGAAACTCAAACCAATTATGACAGCAGCAATCCAAGCTGTGAGATTTAAGGCAAGATTGCTTTTCACATGGCCAACTGTAAGTTGCATGCTCAAGAGTAAGCTCAGCGCACAGCTTGGTCATATTACAACCGGAGGGCCGAACTGACAACGTGGTATACAAAGAGATCTTTAACAAATAATTATTGGCATATTTTCCCTCAGTTTAAAAATGTTTACTTTTCTTCTTAATTAAACTTTTAAGGCAGTACTTCGCCGCTGCGAAGCGCGAGTATTTTGCTAGTATATAATAAGCTACTGTGGCTGTTTGTTTATTAGTTCAGGATTTTAAATCACCTGTAGCTCGCAAAATGTTTGAACTATTGGCCTGAAATTTGGTACACATATACTACATGACGTCTACTATCCGCTTTCAGGGTGATGGTTGACCTCCAAGGTTATTCCTCTTTTTATTTTTATTTTATTGTAGAATCAACTTTCGGCAGTGGCCAGCAGGGTGGCCGTGCAGTGCATGCATATGGGCGCCATTCTCATCCCTACCACATTTGCCATCACTTCCCCTACCTCTTCATATCTTAAATCATTCTTGAGGCAGATTGAAGACTTAAGTGCCAGCTAAATAAAACGTACTAAGTAATTGCAACACAAACTTAGTTAATTTTAACGTGAAAAGATGCTGATGAAAGAAGAGAAGAAGCGGGCCGCTAGGGTGGAGAAAAGAAGAGCTGCTCAGGAAGCAGCATGCGCATCAACCTCTGAGCAAACGAATGCTACAGAGAAAGAGTATGAAAACTATGTACTTTATCATGCAGTGCGCTGTTACTGGTACCTTTATAATTATCCATACAACTTACTGGGCTTACTCAGTGGGAAACCGATGTGTTATATTATTTAAAATTAGAAAAAATCAAATACTCAGTTAGAGGATCCGTACAGACTTTTTTCAAAACATGGCAGGATCTAATCAGTAGTATTTTAAAATAAGTTCATAAAGCACAGAGGATTTATTAATTTAGGTATGTTTACAAGCCTTAAATTTAACGCCGTTTGGCTTGCTCTCTCTCTCAGGGGGAGAGAAAAAAATGTTTCTTTTTGTAAAAACTTGATTGGATGGATTGTAATAAAATTAATAAAAATAAAAAAAAAACTAAAAAAAAAACCGATGTACTTTATCGTGCAGTTTGCTGTTACTGGTACCTTTATAATTACCCATGCAACTTACTGGGCTCTTCGTTAGAAATAGGATGTGAAGTGCAGACATCCAGAATAGGCTCGGAATAGAGCTGCTGATATTTGTGGCGGCACGGTGGCGCAGTGGTAGCCTCACAGTTAGGAGAGCCGGGTTTGCTTCCTGGGTCCTCCCTGCGTGGAGAGCGCTTTGAGTAGTAAGAAAAGCTCTATATAAATGTAAAGAATTATTATTATTATATTCCACATCGAGAGGGGATATCTGAGGTGGTTTGGGTATTTGATATGGATGCCTACTGGATTTCACTCTGTGGAGGTTTTACGAACACGATCAGCTTGGAGTAGACCCTGGGGAAGACCCAGGGCTTGCTGGGAGGATTACATCTCCAGATGGCCTAGAAACACCTTGGGATCACACAGTATGTGATCTGTGACTAGAACATGTGGAATTTCTCCCCTCCTACCATGACCCACATTACACTTTTGCAGTTTCCTTGCCCCCGAATCCAAACTTGTAGCCTTTCTCAATTCCTTGCTGAGCAAAGCTTCCTATAAACCTGTATCACTTTCCACTGTATGGCTTTGTGATCTTCCTTTCCATACAACAGTGTGCTGGAATGCTGTATTAAAGAATATAAAAAAAAAAAATCCAAAAACTCCAATCACAAGAACATTCAATTCAAAATTATACATAGAATATATGTAACCCCCCCATAAGCGCTATTTAATGGGCTTGGCGCCAGACCCACTTTGTCATCACTTTCTTTCACATGTTCTGGCAGTGTCCCCCAGTTGCTTCTCTTTGGTCCTATATGGCCAAATCTTTTTGCTCAGTTCTTTCTGTGCAAGTTCCTTTGTCACCTTAGGTTCTCCTTTTCTTAGATTACTTCAGTCTCTTAATGTCTGCATTTTAGCAGAAGGTAATTGCTCTAGCTGGAGGTCACCTGACTGTGTTATGTTGTCTCAATGGAAGGCATTATAATTTAACTTACTTGAATCTTTCTAATCCAGCTCTACAATTCAGAGATGGCTTAGTGCTGCTCAGTTGATCAGGGACTGGGTGGGGGTGGCCCTATGATATACAGTACATTCTTTGCTGGTTTTCATTATGTTCAATCTCCTGTACATGCATTGTACTACTGTCTTTTTCGATTTAGTTATTTAATTTCCTCCAAATAGGGTTTTCCACTTCTTAAGGCTTGGTGGGGGGGTTGGTGGTTTTTTTTAGCGTTTTCTTTTTTCTCTCTGTTGTTAAGATAAAAAAGTTGTCTATGATACTGTATGTATCATTAAATATATGCTTAATAAAAATGTAATGGCAAAAAATAACATGTTGTATAAGTATTCTGAAATTTGAAGGACATAAATTAGTTGTAAATGAGTGAATGTCAGTGTTGACACCTGGTTCTGAATTTTCAGAGTTCCTTTAGGATGCGGTGAATTCTTTACTTGTTTCTGTGCAAGTTGTGTATTTGAAATGTGTTCCAGATAATCCATTTTCATGAGGTCAGTGCAGTGTTTTTTTTTTTTTTAATTTATAATGGGAAACTAATTATATTTCAATACCTTTTATTTATAAAGCCAAGAGGAAGGAATTCATGTCCAGTGAGGCGTGGCCAGTGGTCAATGTTGCTTACATATGCACATTAATTTTTATTTAGAGGTAAAAGGTCCATAAAATGAAGTGGCTGTGGTAAAAAAAAAAATCCAATGGGTATAAAAATAAAAATTGCTTCTAAATAATAGATGAAATTTGTTCTTTGTTGTGAGCAAGTGTGACAGCAGCTCTCAGGCATCTCAGTCTTCAGCAAGAAGCTGCTTTGTCTTTTTGACTTGATCTTTCTTCTGTCTCTCTAGCTTTTCATTTAATACTCTCTGCTATATTAATACTTAGATACAATTTTCAAGGCACCATCATAAAGACACTGCACAACGAACATTTGTAGAATTCTCCTGCATAAATCTTAGGATTTCTGGAAAAATGATTTATAGATGGAAAACGCATGGCTCATTTTGTCTGAAGGGAAGCTAACTCAATATTCCACGGTAAGAGCTATGCGCCAACAGTAGCAGTAGTGTCTTGCTCTGGGCAGGGTTCACTGCATCAGGACTTGCAATTGCATATAATCATTAATGTATTCTTCTACAGATGGTGAAGGGCAGTTGCTTTACATATCAAAACAAAAGGCCTCAATTCTACTTGAAAATACACAAAGCTTAAGTAAAACAGGTTTGCAGATACACTGCAGGGATCTTTGTGGATTAATTAAGTTAAAATTGAATTCCTTGCGCTTAGAGATTTTGGTAAGACGGTCTCCCCTAGGATGAGTGATTTCTGCCCAGAACTTCCCACATTTAAACAACTTGACTATAACTGCAATTTAACGGAGCTCTAGAGTAAAACAATGAATCAGCATGTGGTGGTACATAATTCCTAACCCAAGTCCGACAAAAGGAGGTAAAAGTAAAAGCCTTACACTGGAGGCTTTAGCGGTTTGAATTACCCACCTGACCCTACATCTACTGTCTTAACCAGCACAATGTATGAGAGTGTCAGAAAAAATGCAGTATAAAACAAAGTGCAAAAGATCATGCAAATGCAGAAACCACTTCAAGATCTTATAATCTGGAATATTTTTGTTGGAGAAAAAAAAAAGCAAAATGATGCGTGGCCACGTGCACTGTGTGATGTCATGATGCTACCGCTATCTTCTACGCCATGATGACACAAAAGATAAATAAACTGAAACACAGAAAAACAGGGTGAAATATGCACAGGTGGCTGGCAAACCTGGTTACCACTGTTAGTGCTTTTTTTTTTTATCTCAGAGCGTCTACTGTTTTCTATCAAAGCAATATGACCAAAGTAACAGTGAAAATTATACCAGTAGTACAGGTAGACAGGCAGGGGACAAATTCCCCTTCACAGAACTATTGAATACCACTGCACTCAAATAAAAACATAAATATCTATATTGCTCATCCTTGAAGACAATGGATCCTTGCAAGTCAAAGCACTTGTGCATGCACAGTACATTTCCAACACATTTTTAAAAAGCAGTCAAATAAAAACAACAAATGGGATATTTTACTTGCACAATAAAGAAAATCATAGCAATCACCAGAGTAAAGTGACGCTAAATAACATAAAATATGTTACATTTTGTGCCTCTGTATTAGTATTAGAATGTGGGATAAACTTAATGTACTATATAAATATCTATAAAAGAGTGCTGATTACTAAGAAATTACTAGGCACAAATATTTATATTTAATTTTAAGCAATAGTTGTTTCCTACCATATATTGTACTATTTATGTAATATGATGCATGTCACTTTGTTAAAAAAATGAAGAGAAATGTATAAGGAAGTTTTATTTTTGCAGTAATTTTGTATTATGCAGTGGCTGAATGATGATAAAATTTGATGCTGGCAACTTATGATCCATCTCAAATGTCAGTAGATGTGTAAATCACTAATGTTTCCAGTTCATTAGGTTGGACCACAAATGACTGAGAACTGAGAGACATTTCCTTGTGTGTGCTATACCCATGGGTGCTTCTGTTCTGGAGAGCTGTTAAGTCCTATTTCATTCTTTTATTGCCTAGTCCTGCCTTTACTGTCTGTTCTTGTTCATTTTATAACAATTCAAAGGCCATTTTTTCTATCTTGGCTCTGCAAAAGCAACCAAAATGTTTTTTTTTTAAGAAAAAGACACCAGGGCATGAATATAAAATAACAGTCAGTCACCCTAAATAAAGCTTGCAAGATATGCCTAAATACCAATTTCAAATTCAGTCTAGAAATAGTATATAATTTGTAGGATGAATAGAAAAATTGACAAAAACAACAAATAAGAATCCAGTACATTCAAAGCAATCAGACTACATACTAAATTAGAAACATTTTTTAAATTGACTTAATCAAATATACAGCAATGTCTTTCCCTCACCTAATACTGTAACCTTGATGAATGGATCTTATTTTGAAGAAGGTGATTCTTTTGATGAAGTGGGCAGAAATAAACATAACTGCTGCAGTTAATTACTGTACTTTCCCAAGTGATAAGCAGTACAGCTACTCCCTGCAACCTTTACACCAATTCCCAGCATAAATTTAGCACTTAATTAAAAGAATTCATAGACAAAACAGTTGCAGGTGCGATCTAGTCACTTCAAAACACAAAGTGGACAGTAGCCTTCTAAACTTTTTGTCTGGAATGACAATACACTGGTAGCTGCCCCTACTGGATATAAATATTACATAAAGTTTTTAGGATTAGTAGTGAGTATTTGTAAGCAATCCTTTTTTTCATTATTTTAAGTAGCATTTAACTTTTCTAAATTTGAACATGGGTGGCATGGTTGCGGAACTGTAGCTGTTGCCTTGCAATAAGGAGACCAGGGTTTACATCCCCGGCCATCCCCATGAGGAGTTTGCATGTTTTCCCTGTATCTGTATGGGTTTCCTTTGGGTGCTCCAGTTTCTTCCCACTGTACAAAGATATGCATGTTATTTGAATTGTCAATATTTAAGCTGGCCCAGGTATGTGTTTGGTGTGAGTATGTGTGTTTATCCTACAATGAAGTGGCACCTTGTGCAGGGTTTGTTCCTACTCTATGCCTATGCTGGCTAAGATTGGCTCCACCCTCCTACCTCTGCAACCCTGGTCTAGATTAACCTGGTTAAAAAATTAAATGAATGCATTTTTTACTTTAATTTTTAAATGAATACTATTGCAGAAAACGCAATTTTCAGTCTGATGTTTAGAATGTAAAAAGTGTGTTTTATTTGTGGATAGGTACCTCTGTTCAAGTAAGCGTTTTGAAATCATAAAATAAAGACCTAGTCTATAATTCAAAATCCAGGCATAGAAAAGATAAAACTATACAGCACTAAATCATAAAAATGTTTCAAAAACAATGAAATAAAAACAAATCTTTTATGAACTTCTGTAGGTTTAATGACCAAACCTCCACTGTAATATACTGAAAACAACCCCCAAAGTGACCATGTAACTGACTTCAGCTGGTGATGGCTGCACTTTTAATATAAACGGCTTCACTTCATCCGGCATAAGCATCATTTCTACTCAAGGGACTGGTTTAGTAAAAAATGTCACCTGTATAAATTTGATCATCTTTAAAATTAAAAATTACACTTCTGCAGTTAAACTAAAAGCTGTAACTTGACTTAAATTTGTAGCCTAATACATTTTTGCAGAAGGACAAAAATCAAATTCTTTAATTTCGACACCCATAAAGTTCTAAAAAGGAACTATCAGTGTTTTTTTTTTTTAAACTGGGTACTGTTTGCAGGGTAAAACAACAATATATTGTATATATTATTTATGATTACTAGGGGCTATGGTGGGCTGGTGCCCTCCCCGGGGTTTGTTTCCTGCCTTACGCCCTGTGTTGGCTGGGATTGGCTCCAGCAAATCCCCATGACCCTGTAGTTAGGATATAGTGAGTTGGATAATGAATGGATGGATGAACAGATTAATTACTAGGGGGTTTGCTCCCTGCTCGCTTCACTCACCAACCCCCCTGGCCTGCACTTTGCGCCAGCCACTTTGCGCATCTGCCGCTTGTGTTGTGAAGGGGGTCTGAACGCACCCCAAGAAAACGTGGTCGATCCTTTGAAACCCCATCTTAAACGGTGATACAAAGGGAAACAAATACAGTTTTTTTTACCTCCTCTTTGCTCGATCAGCTGCTGGATTGCTGCTGCTGTCGTGCCGCATGATCTGCATCTCGCGCAGCACTTTGAACATTTAAATTCTGTACAGCAGCTGTCTCTGTCATCTACTCTTTGTCTTTTATTTCCGGCCCTCAGGCGTGGTTAAATCTCTTGGCACAAAGTCTCGTCTCGCGGGACGTGACTTCTTGATATTTTTTAGTTTATACTTTAAAAATGGAGTAAGAATCTGAAAATCTAACAACATCACATTAAAGTTCGATCAATTCTGAAAAGAATAATACCAAACATATACAGGGTGGTCCAGATCTAATTATGCATATCCAGATCATCTGGATGACTTTGATTTATGTGGGGACAATTCGTGGGCACGAAGAAGATTCTTCATGTCATCAGTTCACACACTTCTCAATGGTCTGGGATTTTTCAGGTGATTTTCTATGTAATAAACTTAATAAGTTATAGTGTAATGAGAATTGCATAATTAGATCTGGACCACCCTATATATGTAGGTTTGAAAATAAGCCCGATTTAAAGCATGACAAAAAAGTGACATAAAATCGTTGCACTTTTAGGCTTAGAATTATATATAGAGAGAGTAGATATGTGATTGCAGGCTAAGTATGTTGTTCTTTTTTTTGTATTGTATATTCGTATGTAGTAATATCTTAACAGATCCTTCAGTAAAGTCGTTATTCATCTCTATAATGTTGCCTCCTTAAAAAAATCACTTTGGAATGGTCAAAGGTGGCTTAAGTACGACATATTTCTCTTGATATTGCATAAGACGTAAGACCAGATAATCCTTCATATTCATTTGGAATTTAGCTCGGTTAATTATTCATCTTGATGTTGGCTATGCTGATAATTCAATAACTTTGTAAGGCTCCTACTTTATTTATCTTACCTTTTTCTGCTGTAGGAAATGATCTGCAATATTATATATAAAGGTAATTGAAGTACACTAGTTTTAAGCACAATGTGTTGATAACAAAATGATTATAGAAATTTAAGTGCATTTATATACTAGTTCTTAGGCGTAAAAAAAAATCAAGCTATATGGTTGCGAGACATGGATGCTATCCAGTGACCTGAGACAAAGACTGGACTCCTTTAGTACTGTGTCTCTCCGGAAAATCATTGGGTACTGTTGGTTTGACTTTGTGTCGAATGAGCGGTTGCTCACAGAGTACCGAATGAGGCACATTACCTGCATTGTGAGGGAGCGTCAGTTACGGCACTATGGCCACGTGGCGTGTTTCCCCAAGGGTGATCCGGCTCGTAAGATCCTCATTGTTGGGGAACCAAGTGGCTGGACCAGGCCAAGGGGTTGCCCACGTAACACCTGGCTGTGGCAGATAGAGGGTCACTTCCAGAGGGTGGCACTGGACCGCATGTCTGCCTGGGGGGTTGCAAGCCAGGATCCCAAGTTGTTTCGTTGTGTAGTGGGTGTGGCAATGCACTGTAGCAGTGCATGCTCCCCAACTTGACTTGACTCGATATACTAGCTGTGTGTGGTCTTCGGGACAAAACACAACCCAAAGACTCCCTAGCAGTTTTACTATATTCGTGAACTTGGAGAGACATCAGCAAACTCTTAAGAATGACCCAGTGCAGAGGACATGGACCCACCTAAGCTTACTGTCCCACTGGCTTTCATAGATAGACACTAGTAATACCATATCTTAGCCCTATCATTGGCATTTGAGTCCTATTAATCATTGTATCAAGAAACTACCTTCAGATGAACAATGTTTTTAGTGAAAACTTGAAGCCTTGTCCTTAGTTGCTGAGGTGTTTCCCGTGCACGTTGCTGAGCTGCGGTGTTTGCTTCTTTTGACGTTGTGTCTCTTCATCTGTGTCACTGTTGCATGGAGGTATTTGCTGCACACAGGTCTTTTGTGGTGAAGTGTATGCAATCACTGAAAAAATGTAAAAGTGCATGCATCTGCCATTTAATGGCTGTTGTTGAACGTCTAATTAGACAGGACACAGACAGACTAGACAAACAAACATATAACATAGAAGAGGCTAGCTGTTCATTGGTTATTTAGAGTTCTAATTTATCTTGGCAAAGATACAGTAAATAGTTTTACGGTAAGAAGTCTATGTTGTTTTTATTGTTGCTATTGTAAGTGGAAGATTTTTTCTGGCATTGGTGTGCGTTAACATTAAAGGAAAACGAGCTAATTGTAATACTTTTGTGACTATGTAGTGTTGCAACATTCTTGGATACTATCTTAGAAGAGCCTAATTTCCAAGGCAGCTAGTTCCTCTTACTGGAAACAATTGTTGTAGTCGGTAGGCTAGTGTCCAAAAAATGTAACCACTATAACTGTTAATTTAAAAAGAAGGAACAATTCAGTGACAATGCTGATACAGGTAGGAGGAATCAAATTCCAATACTGAAGTGTAGTAGTCAATAGATTACTGTTGCCAGGTAGTTTACTAAATGCTGACAGCATGAACAGAACTAGAGGGAAACATAATGTCAAAGTTGCTGTCTTAACGTTAGGTTGAAATTAATGGTGTGTGGGGGGCAGACCCAGCCGGGATGCCTGGAAGGACTGGAAGGACTGGGAGGCGGTTTATACGTCCCCCGGGCCACCAGGGGACAACCACCTTGGATAAGGAGGGGACCACGGGAATGGAGCCAGTAGGCTCAAACCCATTAGGGCCCGTGGCTGCCACCAGAGGGCACCCCTAGTGTCGTGGAGCCCAGGAAACCTGCACTTCTGCCACACCTGGGCAGGTAGAGGAAGCACCTTCCAGGGATGCCCGGAGTGTTTCCAGGTGCTCGGGTGGCACTTCTGCCACACCAGGAAGTGCCGCCGGAAGGTCATCAGCAAGCACCTGGAGCACATCCGGGTGAATATAAAAGGGGCCGCCTTCCTATAGTCAGGGAGCTAGAGTCGGGAGCTGGAGCAGAACGAAGCTCCAGGGACAGGAGGAAGAAATGCGGCCCACGGACATTAAGAGAGAAACCCGTGTTGGGGGTGTTTGGTGCTAGGAGCAGTGTGCTGTGTAGAACTGTGCTTAATAGAACGTGTGTTTTATAAAGTGTTGGTGCTTGTCTGATGGTGTTCGGATCAGATCTCATAGGTGTTAAGGGGAAAAGAAAGTATTCATTTAGCCTCAAAACAATTTGTTAACTTTAATATGTGAACAGAATGTACAATTCAAGATGTGTAAGGAAAATGGAGCTCTGAAGGAAACAGGGAAAACTTAAACTACAAATAAACAAAGGTAAAACACCAAAATCTGTTTCTCCTCTAAGACAGCCCTGCCAGTTCAGAGTCCTTTATTATCTGCAAACTCTCTTTTAAATTTTCAATATCCAGGCCCCTGTACCTCCAATCAGTTGAGTGGCCGCCTTTCTGTCCTTGCAATTCTGCAGTCACAAGGCAGCTTTAACACGTGCCAAGTCCCAGGAGTGAAAAACAAGGCTAATAAAATGTTAGGACTTCTAGCACAATGTGAAGAGTACAAGTACTGGGAGGTTATGCTTAAGTTATATAATGCACTAGTGATACTTTATCTAGAGTACTGTGTACAGTTTTGACCTTCATATTACAAGAAAAGACATAGCAGCTCTAGACAACGTTTAGAGAAGACTGACTAGGCTGATTCCAAACTACCGTATATACTCACGTTTAAGTTCTCCCACAGATAAGTCAGGACTTGATTTTACCATATAATTTCTGGTATTTTATAAAGTTGGTCATAAAAGTTGAATGCGGAAAACGCTATTGGTCCAAGAGATTATGATATGCTAATGCCCACCTGATAGAGTAACCACAGAACACACTCCCTTTTTTTTCTATTTATTGTCATAACATGACCACACCGTAATACCCGAACTATTCCGAAGTGACGTTTGCATTGTTTTGTGTTTTTGTGTATCTCATACCCTCAAACACCTTTATCGTAAGAGCAGTCCTTTTCTACAAAGGAGTGTTTGATCAGAAGAAAATATGAAGCTGGTTTTAAATTAAAAGTCATTGAAGTGGTAAAAGAAATTGGTAACTGCACAGCTGCAACAAAATTCGAAGTGTCAGAGAAACTGGTGCGAGATTGGAGGAAGCTACAGGATGTAAAAAAAAAAAAAAATCAGTGTCGCATTTTTGAACGGGTGTATAAGTCGGGTCTGTTTTTATGATCTATTTTTCAGGTGTAAAGACCCAACTTATACACGAGTATATATGGTAAATAGTAGCTAGTAAGCAAAGAGTGAAGAGGTCAAGATTTTAATGCAGTCAGTCTCTACTGTTGCCTTTATATTCTTCAACAAGAACACATGGGCACAGTTAGAATCTGGTTATGTGGAAATGTTTCATAAATGTTTCAAAGATTTTCTTTACACAGAGAACCATATACAAATGTAATAAATTACCAAAAAGTTTACTGTCCCAAGTACTACATTATTATTTACAAATGCAGAAATTTGTCTCTGTTGTCGCCTTTTATCCATGGCACACTTGGGTTTTCAACCCACAAAAATTAATAATTCTGAAAACACCTTCCAGAGTCGGATACTTTTAGAAACACCAGTACATCATTTCAGTGTGGATGTGTGAAAACAAAGATTTCTGAAAAGACACTGTCTTTTGATTTGTTATTATTAAGTGGCTCTACCCAGATTGGATTCTGCTCATTACAATGTCTCATTCCTTGATTGATCACCCTTCATGGAAGAAAAACATTCTGATACAGCAAGCACAGAAGAGCTGCTTTCCATTGCGCTTGTTGTGTTGCTTTTCTGTATGCATCTAAATTATGTCTTTTTATTATGCAATTTTTAGAAGTCACACTTTCTCTAGACTCACCAGCTGTATATATGCACACTCACAGTGGTTGCTACTTAATGAATTTCAGCAAATTTGATTGCATCATAAGAAAATCAGCTCACGAGACTGTTCACACTACAAGACAGCCGACTGAAATTTTTGAAATGACAGAAATTGTTCCAGTCGTGTGATCATCCAATCAAAACATGTAATTAGGCATGTAAATGATGGCCCTTGAAATGGAAATTTAGGCCAACTATGAAAATAAGTCAAAGACTGCAAGTCCTGTTGAAAACTGTGCCCTATTTGCACAGTGTATTGCCTGTTAAAGAAATCTATGTTGTGCAAGTGTGGACCAGATGAAGGCAGATGATTATGTCTTTCTTTTCTTTTTTTTTTTTGTTCATTTTAGTAAGAAAACTATTTAGTAAACAATGTAAAAATGGTAGTGTGGACAGAGATTGCTTTTGGTTAAACATGCTTTTTTAAATGAAAATATAATAGTGTGATTGTAGCCTAGGACTTTAGAGATATGGATGAATAGGACTGATGAGCATGCTGGGTTGAATGACCTGGGGCCTCATGTATAAACGGTGCGTACGCACAGAAATGTTGCGTAAGAACTTTTCCACGTTCAAATCGCGATGTATAAAACCTACACTTGGCGTAAAGCCACGCACTTTTCCACGGTACCTCATGCCTTGTCGTACGCAAGTTCTCAGCTCGGTTTTGCAAACTGGCGGCACCCAGCGTCAAAGCAGTGCTACTGTTCTTGTGTGATTACTCATTATTTTCATGACGCGGCTTTATAAATACACAGAAACTAACTGCATATTGTTTATTAGTGTAATGCATCTGATTGTAATTAACTCGTAACAATATAATGGTTCAGGGAACAGCCATAGTATTCCAAATACCATAACTGCTTTAGCGTTGTTACTCTCAGTTCTTCTTCTTCTTCTTCTTCTTTCAGCTCCTCCCGTTAGGAGTTGCCACAGCGGATCATCTTTTTCCATATTACTCTCACTGCACGACTCGGAGTATTTATATCACTGTATCTAAGTGTGAATCACAGCAGCAGCTGATCAGAAATAGAATTATCGGTATACGGCATTAAGCACACGCGGTCTCAGCCACTGCAAAATGTTTTAAAGCCTTTCCTGTACGGACCTCGCGGCTCAGAAACCGTTTAATCCCAAGAACTTTAAATGCACTCAATCAATTGCTCCTTGTAGAATGGTTTGTACTTATAAGTACAATCACCCCACTGTAAACTTGCACTACAGTTATAATATCGCACAACCTGAGCCACTTTATAAAGCGCGTATTTACATATGATGACGATATCATTTTTAAGGTGAAATGCAGCAAAATATGTTTGTTAAATTATACACATAAAACTTTAACTTCATTTAAATAATCTATATTCTTCACTGGGAGTGTCGTGAAGGATAGAATAATTAAACATGTACTACGAAGATATTTCAATGTTCTTTAAACGTTTTGAAGAATCGGCGCTAAGCTTACAGATGGCTTAACTTCTATTACAGAGCTGATTGTGTGGCGATCGGTTACTTGGGGAAGGAAAAGCAAGGACTCTTGGGGCCACGCCAATATATATTGAATATAAAACAGAAAGAGAAAATAACAACACAGCTAAAAACGCAGCGACAAATTTCGACAATAAATTATTTCATCGAAGTGAAACACATGTTTAATAACGTGCTTTAACTCCTATCATCATGAAAATGACATCACGTATACATCTCAGTATTTTAGTTATTCAGAGAGCTGTAATATCACAAATGTAATGGACTCTGTGTCCAGTTGGAGGAAGAGAGCCGGTTTAAGAAGCAAGTAGTGATTCACACACACAGAGCACATAGAAGATCAAATACAAAACAAAGCATTTAACGTGCTACTTTAATTACGATGTGATTTGAGAAACTGGTTAATTAAACGATTTTAAGATGAAGTTTATAATGTTCTACTTTAATGACAAAATAAACTACGTGATTAAAGTGGAAATGTCGAGACTGAAGTTGACATTTCGTGATTTTTCCCCACCGTGTGCCTTTTTTCTCTGTACCCTAATAAACTTTCATATGACACTCAGACAGTGGGCTTACAACTCTTCTTTTCACGGCAACTTTGATACGTGACTTCTTTTTTATTTCCGGCACTGTGCGATTTTGTGAATGTGAGCTTTCAAGTTTCTCCAAAATGCTGTCACTCGATCAACTTCATTTTGTTGATTATACCACGGCTTATTTGAACAAATAGTATGTTTTTACTTTGCCTCCACTTGGTATTCGCTGAAATTCTTATATTTTCCCCGTGCTTTTCCCATTGTCTTTTCACAGAAGGCTGCGCTTAAGGGCGATTTATATTGATTTGCATATTCAAATAGGCGTAATTCTGGGAGGATTTGGGGCGTTACCTAAAGCGCGTGCACGAGCGTTAGTTTTCACGCTGATCGGGATTTATGTAATGGAAGAACGTGGAAGTTGGAGTACGCACAGATTCCTGCATCTGGATTTTTCTGTGCGTAAGCACATTTCGGCTTTTGTGCTTACGCCATGTTATAGTGCGAGTTCTACGCACGGCGTTATACATGAGGCCCCTGTTCTTGTCAACATTGTTATTTTGTTCTAATATTCTAATGTTTTTCTTTTTGCTCCTGATACAAGTGGCTAGTGGTCCCTGGTATCTCAGTACCCCTGAGACTACGTATTGTTAATGGGATAGGTCTCCAAGGCAACTCCCTAGAATTCTGCAGTAGCTGAGAAACATCATGTTCCCATATATTCCCTTGTAGAAGTGCATACCCTCTAGCAGTGAAGAGGTGTTACCACCTTCGATGTTCCTTCCTTAGCCTTATTCATTCTTCAAGGATTACAAATGTCAGGTGTCCCTCCAGTAGCTGGGTCACCTACCCTGTGGAGTCCTGGAGGAGCACTACATGCTTCTCTGCAGGCTCCTTCTCTCTCTCTTTCATCTGCTGATATCAATGCTTATTGTCTTTTTGTGCCACTCAGCACATACATGGGACTTCTCTCCTCCTATTGTCTCGTGTATTTTTATGAAGGGTCTCTCCTGTTGCCAGTGCATCTAAGTATCCCCCTCTGCTAAAAGCTGACTGTAGCACTTTGGTCTGTCTTATTCCAACCTTTTGGTGCTCCTAATACAGGCATGACCTCATAACAAATGAATAATTCACATTATTTTGAAGTACATGGCCTCCAGTCTGAGTTTTTCTCAAATGCTTTTCCATGCTCTGTGCAGTGTGACATTATTAATCTTTGCTGTTGTATGCAAAATATCTGGTAATGGAAACATTTCCAAAAATAATTGCCAAGGCACCTATAATGCAAGTCTAAAAAACTTTGAGCATGTTTCAGGAAGGGGGATTTTAAATGTAGGGGTACAACTCAAGGTGTCCTGTTTTGTGAGCTAATCACTGTGCTTCCTCCATCTTTCTCTGTTTCTCTGAATTAGGAATTGTCAGCATCAGCCTTGTACAAGTTTAAGAAATGCAAGGTCACTGGTGTATAACAGCATAACCTAAAGATACAAGTGCAGTCGCTGCCTATAGAAGGACAATAACAGACAGTTATTTTAAACTAGGACTACATCTGCCTTTTTCAGTTTAATTTTTCAGGGCATTGGAAACAGGGCCTGTTTCCTGCTAATACTAAAACATGGGGCTTTAGGCAACAATAAAAAAGAGGAAAAAAAATGCCTAGAAATAAAAGCCAAACCTGCTGTGATGCTCAGGTTCACTGCAGCTGGCATTGCCTTCTCCTTCAACCCAGACATCAATAGTCATCGACTGAGATGGACTGGGCAATGAGGATACATATCACAGTAAGGGATATGCAAACAATGCACTGTGGCAATTTCTTTCAAACAAAAATGTGTCCAAAGTGCAGGGCAAATTCTTTTTAATAAATACATAATCCAATAAAAACACAGTGCATGTGAGGAAGCTATAAATTGAATAAACATAAAAATTCAGTTAAAACCAAGAATAAAAAAGGCAGAATTGGTCTTTTAAAATCTTCTGTCCAGTGCTTTCTCACTCTCTCACTCTTATCTGTTCACCCATCTTCCGAGCGTCATCTGCAGGGCGGGTCCCTGGAGCAAGCAGTTCTTCGATTCTCGTCTCAGCCACTATTCCTTGGTGTCTTCTGAGATATGCTGAGTCTGGGTCCATCTTCCCTATCACCTTGGCGTCCATTGGATCCCTATGAACCCTGATCACTCCTGCTCTCTGCAGCAGAGCAGGAGCAATTTGGTCCACCCACTATGCACTCCTCACTCCACTTAATTTTAAAACCTGCATACTGTGGGTGTGCATCATCACATCCACTCTCTGTTGTTTTCTGTTTTTCTGTATTTACAGTATAAAGGTAATGCTGACTGTGACAATTTACTGTTCTACGTAACTGTACAATTAATATTTACACATTATTGGTGGAACTATCACAATAGCTCACATGCTTTCAGATGAACAAATAATATTCACTGGTCTTTGGGTAAGCAGAAAATAACCAGGCACTATCTCTACAAAGCTATGTGTAATTGTGCTACTGGGTTTGTGTTGCTCTCAGTTAAAAACAATAAATCAAAGCTAACTTACTGTAACCCGTTATTAACTCAGTACTGCCTGTTGTCAGTTTTAGAAGGCAGCATTTTTTACCAGTAGCTTCCTGAAACTGAAATATCAGCAATTTTAAAAGAAAGGTAATTTACAAAAAGCACAGCAATTTTTCTAGTTTCATAGAACACAAACCTTAACAACAGATGAAGTAAGTATAGTCTGTACTCGGAACTGATTTAATTTGAGGATTAATTAAGAGACATATCAAAAACTAGTCAGAGATCTCAGAGCCAAAGGGCTCATCACCACTATGTGATAGGGCAGTAGAAGACAGCAATAAAATTGAGTTTATATATAGATATACAAGTAATTTGAAGTTTTAGAGATGTGTACTATATGTAGCACACAATTGCAAAATATACAGTAGCATTTGTCAAAAAAAAGTTAATCTGTGGTATTCATAGAGAATATAATGCAAATAACAGGTCACACACATCATTTTCTTCTGTTGATTATTGATGTTCTCTTTATGACATTTTAAATTGCTAAATGACATAAGTTGTAATGATTTATACAAAGATTTCTTGGTGAAGTCATAGGCACAGTGGTTAGCAGTGGTCCCTTTTGATTGTTGTCTGGATTGCGTATTATCTCAATAGCCTTTCCCTGAATATTCACTACTGAAGTAATCAAATAAAAACTCAAATTATATATGTTGTCACACATGAGTGATTAGGGGGCAGCCAAAGGACTCGATGTGCTTTGTGAACCTGCAAGACAGGGGAAAGGAACAGTGTACTAACTGTTCTCTTTTTTCTCTCACAGGAAAGACAAACTACAAAAGAGCCCGGCACCGTGAGTTCACCTCCAGCCTTCCGTTCAGACGGCCAGACTACTTCCGCATTTCCCAGTTATGTGCCGTCCTTCCCTGATGACATCACCACCATCCAAAAATTTTCCGCTCCTTCTGGCAGCCTCTACGCGGTCCCATCCTCCATAAATACGCCGCCTGTCTATTAGAAGGCGGCTAGTAGATGTTTACAGTTTGGTATTTCTGTATAACCTTGTTCAAAACTTCACTATATGGGACGTATCTCCAAAACTTAACTCTGTGTTTGTGTATTCCTTTACAATGTCTAATTTAGGTGTGTTTACTGCAATTATTAAATTAATCTAAACATTCATCTAACATCTGTTAGGGCAAGGTTTCCCAAACGTTTTTAAGCCAAGGCCCCTGTTTTATCTTGGTAGAGTAATATATATATTGCTCTACTTTCCCCTATTGTATTATTAATATGTAGCCTTAGAATTCCTAATCTCACAGACTTACCACTGTTTATAAGGTATTATTGTTTATAACTTATCCCCACCTTCCCTTCTATATCTATAACCTCAGGCAATTAGATGTAGTAAAAAGACAAGCAGTAGACATAAAATAATGTACCGTAGATCCCGGAATACAGGCCGACCCGGTATATTAGCCGAACCCCTTCTCTACCTACTAAATTACATGTATTTGCCGATGACCGGTATTTAAGCCGACCCCATTCTCCAAGCAAAATTTTCTAAATTTCCTTAAAAGTGTCTCTTCGGGTATATTTATAACAACAACAACAACAACATTTATTTATATAGCACATTTTATTTTTTATTTATAATGTTTATCGGCGAGAATTTGAGACTGCCGGCATTTTTGATATATAATATAATGTGCATAATTTACCAAAACACCAATCATTTTTTGTTTTTCATCACACGCACAACATCCCAGACAACATAACGAGACCAGCGGGCTCTCCGTGGATTGTTGTCGGGTCTAGAAGACAACACAGACAGAGGAGGGAAAGAAAGCAGAAGCGGGGCCGCAGATCCGGCGTTATGCTAAAGCTAAAAAACAACCATACAAGCCCTATACAGAACTTTTTTCTGCACTGAAGGAGCTGCTTTTAATCTCATTGTAGATGCGTATAGTGACAATAAAAGGCATTCTATTCTAGAAACAATTTCATACTGTACTCACCATTTAATTTGACATCTTTGGGCTGCAGTAAGGGAGGAGATATTTCCACACAATGTCCATCTTCGTTTCGATTGTGATTGCTTACTTTTACCTTCTCTTCCTTCCTTAGCAATTATGTGTCTTGCTTGCATGGTCTTAATGAATTATATATATAGGTAAATCACTGCGATGATGGAAATTACATCCACAAACACATGTATCTGGGCTCTGACTGATGCTACTAACGCTCTCGGTTGTTTGTTTACAATCGCGCAAGCGGATACACGTGCTCCGCATCCGTTTCGTAACGCATAAGATGTTGATCGTAAATCAAAACAAAAAATTTCATTTTAAACTTCCCGATAATTTATTATAAATTTTATTAATAAAGTCAACAACTAAAACACTTTTTTGAATAAATTCTTTATTTAATTAAAATACCGGCATGCAAAGTTACTTCTTCATCTGAAAGATGGCTCTGTGGTTTTGTCATTATTTACTTCCGTATTCATCGGCAAAACCGGCATTGCGCTGGAAATCTTGAATCTGAAACGATACTCGTTGTATAAACCGACCCCCAAACTCCAAGCCAAAAATCTAGGACGAAATTCTCGGCTTATATAATGGGATCTACGGTATTAGTGATAATATTCATAAATAATAACAAAATGCAAAGTACATTTGAATATTGGCAACCATACAACCTGATTAAAATGGTGATGTGTAATTCAGGTGGCACACAGACTTGTAGTTACTTAATGTCTCTAGTTAAGGCATCATTGGTGCTCAGCTTTCAGCCACATGTCTGTTCAAAATGGCTGAAGCTGTGCTCTTCATTGTATTGTCTTCAGTTTATGGTGTGATGGTCATCTTCAGTTGTTAGCAAGAGAAAGATACTTCTACATCATCACAGGTTAGCAAGAGAGATGCTTCTTTTCAGATGTTAGTAAGAGAGAATGTGGTTGAGCAAGCAAATTTATAGGTTTTCTGTCCAACCCCTACAGCCAATCCAGCTAGCCATATCTCAGACCAATGCGGGAAATAGTACATCTTAACACCTGCAACCCCCCAAGACCATATGTTAAGCTAACCTGGCTTTGTGTGGGGGATGAGAGAAAGACTTTAGCAAAGAAATACTCATCAAAATGGTTTAAGACACATCCCCCAAATCCTGTCGTAAAATTACAAAGAAAAGTCGTATAAGGGGGCAAACACGAATGCCTCTCACCAAAGTAACACTAAATTACATTGCTTTGCCTAAATTACAAATAAAGAAATACAAAACATTTATCAAGTTATATGCAAAATCTTACATCACAACAGCCCCCCAAAAGGTTTTATAATCTATTCAGGACCCCCTATTAATATAAACCTAATAACAGTCACATTGCATGATTTTGAATAATAGTAAACATGCTAATTAAAGCAAATGCTTAACTAGAGCAGACTATTGACACATATCTGATCATATGTCATGTGATATTCTCCGGAAAGGATTTGTCAACTTTTTTTCTTGCCGTATCTCCACCATGATTTGAAATATCCTTGCAGTTCCACCATTCTTTTGCGCTTAAATTGTTAAATACTGAACTGTTACTAACTAAAGGTGTTATCTTTTTACACTAGCCAGCACCCACTCCACCCCCAGCATTGCAAGTGGGGTTTTAACAAGGAATTACAAAGACATTTTCTGTGTCGGTCTGTTTTTTATGGATGCCAAGTGATTTTTAATGAATTAAAAGAACTTTTAAGAACAGTGGTGTGGCTAAAATAAAGCCTAAATGTCCGCACTTTTAATTTACAAAAATTATATATGAAGTCACATCAAAAGCAGTAGAAAAATAACTCACAAGTTATATACGATTTAACATTGTTAAATCAATATTAATGAATGCTAATTAATAATTGTTAATGTTGATCTTTGTCCCTTAATATATATTCTTCTGCATTAGTCTGACAATTTCTAAAACATTTCTAAAAATGATATATTAAAAAATTTTGCCAAAACTAAATATATTATTACATTAATTGGCAGACCAAAGTAGCGACAGAGAGACACTGCAATGAAGGGGTGAGAAAGACAGCACTCACTAACTAAAGTTCTCTCTTTCATGGTTCCCTGTCAGTTTCCATCCTGGCATGGATCAGCTCAGAGTGGCGGAGAGTGAGAGGCAGTTATTACGTCGGACATCACACATGAGTAGTGGTTGACTTCAAATTGGTGCAGGTGGAGTCGAGTCTCACAGATGGAACACCGGGAGATGTTGCAGTGGAACTGAAATACAGCCAAGTGTAGAGACTTGGGTTCAACGCTGTATAATCAGTGATCTTTTTAAAGGCTGTTTTTTGCCCCAGCTATTTATTTTTTTATTTAGTTCTCTTGCATATAGGACTAGTTTTATGAAACAATTGAAGGGCATTTTGACTTATGTTTATATGAAAAACATGTGAGGCAATTTAAAGACATTTCAAAATAGAATACTCTTTTAAAGAATGTCAAACTTGGCAGGACTCCTGTGGACCCCTAGGCAGCTCCTCAAGGTATACTCTGCCCTAATCAACTTACTACTTTTCTCTGCAAGTAATAAGGAATGGATGTGTATGGGATATGAAAATTACATCCCTGGTGTGGATCACAAAGTTGAACACCAACAGGAGAAAAGTCACTTAACTTTTGCACATAGTGTTTGAGCTCCCAGCTTATGCTCATGTTTTGAGCTTACTTTTGTTCATTCAGGGTAAGACAGTGTTTTGTAAGCTGCTGGTTTCCACTTTGTGTTATGTGACCCACAAGATCATTTATCAGCAGAAAATTTGAAGTCTTTACTGAAGTTATTAATGGATACCAGTGGTGCAGAGAAAAGTTTTTCCTCCAGTAATCTTGTTTTGATTATAAAAAGTGAAGTGGAATTGAAAGAAAAGACACTAAAATGGAAAGCCAATTTAGAAGTGAAAGGCCTCAAGGTAAATGCAGGAAAGACTAAGCTGATAGTTGGAGACAAAGGGATAGAAAGCTTGGAAAAAGAAGGTACATGGTCATGTGAGATGTGTAGTAAAGGCATTGGGAGAAACTCAGTCCAATACACAGGTTGTTGGATGTGGGTGCACATAAAATGTAGTGGTGTGAATTGTGTTCTCCAGGTGACAAGTACTGTATGTGAAAATGATTCAGGATGCTATAAAGGTAAATTTAGGCAATGGATTTGTTTGGATTAAGTAGAGAGAAGTTCTGCTTTTAGGTATCATGTTGAGTGTAGATGGAGATGCAAGCACAGCAGTGACAGAAACGGTGAGTGGTACGAAGAAGAAATTTTAGGAGCTGTTCCCCAAACTGCAATTAAAAGATAAAGTTTATGAAAGTTGTATGGAAATTATTTGTGGCCAAAGAAGGAGGACAGTGAGGCAAAGATGGAAAGATCAGAGATGGGAATGATCAGATGGATGTGCAGATTATTACTGAGTAAGAGGAAGATGAATGCCGAGTTCAGAGAAAGACTTGATATGGAGGTGATAGATTACTGTATAGTGGTTTGGGCATCTGGAGTGAAGACTTGCCTCATGAAGGAGGCAGAGGGGATGAAGCCAAGAGCGAGGCCAAAGAAGATGTGGCTGGAAGTGGTGTCAGACGGTATGAAAATAATGGGTGTCACCCCAAAGGATTTCTAGCACCGTGAACATTGGGGAAAAAGATTTTGAGAGCCAACTGGCAAGCCTGGTAAACCTTCAAAGGGGCACTTAAACTGGCAATGATGATGATGGGCTATTTTGAAGACAAGCACAATGGAAGAAGGCATTATACTGCCTGATATTGTTAAGGATACAGCCAATTGGTTTTAGATGTCACACAATTAGTTAAATGTATATCACCTATCTTTAGTCAAGGGACTTCAACTGATGCAGTTGAAAATGCATTTTATCTGGAATGTCCAACTTGTGGTGAGTCAGTAGTATGGCCTAACCTACACAATGAAAATAAATGAACACTCTGGACAGCTCCATGAAAAGGTGATTAAAAAGCACAAGTCAGCTACAGGATGGAGACAAGAAGATATCCAAGCCACTGAATATCTCCTTAAGTTGAGTTAAATCAGTTAATAAGAAATACCCACTTTGTTGAGATCTATCTGTTGATCAATACCAGAACTAAATCCATTGTGGCTAAATGTTGTATAAAAATAAAATGTGAAAACCAGGAGGGTGAATACTTTTTACAGTCACTGCAAATGAATATATACTACAACCTATAGGGGTACTCTTGAGCAATCACTTGGCTACATCAACAATTATGTAAGAAAAGAGTTACAAGATATAGATATGTATTAGGGCAAACTCATTGCAAACAGAATGGAAAAATTTCTCTGGCCTCCACTTTCTCCTTGTCAGGGAAGTTCTTACTTCCATTTCATTCTCAGTACAAAGCTCCCACATGAAAGTAGGAACAACCTTATAAACCACACCTTGAAAGCAATTTTGGTATCACCTTTATTGGGATGTGAAGCAGTTCTGGTTGAGGCTAGTGAGCCCAATGCTCTATGTGAAAGGTGCAGCAATGATATTTCTCAGGATACACTGTGGGCTCTAGGGATTACTTGGGAGCAATATAACTGCTTTTGTCTAACTTACTGAAGGTTAGGTTCCCAGCCATCCTTCCATCATACAGGCATCCCAGCCAGACTAGACACCTCTGGGCATCCCTTTCCAGGATGCACCAATCTTTGCAGTTACCATCAAAGTCTAATGACTGTTAGCTGTATTTAAAAGAACATTCTGGTGATCATTAAAATCTACTACACAGAAGTAGGAAAAAATAAAGTACACTCCTCTTATCTTAGTTGCCTGAAGGGTACTTCTTAATGATGCTACTGCAAGACCAATTGTAATAGGATTACAAAAGCTAATGGTTGTGATTAAAAGGAAGCACCTTCCTCAGTAGTTTCCAAGTCAATCCACAGGATGCAACAGTGGCAAAAAAGAGGGCTTATATACATATACAGTGGACTTAAAAAGTATTCAGCCTCCTTCACTTTCTTCACACATTATTGTGTTGTAGATTTCAGTCAAAGGACTGAAAGTTGATATAAAACAGATCATTGATATTGGTCTATCAGACCATTTTCTTCTACTTTTTAATATAGAAATAATGATAAAAAACACTCATGAGAAGCATATTGTTAAAAAACGCTTCTTTGATTCGGCAGCAGCTTTAAAACTTACAAACATTTTAAGCAATCAGTCCGTTTATAGTGCCAGCTATAATAGCGAGGACAATGTAAATAGTAAGGTGGAAAGATTTAATTCTAAAGTGAGAGCTGCTGTTGACATAGTTGCACCTGAAAAGACAGTGAAAAAATCTTCTAGCATTGGTATACCATGGAAGACCCAAAGAGTGTCTGATTTAAAGAGAACATGCCGTAGAGCTGAGCGTCAATGGAGGAAGAGTAAACTTACTATCCACCACGAAATATTAAAAGTCAAAATAACAGAATACAATAACACTGTCCGTCTTGAGAGACGCTGCTATTTCTCTAATATTATAAATAACAATGCTAGTAATCCTAGAGTCTTATTTTCAACAATTGATCGCCTACTAAACCCAGGTAGCTCAAAGGAATGCCTCCTAAGTGCTTCCAGTGAAACCTGTGAGGCTGTCGCTGTATTCTTCAATCAAAAAATTAATGATATTAGAAATAACATAGTATATCTCCCCAACACTAAGGATCCCCCTAAACCCCAACATCCTGTTATAAACAAATTAAACTCTTTCACTAGGATAGATTTACCTGATTTACAAAAATAATATCTCAATTAAAACCTCCACCTCGCCCTTGACCCGATACCAACAAGGTTTTTCAAAGAAGTATCAGGCGTGCTAATTGATAATGTTCTTGACATAGTAAATTCGTCACTAGATACTGGGGTCTTCCCAGACTGTCTTAAGACTGCTGTAGTTAAACCCCTACTTAAGAAACATAATCTTGACCCTCGCTCTTGAAAATTTTAGACCCATCTCTAACTGCCCTTCTTAAGTAAAGTTCTAGAGAAGGCAGTCATTATGCAGTTAAATGACCACCTAAATAAACATGCTATTCTTGATAAATTTCAGTCAGGTTTTAGAACAAATCACAGCACAGAAACTGCACTCGTTAAAGTAGTAAATGACTTGCGGGTAAATGCAGACAGAGGCCATTTATCTGTTCTCATCCTCTTAGATCTGAGTGCTGCATTTGACACCATTGATCACAACATTCTTAGAAATCGCCTTAGTCAATGGGTGGGCCTCTCTGGCAGTGTCTTAAATTGGTTTGAATCCTACCTGACAGGGAGAAAATATTTTGTTAGTTGTGGGAATTACAACTCAAGACACATGATATCCAATATGGTGTTCCACAAGGCTCTATCCTGGGTCCGCTGTTATTCTCAATCTACATGCTTCCGTTAGGTCAGATTATCTCAGGGCACAACGTGAGCTACCACAGCTATGCTGATGACACACAGCTGTACTTATCAATAGCACCTGATGACCAGATTCTATTGATTCACTAACACAATGTCTGACTAGTATCTCAGAATGGATGAATAGTAATTTTCTCAAGTTAAATAAAGAGAAAACTGAAATTTTAGTGATCAGCAATAATGGATACAATGAGGCTATTAGAAATAAACTGGATACATTAGGATTAAAAGTCAAGACGGAGGTAAAAAGCTTAGGGGTGATTGTTGACTGTAATCTGAATTTTAAATCACATATTAATCAGATCATTAGGACAGCATTTTTCACTTAAGAAACATAAGTAAAGTTAGACCTCTTTATCACTGAAAGATGCTGAGAAATTAGTTCACGCGTTTGTTTTCAGTCGACTAGATTACTGTAATGCACTCCTCTCAGGACTACCCAAAAGATATAAATCGTTTGCAACTAGTGCAGAATGCAGCTGCTAGAATCCTAACTAGGAAAAGAAAATCAGAACACATCACACCAGTTTTGATGTCACTACACTGGTTACCTGTGTCATTCAGAATTGACTTTAAAATTCTGCTTATGGTTTATAAAGCCTTAAATAATCTCGCCCCATCTTATATATCGGAATGTCTGACACCTTATATTCCAAATCGTAACCTCAGATCCTCAAATGAGTGTCTCCTTAGAATTCCAAGAACAAAACTTAAAAGAAGTGGTGAGGCGGCCTTCTGCTGTTATGCACCTAAAATCTGGAATAGCCTGCCAATAGGAATTCGCCAGGCTGATACAGTAGAGCACTTTAAAACACTGCTGAAAACACATTACTTTAACATGGCCTTTTTATAACTTCATTTTAATCGTAATTTAACTTAATCCTGATACTCTGTATGTTCAATTCATCATAACAACTATTCATGGTGGCTCTAAAATCGGTACTGACCCCTACTCTCTTTTCTGTTTCTTTTTCCGGTTTCTTTGTGGTGGTGGCCTGCGCCACCTCCACCTACTCAAAGCTTCATGATGCTCCAACAATGATGGACGGATTAAAAGGAAGAAGTCTACGTGACCATCATCATCATCAAGCCCTTCCGTGAGAACCCTAAATCCAAAGAGGACTGTTTCATTTATGTTAGGTAGAATGCCCAGAGGGGACTGGGCGGTATCATGGTCTGGAATCCCTACAGATTTTATTTTTCTCCAGCCGCCTGGAGTTTTTGTTTTTCTGTCCCCTGGCCATTGAACCTTACTCTTATTCGATGTTAATGTTGATTTATTTTTTTATAATTATGTCTTTCATTTTTCTATTCTTTAATATGTAAAGCACTTTGAGCTACTGTTTGTATGAAAATGTGCTATATAAATAAATGTTGTTGTTGTTGTTGTTGTTGTAGATTTAATTTAAAATAGATAAATTAGTTATTTTGCCCATCAATCTACATTAAACTATCCATAATGACAAAGTGAAAATATGTTTTCAGGGAGGTTTGCAAATGTGTTTAAAATGAAAAACTGACATCTTTCATTTATGTAATTATTCATGTTATTTGTTGTGGCACTCCAAATTATAGTAAGATGCATTCTCTTTGGTTTAATTATCTTTGAGATGTGTCTAAAACTTTGAAGCGAACCTGTGGCAGACTGAATTGATATGACGTAATTTAGAAAGGCACACACCTAAGTATACATGGTCCCACAATACATGTCAGGACAAAAACCAACTTACAATGTCCAAGAAACGCTCTGTAGTCCTCCATGATAAAACTGTGGTGAGGCATAGATTAGGGCAAGTGTATAAAATCATTGCTAAAGCTCTGCGTGGACCTAGTAGCATGGTGGGATCAATAATTTTTGAATTTTTAGAGTTGGCCATGTGGCCAAACTGAATAATGGGGCAAGATGGGCCAAGGTCATGGAGGTAATCCAGAGTCCAATGATCACTCTAACAAAGGTTCAAATGCTGAAACAGGAGATCCTGTCAGAAGGATGATCATCTTGGCACCATTCCGTAAGTGTGGTGTTTATGGCAGAGTAGACTGGAATTTTTGAAACAGCATTTAAAGGATTCTGAGAACATGTGGATCTCTGATCCAATGAGACATACATTGAACTCTTTGATCAGCCTGGTGGAAACTGCTGTCTAAACCTGTCTAATACCACCTCTACGGTAAAACATGGTGGTGGCAGCATTATGCTATGGGAGTACTTCTAATTGGCATGTACAGGGAGACTGTTCAGAATTTAAGGAATGCAGCCGAATACAGAGAGGTCTTTGAAGAAAACATGGTCTAGAATGCATGTGACATCAGACTGGAGTAACAGTACACTTAGCAACACAACAATAACCTGAAGTATACAGCCAAGACAATGCCAGAGAATGTCTTTTTTGGGATAAGTTTCGGGCTTTCCTCGAGTGTCCTAGCCAAAGCCCATTCCTGAACCTGACCTGAAGATAGAACTTTACAGACACTTCCCATCCAGTTAGAAATGATCTGCCAGGAAGAATGGGATAAACTGCACAAATCAAGGATGTCTGAATACTTTCTGAATCCACTGTTCATCCTTACCTTCTTAATTAATCACTTTTGTTGTGCTTTGTTCATGGCAAAAAATAACTGCTAGGCTCTCCCAAAAGTTTAAAATCAAAAATTATATGACAAATTTAATAGGCTTAAAAAAATGAAAAAAAAAAACAAAAAACATATATAAAAATATATGTATATATTTATATATACAGTATATTGTCACACGTGTGTTTAGGAGACAGCTAAAGGGCTTGAATACATGTAATTCCATGCCAGACCAGGGGGTGGCGAAGTGCACTAATTTTCCCTCTCAATCTTTTGCAGACCATTCCCTGGGGCAGCCAATGGCGTCACTTCCGGTTCTGGCATTGATGACATCACTTCCTGTACTGGCCTTTAAAGACACCATTTTGTCTCCAGAGAATCAGTTCTGTTTTGGACTCAGTTGAATGAACATGTCTTTGCTAATGAATCAGTTTTGCAGCTGGGAACAATTATACGGGTGGCTGCCCCAAACCTTTTCAATGTTTGATGTTCGTTTTTGTGACAATATATATATATATATATATATATATATATATATATATATATATATATATATATATATATATATATATATATATATATATATATATATATATATATATATATATATATATAATATATATATATATATACTAGCAGAATACCAGCTTCACAGCGAGAAGTAGTGTGTTAAAGAAGTTATGAAAAAGAAAAGGAAAAATTTTAAAAATAACGTAACATGATTGTTAGTGTAATTGTTTTGTCATTGATATGAGTGTTGCTGTCATATCTATATATATCTCTATATATATATATATATATCTATATACAGTATATCTATATCTATATCTATATACACTCACCTAAAGGATTATTAGGAACACCATACTAATACGGTGTTTGACCCCCTTTCGCCTTCAGAACTGCCTTAATTCTACGTGGCACTGATTCAACAAGGTGCTGAAAGCATTCTTTAGAAATGTTGGCCCATATTGATAGGATAGCATCTTGCAGTTGATGGAGATTTGTGGGATGCACATCCAGGGCACGAAGCTCCCGTTCCACCACATCCCAAAGATGCTCTATTGGGTTGAGATCTGGTGACTGTGGGGCCATTTTAGTACAGTGAACTCATTGTCATGTTCAAGAAACCAATTTGAAATGATTCGAGCTTTGTGACATGGTGCATTATCCTGCTGGAAGTAGCCATCAGAGGATGGGTACATGGTGGTCATGAAGGGATGGACATGGTCAGAAACAATGCTCAGGTAGCCCGTGGCATTTAAACAATGCCCAATTGGCACTAAGGGACCTAAAGTGTGCCAAGAAAACATCCCCCACACCATTACACCACCACCACCACCAGCCTGCACAGTGGTAACAAGGCATGATGGATCCATGTTCTCATTCTGTTTACGCCAAATTCTGACTCTACCATTTGAATGTCTCAACAGAAATCGAGACTCATCAGACCAGGCAACATTTCTCCAGTCTTCAACTGTCCAATTTTGGTGAGCTTGTGCAAATTGTAGCCTCTTTTTCCTATTTGTAGTGGAGATGAGTGGTACCCGGTGGGGTCTTCTGCCATTGTAGCCCATCCACCTCAAGGTTGTGCATGTTGTGGCTTCACAAATGCTTTGCTGCATACCTCAGTTGTAACGAGTGGTTATTTCTGTCAAAGTTGCTCTTCTATCAGCTTGAATCAGTCGGCCCATTCTCCTCTGACCTCTAGCATCAACAAGGCATTTTCGCTCACAGGACTGCCGCATACTGGATGTTTTTCCCTTTTCACACCATTCTTTGTAAACCCTAGAAATGGTTGTGCGTGAAAATCCCAGTAACTGAGCAGATTGTGAAATGTTCAGACCGGCCCGTCTGGCACCAACAACCATGCCACGCTCAAAATTGCTTAAATCACTTTTCTTTCCCATTCTGACATTCAGTTTGGAGTTCAGGAGATTGTCTTGACCAGGACCACACCCCTAAATGCATTGAAGCAACTGCCATGTGATTGGTTGATTAGATAATTGCATTAATGAGAAATTGAACAGGTGTTCCTAATAATCCTTTAGGTGAGTGTATATATATATATATATATATATATATATATATATATATATATCTCCTTTGGGGTGCGAGCAGCTGTTGCTGAGAGTGCCAGAATCCATCGAGGAAGAAAAATAAAAAAAAAAAACAGATGACTCCTGCTCTTACGTGCACTTACTGTAATGCTGCGTGGGTATTATGAAGTATCATATCTGTTCAAGTTCGATTTAAATTTTAAATATTAGTCATTTTTATTTAGTCGACAGAAATATGTTTGGTAGGAATGAAAGGTAAATTTAGTCAGCATTGCATAAATTTTTCTTCACCATAGAAATTTAAGTAAAGTAAGTAAATTCAGCTTACATTCCTACCAAAGATATTTCTGTCGACTAAATAGAACCTACTTATATCCAAATTCGAGCTATTGAGCTGTCGCCTGCCTGACTGGATATGTCACCCTTGCTTCGCTCTTACTTTTTTACCGTTCATGTAATCATGGCTAGTCACGAAAAAATTAGAACATGGAAGGAGGATCACACTGAGTATGGCTTTACCAAAATAATTATTGATGGCGAATAAAGTATTCATTATTCATAAAGCTTCAATTGGTGATCTTTTTTTCTGCGTTAACCTCATATTTTTTCATACTTCTTCTCAAACCAAGGGGGTGCGAGAGTAAAATCAATTGGGAAGCGCTGATTTATATACGTATATTGAATATACTGAAATAGTTTTATTGTCAAATAATGCAAACAATACGCGGCACGTGTTTCGCCCTAATTCTGTGCTCATCAGGCATACACACTCACTGCAGCCCGTCTCGGGAATCGAACCTCGGACGTCAGCGCTAGAGGCAAAGCCTCTCGTGTTGCACCACGGTATGTGTGTTTCGTTTATTTGACAATATGTAGATCGGGTGTATATATATATATATATATATATATATATATATATATATATATATATATACTCCTGTAGCCACAATAAATGCCTTTATTTTATAGACACACCAGGGATGAACAACTTCCTTTCTACTGCAGCCACAGCCGCGACACACATAAAAAACATCAATAATACTTCATAAACGTAAATATCATTTAGGAAAATCGCAACATTTTACTCACCAAAAATTCGGATTATTTGTTAACAAAATCCATCGTCCTCTCTTTCCTCAAAAACAGTTCAATTACTCTGTCGTACAGATTATCGGATCGCTTCAGTTCCATCAAAACCTCACTTTCTATCCCCATCGAAGCTAATGGTGAAAGGCGAACCTGCCCTATGGTATTCCTGGCATAAGTTTGAATTCGCTTTAGGGCTGAAAATGTCCCTCGACAGAAGCAGTGTACACGGGAATGCTCACCGCCAAATATACCAATGTGAACAGCCGCCCCATGCTCTCATTCAGATTTTTCTGATGAAGGAAGTCAAGGAGATCAGTGGGAGATTTTCCTGCAAAATCATCCATAGCATACATTACAGTCAGTTCCATTTTAAGCCGAGACAGATCAAAAAGCGCTCCGTGGCTGTTGTGTTAAAGTGTAGAAGGCTGCATGTGTGTTTTTCTTGTATCCCCTAAAGTTTTGGGGCTCGAGGAGCGTGACAAACATCAGGTTTTCATGGTCTTGAAATCTGGTCTGCGTTGCCGTACGCCTGCTAAAGGGCCCTAATGACACCAACTCAAAATCTGATTGGTTGAAGTCCATCCTTTCTCCTTGCTTTGCGGTTCTCTACTGTTTTATTGTTCGTTTATTACGATTGTTATAATTATTGTGTAGCTATTTTAGACTTAGTTTACTGTTCAAGCACCCATTTCCTTTATTTAATTTGCGGGTTCTCCACTATTTTTTTGTTCCTTTATTACGATTATAGTTATTTATTGATTCCCTTCTTTGGCTGACTGCCTGCCCATATAAGGCGCTCCGCTGTTTTTTTGTGAAGCAGTGTTTACACAGCTTCTCCACTGTTTTATAAACAAATGCCATATAAGGCCGTCATTTTTCCTTGCTTCGCCATTTAAGCAGCCTGAAACCTGCCCAGCGTTTGTAAGTAAGCTGTAAGGAATTAGCCTGTCAAATTTCAGCCTTCTACCTACACGGGAAGTTGGAGAATTAGTGATGAGTGAGTCAGTCAATCAGTCAGTCAGTGAGTCAGTGAGGGCTTTGCCTTTTATTAGTATAGATATGTACACATATATATATATATATATATATATATATATATATATATATATATATATATATATATATATATATATATATATACAGTGCATCCAGAAAGTATTCACAGTTTATCACTTTTCCACAATTTGTTATGTTACAGCCTTATTCCAAAATGGATTAAATTCATTTTTTTCCCCAGAATTCTACACACATAATGACAACGTGAAAAAAGTTTACTTGAGGTTTTTGCAAATTTATTAAAAATAAAAAAATTGAGAAAGCACATGTACATAAGTATTCACAGCCTTTGCCATGAAGCTCAAAATTGAGCTCAGGTGCATCCTGTTTCCCCTGATCATCCTTGAGATGTTTCTGCAGCTTAATTGGAGTCCACCTGTGGTAAATTCAGTTGATTGGACATGATTTGGAAAGGCACACACCTGTCTATATACAGTAAGGTCCCACAGTTGACAGTTCATGTCAGAGCACAAACCAAGCATGAAGTCAAAGGAATTGTCTGTAGACCTCCGAGACAGGGTTGTCTCGAGGCACAAATCTGGGGAAGGTTACAGAAAAATTTCTGCTGCTTTGAAGGTCCCAATGAGCACAGTGGCCTCCATCATCCGTAAGTGGAAGAAGTTCGAAACCACCAGGACTCTTCCTAGAGCTGTCCGGTCATCTAAACTGAGCGATCAGGGGAGAAGGGCCTTAGTCAGGGAAAGGTGACCAAGAACCCGATGGTCACTCTGTCAGAGCTCCAGAGGTCCTCTGTAGAGAGAGGAGAACCTTCCAGAAGGACAACCATCTCTGCAGCAATCCACCAATCAGGCCTGTATAGTAGAGTGGCCAGAGTGAAGCCACTCCTTAGTAAAAGGCACATGGCAGCCCGCCTGGAGTTTGCCAAAAGGCACCTGAAGGACTCTCAGACCATGAGAAACAAAATTCTCTGGTCTGATGAGACAAAGATTGAACTCTTTGGTGTGAATGCCACGCGTCACGTTTGGAGGAAACCAGGCAACGCTCATCACCAGGCCAATACCATACCTACAGTAAAGCATGGTGGTCGCAGCATCATGCTGTGGGGATGATTTTCAGTGGCAGGAACTGGGAGACTAGTCGGGATAAAGGAAAAGATGACTGCAGCAATGTACAGAGACATCCTGGATGAAAAACTGCTCCAGAGCGCTCTTGACCTCAGACTGGAGCGACGGTTCATCTTTCAGCAGGACAATGACCCTAAGCACACAGCCAAGATATCAATGGAGTGGCTTCAGGACAACTCTGTGAATGTCCTTGAATGGCCCAGACTTGAATCCGATTGAACATCTCTAGAGAGATCTTAAAATGGCTGTGCACCGACACTTCCCATCCAACCTGATGGAGCTTGAGAGGTGCTGCAAAGAGGAATGGGCGAAAGTCGCAAAGGATAGGTGTGCCAAGCTTGTGGCATCATATTCAGAAAGACGAGGCTGTAATTGCTGCCAAAAGTGCATCAACAAAGTATTGAGCAAAGGCTGTGAATACTTATGTACATGTGATTTCTCAGTTTTTTTATTTTTAATAAATTTGCAAAAACCTCAAGTAAACTTTTTTCATGTTGTCATTATGGGGTGTTGTGTGTAGAATGCTGAGGAAAAAGTGAATTTAATCCATTTTGGAATAAGGCTGTAACATAACAAAATGTGGAAAAAGTGATGTGCTGTGAATACTTTCTGGATGCACTGTATATATATGTACAGGTGTTGGTCATAAAATTAGAATATCATGACAAAGTTGATTTATTTCAGTAATTCCATTCAAAAAGTGAAACTTGTATATTAGATTCATTCATTACACACAGACTGATGTATTTCAAATGTTTATAGAGCTCTGTGTCCAAACACATTAATAGAGAGGCGAAGGGAAGGACAAGATGTGGTAGAAAAAATGTGGTGTACAAGCAATAGGGATAACCGCACCCTGGCGAAGATTGTGAAACAAAACCCATTTAAAACTGTGGGGGAGATTCACAAAGAGTGGACTGCAGCTGGAGTCTGTGCTTCAAGAACCACCACGCACAGACGTATGCAAGAAATGGGTTTCAGCTGTCGCATTCCTTGTGTCAAACCACTCTAGAACAAGAGACAGCGTCAGAAGCGTCTTGCCTGGGCTAAAGACAAAAAGGACTGGACTGCTGCTGAGTGGTCCAAAGTTATGTTCTCTGATGAAAGTAAATTTTGCATTTCCTTTGGAAATCAAGGTCCCAGAGTCTGGAGGAAGAGAGGAGAGGCACAGAATCCATGTTGCTTGAGGTTCAGTGTAAAGTTTCCACAGTCAGTGATGGTTTGGGGTGCCATGTCATCTGCTGGTGTTGGTCCATTGTGTTTTCTGAGGTCCAAGGTCAACACAGCCGTCTACCAGGAAGTTTTAGAGCACTTCATGATTCCTGCTGCTGACGAACTTTATGGAGATGCAGATTTCATTTTCCAACAGGATCTGGCACTTGCACACAGTACCAAAGTTACCAGTACCTGGTTTAAGGACCATGGTATCCCTGTTCTTGATTGGCCAGCAAACTCGCCTGACCTTAACCCCATAGAAAATCTACCAGACCCAACAATTCAGAAGAGCTGAAGGCCACTATCAGAGCAACATGGGCTCTCATAACACCTGAGCAGTGCCACAGATTGATCGACTCCATGCCACGCCACATTGCTGCAGTAATCCAGGCCAAAGGAGCCCCAACTAAATATTGAGTGCTGTACATGCTGATACTTTTCATGTTCATACCTTTCAGTTGGCCAACATTTCTAAAAATCCTTTTTTTGCATTGGTCTTAATTGACATTCTAATTTTTCGAGATACTGAATTTGGGACTTTCATTAGTTGTCAGTTATAATCATCAAAATTAAAAGAAATAAACATTTGAAATACATCAGTCTGTGTGTAATGAATGAATCTAATATACCAGCTTCACTTTTTGAATGGAATTAATGAAATAAATAAACTTTGTCATGATATTCTAATTTTATGACCAGCACCTGTATATATAGCATTATTAGTGCAATGATTGTGTTTGTTGTCATGTGATTGCTTATTACATATAAAGGAAACATTTATCAAAAGGTATTAATGTGATTTTATGTAATTACACTGGCCCTTAAGGCATTAAAAGAGAGCAAATAACCCACACACATTAGAACCAGCACTGATATTCAAGGATTCAAATAGCCTACATTTTAATCATTAGTGCTGCATGCATTTTTTGTCATTATTAAAAGGTGAAGATGGTGCTGAACAGGGACAGTTTAATAACCTTATTAAACAGGTGGCATTGTTTACAGTGTGTAGATGCCAGTGATTGTCAAAATGGTACCCAACCCATTCCTAAATTTAATCATGTATTTTATTCATGAAGCGTTCAAGAATATATATTCAAGAATATAAGTTTACCTGTGTCTTTACCTTTTGAGGTTTATTATTATTTTTTATAATTTATTAGTTTTGGTTGGAATTTTCTCTTAAGAAAGTGCCTCTGTACTGTTATCAATAATATGCCTCTGCAGTATATAGGCTTTGTCATTGTTAATATACAATTACCCACATCGCTGATTTCCAAACACTGCATCAATACTACTATATCAAGACTACTGAAAGTGTAAAATGAATACTTTTTGTAAAAGTCTCACATGTACATTAAAAGTGTTCATTTTAACACCAAGAGTAGTAAATCTGCGGCTTTTCTATGAGTGTGTTATATATATGCACATTTTATTTTTATTTAAAGAAGGATGAGATACCCTAACTTTAAAATGGACAAAATGTATAAAAAACACCTTACATGAGACCCAGGGAGACCCAGCATAACAGAGGCATTTGTTTGAATGTCTGGTGATTAATTTTGAGAATCCAATGTACAGAACAATTTCTAGAGAGCCCAAGGCTATGAATGAATGTGAGGAGAAAGTTTGCCATCTCGTCAACAGTTTTGAAACCCCTCTGTAATTTCATTTCAGAGAAAAAAATGTATTATTTTTTATTTTGAAATTACTTTTTTTACTGCTAATAAAATTGCATTTATTTTGGACAAGCTATAGTCCTCTGCAACCCATAGCTGGATTGTTTTTAAGAATACTATATGTTATGTAACATTTTTATTTTCAGAATGTTCCCAGAAGAATGTGCCATACTTGAATGTTGACTAATCGCAGACTGGGCGCTTCTGACACTGACAATTGAAGGTGGTACCTGTCTGTTCCCATACATTACATGTCTATGGGGAGGGCAGATTCATAGGGGTCCTGATTGAAAGTTTAGATTCTTTGTAAAGTGTCAGAACAGATAATGGAGAGCACGCTCATTTTATCATTCTGTTTTTAAATCCTGTATTACTTTTGCATGTATGATGTTTTTTTTTTTTATGCCTGAATTTCCTACAGTATATTTTGGAATCACAATTAATTACTTAAAAAGGAGGGTCTGATATTATTGTTTATCATTTATGTTAATTAGTTTCTACTTTGTTTTTGATGTATTTGAACAGATCTGTATCCTTATATGTGATACTTGTATATTTAGGGAGTGGGGAGTTGCATTTTGCCCTGACAGTTGTTGCAGCACTCTGCACCTGGGCAAGCTGTGAGAGAACAAAGTATTTTGTTCTACTATATTGTATTTCTGAGGGGGCAATGAAAGACTGGCTATCTAGTTTTGTGAAGAGAATTATTTGTGTTGTATTTTTGACACCTAATACATGCCCACCCTACCCATAAGGGAGTCTCTCTCTGAATTGCTTTTCCCAGAATTTGTTCCTTTTTTCCCCACAAATAAAATGTTGTTGTTGTTGAGGTGAAAGCTTGTGTCAGTAATTTATGTTATTTACATCAATTTTGATAACATTTTTGTGTGTGTTTTTCAAACACATAAAGAACGTTGAATATTGTCACCTTGTTTTGAGACGTTTACAGCATCAATGAGACAGTGAGCAGCAGCCCACTGATGGCCGATGGAATTGGCTTTGTCATAGATAACTGATTTTGGGATATTTACTTACTGAATGCTACTGACAGCTCTTATTTTTTTATTTTTTTTCACTTCTCATGAAAATGGCAGACAAGTATTTTTTTAATTCAATTTTTCAGAATTTTTGGAGTAATCATACACTTGATGTAACACAAGCATTTTAAAGTGTAGTCAAGTGTTTTTCTAAAATAAAAAGACAGAAGATGGGTAAGGGGACACACTTAAAAGGAGAAACTTTAATGAAGTAAGAGTATGTTGTATATAATAGCAAATATTGAGTGGATGCATGACATTCTCAAACCTTTTTAATCCAATCAGAGTAGAAGGGGCCAGCTTTAGACATACAGCAGGAAAGAGCACTAGTCCATTGTATGGCACACACGCATACATGTCCACACTCTCACTGGACAAATGCAGAGTCACCAGTCTGTCTAGCATGGGTGTGCTGTGATTGGAGGAATAATAGAGGAAAGGTGCCAACAAAGGTTAGATTTGCATTTAATTGGTTTATTAACTAATATTCTTATGTAAAGTTCAATGAACTAATTCCAATACAATACTGTAACATAAGGCGGCACGGTGGTGCAGTGGGTAGCGCTGCTGCCTCGCAGTTAGGAGACCCGGGTTCACTTCCCGGGTCCTCACTGCGTGGAGTCTGCATGTTCTCCCCGTATCTGCGTGGGTTTCCTCCCACAGTTCAAAGACATGCAGGTTAGGTGCATTGACGATTCTAAATTGTCCCTAGTCCCTAGCCCTGCGGTGGGCTGGTGTCCTTCCCAGGGTTTGTTTCCTGCCTTGCACCCTGGATTGGCTCCAGCAGACCCCGTGACCCTGTAGTTAGGATATAGCGGGTTGAATGATGGATGGATACTGTAACATAAGCTAAGTAAATAAAACAATAAATACAATTAGGCCAAATAAGCAAATACAATAATAAATAGAAAATAAAAAGTCATTCAAAAATTCAGTAAAGTAGAATAGGCCAGGTAATTGAAAAATAAAATTAAGAAGAATAGATCAAGTAATTCAGAAATCCAAAAGACCTGAAGACCAAAACTTACAAAAGACTTAATTATATATATATATATATTGTGAACGCTGGCCCGGACACAGACAGATGGACATCTTAGGTTCACCCAACACACCCTTTATTTACAATATTTACAAGAGTTTACTTCACGTGCACCCCCAGTGCCTCCAGCACCGATCACCCAAAGTCCAGGCCACACAGTCCTTCGTGCCTCTCTCTTGGCCACCTCCAGTCCTCTCTCTAGCTCTGTCCACTTCCACCCGACTTCCGCTCTCAAACTGAAGGGAGGCGGCCCCTTAAATAGGAACCCGGATGGGCTCCAGCTGCTTCCCGGCACTCCTCCGCAGACACGCCCCAGTGTGGCGGAAGTGCCGCTGCGACCCCGCAGCCCTCCGGGTGTCCCTGTCTTCTTCCCCCCAGCACTTCCTGGTGTGGCGGAAGTGCTGGGCTCCAGGGTTGTTCAGGCACCGGGGCGCCCCCTAGCGGTGGCCACAGGTCCCTACAGGGCTGGCCTTTACCCGTGGCCCCCAACATAACCAGGGCGGTCGCCCCCTCGCGGTCTGGAGGAGGTACAAGCCCTCCTCCGGTCCTCCTTTGCGTCCCGGCCGGGCTCCAGCCCCGGCCGGATGCCACAATATATATAGATAGATCGCAGATCTCAGCATCACAGTTGTCACACACGTGCGATTAGGAGGCAGTCAAAGAGCCTAAAGGTGAGTGAACTATCGCGAGATAAAGGGTCATCGTTGGTCATACGTGGTACTTACCTGAATCTCTTCTCTCAACAGAAAAATAGAACAAAAATAAATACCTCCACTTCCGGGTACCAAAATGGCCACGATGACGTCACTTCTGATGATCCAGAATGATGTCACCTCTGGCCCTCTCAGATTACTTCACTTCCGTCTCATCCTGATGACGTTGGTTCCGGTTCCTGTCTCCAGTGTCACACCATGCCATAATTCTTTGCTTATATAAACGCCATTTTGTTGTCAGTAAAGTGTTCATTGTGCTGAAAAGACTTTGATCCGTTTATTTCAACCTTGTGTTGACGACAATATACGGGGACGGTCCCCAAAACTTTATTGTGTTAACTGAAGAATTATTTTTCAACGAGAGTAATCTCCACACAGTACAAAACGCATACTAGCTTAGCAGACCCTGTCTCACATTACATTCAGCACTTTAGTAATTTTAATCTTGTAACTTTCATTTCTAAACTAAAACCCACTACTTGTTCCCTAGATCCAGTGCCAATAAAACTAGTAAAAAGTGCAATGGATGTTGTTGCAGCACCTATTCTAAACATTATCAAAAGTTCGTTATTGCATGGCACAGTACCTGATGCACTAAAAGTGTCAGTCATTAAACCATTACTTAAATAGTCAGACCTAGACCCACACATACTAAATAATTATAGGCTTATTTCAAAATGACGCTTTCTCTCTAAAATACTAGAAAAGGTAGTCGCACCTTACGCATTACAATTTATTTGAGACATTCCAGTCTGGTTTTCGCACTGGTCATAGTACAGAAACGGGACTAATGTGGGTTGTAAACAAAATTCTGAAATCCTCTGATGAAGGAAACTCCACTGTAATTATGTTGTTAGACGTAAGCACAGCATTTGACACCACTGACCATTCTATTTTACTGCACAGGCTAGAAAATGATGTTGGGCTTACAGACCCTGTGCTTGCTTGGTTTAGTTATTATTTATCAAATCTATTCCAATATGTACAACAGGGCTCAGTACTGGGACCTTTACTGTTTTCACTTTACATGCTTCCACTTTGATCTATCATTAGGAAACATAATGTTAATTTTCACTCGTATGCAGATGACACCCAGTTATACTTTTCATTTAGATCAAATGAAGTTTCTCCAATGTTGTCTTTACTTAGTTTTGTTTGTGAATTAAAGGAATGGATGGATGAGAACTACCTATCTTTAAATACTGATAAAACAGAGATGTTAATTGCTGGAGGGAATGACGTTGATCACAACAATATTTTGTCATCATTTAACTCTGTTGGAATCAACGTTAATTTTATTGAATCAGCCTGCAATCTAGGAGTTATCTTTGACTCTAGCATGTCATTTAAAGTGCATATTACAAAGTTATCCAAATCATGTTTTGTCCATCTTAAAAATGTTGGGAAATTAAGGAGCTTTCTAAACAGGATTCTGAGAAATTAATTCATACATTTATTTCTAGTAGGATTGACTACTGCAATGCAGTGTTCACTGGATGTTAAAATTGTTCTTTATACAGCCTCCAGTTAATCCAAAATACTGCTGCAGAAATTATTACAAGAACAAGAAAATACGAACACATAACTCCAGTTCTTAAATCCTTACACTGGCTTCCGATTAAGTTTAGGGCTGATTTCAAAATCCTCCTTTTAACATATAAAGCATTAAATGGCCAAGGTCTGGCTTACTTGTCTGAACTTATCATGACTTACAAACCTGAGCGCACATTAAGATCTCAAGATGTCTGTCTGCTTATGATTCCAAGGATTAATAAAATAGCAGTAGGAGGTTAAGCTTTTAGTTACAGGGCCCCTAAACTGTGGAATGGTCTGCCTGCTATTATAAGAGATGACCCTTCAGTCTCAGCTTTCAAATCTCGGCTGAAGACTCAATATTTCAGTTTAGCATATCCTGAATAGAGCTGCTGATTTACTGTACATACTGCATCTCTGTTGTTAGTCATTAGAACTAAAACATAAGTAACATGATAGCTATAATTTGTTACTAACCCTCACCTATTCTGTTTCTCTTCTCGGTACTCAAATGTGGCACTTGGTGCCACAGCCCACCTGCCAAGTTGTTTCGCCTGCATAAGGTAAAGTAATGCAGGACCGCAGGAATCGTGGGGTAGAGGGGTCCTTTCATTAGATTGGCTGGCCCAGTGCTGTTTCAGCTGTGGAATGGCCAAATGGGGGAGGCAACTTGATGGCTGAGGTCTCCAGGACTCTAAACAAATCCAAATCATATTAAGGGATATCATCTTCTGTTACATTCTGCTCTGTACTTGTAATATTTTTATTTTTATACTGTATTGAGGATTTGTTCTGTTCTGTGTATTGTATTGTATTGTATTGTCCCCCTTCTTTTTGACACCCACTGCATGCCCAACCTACCTGGAAAGGGGTCTCTCTTTGAACCGCCTTTCCCAAGGTTTCTTCCATTTTTTTACCTTCAAGGGTTTTTTTGAGAGTTTTTCCTTGTCTTCTTAGAGAGTCAAGGCTGTGGGTTTGTCAAGAGGTATGGCCTGTTAAAGCCCATTGTGGCACTTCTTGTGTGATTTTGAGCTATACAAAAATAAGCTATTGTAATGTATTGTATAAATAGATAGATATATAGTACTTGTCCATTGGGTAAGTTTAGCCTTTACAGAAGCTCAAGAAATACATAAAATACATAAATATTAAAACAAAAAAATAACACCCCTCAAACACAAAAGAACTGCAAAAAAGGACAAATAACTTCTGACTTGGTTAAATAAAGAGTGCAGTCACAGTGAAGTATTACAAAGGCATATTGCCATAGGTATGATGGAGCTCCAGTAGTGTTTTCTCAACTCACTTCTGTTTAATAATGAGATTTCTAAAAGTACTTTAAAGATAGTATTTGATATAGAGGATGTAGGCTATAGTAGTTTTCATTTGCTCCTCCATTATTTTCCTCAGTAAATAGGTCAAAAAAGAGGGCAAATTACAAAGACAAAAAAACCCAAAGATTAACAAATGCCTACATTTAAAAAGGCTAAAAAATTACAAAAACTCTAATTATGAAATCAAAGAATGATTAAATATCTAAGTTCAAAACTAACCTCAACAATGAATTAATAGAAATGGGAGTTGACAGGGAAATTTGCATAGCCTTTAAATTGGGACTTATTGTAGGTGGCCTTTTGGCTCTACATAAAGAAAGAAAGGTGAAAACCGATTATTAAAGAAATAAACAGAAAATTGCAAAATAGCTAAAGAAAAAGAAAATGCATGATAGAAAACAAATATGACAATGCAACATAAACAATATGAAAAATGACCAGAGCCCTGGCAAAACCATGACAGTATGTTTTTGAATTATATAGGCAAAATACACACAGATACAGGAAAGACAATGCAAATATCACCTAGACAATTACTGGCTACAGGAATTAAACCCAGGACCCGGGATCTGTGAGGCAGGAAGATTAACATGTGCAACATTTTGGTGGTAACATTTAATGGCATGTACACTAAAAACAACGTTTGTCCTATAGTAATATAAGCAGCAATACAAAGAATCCACTATGTAAAATATTCATGATAGTAAATTCTCTCACACCATGGCACTCTACACACTCATCTGATCATTCTTATCTCTTTGTTTTCCAGTTTTGCTTCATATTATGCTGTCATTGGCCACATCTCACTCCCATAGAACATACTGCTCATAACAAGCTTTTCTTTGCAGCACCAGAGCACTCCTTTCAAAGACAGAATGAGTGACAGCTCCTGGAATTTCTACTATGCACCTCTCATCCGGATTATAACTGCTGTGCCTGCAAATCCATCTGCACACAACATGTCACGTAAGTATCAGGACTTCCCTGATTTCTTCAAAGAAACTAAATCGCTACTATCTAAATTTATTTCTACTCTCAACTGTTACATATAATCTACAAAGGTCACACATGCCATCCGCAGACTACCCTTCACATCCCTATATCTTGCATGCACTCAGTTCCAAAGACCTATGCATTGAATTGTTTTTACCAACACCTTTACCACATGGTATGTTCATGCACCTATCTCTTCCACACCTCCAGCCTTTTTGCCGCCACCATCACCTTGGTCTTTCATACATTTAAATTGAGACTTTTTATTTCCAAATCAGTTTTCCATTTTTGTGTCTTCGAATTCAGTTCAGCTTGTTTTTTTCCCATCAAAACAATATCACAGCATACAAGAAATGAAGAGCATACAATTATTAAAAGTAACAAAACTCAGAATTTATTTCCTGGTGCAGCCCCACCTTGACCAGCTGACTGACATGGTATATGGACAGCCTAATATACCTTATTTAGGCTGTTTATATTTAAGTTAAAGATTTCATGAAAAACATTTAATAAATAGCTGATTTTACCTTAGTACTTCCGTTATAACAGAATATCCTTTGCTTTGTGGACAAGGTCAAATGGCAAAAAAGAGCCCCTATTACCGGTCTCTATAACAAAAAAATAAAATACATGGAACAGGTTAGCTGGTAGATAGCAGCAATTCATGGGTGATCATAACCCAATGATGTTAATGTATAATTACTTTAGTTTTCAATAGCTGCATTGCTCCAACTTTTATTTTCTTTGGATAACTAGCAACACATACTTATACTGTACCTGCTGGGTGCTGGACTGAATGATTAATCAGCTTTATGAAATTTCATTGTACAATATTATAGTGCATGTTTTGTCATTATTTTAAATGTTTATGTTGATCTCCTTTAGAAAATAGTAAAAATATGCAGTCACTTATTCTATGCATGTTTGAAATGTTTACCTTTACACAAAACATAAAGTTTTATATTTTTCCCAAAAGATAAATATTAGATCACATAAGTAATGAGATGTAAAAGATGATTCAATGCAAAATTTCTGCTAAATGAAGCACTATCTATTGTGATATATGGCCAGCAGTCCATCCCGGCCAATACCTCCAAGCTGCCAGATGAAGCCTACCTGTGACCAGGAGATGCCCCGAATTCCAGCAGGGCATCATGGTATGTGTAGTTTTAATGCACATCCCTGCTGCATAACGTCGGGGCCATCAGGGGACACTGCAGGGAGGCCCAGAGACTTATATTTTCAATACAGCCTGGACGTGCGTCACAGTCACCCCATAAAAAGGTAAGGAGGGCCGGGAAATGACTGTTCGATCCGCCGACAAATTGATACAAGCGGGTTGCAGTTCGCCAAAGATGGAGACCCAGTCCTCTGAGAAAGACAACTCCAAATCCCAGTCACCCTTGTGAAGCCCGTCAGAGTACGTGCCACAAGTGGGCGTGCTCATTGGCTCCCATCCGAAGCGTGAGGCTAGTAGGCTAGTGATCGCCTGAGCCTACTTCCGGCTGAATTAAATAATGTTATGGACGTGCTGGAACTTGAGAAACTACTCGAGTTTCTTACAGGTACTGATGAATATTAAGAAGATTGTTGAGGAGCTGGGAGCAGCGGCTAAAGCGCCTTTAAAGAAGGTAGAGGATTACCTGCGGCTGTTTGGTCAGGAGCCTCTCGTATTAATTGATTCGGTGGTACAGGTAAGAGTTACCGGTACCATAAATAATAAAGGAACGCAGAGTGAAACGGGCTCGCAATTAATTAGTAGTGGGTGCCAAATCACCGCGAGCCCTACAAAAGAGTCAGAAAAGATGACCGTCTGCCTGGTGGAAGGGTCAATCGAGCCTGAGCAGCTGGAGCTGCCTCCCAAGAACAATGCGATCCTGAAGACACCGACACCGGTCGTGTTCAAATCAAAGGGTATTCAGACAGTAAAGGGGCTTTCTCATACACATAGAGAGACCAAAACTGTGGACAGATTAAACAGGAGTTCCCAAAAGAGAAATGTGGGACTCCTGACGAAGTAGAAAAGGGAGTTGAGAGCTCAAGGGCGGCTATGGAACCCTCCTCAGCGGGAAAAGGGGCAGAGCCAGCATTACCTGAATGTTTTAAGTTTCGCAGAGGGAGAATAGCAGGAGGACAGAGGCAGTACTATGGATGCCAATGGCCAGGCCACATTTGGTGAAATTGTCCTTGGAGCACAGGGAATAAGGTGTCTCACTGGATTAATATTCCCCCTAGGTTCTCCAGGGAATGCGATACAAGAATTAGCCAAGGTCCGAACAGAAACTCCTCCAGGAGGAAGACGATCCTCGTGGGACTGGATGCGTTGAACCATGGTTCTATGCTGAGGGGGGAATATTGTGATATATGGCTGGCAGTCCATCCCGGCCAATACCCACAAGCCGCCAGATGGAGCCCTCCCTACGACGTGGAGATGCCCCGAATTCCAGCAGGGCATCATGGTATGTGGAGTTTTAATGCACAGCCCTGCCGGATAACGTTGGGGCCGCCAGGTGACACTGCAGGGAGGCTCAGAGACTTATATTTTCAATACAGCCTGGAAGTGTGTCACAGTCACGGGGACAGAAGAAACGACGTACTTCTAGGTTAAAGAAAAGGAGTTTTCACCTGACCCGGAAGTGCTGGATCTGGGTCAAGGACTATAAAGGACTGTGGGAGATTCCAGACGGGTGAGCTGAGTTGGGAGGAAGGGAACAACGCGTCTGGGAGTGGAGGATTGATTATTGTTATAGTTTATGAGTATTGTGGAGTGGAGGGTGCTTTGTTCACATTATTGTACGAATAAAGTCAAGATTTGGACTTTTATCTGGTGTCTGATCTGAGGGTTCTTGGTGACGACAGCACCCACTATCTATCTATCTATCTATCTATCTATCTATCTATCTATCTATCTATCTATCTATCTATCTATCTATCTATCTATCCTTTATGTGAGATTGTATGAAATTGGGAGCTTTGTTGCTAAATTTAATGAAGAATTAATTATAGAAAAAAGGCTGACATCTTAAATTATTGCTGTAATGGAATCCAATTAAAGACACCCTGGCACTTACTCTCTAACCTCTCTAAATTAGATTAGAAATTTTGAATGGTTCTTCATTTTATTTCTGTCAGAATTCATACTACTGTTAAATTAATATTGACAGCAAGTCCTGCTAAATAGGAACTACAAGATAGTCACTTCCAATAATTTGGGACCTGAATGGTGGCCTATGTACTTTTGTCTTAATTCTCAGTTTATTAGAAAAAAAGTAATCTGTTAATGCCTATAAAAGCTAAAGATGATGCGTTTGCTAGTGAAAATCAAACCAAATGTCTGATAAATTATCCTTCTAAAAAATCCTTCTAAGGTGTGTACCACAAAAAATCCCCAAATTAAAGATGCATCTTTGTTACAGCTTTTAAAAGCAAGGTGCAAAATTTCACAAAAGTCAAAAGCCAGTAACACAAGCATGGTTTCCTTTTACCACTTCTTTTGTAAAATGTATACATTTATTGTAAGGCATGTAAAATTCACCAGATGGAAAGGAGATGAAACTTAACTGCTCACTATAAAATATTAAAGTAACAATGCCTTTGTTGTTTAGCCTTTATGTGTCAGTATAATTTTTATCTAGTTTTTACTATTTTCATTTAGTATATGCTTTATTTAGAATAATCTGTAAATACATTTTATATTCAAAAAGACATCACATTATGTTTATTTACCCATATTTACTGGAATGTAGTGGTATCTTGCATGTGCAGATGAATCTATTGAGAAAACAAGTCAGTGGTCATTGTGTTTTTACCACTTATATGCGTTATGTTTAATCATTGCACTAACATGCAGAATTGAGAACAAGAAGCCCTGGTAATTCTCCTGTCACTTTACCCTCCAAACTCAAATCTAGCAAGAAATTACACTGGAAGATTAAAATGTATGGACTGAATTTAATGGTGAAATGGTTTTCAGCTTGTCCTTGTAATAATATTTCCATTAGTTTCACCTTGAGCACAAGACACATTTGGCTGAAATAAAAAGTATTATCATATTTATTTTTCTGGCCTTAAACCAAAAGCAAGCTTTTCTTGGATTCTAAAATAAGTAAATGTGTCAGATTCTAATATTGTTTTAACGCTATTTGTATTAAGTTTTATCTGTGGAAGTTAATAACTTTATAAATAATCTATTTGCACTTTGATTTAATTGTGACACTGGGCAGTCTTGCAGATAAACATAATAGCCATTGTTTATGCTGTTGTCCTGTTTCAACGAATGCCTGCTTTGGCGTTTTATGTCACAGCCGTCATTTTTTATTTCAGCAGCCATTCAGCAGTTTCCCATGCCTTCAGACTCTTTGGCCATGTTTACCAAAGTTAAATATTCTTTTAATTATATGTAAGTATTGTAATAATATTCTAAATAAACCACATTCATTCAAACATTGAAGCTGGCTGGTTCAAATTAAATTTCAGTTGCAATGTAAGAAGTGGTTTAAATCTTTGATAGGGAAATATTAATGATTAATATAACAATCATTTACTGCTCTAAATGTGAAAACTCCTTCCTTTAGAACATATTTGTGATAAGCACATCTCTTTTCTGTTGCTTATGTTAAACATTAAGAGGGCAGGGAATGGACGTAGCAAGCATCCCAACAATTAATCTTCTGATCTGATGAATATGCTGCACTGCTCTGAATCATTATGTAATCTTGCATGATTATTCCATGCATAATCTGTTTCATTTGTGATTGAACTGTACTCTTGCTAAAAACATTTACAAATTTCATTAGGGTGCTTTGGGAATGAAATGTTGATTGGCCTTCCCCAATGCTGAATTTTGTGTAACTCACAAATCTTATGCAACATGATAGGAATTTGCCATTTTTACAGAAATATTGTGATGTCATGCTACTTTTTTCCTTCTACTCCATGTTAGTAAACCATACAACCACTACTCTTTTCCACTTTCATCCAGAAAACTTTTTTGTGGGTACAAGTGTCAAATGATATGACTTTTCTTGACACCAATAAACCAGTATTTTTGTAAATCTCCTCCACATGCTGAGTTTTTCTAGGCAATGCTAAAACAAAATGGTTTCTTTGCAAGTAACATTATGGAAACAATATCAAAGTTTTTACAGAGTGTGCCCCTAAATAGGTGGAAACAGGACCTATAAAAATGTTATAAAAACAATTTACTTTGATACACTCTCTTTTTTGAATCTGACCTCTGTACGGAAGATGAAATGGTATAGTAATGTCTAAAGAAAATACCTGACCAGTAACACCACCATACCCTCAACACACACTAGTGCTCATTCACAATATTAATTTTCACTTAAAAGCCATTTACTACTTCCACGGTAAGATTAAACTGGAATTTGAAAAAAAACGCTCAAACCAAGGGATACTTGATCATTCTTGGTTTTAAGATATTGCAGCACTGCATGTTGCTTGGCAGAGTTAACCCAATGGATTTTGAGTTAGCTGGCTATCCTTAGAAGGATGGTTCACATTAGCCACTCTAGAATGGAGACTGTGTGACTGTGGTAGGCTCGCTCTCTCTACAGGCTTAACCCATTGCTGGTGCTAAAGCTGTTTTATTGGAATATGGAGTTCCCTCTTATACTGCTCCTGTCTCAGTGATGAAGTCATCCCCAGCTGATGCAAGAAGGAGTACCATTACACAGTCTTCCCTTCAAGATATCAGCTGTTCCAATGCCAAATTAACATTTAGATAAGACCCAAAATGATACTGTATCTCAAAATGAAAAGGAAATTATTAATTACATTTTAAAATATCTGAAATTCATTTTGAGATATCTCTAAATGTTAATTCAGCTTGCCATAAGTGCCCACTTCTAACTCCTTACAATGGCACACAAACTCTTTCAAGCAGTGGAGTTTTCTCATGTGGACACTGATGAGGGCACAGCAGCAGGGATTTTAAGCATTGTATTTTCTAGTAGTCTAAATGATTGGCAACTGTCTTTGGTATTTTATTGATAAATACCTTTTTTTGTATACCTTTTCCAAAGGCCTTTCTCCAGTAGAGGCACCAACTACCTTAACAGGGTTTGACTTTCAATGGGAATGATTCTGATCATGCAAGTCTTCATCATGTACACCAATGAGGCATGTGTAAGGAAATACTTTCAGGTGGTACATTCAGGTCAGAGACAAGATACCTGGATCCCAAAAATCTGAAATTGTATAAGTAACCAAGAAAATCTCATTCAATTAATTGATTTTAGCAAAGTGGAATTCACCTCAATACTTTGAAATATTTTTGTCAGATTGTACTCTTGAATTTAGGATTGGTTATGCAGGAGAATGATACGGGAAAGGTGCTTTCATGGACAAGGAAACTAAGTGATAACAATTTGCATCTGTGCATCAAGTCAGGCAAAAAGGACCAAGTAACTTTTTTTTCCATTTAAGTCTGCAGATTGTACCCATTGTGATGGGTGGTTGGGGCCCATGCCCGGCCGGGACTCCCCTGCTGCATATGTTCCAGGGGAGCAAGCATGGGGAACCCAGTATCTCCCCCTGGGCGCTAGATGGCAGCCTCCCTGGGTTGCAGCAGTGCCTCGGACTCCTGCAGGGCTTCATGGGAGTTGGAGTTTGGTGCAGCCCTGTTGGGTTCCACAGATGCTGCCAGGGGGTTCTGCAGCAGGAGCTGCTAGCCCCTTTTGGGCACTAGTTTTGCCATGCCCGGAAGTGCAGTCAAGGACCTGGAGCACTTCCGGGTGCCTAATAAAAGGAGCCAGCAACCACCACTCATTGGCCAGAGTCGGGAGGAGGAGGACAAAGCTTAGAAGAGGAGTGGTGGTGCCGAAAGAGAGGAGTGTGGTGTACTTATTGGTGTTCTTGTACACTTGGGACTGTGTTGTGCCTGTGGGGATTACGGGGAAGACGTACCCCACTGTTGAAGAACAGTAAAAGTCTATTTATTTTATACGTGCCTCCAGTGTGATTCTGTGTCGGGTCAGGCGTTTATATTGTGCCTTGTTACACCATATATAACACAACATTAGGATTACAAAAAAGCTGAAGTCACTGCCAGAAAACATCCAATCTGAAGGAGTCTATGTTTTTTTTACATAGCTTCCCTATACCTATCTTGCTATTGTTTTTTTGCCTTTCTATTGCCCTAAACGGGGAATTCAAACAGAAGAATCTTGAATACATTTGCAGGAAATGATAGAAGTTCTATATATGGTGGTTAGTTTACATTGCTGGCTTTAATCCCTGCTTTCCATGGTGTTAAAATAAGAGGTAAGATAATAAAAAAAAGGATTGGGGTTCCAGAAGGAACTTCCTGTATATAATTCCAGTAACAATAGCGTGTGCACAAGCACAATGCTAGCAACATCTTACGGCACACCAGCAAAACATAACTTTATTACTATCATATTATTACTTTGGTGGTTGCTAATTTAACATTTATAAAAGCTGCATCAGATGGTGGAACCAGCTTGAGGTCAAAGTTCTTCATCCAGGTGATTGACTTCCTTACTATGGCAGAATCAGACAGACGTCACCCTTTAAGATTTAGTGACAACTCCTTTCTGTGCACTTTTTATGTTTCATTCTGTAAGCAGAGCTTATAGAACAGGACCCGGACACAGACAGACAGACAACGGTTTATCACCCAGCACACCCATTTATTATCTGCAATATGTACAAGTTTAGTGCACGTCCCAGTGTCTCCAGCACCGATCCCCCCCAAAGTCCGGGCCTCTCACAGTCTTTCGTGCACTTCTTCTGGCTGCCTCCAGTCCTCTCTCCAGCTCCGTCCTCTTACACCCGACTTCCGCTCTCGAATGCAGGGAGGCGGACCCATTTATACCACCCCAGATGGGCTCCAGCTGTTTCCCGGAACTCCTCCTTGGACACGCCCCCGTGTAGTGGAAGTGCCGGCTGCGCACCCAGAAGTCCTCCGGGTGTCCCCATTTTTCTTCCCCCCAGCACTTCCAGGTGTGGCGGAAGTACTGGGCTCCAGGGTTCTTCAGGCACTGGGGTGCCGCCTGGCGGTGGCCACGGGACCCTACAGGGTTGGGCTTTCAAGCCCCCTACCCGAGGCCACCAACAAAACCAGGGCGGTCGCCCCCTCGTGGTCGGGAGGAGGCACCATCCCTCCTCCGGTCCCCTCGACATGTGGGGTATGTTACCTCTAATGTCTCTCTCTATCCCTACCTCCTAACTCTAACCCTAATTTCTGTCCAGAAGGCAAAGGAGTCACAAACGTATCACTTGCAGCTCATAGAGTATTCATCTGGATTGCCAAACAACAAACCAAAGAGATATTACCTTGGTAAAATCAAGATTGTAATAGCTTTTTAAGTATCCTTTCATGTATTGTTATTAACTTTAGTTCTACAAAATAAATTGTACTGTATATAGTACATTAATCTTCTTGGTACTGAAATGAATTGAATAGTTTTATATTGTGGTTTACAGTACAAACATGCTTCTTTAAAGTAATGTTTGATCTGGACATGTAGAGCTGAACCCAGTTAAGAATTTTCAATGTTGTTCTTAACAAACATATAACACTTATGTTAATCACCTTATTGTATTATTTATTATATCAGTCAGGTGCCAGCTGAGTAAAGATATAATAATAATAATAATAATAATAATTTGTAGGCAGGATCACTGAGATTGCACTAGGTGGAACAGTTTAAGTATCTAGATAAAAGTAACATTTACTAAAACATGGCCATTAATAATCAATATACATTTTGAGATATCTCTAAATGTGCATTTGGCTTGCCATATTTTTGCATCACTTTTAGGAATGGATTTTATTACGATTAATTTTGTGCATTTTCAAAAATAACGTAATATAACAGTGACATGTGTGCTTCCTGAAACTGAAGAAAGAAGAAAATCTCAGTTTAATACTGAATCAAAAGACAATACCAGATGTACTGTAGAACGGGTTGATGACAGAGTAGGTGACTTCAAGGGAAATAACTGAAGATTCAAAAAATAGTCCATATACTAGTAAAATTCTCAATTCCAAGATGTAAACTAAGAATTATTTCAAAGCAAATTCAACTGGACAAAACAGTGATAATAGAAATTATTGTGCAAAATTATCAATAATGAAGAAATAAAGTATAGCTGTTAAACTGAGAAAAACAAAGTATCTCAGCTTTTAGTTGTATTACGCTGAATCAATAATTCATTATTTTATGTACCTATGTCAATACTGAACAAAGAAAGTGATGAAAAGGACTCTGCCTATTTTACCACTAATGTTCTATCATAGTGCATTTAGTTTACATGTGCATTTAGTTCAAATTCCAGGTTTGTGATAATCACTTCAACATGATTTAGGAGATTTCCCTAGCATCAATTTATCTTTTTTCAAACTGATCTTTTCCTAATATATTTCTATCTGTTCTAATTTGCATCTTCTAATTCAAATTTATGATCCTTGTTCTCATTACACATATTTCCATAAAAATAACAGCCTCAACCCACTTCATTCAACTCACTGAGATGTCTTCATCAAATGGTGTGTAGCCAGAGTTGTCAGTTAATTGCTGTCAGCATCAGTAATTAATGAGTTCAGTTTTTTCTTTAATAGGAGATTATTTTTTAATGAATGTAAATCAGACTTGTCTAATCTATGATCTGGTGAAAAAGTAAGGTCTGATAACTTTATGTGTGTTATAAAAATTATTATCTCTCGTTTTAGAATTTAATAAAAAAAAATCAAATGTATTTTTAACTGTCATTTTCCTAACTGAATATTAAGACAACTGCCATTAAAACATGATTTTGATATCTACATTTTATTTAGAAAAGAAATTAAACAGTACTTCTGGGGAAGGGTTGCTCAATCATAATGTTAAGATGAGTACTTTTTCTCATGTAAAATGAATACACAATCAGTTCATTACTATCTTACTTTATTGAGCTGGATATTGTACTCTCATTTTGATGGATTCTCTTGGTGGAAACATGGTATTACATTCTGCTGTTATACTTCAGTGTGTCCTTACTACAAAAATGATTAGCCAAAAATTCCTTGTTTAGTCATCACCACTGACTCACATAACGTTGAGCAAGTCGCTTAACCTGCTTATACATTAATATAATTAAAGAACTCCTATTCACCTAAACTTGAGTAAAAATATGTCAGATAGAGATTACCATTATGCATTGTGCAACTAGATGGTTTGTTCTGTGAGTCGACAATCTTATATATGAAGAAATACAGTATTTTCTAACATTTGTATTAAACATAAGCATCATTTCTTTATGCCTTCATGTCCGCATAAGGCATCAATCTCACCTACTCTGTTTATAACTTTAAATGCATTGCACCTTTCTCCACTTTCCTTATATTCTCTGAGAATGAACTCATTCAGGCATTCCCCAAAGTTCATAAGCTGAAGCCTTCAAAAATGTCTAGCAACTCTTTTTACATTTTTCTGCAGATATTATGTTTTTCTTACAATATAACAAATATATAGAAATTACTATTTATAAATTTTATCTTATTCATAATTGCATTCTAAAAAGTAAAATTACATTTTATAAGCACCATAAAATAATATTCTTAAACTCATCTAGTTTACATCAAAGTGGCACCACTTCACAATTTTAAATGTCTAGACAAATATTTTGAATTTATAATCTGGTTTTTATGTTATACCTGGAATTTGTTGTTTGCCAGCTGTATTATCCAGTTCAAAACTGCTTGATTTTTTTAAACCCTTATATTTTATTTAACAACTCCATCCCTTGTGATGACATGTCAGTAAAAATTACCAAACTTGTAAAATAACACGTATGATGTATGAGTTGTGCCTGTCAATCATGTGGCACAGCTGGCTGCAATGTGTGTAAGTACTTGTGCCAAAATCAGACTCCTGGGATGTTGATCTTGCCATCATTATTTTTTTCCTAAATTCATGTTTGGTTTGTGGAAAAAAATAGTTGCTAAACAAATACTGATAAATGACATCACCTACCTGACAAGCTGAAATTTTCTTAAGCTTTTGAGTGTGATATCAAAGCTATGAAAGAGGTGTGGAAGTAAAAATCTCCCCCGAGGAAGACAAGACAAGTTCAATCAATTAGATTTTTATTCAGTCACAGATGAGTACGTGGATTCTGTGTTGCAAGGCAGAAGAACAAAATTACATTTTTTCTATTGGTTTTTATAGTTTTTTCTTCCTCCCCCTTCACTTTATTTCTTTAAACATAATATAGTTTACTTAAGAATTTTATTTAAGTACGCTAAAGAGCCATCTGTTCTTTTTTTTTTTTCACTTGTCAGATAGACCCTAAAGAAGGAAAGGTTAGCTCTCTTGTGTCAAATAGACGCGTATCTAAGAAACTGGAAATTGTCTTTGGCCAGCTTACTGGACCCTGTTTTATGACAGACACCTGTATGAATAACCTGCCATTATAGCAAAATGACTTTGTCAGCTATTAACCCTTAGTAGCTTGTAAGCATTTAATTTTTCATTTCACAGAGGCATCTACAACACTCATTTTTTAATCAACTATAGTGCATTCCAGATGTCTCTTTTTTATTATGAGAGATTTCAACAATTGTAATTTAGAGATAAAAGTGCCCCGTTATGTAAGATACCAGGATAAAGCAAGTTTTGGAAAGGTAATTTTTTTGTAAGTGTTAAATATAGCCAGTATCCTTGACCCTTTTTTATATGAAAATGAATCATTTGAATATTTGAACACATTAACAAAAATAATATCAGTATCTGCTGATGTCCAAGTAGTGCAATTCAGCCTCTTATTTTTTCTGTTTCTGTTTATTGTCCCTTAAATTGTATGTTGGTGATGTTGGGGCCTTCAACTTTAAGTCACATTCTTGCCTGCTAAGGTTAAGTGGTCCATTTCTCTACTATTTAATTAACTTTGAAATATGTGTAAAAAAGGACATGAATACAATTTCCAACACTGGTTGCACTATGTCATATCAGGCCACCCTGCATACCCTTAGTAAATTGAAACTGATGATTGAATAGGATGTCATAGGGCTGATTTCCAAATTTAAACCTAAGACCTGTTTTCAGACCCAGTCCCAACTTGCAAACCACACAGGTGGTCATTAGCTTAACAGGCACTATTCTTATATTGTTTATTTTGTACTTATCATTTTCAATTTGTGCAGATGTCTAAAGACAATACTGTCCCATTCCTATCCTCTGTCAGAGATGGTATCCCTAATTGGCACCAATTTTCAGGGGAAAATTCATTGACTGAACATACAAATTCTACACAGACAGCAACCAGTGCAAGATTTGATCGCGGATGCTGGATTCTTAAGGCAGCAATGCAGTTGTTTAGTTGTAATATATATAGCTTGACAAGCCCATAAGTGGAAGTGTTTTTTAATAAGCACATATTGAATTGAACAGAAATTACATCTTCATTGGTGGTGCTCTGTGAAAGTACTTTTTTGAATCTTATGGACTTTTTAGTTGAAATGAGTTAAAGCTGAGGGTAATATTACAAGGCAAGAGGAGAGATATCATCTGAAGTCACCGAATTAATATTTTCATGCTAATTAATGTATTTCTAAATATATTTAAATATATAAAATATTTATTTTATTTCTTTTTTGCTAATGGTTTAGTATGATAGTTATGGATGTCACTGAAGAAAAGTGAAATCTTTGTACACAAGCTTTATGCCTTTTCATTTTTCTCTTTTTTAACTAATAGCTTAATTCATTATTGTATTTTATATGTGCTTGATGATTTTCAACTTGGGAAATATAAAGAGGACATTTAAAAATGAAAAGGTTCTTTAGCAAACTTTCAAGTTCTAAGGTGAATGGGGAATCTTTGGTGGTATCTTTTCCATTTATAGTTCTTCTGTATGATATGTACCTTAGTGAATTGCACAATTGTTAGTGCTATATAAGGTATGATCTAAGGGTTGCAAGCTGACATCTGTGTATATGAACATATGAAAAACAGATTTGGGACATCCATCCATCCATCCATTCTCTTCCGCTTATCCGAGGTCGGGTCGTGGGGGCAGCAGCTTAAGCAGAGAGGCCCAGACTTCCCTCTCCCCGGCCACTTCTTCCAGCTCTTCCGGAGAATCCCAAGGCGTTCCCAGGCCAGCCGGGAGACATAGTCCCTCCAGCGTGTCCTGGGTCTTCCCCGGGGCCTCCTCCCGGTTGGACGTGCCCGGAACACCTCACCAGGGAGGCGTCCAGGAGGCATCCTGATCAGATGCCCGAGCCACCTCATCTGACTCCTCTCGATGCGGAGGAGCAGCGGCTCTACTCTGAGCCCCTCCCGGATGACTGAGCTTCTCACCCTATCTTTAAGGGAAAGCCCAGACACCCTGCGGAGGAAACTCTTTTCAGCCGCTTGTATTCGCGATCTCGTTCTTTCGGTCACTACCCATAGCTCATGACCATAGGTGAGGGTAGGAGCGTAGATCGACTGGTAAATTGAGAGCTTTGCCTTACGGCTCAGCTCCTTTTTCACCACGACAGACCGATGCAGAGCCGCATCACTGCGGATGCCGCACCGATCCGCCTGTCGATCTCACGCTCCATTCTTCCCTCACTCGTGAACAAGACCCGAGATACTTGAACTCCTCCACTTGGGGCAGGATCTCTCCCCCAACCCTGAGAGGGCACTCCACCCTTTTCCGGCTGAGGACCATGCTCTCGGATTTGGAGGTGCTGATTCTCATCCCAGCCGCTTCACACTCAGCTGCGAACCGATCCAGAGAGAGCTGAAGATCACGGCCTGATGAAGCAAACAGGACAACATCATCTGCAAAAGCAGTGACCCAATCCTGAGTCCACCAAACAAGGACCCCTTCAACACCCTGGCTGCGCCTAGAAATTCTGTCCATAAAAGTTATGAACAGAATCGGTGACAAAGGGCAGCCCTGGCGGAGTCCAACTCTCACTGGAAACGGGCTCGACTTACTGCGGCAATGCGGACCAAGCTCTGACACGGTTGTACAGAGACCGAACAGCTCTTATCAGGGGTCCGTACCCCATACTCCCGAGCACCCCCACAGGATTCCCGAGGGACACGGTCGAATGCCTTTTCCAAGTCCACAAAACACATGTAGACCGGTCGGGCAAACTCCCATGCACCCTCCAGGACTCTGCTAAGGGTGAAGAGCTGGTCCACTGTTCGCGACCAGGACTAAAACCACACTGTTCCTCCTGAATCCGAGGTTGACTATCCGACGGACCCTCCTCTCCAGAACCCCGAATAGACTTTTCCAGGGAGGCTGAGGAGTGTGATCCCTCTATAGTTGGAACACACCCTCCGGTCCCCTTTTAAAGAGGGGACCACCACCCCGTCTGCCAATCCAGAGGCACTGTCCCGATGTCCATGCGATGTTGCAGAGACGTGTCAACCAAGACAGTCCTACAACATCCAGAGCCTTAAGGAACTCCGGCGTATCTCATCCACCCCCGGGGCCCTGCCACCAAGGAGTTTTTTGACCACCTCGGTGACTTCAGTCCCAGAGATGGGAGAGCCCACCTCAGAGTCCCCAGGCTCTGCTTCCTCATTGGAAGGCATGTTAGTGGGATTGAGGAGGTCTTCGAAGTACTCCCCCACCGACCCTAACGCCCGAAGTGAGGTCAGCAGCGCACCATCCCCACCATATACGGTGTTGACACTGCACTGCTTCCCTCCTGAGACGCCGGACGGTGGACCAGAATCTCCTCGAAGCCGTCCAAAGTCGTTCTCCATGGCCTCCAAACTCCTCCCATGCCCGAGTTTTGCCTCAGCAACAACCAAGCCGCTGCTCCGCTTGGCCTGCCGGTACCTATCAGCTGCCTCCAGAGACCCACAGGACAAAAAAGTCCTATAGGACTCCTTCAGCTTGACGGCATCCCTCACCGGCGGTGTCCACCAACGGGTTCGGGATTGCCGCCACGACAGGCACCAACCACCTTGCGGCCACAGCTCCGGTCAGCCGCCTCAACAATAGAGGCACGGAACATGGCCCATTCGACTCAATGTCCCCACCTCCCTCGGGACGTGGTTGAAGTTCTGCGGAGGTGGGAGTTGAAGCTACTTCTGACAGGGGACTCTGCCAGCCGTTCCCAGCAGACCCTCACAACACGTTTGGGCCTACCAGGTCTGACCGGCATCTTCCCCCACCATCGAAGCCAACTCACCACCAGGTGGTGATCAGTTGACAGCTCCACCCCTCTCTTCACCCGAGTGTCCAAGACACGACCACAAAGTCGATCATCGACCTGAGGCCTAGGGTGTCCTGGTGCCAAGTGCACATATGAACACCCTTATGCTTGAACATGGTGTTCGTTATGGACAATCCGTGACGAGCACAGAAGTCCAATAACAAAACACCGCTCGGGTTCAGATCGGGGGGGCCATTCCTCCCAATCACGCCCTTCCAGGTCTCACTGTCATTGCCCACGTGAGCATTGAAGTCTCCCAGCAAAACGAGGGAATCCTTCAGAAGGTATGCCCTCTAGCAACCCCTCCAGAGACTCCAAAAGGGTGGATACTCCAAACTGCTGTTGGTGCATACGCACAAACAACAGTCAGGACCCTTCCCCACCCGGCGGAGGGAGGCCACCCTCTCGCCCACGGGGTAAACCCCAATGCACAGGCTCCAGTGGGGGCAATAAGTATGCCCACACCTGCTCGGCGCTCTCACGGGGCAACTCCAGAGTGGTAGAGAGTCCAGCCCCTCTCAAGGAGATTGGTTCCAGAGTCCAAGCTGTGCGTCGAGGTGAGTCCGACTATATCTAGCTGGAACCTCTCGACCTCGCACTAGCTCAGGCTCCTTCCCTTCAGAGAGGTGACATTCCACGTCCCAAGAGCCAGTTTCTGTAGCCGAGGATCAGACCGCCAAGGTCCCGCCCGCCACCACCCAACTCACACTGCACCCAACCTCCTTGGCCCCTCCCACAGGTGGTGAGCCCATGGGGAGGAGGACCCACGTTACCTCTTCGGGCTGTGCCTGGCAGAGCCCCATGGGTGCAGGCCCGCCACCAGGCCTCGCCATCGAGCCCCACCTCCAGGCCTGGCTCCAGAGGGGGGCCCCGGTGACCCGCGTCCGGGCAAGGGAAAACGTCGTCCAAGGTTTTTATTCTTCATCAGAGGTTGGTTGAACCGCTCTTCGTCTCATCCCTCACCTAGGACCAGTTTGCCTTGGGTGGCCCTGCCAGGGGCATAAAGCCCCGGACAACATAGCTCCTAGGATCATTGGGACACGCAAACCCCTCCACCACGATAAGGTGACGGTTCAAGGAGGGGGATTTGGGACATTAAAAACAAAACAGAATTCATAAAACTAACTAAAATAAATAATGGATACCTATTTTTGTGAATGCACATGTACAGTCAGGCCTGTAAGTATTTGAACAATGATACAATTTTAATAATTTTGGCTCTATACACTACCACAATGAATTTGAAATAAAGTAATCATTATGTGATTGGAGAGTAGACCTTCAGCTTTAATTTAAGAGGGTTACCAAAAATATCATAAGATCCGTTTAGGAATGACAGACATTTTTATACACGGTTCCCCTATTATCAGAGGCTTAAACATATTTGGACAGGCTAACATAATCACAAATATAATGATCATTTTCAATATTTGGTTAAAACACCTTTACAGTAAATGAGTGCCTTAAGTCTAGAACCCATTTCCATCTCCAAGTGCTGCACTTCCACCCTAGTGATACTCTGCCAGGCCTTTACTGCAGCTATCTTCAGTTTCTGCTTGTTCTTTGGACTTTCTGCCATCAGTTTTGTCTTCAGCAAGTGAAATGCGTGTCCAATTGGGTTGAGGTCAGTTGATTGACTTGACCTTTGAAGAATCTCCTACTACTTTGTGTTGAATAGCACTTGGTTTGCTTTCACAGTATGTTATGGTTCATTGTCCATTTGTACTGTAAAGTATTGTCCTATCAGTTTTGTTGCATTTGGCTGAATCTGAGCAGATAGTATAGCCCTGTACAGATCAGTATTCATCCTGTTACTTCTGCCAGCAGTCACATCATCAATAAACACTAGTGAGTGACTTTCATTTGCAGCTATGCACTATCATGCCATAAAACTGCATCCACCATGTCTCACAGATGTTGTGGTATTCATCAGATCATGAGGATTTTCTTCTCCATTCTCTTCTCCTTCTAACATTCTGGTATATATTAATCTTAGTTTTGTTCATCCAAAGAAAATTCTTCCAGAACTGGACAGGTATTTTAAATATTTTCTGGCAAAGTGTAATCTGTCCTATTTGCTTTCACAAAGTTTTTTCCTGATTGTAGATGTTGGCAATGATAGACCTACTTCCCACACAGTGTTCTTGGTTTGGCTAAATGTTGAGAAGGGGGTTCTTCTTCACCAAGGACAGAGTTCTGCGATCATCCAGCACAGCTGTCTTCCATTTTTGTCAAGGCCTTCTGGTGTTGCTGAGTTCACCAGTGTATTCCTACTTTCTAAGAATATTCCAAATGTTTTTTTTTTGTCCACTTCTTGTGTTTCTGGTATTTCACTAAAGGGTTTGTTGTGTTTTCTCAACCTAATGATGGACTGTTTTTATTTGCACCTGCATATTTTACTTGGACTTGTATATTGAGAGTTCACAGTGACAGTTTCCAAATGCAAATTCCATACTTGGAATCAACTCCAGACCTTTTCCCTGCTTAATGGTTTGTGAAACAATGAGGAAACTGCTCCCACCTGGCTATGGAACAGCTTGTCAGTCAAATATCCAAATATGTTTGAAACCCTGAAATTTGGGGATTTGGGGGGATATGCATAAAAGTGTCTGTTATTCCTAACAGACTCTACTGAAACTCTACACTTCAATCACATAATCATTGCTTTATTTCAAATCCATTGTGATAGCATACAGTGCCAAAATTATGAAAATTGTGTCACTGTAGAAAATACTTTTGGACCTTGACTGTATTTAGCTTATCATAGCACTATAAAAAGACTATTAATACAGTATGTCTTTTCAGACATGTGGGATTAAAGAATAAGTTTATGTGTGTCATAAAAATGTAAAATAGCACGTCAGCATCAGAAAGACCATCTGACCGTAAACATTTCAGATACAAAGATGGTACACATTTTTGTGATGAATTGCTATGGTTGTTGTGCTTGTGTCAGAAAATAGGCAGACAAAATGGTAGAGATGAAGAGAGGCAAGAGAGTATGTGAGTGTATTGTACTTGTTAAAATGATTGTTGGCAAATGTGTAATAAAACCTCAGCATATGACCCACAGGTTGGCAAAATTGATAAAACGAGAAAGATACATTTTGATTACATCAATGATGCCTCAAGGAAGTGATTAAAATAGATGGTGACTTGCAAAAGCATAATGGAGTCAATGCTGATGGTTATGAGTGAAACCACTGGGGCTTTTTCTTTCTTTCTTACAAACAATGTTTGGGATGAATTCATTGTGCAGTTTGGTGATATAAATGGCTGTGTGTGACACTGCATTTAAGAAGGTGATGTTTAAAGTTGGTGACATATGGATCTGGTGGTGTAAGGAGCATGATAGGTGATTTTTGGTGAGGACAGTACAACGGGTATGGTGAAAAATGCGAATGATGCATGACAGCATCACTTGGTTGTAATATATTATTTTGTCAGGAAGTTGAAGGATGAGAGTGTAAGAAGTAAATTTGATGAAACATTAGAATAAACAGTTTTCAGAAAGTCCAGGTGCAAATAGAAAGTGATACAAAGTGCCTACGTGAAAATAACAAAAAGTTTACAGTGGATAAAAAGAATCACTGAAACATAAGGAAACATAGTGGTGGAGGTGCTGAGTTGAAGACAGAAATGTTAGAACAGAAGATGCAAAATGAGAGCCAAGAGACAGGAGTGTGCAAGACAGCTGCAGAACGAGGTAAGCGAAATGTGTTCAGGATCACAAACCAGATGGCAAAAGAAAGACAGGATGTTAAAATTGTGTATTGCATGAAAAATGTTGACAGGAACATTGAGATTTTTGGTAAATTAATTAAGGATACCTGGAAGAAGTACATGGTGAAGTTGCTGAAAAAAGAAAATGATTTGCATAAAGATGTTAACTGTGATAAAAGAGACGTATCAATGTGTACATTTTCAAAAGAGGGGGTTGCAAAAACTTTGAAAATGACAAAGGCAAACAGGCCAGCCCAGCTGAATTAATTATATTTACAATCTTGATTATATCTCTATGTATCATTGTAGCTGCCTTTAAAATTGAGAACCCACTACTTCACTTTAGTTTTCACATTTAAGTCAACTTATAAATGCTGAAATTATATTTTTGGAAATACAAAAAAGTGCCTTGTGTAGATTTATTCTCTTTCCAAATAATCCTATCCCAGATTCAAAACCTGAGCCCCTATTTTCAAGTATCCCAAAATTACACCTGTGAATTGCATAAGTAATACTAGGATAAAGAATTTAGCCGTGATGATGTTTTGTAATTTTCTGATACTAACGCTAAGGCTGCACCATCCATCCATCCATTATCCAACCCACTATATCCTAACTACAGGGTCACAGGGGTCTGCTGGAGCCAATCCCAGCCAATAATAAGTAATTCTTACAATACGGAAAACAAGATTTAATTCCATGATATAAATACTTTTCCATTTGCTAAGATTTTACTTTTTGCAGTGAGCGCTGTTTTTTCACTTTTTTTTTGGATAATTTGTGACTGTTCAGCTACACATGAAATGTAGTAAAGAAAATCTTAGTAATATAAAGTTCAACTAAAACAAAGTAAAATAATGAAAACCATAGTGAAGTAAAATAAGGTACAGAAACCAGCACTGTGTATCTTTTCAAGGTTCCTCAAGGATTTTCAAAGATAACCTTTCAGAAAAAAAAAGTCACAAAGAATTTTCTAACATGAAAGTCTGGTGTCATCACAGTCTGAAATGCTGCAATATTAAATTGGTAAATTAGACTTTTTAGGTTTAATAAGGAAAAGAGTCTTTGCAGCATAATAGGATAATTTTAATAGACCATTTCCCAGAGAAATTAAATTCATTCTCATTCTAAACTGTCTTCATTGATAATTATCAAAAGTTCATAAAGTACAACTGACTGGAATGTTACGTCAGTGGCATGTCATTGGCAACCTGTGGTGACACTACCTTTTTTAGCATTTATAGAAATAAAATAGTGCATTTTAAATTAATTGTTTTCACAGATTTTGCTAAAAACATGTATATAGGACATATTAATTTTCTGTACCAATTGTATATGTAAGGAATAACTGCTACCTTTATAAAGATGGAGAGAGATTTCATTACAAATAACACACAAACAGATATTTTAGTGCATAGTTTATAAACTTGTATTACACAACTGTAGTCTTTCATGATTCCATGTGCACAACATGTCTCTTAATTCTTATTAGTGCAGATGCTATCCAGATGGTAATTATTATAAATGCAAATAATATAAAGTTATACTTGTTTAGCTATAGACAACAAAGCAACCTTGAACATACCAATTCCTATCCAAGCAGCCTCTAAAGTATAATATTTTCTTTATTGATGCAGAAATATTACATAAAGGTGCAATTTCTGGAGACAGATGACCATGATGGATCAGTAAAAGCACTAACCTAAGCATACAGGCTTGGACTAATAATGAACTATTTGCATTTCCTTAGCTATCCACATCAGCAATATAATTTATTCATTAGTAATGAAGATTCATCAGTTTGCTAGTTCTTTAGGAAATAAGCCTGTATGGTTTTCATATATTTGCATATTAATAATGCCCTCTGAATTTCATCATACAGCTCTGGGAATTACATTTAGGAATGAAGTATACGAAAGAGGCAGAGAACTGGTTTCTTTACACATTTATTTTTTCTGTAAAATGCCATTGACCATTGTGAATGGCTTCCTAATATAAAACCGAGTACATTGGGATAATTATGTTTACTGATGTGTTACCATTTTATTGTTTCGTGATTAACATACAGTAAATGTTATGGAGTAGAAAATGCACAAATTAGGATGTAAGGCATGTATTTTTTTAATGTGGTGCTCTCAGTATATAGTGGCCTCATTATACTTGTTTTTAATCACAAGAGTTTTATATATAGTAGATATAAATGTTTACTACAGTACATGCACACAATGATTTTCTCATTATCAGCATTGGCATTCTGCCTAAAGATTTACAATATATTGACCAAAAATAAAATCAGATTTCAGTGAAAGTGCTTATGTGTCTGAACCAGGCCAACACTTAATAGATGGGCACATAAAACAGCTCTTTGGTCACTGTTTCTGTTTGGTCATTTGAAATGACACTTTGCTGCTTTTTACTGTTCTGATAACTTCAGAGTCATGTTGTTTTTAAACTTTAGGTGTCCCTGTACATACAGAACATGTTAACATTGTACACTAAAAAATGCAAATTTTAAGACATGTTTTGATAACTAGAGGTTAAAAAGCAATTCTCTGAAGCCCATATAAACATTTATAAAGTAATAGTACTATATACAGTAAAACACAGAGTGCACCTGGCCCCAAGAAGAGAAAGAGAAGCAGTTAGTGGCAGAAAAATTGCATGTGGTGTGGTGCATTTCAAGAGGAGGGACAACTATGTTTAAACCAAATTCCCCAGATAATAATGAAAGTGACCCCGGAATGTGGTTTAATGCTATACCCAAACTGAAGGGCTAATTAAGTGTGGAGTCAGGAAGGTGAGCTGGGGTAATGTTCGACTGACAGAAGCAACAGAGGTCAGAAAGAGAAACACTGGTGAGCCACCATATCTGAAAACCAAAGTTCCAAATCCGTCTAGGGTCTTTTCATCCACCCCTTGTGTTTATTTTGCATATTTTGCCCTTTTTCTTTAAGGATGTTGCCCTTTTTCTTTAAGGATGTTGTATAACCCGTACACTGGGCATCTTTTTTTCCATTTTTTCTTTCAGTAACAACAAATACAGCAGAGCCTATCCAAGAAAATTCCACTGCTAATTGATGCACCTTACCTCATTGCTGTGAAGTCTCCTCCTTGTCATTTCAGTCTTCTTTAAGTGTTCCTTTTCACTGACCTTGTATATCGAAAATAACTGTCAGCTGGCTAATCGCTTCGCGTGAAATCCCAGCATGAAAACTTTGTGGGTTTACTGTAAGAACCCTTACAATTTTTAATAGGTTTATTTTTAACCATCTTTACAGATGTAAGGGAAAAATCCAAACCCCATGAAATGCAGAAAAAGTGCAATCAGCTTTATATTGGTCTCTACATTGGCAGCATTAGGTGCAATTAAGGGAACAACCACATATGTTTCACTAACCCATCGCAGACCACACAGACGCATACATCCACATTCATTCAAGTCAATATAAATCACCTATCAAAATCAGCCTACAGATTTATATTGTTGTTTTGCCCAAGCTTGTCAGAAAGTAGTGATGAGTGAAAAGAAAGTGAACTTGCAGGAAAAGGCTTACAAAAATTTCTGCAAAATAAATTAGGTTTTACTTCCAGTGAAATTTGTGACATTCACACAAAACCACCGTGCCCCACATGTTCAATACATGCATTTCATCATGAAAATGATATCCATTATTTATCTTAGCATTCTAAATGTTTAGAGAGCAGGAATACACACACCCCCACCTTGGCTATTCAGAACATATCAGTATGTTTATGGTTCCTGCATACAAATCCCTGCTGAAGTGCACTAAACCAGCCAGCGAGAAAATCAGAGTGTGGCAGGTTGGTGCTGTTTCAGCTCTGCAAGACTGCTTCAAATTGACGGACTGGGACATTTTCAGGGAGGCTGCTATGGATGGTGACTCCATCAGTCTGGAGGAGTATACAGACTCTGAGACTGTCTACATCTCCAAATGCATAGAGGATGTTACCATTACCAAGGATGTTACCACAACAGCCAACCTAAAGCCCTGGATGACAAGAGAAGTGCACAAGCTGCTCAAGATCAGAAATGCAGCCTTCAGATCTGGAGACAAGGCCGCCCTCAGGGTGACCAACTTGTCTTGCACTATAAGGAGAGCTAAGTGGGCATACGTGTACAGGATTAACAAACACTTCAGCAGCACCAGAGACACACATTGTATGTGGCAGGGCATTCATACAATTACAGACTACAAGCACACAGCAGCAACGGTGATGCCTCCCTACTGGATGAGCTGAACAACATCTTTGCACGGTTTGAGGCGCAGAACAAAGAGCCTGCGAGAAAAGCAACACCTCCCTCCACTGACCAAGTACTCTGTCTCTCCATAACTGACGTGAAGAAGACTCTATCCAGAGTCAATCCATGCAAAGCTGTAGGACCTGACAACATACCTGGTCTTGTGCTCAAAGAATGTGCCAGTCAACTGGCTGGTGTCCTCACAGACATCTTCAACACATCTCTAAGCCAGTCGTCAATCCCAGCATGCTTTAAGTCAGCCACCATCATACAAGTGCCGAAGAAGTCATCAGTGACATGCTTGAATGACTACTGACAAATTGCACTCACACCAATCATCATGAAGTGCTTCGAAAGGTTAGTCATGTCACACATAAAGACTAATCTCCCTGCCTCCTTTGACCCTCTTCAGTTTGCATACCACTCAAACAGGTCAACTGAGGATGCCATATACTCTGCCATTCACCTCTCCCTGACACATCTGGATAAAAAAGACACATGTCAGGATGCTATTCATAGACTTTGCTCCGCATTCAACACAATCATCCCTCAAAAGCTGGTTGTAAAACTGAGCAGGTTGGGCCTGAACACTGCCCTCTGCAATTGGGTCTTGACAGAGAGGCCCCAGTCAGTTCAGATGGCCTACAACATTTCCAGCATCATCACACAGAGCACTGGAGTGCCGCAGGGCTGTGTGCTTAGTCCACTGCTCTTCACCCTGCTGATGCACGACTGCACAGCCACGCACAACACCAACTACATCATCAAGTTTGCGGATGATACGATGGTGCTGGGACTGATAAGCAGGGATGATGAAACAGCATACAGAGATGAGGTGGAACGGCTGTCCGCGTGGTGTGAAGACAACAATCTATCTCTCAATGTCGACAAGACAAAAGAGATAATCGTGGACTTCAGAAAATCACATCCTGCCCACATCCCACTCAGCATCAACGGTTTAGATGTGGAGACTGTTAGGAGTACCAAGTTCCACGGTGTGCACATAAGTGAAGAACTTACGTGGATGCATAGCAACTCATCACTAATCAAGAAAGCCCATTAGAGACTACACTTCCTGAGGCAGCTGAAGTGAGCAAGTCTTCCCCCTTCTATCCTCACCATGTTCTACAGTGGCACCATTGAGAGTGTTCTGACTAGCTGCATCACGGTCTGGTATGGCAACTGCAACATATCCGACCGCAAGCGCCTGCAAAGGATAGTGAAGACAGCAGAGAGCATTATTGGGGTGCCTCTCCCTTCACTACAGGACATATTTTACAAATGCAGTGTCCACAAGGCCTGCAGCGTTGTGCAGGACCCTTTACACCCCTCCCATGGACTTTTCACACTTCTGCCAACCAAGAGAAGATACTGCAACATCAGAGCCAGATCTGCCAGGCTGCAGGATAGTTTTTACCCCAAAGCTGTCAGAATCCTTAACATTATGCTGCCCCCTGGGATCTTCCACACTGCCACCTCTAAAAACAGAACTTTTATACATGCAAGCCACTTTCCTGCAAAGACTAGTGTGCATGTAAAAAAGAACTGAAAATCTCATACTGACCTTTAAGTATTTTGACATCCTTGATATCCTTCTGCTGTGAAACATTCTGATCTGTCATTGTTTACACATATCTTAAACAACTATTATACACTGATAATTTCTGTATTATCTATATCTATTATTTATTTATTTATGCATTTATTATTTTACATATCTATTGACAATATTTATGTATCTAGATTACAAATACCATACATTGCATCAATGTTCATATTGCTTACTACACGTTAATATTGCTGCTACTTCTTTGTCTTGTATTTGCACAATGTCTTGTCTTGTTTGTGTTTTAATTTTAAATTTTAATTTTAATTGTAATTCTATTTTTAATTTATTATTTGCACTTCATTTTGTTACTGTGGACCCTGAGCTTCGCAATTTTGTCTATCTGTATACTTGTATATGGTTGAGATGACAATAAAGTTCACTTTGACTTTGATATCATGAAATGAATGTATTCTGTGTGGCAATCGCTGCCTGTGCCTCCTCTCAGTGCAAAAGCAAGTCAGTTTAAGAAGTGCATACCAATTAACATGGGTCAGGGGACATTTAACACAAAGAATTTAATGTGCTACATTAACTTATGACAGGGTTTGAGAAAATCTAGCAAATTAAATATTGATTTTAAGATGAAGTTTACGACTTTTTACTTTAATGACAAAATAAACTACGAGAATAAAGTCAACATGTCAAATTTAATCTCGACATAAGCGTCAAGATTAAAGTGGAAATGTCGAGAATAAAGTTTTTTTTTTCACTGTGTCCATATTTTTTCTTCTTCTCCATGGCTCTAATATGCTTCCATACCTATTTTATTCACCACATTCAGAGAGAGAATTCAGCAATAGCAACTCCGGTAAAAGATCATTCAATTATATATTTCTTAAACTGATTAAGAAATACACACTTAAAAATAATCAGCTTACAAAACTCTTTAATTTTCACCATAGTTTAAGTTCATGATTGCGATTTTTTTCCAACTGCAGACTACTCAATAAGCCGTTTACCAAAATAATCATGTAAGGTGCCTTTGTTGGGTAATTTGTTGAATACAAGTTTTAGCAGAATCAGAAAATAAGAACAGTCTTCAAATATTACATTTTTATATAGTCAAAGGCATTATTATGAAAAATGTATCCTGAGTAGATTAAACTGATTCAATAATAAATAAATGAACCACCATGTTTGTAAATAAAAAATGAAACACACTTATGGGCAGGAGCCATTTTTCAGGTCCAGTATGTGATAAGATAACTTTGATATTCTCTCTGGCAGCAAAAAAGGATCATGTTTGGCTGTTGTTCCAGCATATACTAATTTATTCAAAATAAATCTTATCCCTCACCACACTGTGATATAGCGGATCTGTGGCTCAGAAAGAATGGCCAGTTTTTTAAATAACCACCACACTCCTGGCTTAAGGACGGGACTCGGTAGTGTGGCCAGAGCGGTTCCCGGGCACAATATGGGAATGGGTGTTTTTGCACTGAAGTGCACAGGTGCGGGCTTGCCCATGTCTGCAATTTATGCCGGTAGATGCTAACCGCCACAACTGTGCCATGTCCACATTATAAAAAAAAGGAGTGCGAATGCGGAGGGGAGAAAGAAAAAAAAGAGATAGACAGAGGTTAAGAAGGACAGACAAAGGCAGACATCTGTAAGAGCCAGTACTTGAGCGAGCGAGAGAGCAGGCTCACTGATAAACGCAAGCAGCTGGAAGAGATCCCCTCAGAAGGAGTATTAGGCCAACATTCGGTGGGGGCAGTTTGAAGCAGTTGCTCCACCTGAGCGATCTCAGGAGCTGGAGTGTCCCAGAAGGTGGTTGGCTCGCCATGTAAGGCTGGGGAAGGCAGAGGGAGTCAAGGAGGCTTGGGAGAGTGAGCCCCAGCATGAGTGCCCTGGTCACTGGGGAACTCGAGTCTCGGTCCAGCGGGAGCTGTACGTAGCCAGGGGATGGAAGGCTGCCAGGTAGAGAGACTCCCCTTGTGCAAAGCCCATTGGGAGCCGCTAAGTAGAAGGAAGAAGGCACCGGGTTTTTAAAAAGGGACTGTTTCCAGCCTGTTGATTTTAACCTTGTTTTAATAGGATTTATTTATTTTGGATTTTTAACCTCCAGTTATAATTTTTATTGATTATTTATTTATTAAACTTTGAAGCACTCCACCTTGGACACTGTTTTGGTTTGATTTGATTCTTTTTAATAAAAGCACTTGTTCACTTTTTGCAACATCCCCTTGCTCAGTTTGATTTGTCGCCATCTGCCATTTCATCCGGTTACATTTCCGACGGTGTTGGGTTCGAGAGGCTCCCAGAAGTAAGGTGGGAGCATGAAGCAGGACCTGCACTGTCACACACACTATTTTAAAAATATAAGTTGGCTGTAGTTTTTAAAAATATTTTTAGAATTTCCCAAGTTTCAGGTACTGTATCCTCAAGTTAAGGGCGATAGAAGCACACTTGGCATCCATTTTCTCACACCTATCCATCACGTACCACCTATTGATCGATGTAAACTTTGCTATGGCGATGTAAAAAACTCATGTTAGAAAAACAGTTGTTAAATTTGCTTGAGGTAATATTGAGACCAAAAGCATACAATAAGGTATCCACAAACTTGGCCAATGAATGCTCGGCACTGCTGATGTATAAGTCATGATATCAGTGGCAAAACATCTGGGAGACAATGCCAGAAAACCCAAAAACACATCTCTAACTATGGGTGTTCAAAAAGGGGGGTGCCCATAATAAAAACCAATTGGAAGTGGGATAAATCCAAAATATATGATAATTTATTTCTATAACACCAAAACAATAATGCTTAATGAAAGTAAACATATGTCCACAATCCCTGTAATAGGAGATACTTCCGCCTTTTCAGGTGACATCCATTAGCCTGCATTTGGACAAGCTGAACAGGACTGCAGTACTGTGTAATCTGTGAAAGCTGCTAGGTGAAGCAGTATTCAGAGTGTTTTGTATAATTAGATAGTGCAGCTTTTGATTCCCAGTGGAATTATCCTTGGGGCTGATTGATATTATAATATTTTCTGTATTTCTGTTAACGTGTTTTAAGAAACTGCAATATGTCAGGATACGCTGTCAATAGAGATAATCTCATTCATGGTCAAGCACCATATTCCATTGGTCTTTCCTGTCTTCAGAGAGAATTTCACTCACAGCTCTGTGGTATAGTGGGTCCACACCTCAAGTCAGAAAGGCCACTTTTTAAATAAATAATCGCAGCCCTCGTGGCTTAGGGAGGGGGCGTGGTAGTGTGACCAGAGCAATTCCCAGGTGATTCATGATGCGGATGGTCCTCACTTAAGTGCACAGGTGAGGAGTCGTCCGCATCCGTAATTGTTGCCGGTAGCTGCTAATTGCCACACCTGATCCACGTCCAAAGAGCATATAATAGAAGCACGAGGCGATCAGGGGAGGAAAAGAGAAGGAAAGAGGAGAGAAAGAAAAAGAGAACTGGAGGTTAAAGGAGAAGGAAGCAGGAAGGAAAAAACGTGAGTGAGGGAGAGCGCGAGCAAGAACAGGCTCTGTTAAGGTGGAAGGCAGCTGGTAAGAGAGCCCCAGAGGAGTGTTTGGCTAACTCTCGAAGGGGGCAGATTGAAGCGGTCACTCTGGAACAGTAAAGAAGGAGTTGCATTTGCTGGCAGGGCGACTTCCCTGTTGTGGAGCCCGAATGAGAGAAGCGGGGGAGCCACCAGTAGAAGAACGCACCTGGCTTTAGTTTTAAAGAAAGACTGCTTCCAGCCATTATTTTAACCTCGTTTTTTAAATGATTTTTTTTCTAGTGTGTTTTTAACCACCACAGTTCACTTGTTTTGATTGGATTATTTATTTGAAGTTTTCTGAGACACTGCACTAAAGAGGAGTGACCAGAACATCATGTGTGGGTGGGCATTTGGCTTGTCTGGGGGGGGGCAAAAAATATTCATCCATCCATCCATTGCCATTTTTTAGGGGGGGGGGCAAAAATATTCATCCATCCATCCATTGCCATTTTTAGGGGTCAAATAATAATAACAACATAGTTTTATATAACATATAAAAGCAAATATTGTAGCATAAATCATAACCTATTGTTTAATAAAATTAACAGAGGCAATAGAACTTGTATTATTATTTTTTGTGAACAAATATAGAACTACATCTACAAGGTAAATATCAATAAAGTCAAATGTATACAACATATGAGAGCAAGAACAGAAACTTTGTTTTGTAACAAAGCCTGAAGACCACGCCTTGCCCCAGACATGACATCAAAACACTGATACACTAAATTGTCTGGGCTGTAACCTAGCTCAGAGAAATGTGACTCAATTTGGTTACAAATATATTCAGCATCAAACTGATTCAGTTCAATTAAGCCAATCAGGTGTTCTTCAAGGATGGAGATCTGGACAAATCTAATTACTACAGACACCTTCTCAATGTTACAGTGATCCCTGGTACCATCACTTTTAATACAAAGTCCAGGAGAGTCAGCTTTTTCATATTTGGTCCTGATATCTTTTACCACCATTTTGGCAAGAGCCTCAATTATTTCATTTTGAATTACATTGGATGTGTATTTTGCATTGTCTGGAATGTATTTTACAATTTCTGCAAGTTCGGCATCTTTTTTGATTGTGTAATCAAAGAACTTAAGGAAAAGTCCCTCCTCCCCACCTTCGTGATTGTGACCACGCAGATCCAGTTCGTTGACTGCAAGGAACTAAACGGCCTCCCCAATGCTTTTCACATAATATCTATTCTTTTCTATCTGGGTTGGACCCAGAAGTTGAACTATGCTTTGACCCGTCTCTGCCCGGCGCTGATACTCTTGCAATGCAGACATGGCTCTGACGTGCGGGATACTAGACGCGTGTTTGTGGAAGCCACCACCGTCTCTTTCTAGAGCCTTTTACCAATTAGTGTAGCCGTGTTTGGTGAATATGTCCTCGCGGTCCAAATTGAAAATACTAAATTTGCGGCAGGCAAAGCAAAAGCAGGCATCACGGACAACAGAATATTCAAGCCATGGTCGATACTGATACCAGCTTGCCGTAAAACATATGAATGTCTTTCCGAATGTGCGCTTGGGATAATTAATTAAAATGGGCTGGGATGGGCTATCGATATTTAAGTCAGGCAGATGTGTATATTTTGTTGAAGGCAGAGGTTTGGAGTACCCGACACGGACGCAGAGCTGGAGGATTGTGTAGGCTTATCTACATGTATTGGAGTTTCAGTTCCCGACGTGGGTGCGCTGTGCTCCGTGTTGGTAGCAGTGGTGCTGGGCTCAACCGTGGAGCCAGCAGCTTGTGGAGGGACAGAGGTTGAAGATGTCTGCTTTTAAATAAGCCACCTATGCATAGACTTTGGTGTTACCAACCAGAAAATAAAAGAAGAATGGAACGTATACGCTGTTTTAATTAAAGAATGTGGTCAACAGGTTCAAAACGTGCTGCAAAGAGAACTTTGAAAATAAAATGTTATTCTTCTCCAGGGTTTTCATTGGACAGACAGAGCATTTCGCAGGGTGGGCACGGCTTGTCTCTGGGGGGGCAGTGCCCACCCCAGCCCCCCCGTGGTCATGCCTCTGCTGCACTATATATTTGAATACTGTTTTGGTTTTGTTGATTTTAATAAAAGCACTTTTTCACTTTTTACACCATCCCCTTGCTTCATTGTTGATGTCTTCACTGCCTAGCTCATCTGTGACATTACCGACGGTGTCAGGTTCAGGAGCTCCCAGAAGCTGGATAGGAGCATAAAGCAGACCCTGCATCATCACAAGCTCACGATGCACCACCTCGTGTGCTCTCCTTTCCACAAGTCAAATAGATGTTGGCAGTATACTTTGTATTCCAACCTCTGTGAAAACATTGCAAGGACCATTCAGGTGAGTTTAAATATATTTTTAGCTAACTGAAATAACTGTAGCACTGATATTTTTCAGATTAACCTTTTATCTTTTTTATTACATGAACTGAAAAATTATAAGTGATATTATTTTTGTGATTATTATATAGTTGTCTGGAGGAGAGAGACAGCAATTAAACATTTTGGTAGCAACATACAATAATCTTGATAAAGGAAGCTAAACTGCATTTTTAAAGTGAAAAGAATATGCAAGTGCAGACTGGAGGAGAGGGGCAATGATTCATACCTGGGTACCAACATTTAATGGCATTGGTTTTGGAGGTAAAAGGGAGTAGGGCCTATTTAATCAAAGAAATCAAAGAAAAACATCATCAATCACATTTATTTGAGCTACAACAACATGGCCCTTTGCAGTGCAAAAAATCAGGAAAAGTCAAAGAGGGACAGGATCATGGTGCGCCCACTGAGGATCACCAAATGGCATTGGCTGTGGCTCTTCTAGTGTTGCAGAAAAATATATTCAAGTTAATCATCTACTGATAAAGAAAATGGAATGCAAACAAATTACAAAAAGCTTGATTTTTCTTTAGATCATCATACAAAGCTGTTTTTGATCAAATCTGCTAAAATGATGTTTTCATAATGTTTCATTCAATATCTGTTAATTTTGTACTAATATTACACACATCTGCAAAAGCTAAACTATTAAACTGTAACAACATTCTCTGTGCAGGTCTCTTAAGGTTCATTGAAAGCACCCCTTTTAGTGATAATAGTGATGCTAATAGCCTATTGACTTGAACTTGTGAACTTGTGATAGGCCTTGGTTCAATCTCTGAACACAATCGTGGTTAAATATTGCAGAAAATAGGTCATTTAAATACTACCAAAGTAATTAATTCACACTGAATTTGTTCCAGTCTTTCAATGAAATTTTAGACTGTAGTTTCAGTTGATGAGATTCTGTGTCTATGTTATCACTGTATGCCTGCTGAGGATAGTAGAGAGTGCTTGTGTGTTATCACAGTTTTAATGTCTAACCAAGTGTTTCCATTACAAAGTGAGACTGTAGCACCTTGAGGATCTTTTCATTTTCTCTTGTTTGCTCATGTAACATTCTGCCATTAATCTTTCTGTTACCAGCTTTTCACACCTTGGCTCCCTCACTGAAGCTTTTAGCTTCACACCCAATGCACAATGCCCTTCGACTGAAGTGTGATTTAAGTGTGGTCTTTTTATACTGTGTTCTAAGCAGAATGACCAAAGTACGCCATTTATCTGAAAATATTTTTCTCAGAATCATAAACTTAAGAATTTTAAGTTAACTACAGAAGTTTGCATTTTGCTGTCTGAATTGCTGTGTATATTCATTATATGTATATAGCAGCTCTTAACCAAACAAAATAAATGTCTGAACATCTTCAATATAATAATAATAATAATAATAATAATAATTCATTACATTTATATTGCTTTTAAGACAAATTTCTGACAAAATAGTTCTTTTATCAGACATACAAAATGCTAGTTTACAATTTCATATTCTAGTAAATAAAACTGAGGTACTTATATCTATAACATGTATCCAGTAAAAATGAATTCTATGTTAAAGATTTATTTGGTGTATAATAAAATATATAACAGTGCACGCCTTATATGCAAGGGCTACGGACACAGTGTGGCTGGGGCATCTGGGTTCTGGCTATTGAACCACTTTTGGACTTTTGTATTTTGTTTACTATATTTTAAATAACTATAAAATGATGCATATTGTGCACTGGTCAAGCAGTCAAATAAAAATGTCATTGTATTCCACACATAACAATTAATCTGAACTTAATACAATTCATTATTTTTTTTATATCAAAACCTTAGAATTTTGAAAGAACCAACACCATTGGCCACTTGCATGTGGATACCAGGCTGGCAATAACAAACAAAACTCAGCATTGTAAGATTTCTGTGACTTGGGAAAATGCCAAGCAAACAAAAAGAAAATAGCTATTATAAAATATGAAATGCAATGCCACAGACCAATTACCATTTTTTGTAGTGTTGAGTGACTCCTGTTGAGAATGTCAGACAGATGAGAACAAGTGAGAATGGCATGTTTCACTGATTTTTGTCAAGTCTAGACATTTACTCAAACCCATAAAACAGTGCAGCAGTTCTGCTTTTAGGCTTTAATACAAATGCAGAGTCGTACTTTGTAGCAATTCTAGATCAACATCAAATAATTTGAATCACCAGTTTGACATTACCAAATACCACTTCCAATGTTGTCTCCTGTTAAAAGTTCTGCAGTATTTGCTGTGTATATCTACCCCAAATCCCTACACTGACCATTGTGGCTTTCCTTGGTATATAAATAAGTTCCAAATGAGTTTAAAATACACAATTGTCCAAAAAGGATGACAGCAGGTAGCATCATTAACTGACAGCAGTTTCTTTGTGGTTCAAATTTGGTGTGCAGTTTACATGTATCGGTTATCTGTGATTTGTCTGGAGAATTTATTTTTCTTCAGGAGTGCAAAAACATGCTGACAGGTTGATGGCTGTGTTATGTGTAATTGGTCATTGCTGAATGCTTAGTGCAGTGGAATTATAATCAGTTTGTTACAGACTACAATAACATGCATTTACTATGTAAATTCAATTTTTAGGGTTTTCTTCTTATATTGAATTAAGTTTAACAAAATTTATTTTAAAGTTCATTTTATTTTAATTGTGTCCACCTTTTATTTCTTTAAGTGATGAGATTTATTTATCATGTGACCATGCTTGTCATTGTGATTATGTCATGCAAAGTGCTAATAAAAAATATAGTGGTGTTTCTCTTATTCTTTACCCCTGGGTGGATAAACTTTTCTTTGTGCAAATCTAAACTAGTCCTGGCTTACTTCACTACTTGATGCTTAACTTTTAGTTGACAGTAGTATCAGATTTTTTGTTTTTTTGTTTTTCGAACTTATGTAGCGCCCTACTAGTTGGATGTACTATTGAACTTAATAGTTAGCCTCAGTGACACAACAATATGTTTTTTTTTGTTTTCAAAAGCAAAAAACAGAGAAATGTGATTAGTGCTGTTTACTACAATTAAGGTAAAGCATGTCATTAGTCATCCAATTATATTTTTTTCTTTTCCGGAGAGTAGCAGGAGGAAAAAAAAGAAAGAAAGATGATTATGGCATGAATGTGAAGGCAGGGAGGTGGTGCAGGGTGTTATAAAAAAAAAATCGGAGTAAAGAAAGCCTGTCCTACCGTTAAGAGACAATTTTGAGAAAAAAAAAAAGAAAGAAAATTTAATTTTCTGTTAATGTTAACACTGAGCTGCAGTGGGCTGGCGCCCTGCATGGGGTTTGTTCCTCTCTTGTGCCATGTGCTGGTTTGGATTGGCTCCAGCAGACCCCCTGACCCTGTAGTTAGGATATAGCGGGTTGGACAATGACTGACTGACTGACTGACTGTTAACACTAAGGAGGCATTGAGATGAAAAGGAAGCTTGGCTGTGGGAAAAAGTGGTGTTGGACAACCAAAGCATTGGATCACTGCATTGTTGGAATCTGCTAACTAAAAGAAATGAGAAAAAGGGGACGGTGAATTTATCATGCGTCAAGATGAACATTTCTGCAGTTCCGAGTCGGAGCTGTGCAATTCCTGTGTTTTATCAAGGATGTTAAAGTGGTGCACAATGAAAGTTCCAGAAGGACGCTGTGAGTACCAACTAAGTGTGCCAACAATTTCCTTTTCATTTATTTATTTCTTTTTTAAATGATTGATTTCTATGTGTTTCTCGCAGTGAACATTGACTTTGCTGAAACACAGACCAAGTAATTGAGTTGAGTTAAACTGTGATATTTCCTGAGTGGTGAGTTTAATAAATGTGTTTTATTTTTTTACATATTCATGATTGTGTGGAGTATTTACACTCTGGTTCCAAAGAGATATACAAATAAGAGAGTAAGTGTATATGTATATCTATACTAATAAAAGGCAAAGCCCTCACTCACTCACTCACTGACTCATCACTAATTCTCCAACTTCCCGTGTGGGTGGAAGGCTGAAATTTGGCAGGTTCATTCCTTACAGCTTCCTTACAAAAGTTGGGCAGGTTTTATATCGAAATTCTACGCGTAATGGTCATAACTGGAAGCAGTTTTCTCCATTTACTGTAATGGAGATGAGCTTGAACGCCGTGGGGGCGGAGTTTCGTGTGACATCATCACGCCTCCCACGTAATCACGCAGTACATAGAAAACCAGGAAGACCTCCAAAAGCGCTGAAGAAAACATGCATTATATAATTGAGAAGGCAGCGAAACAATAAGAAGCAGCGAGTGACATATACAACCATATTCATGAGTTCTGCTACTTTGGAAACAAAGCACGATGTAAACCTACACTTTAAATTAAGTTCATAGACAGGCTGCCGCTGGCGTTTGTAATTTAGTGCCTGCCCATATAAGGCCGTCCGTCAGCGGCAATCCAATAGCAAACTCCACTAAATATTCACGGGTGAAGGACTGTGCTTATGGAGAGGAAGATGAGATGGTCAGGGTGGTGTTTGACACAAACTCAGCGAAACTGCGAGAGAAAGTTTTAAGTGCCAGGACTAAGGTAACATTAAATACAGCCATGGACATAGCACGAGATGGCACCAGCACAGCTGGGAACCTTCGATGCATGTACACCGAGTGGCTCACGTGAACTGACGCAGTGCACAGATAAAAGCAACAGTTCCAAAGAGCTGAACAAAACCGAATTACACAATTGAAAAGGCAGCAAAAATATGAAGCGCCTGATACATACAAGCATATTCATAAATCCAACTACTGCGGAAACAAAGCACACGTTGGAAAAAGTCAATGTCCCGCTAAAGGAAGACAGTGTAAAAAAACCCGTGCATGCAGTGTGTCAGGTCTCAGATAAAGAAGAAGACGAGCTGTTTATTGATGCAGTAAGAAACGAATCGATGAATGAAACCTGTCATCTTTACAACGATTGACAAACACGGAATGTAACTTGAACACAACACATCCTACAAATACGAACCTGATTGAAAGAAATAATGATAATCAAATCCTTGATGACAGCAACACTCAGTAACACTCACAAAACAAATACTGTATATTGACAGTCATGTTACGTTATTTTTAAAATGTTCCCTTTTCTTTTCTAGCTTTTTAACACACTACTTCTCGCTGATACGCGGGTATATATATATATGTATATATATATCCCGATCTACATACTCGAATAATGGATACTTTATTCGCCATCAATGATTGTTTTGGTAAAGCCATACTCAGTGTATTCATTAGATGAACGGTAAAAAAGTAAGAGCGAGGGGAGGATGACTTATTGAGGCATGCAGGCTGTAGTGCGTCAACTCTATCTGAATTGCGCGATCACATTTGAAAAAATATATCTTTTCAAGTTCTATTTAGTCCATATGTGTCAAACTCAAGGGGCGCAGGCCACATCCGCCCGGCGTAATTATATCCGCCCGCGAGATCATTTTATATACTGTATTATTGTTATTAAAGCCCGGGTATATGAAGCGCTGGTAACACAATAAACTACAGATCCCATAATGCAGCGCTTCAGCTGCCTTGCAACACTTACCGCGTTAATCAAGTCTACCTTATGATGCTGCAAGTTATTGCGGCTAGCTCACACGATGCTGAAGAGAAAAGTTGATTCTGAAAATAGAGCCTTTAAAACCGATGGGAGGCTGAGTATATGTTTACTGAACCCGTGTGTCTCATTTGTGGAGCTAATGTGGCTGTAATTACAGAATTTAATCTAAGACGGCACTATGAGACAAAACATCAGGGTAACCTGAATGCAATGCAGAAGATACAGAAAGCAGAAGAATTAAATAAGAATCTGACACTTCAGCGGACGTTTTACCCGTGCACAATCACAAAGTGATTTCAAGTGAAGCTGCTTTTATGGGAGACACAAATGCACCAGTGCAATTTGCCCCACTTTCCCTGTTGCCAAGTAATGTTAAACCAAGTCGTCACTACGGTGTTCCCAAATACGCACTTTGCTGATAAACTGTGAGTTTGCACGGCGCTTTGGTGACTTTGAAGAACAAAAAGTCCGTCTACATGCGGCTCGAACCTTGTGCATGTTTGGTAGCACATATCTGTGTGAGAAGCTCTTCTCAGTGATAAAGACTAACAAAACAGCACACAGGAGTCGCCTCACTGATGAGCACCTGCAATCCATCCTGAGAATCTCCACAACACAGAACCTCACACCAAACAGAAACGAACCTGTTGCCAAAAAAAGATGCCAGGCGTCCAGCTCTAAAATGACATATGAGCAAAGACAACTGAATGATTTGATTTGTTATTGCTGAAAGGAACACATTTTATTTATATTTCCAGGTTTTGTTATGCAGCATGTTCATATTTGAATTTGTATAATTTTGACAGGATATATTTTTATGGAGAGCAAAATCTTTTGGGATATTTAAAATCTAAGTTTATTTTTTATATAAAATTACATAAGAGTAAAGAAATTTGAATGTTTGTTCTTTTAACGTTTACTTTATTTCTAACTTGTATAATTTAGACAGGATATATTTTTATGGAGAGCAAAATATTATAAGTTGTTTAAGGTTTGAGTTGATTTATTCAGAATAATATTCCTGTCTGTTTTTACCATTCCTACCAAAGATATTTCTGTCGACTAAATAAAAATTCCTTCTATTTAAAATTTAAATAGAACTTGAACAAATCGATATAGTTCATAATATCCACGCAGACTTGCACGTAAGAGCGGAGTCATCCGTTTTAACAAGCAGCGTATTGCACTGATCTGAAATAGCTGTGTGTGTATATATGTAGATATGTATGTATATGTATATATATGTTTATATATGTGTGTGTGTATGTATATATATATATATATGTATTTGTGTGTATATATGTAGATATATATATATGTATGTATATATGTGTGTGTGTATATTTATGTGTATATGTATAGATATGTATATATATATATGTTTATGTGTGTGTGTGTGTGTAAATATATATATATATATATATATATATATGACAGCAACACTCATCACTCACAACAGTGACAAAACAATTACATTGACAATCATGTTACGTTATTTTCAAAATGTTTCCTTTTCTTTTTCATTGCTTCTTTAACACACTACTTCTCCGCTGCGAAGCGCGGGTATTTTGCTAGTATGTTCATAAAAGGAAGTGGGTATATTGTGTAGTTAACCTAAGGGTGAGTGTTCACAAAGCATTACTTTGCAATATTATAACAGCAGGTATACTGTAAATATAATTGATACATTGGACCCATTGATTATTCAATTTAATTAAAGTATGAACTTGTTTGCCTGGTCCTCATTATAAATTATAGCATGGTCTTTGTTGAATGGAGATGACCTGTCTTATAACATATTGTCTGTAATCCTAGTGGTGATATACAGGATTGAGTTTAATAAATTACTCAATGATATTAAGAATATGGAATGAACATACTGTGAATATAGTGGAACCTTATGTGCTTAGAAAAAAAATCCTAAAATAATCTTTATGCAGAGGTGTGAAGAAGGTGTTGCAAGGAATGCTTGCCGCATGCTGACGTGAATAAGTAGCCATTAAAATAATGGCTGGCTGATTGAAGAAATTGCCCTTTTTCAGAAAAAAATGATAAAATGGATAAAAGATTGTTTCAGAAAAGCACTATGTAATCAAGCCGCAGAGAATATCACCGTCTCACTGTAGCGGTCTGAAAAAGATCCAGCTAAGATTCACACTTTATGTTGACAGTGACTTTTTTAGTGGATACCCCAGGAATGCACCCAGCCTTGGCCTGACTCACACTCACACCCTCACAGAGTCAAAAAAGCAAACAGCAATAAAACAGAAACTGACAAATGTATTAAACAACAATAAATTAAATCTAACTACGTAAACTAAAATGATCCCCCCCAGTTCCCTTTACGGCAAATGCACAAAAAGGATGAACTCAGAAACAATAAACAACTAACAAAAACTACACACAATGAAGTCCATAACAAAGTCCATAGGAAATGGCAACCAATGTAGTGAAATGATGGAGATTGAATAAGATCACTGCAAGTAAATACTGTATAAAGAACAGTCCTACCGGTATATTCCTGATGATGAAGAGTGATGGGATTGGGGGCACTCTACTGAAGGTCAACGAACAATCCAATTCACTTTTCATGCAGCAGGCAGACAGCAAATAGTCCATACACACAAACAAGAGATAATCCAGGACAAGAACAATAATCCATAGGCAAGGAACGGGAAGACAAAACTTTTAAAACTTATGCTGGCCTTCTTGTCCCCAGCAGCCCCTGCACATTTGGCAGGTATCCAATCAGAGCAATTGCGGGGACTGCTGAGAGATGAAGTTTTTACTCGCCAGTAACACTGCTACATCACAGAGGCTGATGTCCAGGTTTCACATTTTGGCCAAGAGCACACTGTATGCTCTACTCAGGTTTACATATTTGTCCAACAAGTAACCTCATTTGTAGTCGACTCAAACACTTACTGGCTGGCTATGTTAAATAATCAATATGTACTGTATAAACACTTATATTTTTGTGCTTAGCTCTGTAAGGGGGGGTGTTCAGTGTAACTAACCACCTATAGCAAGCGCTTGTATGGGCGGTGGTTAGTTCTGCTTTCTCTTTCTTAGAGATAGCCTGTTGCATGGTTCCTAAGACTAGGCGAAAGTGAAGGCACTACATTAAGTATATTTTGCATCACATTATTACCTTTGGTGGCCATTTGTGGTTGAAAAAAACGTTTGTTAAATTAAAATTTACATTTTGTTAAAATGAAATCCGCTTAACATGATGTTGTGAACGTTTGTCCGAGCCCACAAAAAGTATTTGCTATTCTAAATATTTTCTTACTTTGCTATTCGCTATAATGGAATTTGACTTGTTATCATATGTGTTATGATGGTACACTTCACTCTTCATAAAATGATAATTTAAAAGTCCATCTATCTAGAAACCTACTTTTTCTATTACAGATAAGTTGCAACCTGTCCTTGCAGCATCAGGTGCAATGCAGGAAACAACTTCTCCCCATCAGAGCACACAAAACTACACAGCCCCACTAAGCACATTATCAAGAAATAACCTAAACTGCACATTTTTGTACTTACAGAAAACACAAAGGGACAATGGGGATGAAGCACAAACACTATAGAGAGAGCAACAGGATTGGGTGGATTGAATCCTGATCTCTGAAGGTATAAGGCATCAACCTGGAGTGTTGTGCTATTGTATCACCTGCTTAATGGAGTTTCTTCATAAATACATTTTCTTACCTTATCTTTTAACTATAAAATATCTGATAAGATGCAAACATAAACAATTAACACAAATGTCCTAATTTTTTAATATACTACATTTTTTTATACAGTAGGTATCATAATATTTTAAAACAGAATATTTGTATTTAGTAGTGTGTCTGACAACAGAAAATATTAGGTGTATATTTATTGTATTGTGAAAAGAACTACCTAGTTAACTATTTGACATAAATTTAAGTACAGCAGTCAAATAGACCACATTATGCTTGACACACAATGCATTTTAAATTAAAAGTGGTATCATCCAATGCTGTACATAGTACTTTAATATTTTAATTGAATTAGTTAAACATAAATACTTGTGACAACAATGAAACAAGTGTTAAAATTGCTATCACAAATCAAAATGTGCTGTGTTATGAATGAGTAGCATTACAATTCTGTAACTACTATATATTTTCTGGACTACCTGTATTCTTACCTTTTTTGCAGCAGCTATAAACTGCAACTGACAACACCCTATCCTGACTTAAGAAATAAGAAATTAAACATACACAGATCTTTGCTAAATATAAATTTTAGTGTGAAAAATACAATAGAAATACAAAACATTCTATGCTGTAACATCACTTGCTGTGGTATGATAATGTGGGCTTCATTATTCACCTATTTATTTAGTTTATTACTTTTTTAACTTATCGTTTCATTATAGTTATGGCTATTGCATCTTTTTTTCTGGCATTTTTCAGCATCCTGGCCGCATTTCAACTTTTCTGAATGAAGTAATATGTGAAATGTAACATCGATCCTCAGTCAGAAAACACTACTCTTTGACAAATACCATGACTTTTGCAACAATATAATCAGGAGTATAATCTGTCATGTGAAAGGTAGTGTAAAAGGAAAAAAAAGTATTAAAATTATGTCTGTAATTTGCCAGTGCTGCGAAGGTTTGTTACAAATTGGAAAACACTCGTCTTGTAGCCTCAGAGTGTTCACACAGAGTATTTTAAAGTAGCTGTATCACTCCATATATGAAGAGAAACGTTGGAAATAAATATACTCAATTTTACGTTTTAAGTTGTTTTCCCTATTGCTCACAATAATCTAACAAGTATTCAGCAAGAGGTCTCTACCCATATCAAAAAATGTAAGAGGATCTTGTAGATGCCTCCACAGACTGACACAACAAATGCGCAACCTGTAAAAATACCAAAATATGCCAATAACAGGAGATCATTCAAGAGAGGGAGTTTAGCAAGCTAGTCTACAGGTCAAATATCACTGAAGGACAGGAAAGACAGGGTGGTTTTTACACCCTATTTTCAATTTTAAAATTTAACATGCAGCACTTAGGATATTATGGTTACTGCAGTCACTTTGAATGAAGTGATCCATGTGTGTCTTAATGCAGTCGATTTGAATCAAATGAACTCTAGCTGTTCATAAAGTCATTTCCAACAAATTATTTGCAGGTGTTCATGCAGTTGTTCTAAAGGAAATCAATTGCATGAAAGGATGAGTTTGAGCGGCAAGTAATGTAAACTAGTTAAAGAAATAGTCTTAACCGTCAAAAAAGTAGTAGCCAGTAACAAGACTCTTCTATTCACCAATGCCAAACCAAAAATCAGAATTGGAGATAGAGAACTAATATCAAAGTTGGGGTACTAAAAAACTTAACTTTGAATGAAAGACTGGCTTGCTTGAAACAAGAAATACAACAAGTTGAAATGCAAAGACGTTATACATCCTTAGACCATCAGCACCCTATTATTATCAACAAGCACACTATTTCTACAACAATATGCCCTTATACAAAAAGAAACGAATTAACAATAAAACAGTTCAAGTAATAACACTAAACTAATGATATCCACAAAGAACCTAAACGTGGTTTAGGTTAAAATTACTTTATTCTTTAGACATACCTTTTCTACTGATACAGTACTTGGTCATCTGAGGTTACTCAAGAAGTGTTTTAAGAAGGAAATATCAAAAAAAGGATACAACCTTGATAAATACTACTGTGGGTTCGAACATGATACAAAGTCCTTATGGCCATTTCACAGTGAAATGTGGTGCCAATTTTTATATATTTTGAGCCTTAGAAAATATTTCTCTTTCCACGTGCACTCAACCATTGCTGTAACATTTGCTTTTTATGACTCTCTGAGTTCCTCTATTTTCTCAGCAGTTTTGTTTAAATGTTTGCTCTTTTTAGATTCATCTTTGTCAACATTTCAAACTTTTCCTCACCTACTCTGGTCTGAGCATCTCATACTCAATGCATCTTTTTCCTTCTTTTAACCTATTATCTTCCCTTCAGTCTCCCCCGCATCTTCTGGTTCATCGGTGAAAGGCTTTTTATACCTAAAATTAAAAGTAGCTCATTTCTTTAGTTCAACTGCATTATGTGACCTTAAAGTCGAATACGTGAAGAGGAAGTCTGTAAGACTTGCTTTCATTGTGTTGGACTACAAAACATGTGTTATAGGTGATGGTCCGCACTCAACAGTCAATGAATAGGCCTACCTGGAATGTCCTAAGTACCATATAGGAAAATGTATGTAGTTTGGGAGTTTCCGCAAACCAGTAACCTTGCGATTCTGACCAGTGAATACTTACTCAATCATTTCAGCCTTTTTAGTTTATTCCACTCCCCCGTTGTCCTGGCCTCCGCATAGAGTATGTGCTTTGACAGGCAGATAAACACCTTGCTTTATCCAAAACTCTATAGACTGTTGTTTCTTTGTTCACAGGTTAACTGGAAATAAAGCAGTGAAACTAAAACAGAGAAAAAAAAATACAAAGAGCTAAGTGGCTTTATATTAACAACAAACACATGTTTCAAATGTATATTAATGTGCTATTATATACAAATTATTAAAGTTATAACTACTAAAGTAGTTGCTTCCATTTGCAAATATATATAAAAGGAAGGGTAACGTCAAAATAAAATAATACATACGGACAATGCTATAACAGTGTTAACAAGTTGTAACAGAACATCTGTCCTCACATAATTATGCTAGTTTGAATTTATTTTTACTAGTTTTTCTTATGTATTCTTGCTGTCAAAGTATAATTTTGGAAAGGAAGGGAATTGGTATGATTCAGGCTTTTCTTCATCACAATCTTTACTGGGGCCTCCACACTGGCTGGGGAAAAAGACAGAATTAACATTGGTACAAACAGCAGAGGCAAATTTAATCTGACCAGATCCAAAGTCTCCCCTGCTGGCTTCATGGGGAATAGGTCCTCAAAATGGGAAACTGACCACAAAACAATCAGTCCCAAAATAAATTAACATATACTCTTACAGGGAGAGGGTCACCATGAACCTGAGGCTGCATAATAAAGGTCAGACAAGGTATCTTTATAAAAAAAGATTTATCTTACAAAATTCTCCGATTACCTAAATGCTCAAGCAATTGAATTGGAACAAAATTCATATGCCCGAAAGCAAGCCTATAGCAAACAAAGTTTCGATAAAGAATTAAATAAGCAAGTCCACCACGCTAGACCTGTGGGTCTCCAGAGCCTTTATCAGGCCGGAGATGGTTCCAAATGGAGAAAGACAGGTGGCTTTGTCTCAATGGAGAACATGTGGCACATATACACTAAACTTCATACTAATGAAATAATGTAAGTGGAAGATAAATACACATGACAGACATATGAAACATATATAAAAGTTCACAAAGAAGATGTAAAAAATTTACCTAAACTAAGAATAAAGAACACCTGTAAACTATGCTGAGAAAAACAGTAAAGTGGGTAATGGTTGTGCTGGTTCTTGTTTCTATCTAGACAATCCAAATGTAAGAATGTTTCTACGGGGTATTTGAGCAAGATGTATTTAATACTGTAGCAAAATTTGAATATAGGATATTCAAGGCTATTAAAGACATGCATCATCTTTTCTGTTTTAAAAAGTTTAGTGCTATTTGTGAGTTTTTGCATGATATAACTGGCTCATCCTTTCATTCTGTTTTGTCAGTACAGCCATGTACACACAATATTATGTTAGAATTAATGTTTATTTACACAGCCTACATACAGTAGTATAGAGAACACTGTGATAAGTTTTACAAACTAACTATTTTTGCCTTGTTACTTTAGATAGGAATTCTCTCTGCGGGGCTCTGTAGATCCTAAAAACTTTCAGAGCAGCATGTGCATAATATTTATATTTGTTTTATACACTACTGTACTTATAATGATAGAAATATACTAATTAAAAGTCCAATTAGCTTTTAGGCCTTTAGAACATTTTGAGTACATTTTTCAATCTTTCATTTTATTTCATAAATTAGCTTTAACGTTTATTTCATATTATTGCCAGGTATTATAGCTAAGGAGCCTAGTATTATTTTGGCACCTACAGTTGAAGTTGAAGAACTAACTTGCTCTTTTTCTCTCCCCCATCCTTTCCTATTTTGTCTCCTCAAGTGAGTTTAGACCACAATTCAGAGTCCCAATCTTCTAATATGCCAAAAGGCAGAGCAAACAAACCCTCAGGAGCTGTGATAAGGATTAAAATTGAGATATCTTATGAGAGTACAATTAAGATACAATAGTCCTAGGTTAGGATGTTAAAGAGTCTCCTGAAAAAAAAAGTCTAATGACATTTTAAATTACTACAGTTACTTAATGGTTACCCAAATACATATATATTTAACAGAATAAATTTCAATAGCGTAACTTTAGAAAGTGCCCAAAAAGGAAATAGAATGTATAGTTATGGTAAATGTTACATTAAAGATAGACAAAGTTGTGATCAAAATCTTCATTGCATTACCAAAACACGATATGACTCATGTTCATATTTTAAAGGATGTCAGAATCAGTCTGTTTAGCTCTTTTTATGCTTCTTTGGGAGAGCTATATAGAAGATATAGAATTGGTCATTTACAATTACTTTCAGTTTGGCTGGAAATAAGTTGCCATATCTGATTTCACATTTGCATAAGCGCAGTCTAATGCTGTAGAATGCATCTTGTTTGGCAGCTGTTGAAGGAGAGAAATCTAGGAAAATAGGAATACAATTTTTTTCAAATATAATCTCTTTCTGTCTGAGAATCAATATCAAATTTTCTTTAACGTGTAGTTGCAGAAGGGGGAGAAACTGAATGTTTGGGGCGTAGCTAGATACTGATAATGCACTATCACAAATCACTCTCATTTGCCATTCCTAATGAGGTTTTTCCTTCAGCCATTGTTTAACACCAATGCCCTTTCATTCTTGTGTGTTTTCTTTTTATGTGCTCTTAATGCCTCACATAATGACAATCATTCATCTAATTTCAACCACCTCTCATGGCTTTCTGGCATGGTTGCCTAAATTCCTTTCTTGGTGCTTTTTTCCTAATTGTGCATCCAACTTGGCAAGGTACCAGACATGACAACTAACTTTCTCCACACAAGTGCCCACACTAGGCCATCTGCAATAAGCAGCATGGCATCTTGTTGTCTTCTTGGATATGATGGTGTCTGTGGTCTGCTCTAGTCATTTTAACCTCTACTAGGCCCCTGTGTCATAGGGTGTCTGCTATGCATTAATTACATCTTTAGGAACAGTGGCTAAAACATAGCACTTGGATGAGGCATAAATTTGTTATTGCAAAGCTTCCATGAGCATTTCTAAAAAAACAGATGACTCACTATCCCATTCTAGAGAGAAAGGAAATGATAGGTATGAAGATATGGAGATATGTAAAACACACATTTAAATGTTTTCTATGAAGCTTAGTTAGGTGTCAAAAAGATAAAGTATATTGTTAGAGTCATTTGTTAGTTATTTTGGTTATGTTAAGTTGATAGAAGTATTTTCTGAATTATGTTAAATGTTTGCCTACAGTATATATTAGTACATAGTCTATGGGAGGTTCTATAAGCCCCACAAGCTGAATTGAAATGGAAAATCTATTTCTTGTCTTGCTGACTGCAGATTAGTTAGTTAGTGATCTGCATTACAATGGGTCAGGCATGGAGGACACACAGTTTCAAACTGTGCCCAGTTGTATGTAATGTAACATACGCTATTGAATGTGCAGCGCCATACATATAGCATATATTGAATGTATTAAATACAACAGAAAAATAACTCATTTTTAAGTATGTATTTTTTTTCTTTTTTTACCTTTTATCCTGTGTATGTATGTAAGAACTGTTATCTATACTTTTGTGTGAACTGGTTGCTTTGAATTAAAACCTCTTTTAAAACAAACTTTAGTAGATGCTAGAATTTTGTTTTAGTACCAACTAAAAACAAAGCCTATCAAACATTAAATTGCAAGGAACAAAAACCAGATACCTCTATAGAAAAACAAAATACAGTACAACTGTGACAAGCATGGTGGACGCACTCTGAGAAAGTCGCTTCTAGCACCTGGTACATCTCAAGTGGGAGGAACCATTAGAGAAAAAGCAGCAAGACATACATTTAGGCAAGCAGGCCACAAAGCCAGAAGAGGTGTTTGAAATGAGATAAATGTTTATCCATATATGAGGAAGAAGAAGAAAAAAAGCACACATGAAAAAGGGTATTGGAGATGAACATTGGCTAAAGGAAAAACCTCATTACAAGTGACCAATGAGAGTGCATCACTGACATCTAGCCCTCCCTCCTGCAGGTTGTAGACAGAAAACTCTATATACATACATAATAAGGGAGGCACGTGGCTCTTTGTGACACCTACCAGGGCTTTGCAAAAAGCATTTAACCTTTTGGTTTACCTATTTGTCTGTCTTCCTATCTACTTCAAAATACCAGGTAAATACCTCCATCCAGAGAAACAAACTAAAACTCTCTCAGCTACTGTATGACACCCAAACATCAGACTAAAATTCTCATACCAAGCAATGATCAGAAAGCATATTAGCTATTTAAGAGACAAAACCGACTGTATACATAGCCACAACAAAGACGTTACACAACAGTCTTTTGTGCAGACTACTTGGCGGGGACACTCAAAGAAAGTCACTTCTCATGTCTGGTACCTTGGAAGGTTGGGGCACTCTTAGAGACAAACCATGAAGGCAAGAATTAAGGCAAGCTGGTATGAATGCATTGTTCAGCCAACAAGTTAACATGTGGCAGACAGGTCATGCAAGTAAACCAATCAGCTATTGAACTGAGAAGAGCAGACTGCAGAGGTGCTTAAAATGAGATTATCCATACGTGAGGCAGAAAAGAAATGAATGAAAAGAAAGAATGAAAAACAAAAGAAACAAGAAGCACTGGAGTTAAACAGTGGCAAAAGGAAAATTCTCATTACGAATGTCCAATGAGAATGATTTATGACACTACATTTTCCTGACTGTCAAAGAGATAATAAAAGACATTTAAACTGGACCCACTCTAACACCAGAACAAATAGAACATCTACTTCTAAAACCACTTCCAGAAACTCTGTAATAAAGAAATGATAATCCAGCACAGTGGAACAAACTCAACAAATATTGGTCAATGCTCCCAAATACCCATACACTAGAACAAACTACTGGCAACACACATCCAGACCCACAAAAAGAAGCAAAACACTCAAACCAAAAAAAAAAACAAAACAACAACAGCAAAAGACACATTGCAACTTGGGTTTTACCTCAATATTCATCTCTCTACCTTCGTCTATCCAGAATGGGCTGGTGGGATAACTTTTTGTAGGACTGCTCACATCACTTAAGCAAAACCAGAATGAGAGCAAAGGTGGGTGGAGCTATAACCCCACCAGTCTTAAACACTGTTCTAACCAAGTTGGTAACATGTAGCAGACACCAAGTGACAGTGTACCAATCAGCTATTGAAGTTAGTAGAACAAATCGCAGAGGTGCTGAAATGACATGGATGGTTATCCCTGCGTGATGCATTAGTAAGAAGAAAAACAAACTCTGGAAGCACTAGAGTGAACAATTGGCTAATGGAACCTTCTCATTACGATTGCTTAATGAGAGTGACTCGTGACTCTATCTTTTCCTGCCACCTATATAAGATAACAACATCCATTTAAACATGGAATTGAGTTATTTATCTATCCATGACCCTGTCTGGCACAAGAACTGGATCAACTATTATTTTACAACCACTTCTGGCAATTCTGCAATACCAGAATTAGGGTCAACACAGTGGAGCAACATACACAGGTACTGGTCACTTCTCCCAAACATCTGTACAACAGACAGCAAACCATCAAACAGACAGGAGAAGAGTGCAGACACAGCCAAAACCAATAAGATGCCAAAAGACAACATTACTATGCTTACCAAGACCTGAAGGGGGCACTCTAACAAAGTCACTTCTCCTGCCTGGTACCTGTTATGGAGAATCACGCTAAGTATAGGAATTGAGACGAGCGGGCTAAAAAGCCAGCAGAGGTTATTGAAATGAGACAGATGACCATACATATGTGAGACATTTAAAAGAAAAAAGATAAAGAAAAGACACAAAAATTAAAGGACATAAATATTCACCAAATGATAATGCTCATTAGGAGTGACCAATAAAAGTGATTTGTGATAGTGCATCATTGGCATTTAACCCCGCCCCCTCCTGCAAGCTGAAGCCAGAGTAGTCTACATAGAGCAGATAGACAGGCGAGCAGGGGGCACTTCATGTTCCTGTGTGGCCTGTTCTCACGTGACACAATCTCTTTTTCCTCCTCATTGTCCTATTGATCCTTATTAGGGCTTTGCAGAACACATTGCAACTTCTGTTTTACCTTTATATTCATCTCTCTACCTTTGTCTATCCAGAATGGGCTGCTGGGATAACTTTTTATAGCACTGCTGACATCAGCTAAGCAAAACCGGAATGAGAGCTAAGGTGGGTGGAGCTAATACCACCAGTCTTGAGCACTGTACAAAACAAGTTGGTAACATGTAGCACACACCAAGTGACAGTGTACCAATCAGCTATTGAAGTTAGTAGAACAAATCGCAGAGGTGCTGAAAAGAGATGGATGGCTAGCCCTGCGTAACGCATTAGTAAGAAGAAAAAAAAAACACGAGAAAGACTCTCGAAGCACTAGAGTGAACCATTGGGTAATGGAAACTCCTCATTACGATTGGTTAATGAGAGTGACTCGTGACTCTATCTTCTCTTGCCTCCTATAGACAATCACAACATGCATTTATACATGGATTTAACTTATTTATCTATCTATCTATGACCCTGTCTGGCACAAGTACTGGATCAACTACTATTTTTACAACCACACCCAGCAGCTCTGCAATATCCAGATTATAGTCAACAGAGTGGAACAATATACATAGATACTAGTCACTTCTCCCAAACATCTGTAGAATAGACAGCCGACCAGACTGTCAACCATCAAACAGACAGAAGAAGATGGCAGACGCAGCCAAGGCCAATAAGATGCCAAAAGACAACATTGTTATGCTTGGCACGGCCTGGAGGGGGCACTCTAACAAAATAACATCTCCTGCCTGGTACCTGTTATGGAGAAAGACGCAAGATAGGAATTGAGACGAGCGGGCTAAAAAGCCAACAGAGGTGGTTGAAATGAGACAGGTGATCACACATACGTGAGACATTTAAAAGAAAAAAGACAAGGCAAAAATTAAAGGATATGGCTCCTAAATATTTGCAAAATGATTATGCTCGTTAGGAATGGCGAATAAAAGTGATTTTTTGGAGTTGGAGTTGGGTGCAGCCCTGTTGGGTCCCGCAGATACCGCCAGGGGGTGCTGCAGCTGGGACTCCTGAACCCGTATGGGCAGCGTATTCACCACACCTGGAAGTGCAGCCGGAACTCAGCGATCAACCACCTGGAACACTTCTGTGTGGACTATAAAGGGGCCCAGCAACTGCCACTCAATGGACAGAGTCGGGAGGACGACGTTTACGCTTGGAGAAGGAGTGCTGGTGCAAAGGAGAAGAATGATTGTGCATATTTGTACTGAAGACTGTGTTGTGCCTGTGGGGATTACGGGGAAGACGTGCCCCACAGGTGAACAAAATAAAAAGTTTATTTATTTTTATACGTGCCTCCGGTGTGAGTCTGTGTCGGGTCAGGTGCCTATATAGCACCTTTTTACAGGTAGTCTTCAGGATATGGGCACTGCTTGGTTTGTACATACAACATACAAATGCTCATTGCTTAAAGTACAAAGTTACAGTATCCATGATTAAGACACAATACATGTAGATGAGAATTTTTTAATAGCTATAACATATATTCTTTACATACTGTATCTGATCCTATCTTATCTTCAGTTTTAAGAACTGCAAAATCAATAGCATATTGCTCAAAGATTGTTTCTACTTGGAGATTAACAAAGTATATCAAAATCCCAAAAACAAAATCATAAATACGAAAATGAACTTAAATACCACAAAAAACATATAAGATCTCTTCCATCTCTTGTTCATCTGCACATAACTTTACTATCCTATAGAATTTTATTATTTCATTGCAAGACTAGTACTTTCCCTTCATTTTAAAAGATTAAATGAACAGACAAGTAACATCCTGAAAGTTGTTTCACAATTTGATCTACAATATATATAAAGGATAGAATTAGGTTGTAATGTCTAAATACAGCCTTAGAACTTGTCTGATACTGTTTACATAAAGCCATTATTGTCCTCCAAGTGAAAACACTTTGGCTTGAAATATTAGAACATTAGAACATTAGAACAATCTAGACGAGAACAGGCCATTCAGCCCAACAAAGCTCGCCAGTCCTATCCACTTGTATCCTCCAAGAAAACATCAAGTCGAGTTTTGAAAGTCCCTAACGTCTTACTGTCTACCACACTACTTGGTAGCTTATTCCAAGTGTCTATCATTCTTTGTGTAAAGAAAACTTCCTAATGTTTGTGTGAAATTTACCCTTAACAAGTTTCCAACTGTGTCCCCGTGTTCTTGATGAACTCATTTTAAAATACAAGTCTCGATCCACTGTACTAATTCCCTTCATAATTTTAAACACTTCAATCATGTCACCTCTTAATCTTCTTTTGCTTAAACTGTAAAGGCTCAGCTCTTTTAATCTTTCCTCATAATTCAACCCCTGTAGACCTGGAATCAGCCTAGTCGCTCTTCTCTGGACCTTTTCTAGTGCTGCTATGTCCTTTTTGTAGCCTGGAGACCAAAACTGCACACAGTACTCAAGATGAAGCCTCACCAGTGCATTATAAAGGTTGAGCATAACCTCCTTGGACTTGTACTCCACAGATTGTGCTATATAACCTAACATTCTGTTAGCCTTCTTAATGGCTTCTGAACATTGTCGGGAAGTTGATAGCTTGGAGTCCACTATGACTCCTAAATCCTTCTCATAAGGTGTACTCTCGATTTTCCGACCACCCATTGTGTATTCAAACCTAATATTTTTACTTCCTATGTGTAATACTTTACATTTACTGACATTAAATTTCATTTGCCACAAATCTGCCCAAGCCTGTATGCTATCCAAGTCCTTCTGTAATGATATAACGGATTCCAAATTATCTGCTAATCCACCTAGCTTGGTATCATCTGCAAACTTAACCAGCTTGTTACTTATATTCCTATCCAAATCATTTATATTTATGATAGTGCATCATTGGTGTTTAACCCCGCCGCCTCCTGCAAGCTGAAGCCAGAATAGTCTACATAGAGAAGATAGACAGGCAAGCATGGGGCACTTCATGTTCCTGTGTGGCCTGTTCTGACGTGACAAAATCTCTTCCTCCTACTCATTGTCTTACCGATTCCTACTAGGGCTTTGCAGAACACATTGCAACTTGTGTTTTACCTGTATATTCTTCTCTCTACCTTCTTCTATCCAGAATGGGCTGGTGGGATAACTTTTTGTAGGACTGCTCACAGCAGCTAAGCAAAACCGTAAAGAGAGCTGAGGTGACTGGAGCTAACCCCACCTGTCTTGACTATTAGTAAAAAGAAACAGAAAAACGAGAATTATTCTAGAAGCACTAGAGTGAACTATTGGCTAATGGAAACTACTTATTGTGATTGGCTAATGATAGTGATTTGTGACTCTATCTTTTCCTTCCACCTACAGGGGATAACAACATGCATTTAAACATGGGTTTAACTTATTATCTATCTATCTATCTATGACCCTGTCTGCGACAGTTGCTGTATTTTTCTAAACACTCCCTGTAGCTCTGCAATACCGGGATTATGCCTCAGCACAGTGGAGCAACGTCCACAGATACTGGCCACTTCTACCAAACATCTGTAGAATAGACAGCCAGTAACCCTCTGTTGGATGGACCATCAGCCATCAATGAGACAGGAGCAAAACTAATGCAGTATCTGACAATGATTCCGAATTATATATAAAGAAAAAAAACTTTTAGACTGCTGTGTTTTTATTATCTTTGGGAAAACGTGAGCTTAACACCATGTAAAAAAAAACCCAAAAAATGCAAAATGACAAATAAGATTAAGTCAATATATAAATCAATCAATAATTTGCATGGTAGGCTTGTGTGTGTAATAAGACAAAAGTATTACTCTGTTTATTAACATCTTTTCAGCAGCTAATGTTCACATTACTATTATAATTCAGCCAACATAAAAATTCTATTTAAGCAAACTGTTTTATACTGTATAATCCTTTCTAGGAAATGGCTTGGCATCTTCTTAAATTCAGTTTCTCTAGTTGCCTCTACCTGTTAATTATTAATAATTAGGTAATTGAAAATATGAGATACTATGTAAATTTTCATCTTTTTACACATTTAGATAATTCTGAAGGATATTGCAGGAAATGTTAACAGTTCTCGTTTTTTCATAAAGAGAATTCTTTAAAAATTCCAATTTTTACACATGATTACGACCAGTGGAAAAAGCTGCTCATATAGGAGAATATCACACTGAAATTGGCAAAGTGCTAAATCAAAAGGCTGTAAGGACTATAAAAAAGCAAGCTTAAGAAAATGTGGAAATAGTACAACCAAACACCTAGCTGCCTCATGCTGTCTCCCAGTCACAATTGCTTTGACATTCTTTCTATTGGCTATGTTCTTTACACTAGAGAACACTTGACTATGACTCAGGCTATGATTCAATAAACACTGGCAGTAAGCAGCCCATTAAACTCTGTCGTATTTACTTCAAGAATCAGAGTCTACATAAACTTTCCTTTTTTCAGTGTTCGGTTTACCTAAATCCTTTAATTAAGTGGCAGGCACACAGATGTTTTTTTCTGGAAAGCATTTACTTCTTCAGTAACAAATACATGAATGTAATGCCACTTTTCAAACAGTCACTGCTGCTATCTACTTGTCATGTCACACCTCTTGCTTAGGCCCCCCCTTCTTTATGTCATAACACTGACTGTATACCATGGTACTAACTTTCTCTAGCAGCATTAACACCAAGCTAAACACTGTAAATTATTCCATCTTGACACACTCTATATTGCAGTTTGAAACTTTAGTTTAGAGCCCCAGGTTAACAATGACCGCCACCAGTGCTGTTAGCCAACAGGGTGCTGCCAGAAATTGGGCTACTGTTGGCCAAAGAAGGAGATGTGTCCAGAGGCAGGAGGAGAGGAGGAAGGTAAAGAGAGTGGAACTGAGTGTGGGAACTTTGAATGTTGGCAGTATGACTGGTAAGGGGAGAGAGTTAGCAGATATGATGGAGAGAAGGAAGGTTGATATATTGTGCGTGCAAGAGACTAAATGGAAGGGGAGTAAGGCCAGGTGGATCGGAGGTGGATTCAAATTGTTCTATCATGGTGTGGATGGGAGGAGAAATGGGGTAGGGGTTATTCTGAAGGAACAGTATGTCAAGAGTGTTTTGGATGTTAAAAGAGCGCCAGACAAAGTAATGATTGTGAAGCTGGAAATTAGAGGTGTGATGATCAATATTATTAGTGCATATGCCCCATAAGTTGGGTGTTCGATGGATGAGAAAGAATGATATTTGGAGAGAGTTGGATGAAGTGATGAACCCAAGGGACAGAAAGCAGGAAGCAAATTTCAATGGACATGTTGGTGAAGGGAACAGAGGATACAAGGAGGTGATGGGTAGATATGGTGTCAAAGAGAGGAAAGAAGTAGGTCAGATGATAGTGGATTTTGGCAAAAGGATGGATATGGCTGTGGTGAATGCGTATTTTAAGAAGAGGGAGGAACATAGGGTGACGTACAAGAGTGGAGGAAGATGCATACAGGTAGATTACATCCTATGCAGAAGAGTCAATTTGAAGGAGATTGAAGACTGCAAAGTGGTGGCAGGAGAAAGTGTAGTTAAGCAGCATAGGATGGAGGTCTGCAGGATGACGTTGGAGATCAGAAACAGGAAGAGAGTGAGGGCAGAGCCAAGGATCAAATGGTGGAAGTTGACAAAGGAAGACTGCAAGGTTGAGTTTAGGGAGGAGGTGAGACAGGCACTGGGTGGAAGTGAAGAGTTACCAGACAGTTGGGCAACCACAGCAGATGTAGTAAGGGTGACAGTAAGAAGGGTGCTTGGCTTGACATCTGGACAGAGGAAGGAGGAAAAGAAAACCTGGTGGTGGAATGGCGAAGTGCAGGAGAGAATACAGAGGAAGAGGATGGCGAATAAGAAGTAGAATAATCAGAGAGATGCAGAAAGTAGACAAGAGAACAAGGAGATAAGGAGTAAAGTGAAGAGAGGTGTGGCAAAGGCTAAACAAAATGTGTACATTGAGTTGTATGAGAAGCTGGACACTAAGGAGGGAGAAAAGGACCTGTAACGATTGGCTAGACAGAGGGACAAGCTGGAAAAGATATCCAGCAGGTTACTGTGATAAAGGATAAAGATGGAAATGTACTGACAAGCATGGAGAGTGTGTTGAGAAGATGGAGAAAGTACTTTGAGAGGCTGAGGAATGAAGAGAATGAGTGAGAGAGAAGGTCTGATGATGTGGAGGCAGTGAATCAGGAAGTGCAATGGATTAGCAAGTAGGAAGTAAGGACAGCTATTCAGAGAATGAAAAATGGAAAGGCCGTTGGTCCAGATGACATACCTGTGGAAGCATGGAGGTGTTTAGGAGACATAGCAGTGAAGTTTTTAACCAGATTGTTTAATGGAATCTTGGAAAGTGAGGGGATGCCTGAAGAGTGGAGAAGAGGTGTACTGGTGCCGATATTTAAGAATAAGGGGAATGTGCAGAACTGTAGTAACTACAAAGGGATAAAATTGATGAGCCACAACATGAAGGTATGGGAAAGAGTAGTGGAAGCTAGGTTAAGAAGTGAGGTGATGATTAGTGAGCAGCAGTATAGTTTCATGAAGGAAAGAGCACCACAGATGTGATGTTTGCTCTGAGGATGTTGATGGAGAAGTATAGAGAAAGCCAGAAGGAGTTGCATTGCGTCTTTGTGGACCTGGAGAAAGCATATGACAGAGTGCATCAAGAGGAGCTGTGGTATTGTATGAGGAAGTTAGGAGTGGCAGAGAAGTATGTAAGAGTTGTACAGGATATGCACGAGGGAAGTGTGACAGTGGTAAGGTCTGCGGTAGGAGTGATGGATGCATTTAAGGTAGAGGTGGGATTACTGTATACCAGGCATTGGCCCTGAGCCCTTTCTTATTTGCAATGGTGACGGACAGGTTGGCAGATGAGATTAGAGATTAGGAGTCCCCGTGGACTATGATGTTTGCTGATGACATTGTGATCTGTAGCGATAGTAGGGAGCAGGTTGAGGAGACCCTGGAGAGGTGGAGATATGCTCTGGAGAGGAGAGGAATGAAAGTCAGTAGGACTTCACAAGACAGAATACATGTGTGTAAATGAGAGGGAGGTCAGTGGAATGGTGAGGATGCAAGGAGTAGAGTTGGCGAAGGTGGATGAGTTTAAATACTTGGGATCATCAGTACAGAGTAATGGGGATTGTGGAAGAGAGGTGAAAAAGAGAGTGCAGGCAGGGTGGAATGGGTGGAGAAGAGTGTCAGGAGTAATTTGTGACAGATGGGTATCAGCAAGAGTGAAAGGGAAGGTCTAAAAGATGGTAGTGAGACCAGCTATGTTATATGGGTTGGAGACGAAGGCACTGATCAAAAAGCAGGAGACAGAGCTGGAGGTAGCAGAGTTAAAGATGCTAAGATTTGCACTGTGTGTGACAAGGATGGATAGGATTAGAAATGAATACATTAGAGGGTCAGATCAGGTTGTATGGTTGGGAGACAAAGTCAGAGAGGCGAGATTGCATTGGTTTGGAAATGTGCAGAGGAGACATGCTGAATATATTGGGAAAAGGATGTGTTTTCAGAGACGTTCGTGAACCGAGGTTCCACTGTACACAGCCAGACATGCCTCACTCTGCTCATCAGGGGTCAGAGTTTACCAGTTTATGTACTATTCCTTGACTCCATAAGCCGACCGAAGGCCAGGGTTCAAACTCAAGGCTCAACAGTAGTCACATACCCAGGCCAATGGGCAACAGGGAAATGCGATTGAAATGCTTCTCTAAGAGCTCTTTCTTCATTACCCACATCCATGCTCTTCAAAGCTGCTTTTATGGTCAGCTTCTCCAGGATCTTCCCTTCCAGACTCAAAACACTACAATAATGAACAGTTCTATACAGAGAATAGTTGATCCATCCCATATATTGAAATGACCAATGTGAACTCCTCTAGCTTCCATATTATCAAAATCTACCAAGTCTGTGACTTAACAGGGTACTTTAACTTTGTTTCTTTTCTTATGCATCATTCATGGACTTGACTCACAAGAAAAAAGCAGCTGGTAATCTTAAAATTGCAAGGTGCATGGCCATAAATTGGTGTGGTCAAAATGATAAGTGATGGAACTCTTAAAATAAGATTTTAGAAGTATTGACAGCATTCCTGACTGTTCCTGCCTACTTCAAACATTGGTATAGCCTTACATTTTAGAGATCACTCTGAAAAGCATTGGGTTGCTGCTTTTCTGTTCCTCTGTTAAGTCTGCTCTCTTAACAGGCTTTGTATGCTACTGAAAGCCTAGCAGATGGAACAATGCCCACTTTGTTCTACAGCACTCAAGAGAAATGATACAACACTTTTAAATACCATTTAGTTGTCATCTAATGCTCTTATAGATTTTCTTATTTTTATCTGAATAACAAATTAGTGTTCAGAAATTAGCTAGCTGTAGGTTTGCATTAAGGCAAATTATTGAGAAGAAAATAATTGCTAGTATCACACTAAAGCCCTGCAATGCTAAATTAGATAATTGCTAAAAAAAGCCAATCAAACAAAACAAAATGCAAACAGATAAATAGATGGATAGCTAGGATATTTTTTATTTATTTTGCTAGTAAACTACAGAACCCAAAAATTAAAAATTACCTTTTACATAAGTCAGTTAATAAGATGAAAATCCTGATTTAGAATTTTTCCAATATTGTGTTATTTTACTGTTTTATTTTTGAAGCCTGCAAATAAAACAATATCACATACTTTAATTCAATTAAGGAAAAAGAGGGACTAAATCCCATGATAGCAACACAGAGCTCAAGGCAGGAGCCAACCCTGGAAGGGGCACCAGGCCCCGTCAGGGGTCACTCATGCACACAACCACATTTGCATTCATACAAGATACATTGTGAACAGACAATCAACCTAACCAATACATTCTGAGATGGTGAACATGCTGGATCTGTGACATAGCAGCACTGTGTCATGCACATAATATATATTATGTACAGTATATATGTTACGGCCAGTCCCCGAATTGGTTGGCCATTTCGCATTTTGGCCGAGTGGTGTGGCCAAAGTCAGAATTACTACAAATAACTGACTGGCCAGTGTATATGCTACTTTGGCCAGCCATTTCGCGAAGTGTCGAGAACTACCTGGCCAAAATTTAATGTGCTGATGTAAGACTGTTCGTGGGTCTTGTTCAGAAAGCGGATGCCACTTGATACGGTCTTCCCCTCGCCCAAACATTAACCTTATGGTCAATAAAATAGGTCCCTGATGTTAAGTTACTATTTTAGGGCTAAAATGATAACAGAAATGTGAAACCTACTTATATACCTAATCTTAATTGTTGTGAAACAACCAAGTGGCGTCCGCTTTCTGAACAAGAGCTACACGATGCAATTGCACTACTAAGTGCGCAACAAATCGCTGCTCATGCCTTTTTTCTTCCGACTTTGGCTGATCGCCCCATGCTATTTTGAAAACTGGCTGGCCAAATCCCAAAATCAAGAAAAAGATCGGACATTGGCTGGTCAATTTATAGCAACATTGGCCATTTCCCGACTTGGCCGGACACTTCCCGCTTTGGCCGATTTTGGGTTTTGGCCGTAAGATATATAAATAAAATAAAGAGCTTAGTGATCATGCCACACGAATATCTATCCGATTAATGTAATGTTCCAAACAAGTACAACAAATCAGAAGCAACAGAAGCTTGACCAGAAGGACCAGGGCTGGCATGTGGAATAATGTTGGTTGAGGCAAAGTACATTTTTATTACCCATTAACTGAAAAACCTCCAGTTCCAAGATTTATCATTAATAGGCATGAGACAATACTCTTTATTCACATGTATTATGTATAGGTATACAGGCTTTACAATACACTACATTCTTTGAAAAACAGACAAAAAATAAATAAATATTTGACGTTTGGAAAAAATGTAAAACAATTAAGGAACATTAATTTTGAAGCATCAAAATGAAAGATGGCCATTAAAAACAATTTAGATGATTAATGTGAAACTCATCCCACATCAAAAGGGGGGTTTGGGGGTGGCAAGTGGGGGTTGGATTGTGTGCATTTTCAAACCCCTTGTCAATGGCTCATACGGGAGAGATCGTTGTTCGCGGATTTAAAGTGGAAGCCCTTTTTGATTCCGGCAGCAACATTTCAATTGTTGATCACCGGTATGTACTGTACTACCGCAACAGTGGATAAAAACAAAGACCAGTATAACCTGTGTACACAGGGATGTCTGGTTCTATAAATCCACCTGATGTTTCATCAGCCAGGGAGGATCAGTTAAAAAAATCACCATAGCGGTCCTCCGAAATCCACCTTTCGCTGTGATTCTTGGGCGGGACTGGTCTGATAGCAAAAGTGGTGAAGTATTGACCCCTCCTAAACTGAATTTGGGCCTATTAACAGACGGGAATTCTCCATCGCAGGTTATCTCCACACCATGTACTCAGCCGGCAGAGAGAGATATGGAGGGTCAAGAGGAGGATGAGGAGCTTCCTAGATGACACCCCGCCCCTAGAGGTCAGACCAGACCCTCTCTCAGAGTTAAGCTTCCAATTTAGACAAACACCAGCCTCGTTTAAAAGGAAAAAATGGAATGAAGAGTCCCTTAAATTTGCTAAGAATGCAGTCACCCTAGTCAACGCCAATGCACCCATCAGCCCATGCCAAAGGGCCCCCACTTTAACATGGAAAATGATTTATTATATCGGGTCAGTGTACACGAGAGGGGGGTGTGGAAGCTGTTGTTAATCCCACAGACTTTTCGGCAGCAGGTTTGTGAATTAGCGCATGCCCACCTCCTAGGAGGCCACCTGGGCACAGAGAAAACATTACAGTGTATCAAGCTCCAATTTTATTGACCGGGAGTTAACGAGGAAGTTCACAGCTTCTGTATCTCTTGTCCTGAGTGTCAGCTGCGGCAAATTCCTAGGAGGGACCCTGCTCCTCTTGTTCCCCTTCCTTTAATAGATGTTCTGTTTGAAAGAATAGGGGTCAATATAGAGGGACCCCTGGAACCCTTGGCCCGAGGACATAAGTATATATTAGTCCTCGTGGATTATGCAACCCGATATCCAGAAGCTGTTTCGTTGCGCTCAGCTAATTCTAAAGCCATCGCATGGGAACTGGTAGGGGTCTTTGCGCAAGTTGGCATTCCTAAAGAAGTCCTTACGGACCAAGGGACACCATTTACCTCGAAGACGTTCAGGGAAATAGCTAAGTTACTTAAAATAAAGCACTTAAAGATCGCGGTGTATCATCCTCAAACCGATGGCCTAGTGGAGAGGTTTAATCAGACTCTCAAACAGATGCTTCGCAAGGTGGTCAGTGGGGACAGAAGGAATTGGGATCAACTCCTCCCCCTTGTACTTGTTGCATACAGGGAACTCCCACAAGCATCGACAGGGTTCTCACCCTTTGAATTATTACATGGACGACAACCCCGGGGCATACTGGACATTTTAAAATAAGGTTGGGAAGGAGAGGCTCTTCCCTCGACTAATATTTTGGAATATATTGCGCAGTTATGCAATAGATCTGAGAAAATTCGACCCATATTAAAAAGTCACATGGAAGGCCCGCTATTATGACCGTGGCATGACGCTCCGGGAGTCCCAACAGGGGGATCAGGTCATGGTGCTGGTTCCCACCTCCCATTCCAAACTACTTTTATCATTGGCAGGGACCATATGAAGTTAAAGAGAGGAAAGAGCTCGTCGACTATTTGGTGAAACAGCTCAATCGTCGGCTGAGTAAGCGGATATATCATGTGAATCTGCTGAAGCCGTGGAAGAAAAGGGACCCTGATCCCTTCTCCAGCCAGCCCACTCATTCTTTGCTCAGACCAACACACTTAACTTCGGCTCTAATCTGAATACCCAACAGAGGCGAGAGCTCAAAGCTGTCATCTCATCTGTCCCAGAGGTGGTAGACAAAAAACCTGGAAGGACCCCTCTGATTGCCCACGACATTGTGACTAAACCCATGGATATAGTCCAAGAGCGTCCCTATCGTCTTCCCGAGGCAAAGAAGCCTGAAGTGGAACTTGAAATCAACTGCATGCTGGACTTAGGAGTCATAGAGGAAAGTTATAGTCCCTGGTCCAGCCCAATAGTCTTGGTTAGTAAGCCTGACAGAAGTTGGAGGTTTTGCAATGGCTTCCGTCGACTTAATCAGATCTCACAATTTGATGCTTATCCTATGCCTCAAGTGGACGACCTCCTTGAGAGGCTTGGACAGGCAGAATATCTGACCATACTTGACATGACCAAGGAGTACTGGCAGGTTCCTTTAATGGACTCCGCAAAGGTTAAAACCGCATTTAGCACCCCTAGTGGGCACTGGCAGTATCATGTTCTTCCATTCGGGTTACATGGGGCTCTTGTGACTTTCCAGCATCTGGTGAATAAAGTGCTCATTCCCCATAACATGTATAGTGCTGCCTACCCAGATGACACCTACAGTACGTTCAAGCATTATTTCGGACGCTGGGTGAAGCTGGTCTTCGGATCAATCCCAAAAATGTTTTTTTGGGTTGAAAGAAGCCAAGTACTTGGGCTACCTAGTGGTCATGGTATTGTGAAGCCACAGTGCTCTAAAATAGATGCCATTTTAAAATGGCCCCATCCGTGACCCAAGCGGCATGTCCAAGCATTTCTCTGTTTAGCCGGGTACTACCACCAGGTTGTACAACGCTTTTCAGAGAGAGCTGCGCCCTTGAGTGATTTAACAAAGAAGAGGGCTCCCAACATGGTGGTATGGATCGATACAATGGAAGCTGCATTCAGTGACTTAAAAAGGGCCCTGACATCAGCACCTGTTTAAAAAGCACCTGACTTTTCGCTTCCTTTTAACCTCCAGACAGACACTTCGGACACAGGCCTAGGAGCAGTGCTGAGCCAAAGTGTTGATGGACCTGAACTTCCCGTCATGTTCCTGAGCTGGAAACTGCTGGATCAGGAGACCAGGTATGTGGTGGTGGAAAGAGAGACCCTTGCGATTAAGCGGGTGATTACACATTGGAGGTACTTCCTCTTGGGTCGGGAGTTTACACTTGTTATGGACCATGCACCTTTAAAGTGGATGGCCCTGCATAAGGAGTCCAACCCTCGAGTCACTAGGTGGTTCCCTGATTGACAACCTTATAAGTTCTTGCTCATTCATCGGAAGGGTTCTCTCCACACCAACGCCGATACTCTCTCGCACATTCATGACCTCTCGGTGCAGGACTCCCGACCCGATGGGTCTGGGCTTAGAATTAGAATTAGAATTAGAATTAGAACAATCTAGACGAGAACAGGCCATTCAGCCCAACAAAGCTCGCCAGTCCTATCCACTTGTTTCCTCCAAGAAAACATCAAGTCGAGTTTTGAAAGTCCCTAACGTCTATCTTACTGTCTACCACACTAAATTTCATTTGCCACAAATCTGCCCAAGCCTGTATGCTATCCAAGTCCTTCTGTAACGATATAACGGATTACAAATTATCTGCTAATCCACCTATCTTGGTATCATCTGCAAACTTAACCAGCTTGTTACTTATATTCCTATCTAAATCATTTATATATATTAAAAATAGCAGCTTGTTACTTATATTCCTATCTAAATCATTTATATATATTAAAAATAGCAGCGCCCTAGCACTGACCCCTGTGGAACACCACTCTTAACATCGGCCAGTTCTGATGAGGTTCCTCGCACCATCACCCTCTGCTTCCTGTGTCTGAGCCAATTCTGCACCCATCTAAAAACATCACCCTGAACTCCCACTTCTTTTAACTTGATGCCCAACCTCTCATGTGGCACCTTATCAAATGCTTTCTGAAAGTCCAGATAAATAATATCATAAGCTCCACTTTGATCGTATCCTTTTGTTGCCTCCTCATAGAATTCCAACATGTTAGTAAAACACGACCTCCCCCTTCTGAACCCATGCTGACTGTTCAGAATAACTCCTGTCCTTGTCATGTGTTGCTCAATCTTATCCTTAATAATTCCTTCCATTAATTTTCCTGTGATGCTTGTTAAGCTTACTGGCCTATAGTTGCTTGGATCTGCCCTGTCACCCTTTTTATATAATGGGATGATATTTGCCATTTTCCAGTCCTTTGGAATCTCTCCAGTGCACAGTGACTTCCTAAAAATATGTGTCAAGGGTTTATATATGTACTCACTAGCCTCCTTAAAAACACGAGGATAAATATTATCTGGGCCTGGTGATTTGTTTGATTTCATCTTATTTAATCTGAGCAGCACTTCTCCCTCTACAATTTCCAAATCCCTCAGTACCTCCTTAGTAGTTGCGTTTACCTCTGGCAGGTTATCCACTTGCTCACTTGTAAACACCTCAGAAAAATGTAAGTTTAGGGCATCTGCTATTTCATTGTCTGTATCTTTTAATTCCCCTTTACTATTCCTGATGAACTTGACCTCCTCCTTGACTGTTCTTTTACTACTAAAATACTGAAAGAATCTCTTGGGGTCTTCTTTGCCTTATCTGCTATATTCCTCTCCAACTGTCTTTTAGCCTCTCTGATATCCTTCTTAATGGTTGCCCTCATTTTCTCATACGCGCTACGGTTCTCTTTGCAGTCATTAGTCTTATATGCCTTATACAGCAGTTTTTTCCTTTGCAACTTCTTTTTTAAATCTTTATTAATCCATCGTGGAGTTTTTTTTAGTTTCCTATTACTTCCAAATTTAGGTATGTATCTGTCCTGCATTACATGTAAAACATTTTTAAACCTGTTCCACTGCTCCTCGACTGTCTCCACATTTAAAAGCTTATCCCAGTCTATCCTACTTAGACTTTGTCGCATCTGCTCAAAATTAGCCCTACCAAAGTTCAACTTAACAATTTTAGTCTTTGCATCTGTACTCTTACAAAATACTGAGAATTGTATTACATTATGGTCACTTGACCCTAGTGGTTCAATCACCTCTACACCCTCAATTCTATCCTGATTATTACAGAATACTAAATCCAAACAGGCTTCATCCCTTGTTGGTGCTTTAACATGCTGTTAAAGCATGTTAAAGCATGTTAGGGGGGCCCTGTCACACATGTGTGTTTAGGAGACAACTAAAGGGCTTGAATACATGTAATTCCACTTCCCTTACTGGCCTTTAAAGCCACCATCTTGTCGATAATAGATAAGTTCTATTTTGGACTCTGTTGTATGAACATGTCTGAGCTTTGGCATCAGTTTTGCAGCTGGGATAAATTATATGGGTGGCTGTCCCAACCCTTCACAATGTCTTATGGTCGTTCTTTTTACACAATACTGACCCCAATGCTCTCACGTGTTTGCTGGGTAGCAGCATGCTGGCAAAAACTTTTAAAAATGACATCCCATGCGCAAGGGTTTAGCACAGAACTATTGGCCCTATACATAAGCAGCCTTTGTGGATCCTTTCCTCTCAACCCATGTTTATCACACGTCCTTTCATTCCAGGCTTCGAGGCCCATCCTCACCCACTCAGTGGGCCCCAGGTAGTCATTAGCCTTTTTCCCCCCCAACTACAATGCCCATTCACTTGCACTTGTTCTTTCAACCCTGGGACTACTTTGAAAAAATATACCCCAGGCTCATTTTCCACGAAAAAGTTTCTGAATGGCTGTGAGGTGGATCTGTTCAGCAGAAGTTCAGTAAGAATTCAGTAAGAAGTAGATTCGGTAAGAAGCAGAAATTAATACAGGCCAAAAACAGATAAAAATATTTATCAGACATGACAAGGACAAAGACTAATCAGCATTGGCTAGCCATAGGATAAACAGAACAAATCAGATGCCAATAAGAAGACAAAGTCGAGTAAATCTAATTAGCTGAGCCAGTCAACAAAGCTGCTTTAAACTATACAGTGGAAACTGCTAGAAGTTGCTAGAAGTGCAACTTGACACTTAGGTATTGTATCAGAGAAGCACTGAATCTCTCAAGAAACAAAACCAAAATATATTGCAGTTTCTCCTCTGGAGATAGCTGTCACTCTGGGAGACAGAAAGAAAATGCTGCTGTTAAATGACAAGATAGACAAGAACAAAACAAAACAAAACCCCGATAATCTCTTTGTTATGTATTAACATATGTCCAGATGTTTAACAGTTTTTGTTTCAGGTCTTTATTTTTTTTCTATTGATTTCATTTGTGATTTTTTATTAGTGTATGGTCCGTTTAAATGCACTGATGTTCCTTGTTCTTTGTGGTGGAGATTCAAGAGATGGGACCATCTGACACCACTGCTGCTGGCTCCACCCTTCATCTTGATGAGTAGCTCACAAGAAAGGAGTCAGCAGCAGTACATTCTAATGGGAAGGGGTTTATAGTGAGCATTGTTTTTTTATGTTTATTTTCTGATTATTTCTGCTCTGTCTTGATTTTTTTTGCTATTAATTATACATCGGGACTTGTTTGCCTTGGATTGCCTTTTTAAGCACATCCCTTTTGCTATTTTGAACATTTTTATTATTTCTCCAATAAACATAATGTAAATATAACTTCAATTTATAATGATTATAGTTTGGGATTGTCTTTACAAGCCAGAATTTTCATGGTTTTATCTCCCTTGTAAATATTTTGTTTATCATAGTCTTTTTGAACTTTCAAGGTCAGCTGTCCATTTTATGGCCTGCTCATGCTGTAGCCTGCAGGTAAATTTCTGGGGCAAGCGGGTCTGAACTGATATTTTTCTAAGTTGACATGTGAAGGTTATGCCATGTCTGGAACTCTAAAAAAAATTCTAAGGTCTGCCATGTTTGGAAAACTAAATCATAACACTCTTGATTTTCTCTAACATTCCCACTCCTTCCATCTCTAAAGTAAAAAAAGAAACACAGAACCTTGTTTTCTGTTATTTTCATTAAATGTCCTTTTATAAAATTACAAAAAATTTTGTGTTTGCACCTAGTGCCTGGTCACCAGGATTTTCAAGCATTCTGGGGTCAACACTTTCCTCTGTCTAAGTCTGAATGTTGATCAGAAAGTCTTTCAGTATTTAATCAGGTAGTACGAAAAGAATAATATATTACAAGCAAGAAGCACATTTATTATTATTATTTTTTCCTCATAATTAATAGCTTCCATTTTACAGCTGTAAATGGCACAAATATAATGCTCAAGCAGCTTGGATTTTTGTACTACCTTAACTTGCAATTGTGAGATTCTAGTGCTGTCTAATATCTTCAATTGGGATTTGGTTTCACCATAAAAAACTACTGAAATTTTGATGTTACAGTGGAAAGACAATTTTGATAGTAAGAGATGACAAGCAGAAAGTTAACATGAATGGAATGGTGATGCATACTGTATTAACTGTTTAGAATCCCTGAATAACACTTTCAGTCTTCCCTGTATTAGATACAGAAAATAGAAAATGATTTAATTGTAAAGGTTTTGCTGACATCCTTTTCTTGTTATGGTTTATTTTACTTAATAAAACACTTCGCAGCCTTGACAGAAAAGCACCAATACCAATTTTTAATAACAATCTTGTTATAAAAATACAAGATGAGTATTTTATATTTCTTCTGCCATCTTCCTTCTTTGACTTGTGATCATATATTAATATAGTACATGTAAGCAAACATAAAAGTAAGTTTAAGTAAAATCTTTTAGGATTTTGAAGTATTGTGATAATCATTCGCTAAAACCTGTATTTACAAACATATTTTGCATAATTTAAATATTCATCAAATAGGCTTGTCAATTTTCTCTGCTGAAACTAAATTAAAGTACGCTGTTTATAAATCCCAGTACTTACAATAAATCACTGCACAGGATATTGTAGAGCTTTTGTCCTAAATATACAAAAGTACTGTACAAAAATCTTAAGAGTGCTGAGAATGATCAGGTTTCTTTCTAACAGAATAATACATCTTGCACAAAAAAGGCTGAGAAAATATGACAGTATGAGGTATAACATTCATACTGTAACAGAGAGGAAGATAATGAGAAGCATACTGTGTTCCAACAGAAGCACAAGACTAGCTATTAAACTTAGCTGACAAGAGAAGAAAAGTGGTTTATTTCACACTGGCACTGGGCAAAGGCTGATAATTTAGCTTGGGATTATAAAGCTCGACAACAATCTGTCTTCTTCTCTTTTATTTTCTTCTTTCTTCTCAGTCTACAGTAGATATACTGAAGCTAAGTAAATATTATTTAAAAGCCATAAATGTTACCACATATCCTGTCATATTTATATCAAATAAGTAGTATTAATATACAGTAAGTGTAAAGACAAATTATAAGAAAAAAATGTAAATTTTGGTGGTGCAAGGAACTTTTTCTTTTTGGCTTTTTACTTGAGACCAAAAGGGAGGTAGCACAGGAATGCTATTTTACTTAATTTATAATAAAACACAGATAACTGTACAATTGTGACACATTGCTTCCTTTAACCTTGCAGGTTTGGTAAACTAGGTGGAAAAACAGCAGGTTGTTTATAATCAGCAAAATCAATAAAGGACAGATATGTGGCAAATAAAGTTTAACATAGATAAATGCAATGTCAAGTATTATATACAACTAGCCAACCCGCGGCGTACCATACGCCGCATAATCAGGCCGTTTTTTTAATCATTTTTAAGCACAGGGAGAAAATTTAACATTTGCAAAATCGGTAATGTAATAAATCAGCAAGAAAAGCAACATTGTAACAATGCATGGAACGAACCAACACACAATTGCCCGTGCGACGTAGCGAGGTGGGAGGGGGGTGTGTACAAAGTGCAGGAGCATCTAAGACGACGCATGTTTGTCGCGGATGCGAATTGCTATGTAGCGTGTACAACACTTTGCTATGCTGCACGCGGTTGTGCGTCGAAACCGAAAAGTCATTTTTTAAAGACTGCTCACTTCATTGTGTTTTAACCTCAGTTGTAAAGGAATGTTTTAATGATCCCATGGGATACCCCTCGCAAACAGTTTTACACAATGCATATGGCGATTCACCTCTGCGAGAAACATGCCTCTATTAACAGTCAACGTGTGGGAGGGGGGTGTGTACAAAGGGTAGGGACGAAAACAGTGGGAGTGTATGAGTCGCACTTAGTGGCAATTCCACGGTTTGCAGCCCGAATGGGGTTCAACGGCTTACCCACGCCTAGACACACGCTCAATCTCATGCATAATTATTTATTGAATGGTAAACACTTCTGGAAAGACACGGTTGTCTAAAACAGGTTAGTGTGAGAATACAACAGTAAGTGAATGAAAAGATGGAACTCTGGAGAGAGCAAAATACAACACAATAGTGAACCCACGGCATAACAAACGGCGCATAATTATTTATTGATGGTTGAGCACTTCTGGAAAGACACAGGGACACCCCTCGCAAACTGTTCTACACGCCGCATACAGCGATTCACATCTGCAACAAACAAACTGTTTTACACACTGCATACAGCGAATCACATTCGCGACATGATTTTTCCTAGATGGTCCTGTCGCGTCCACCCTCGCACTCGAAGCATACACACTGCCTGCTCATATGCCCGGTCTCAAGCCGCATCCAGCCTCATTCTCGAAGCATACACACCGCCTGGTTATGTGTCCGCTCGCAAGAGAAACTCACGGAGAGCCGCCCACCAGCTGCCTGTGTGTGTGTGCCTCTGTCTGTTTCTAGCGCGGCTTTCTCTTGCGCTGCCTCTGTGTGAACCGGTCAGGCACAGAGAAGGTCAGCTGCTGACAGAGCGTCTCGACTCTTGCAGGGCCTACATTGGTGAAGCAGGTGAGATGGTAATGAAAGAGAGGCACAGGGCTTATTGGTTTTTAAAGACTGATTCCTTCATTGTGCTTTAACCTCAGTTTTAAAGGATTGTTTTAAGGATCCCATGGGATACCCCTCGCAAACCGTTTCACACGCTGCATATGGCGATTCACCTCCGCGAGAAACATGCCTCTATGAACAGTCAACGTAGCTCGGAGGTACATGACATTAACCTGACCTGCACTGCATGTGGCCTCTACGACAGACGAACATAAATGACGCCATTTTTTCTGTGTCGTCGCATCCGAGTTGGTGGCCGTGGCTCTGCGAGTTGTCGTCGTATTCAATGGTCTTGGAGTTGGTGGGCGTGGCTCCTTCCTGTGTGCGCCATAGGTGTCTCACTTGTTGGTGGCTTAGTGAATTCACGCCCCTTCCGGCGTGCTTTTCATGGTTGTCTTGCCTTAGTGAATTATATATATAGATTATGCAACTGGGGATTTGGTCTTTGAAATATTATTATGAAAGAGAAGGAAATAAAATATGCACAACTGGTTAAAAGAGCTATTGGGATGTTGGGCTCTGTAGTATGCTGTGTAGAGTATAAGTCAAGTTAATTAATGATTAAACAACTACTGTATATACTCACGTATATGTCAGGTCTTGAAACCCGAAAAATCAATCAGAAAATCAGACCCCAACTTATACGTCCGATCAAAAATGGGACACTTAATTTTTTTTTTACATCTTTTTGTCTCCTCCAATCTCGCATCAATTTCTCAGATGCATCAAAGTTTGTTGCAGCAGCATAGTTAACAATTTCTTTCGGTACTTCAACAACATTTAATTTGAAACCAGCGTCATATTTTCTTCTGATTGAATGCTTCATTGTAGATAAGGGATGCTCTTAAGATAAAGGTGTATTAGGGTGTGAGATACAAAAAACATAGTGCAAACGTTGCTTCGGAATAGTTCAGGAGAGTTAGGAGTACGCAAAGATACAGCGCATTGCCACACCCACATAGAAAAAAAAGGCAGTGTGCTCCGTGGTTACTCTTTCAGGCAGGCATTAGCATATAATAATCTATTGGACCAATAGCGTGTGTTTTCCACATTCAACTTATATGACTAACATTATAAAATACCAGAAATTATACAATAAAATCAATTCCCTACTTATCCACGAGTATATATGTAAAATGTACTTGTAATGCCTTATATGGAATGCTGTAAGCAGTGTACTCTATCTTATTAAAGGAAAGTCCAGAGAAGAACTACTCGACTAAATCTAGACTTCCACAGTATAAGATATGAGGATAGATTGAAGAAGTTGAATCACTTTGGGTTCCATTAACAGAAATTTAGACGTGACATGACAGAATGTTCAGCCAAAGAAATTAAGGCAAATGCTTTAAGTTTAAAGCATTAGGTCATTAGGAGTGTCTGTACTCAGGATTGCAAGCTAGAGGTGCAGTGAATTTTGTTATTTGGTTTGTGACTCCAGTGACTCTGAAAGCAGAAGCAGGATGAATCACAACAGCTACTTCAGAATAAGGCCATAACAGGGATTAAAGTAAATGTATTTTTGTGGCATCTTTTGTGGGCCTGGAGTTGGAGAGATCGTGGCAGGTTCTGCAGAATACGATAATAAAAGTACCAAGAAGGATGTCCAACTCCCTTTTCCTGCTATACACTACAATAAAAATGTTACACTACATATGTATAGTTTTGTTATTGCCTAGGGTTAATATCCTTTTGATTTGTTTATTTTGAAATAATAATTATTACCAATAAGTACAATCTAGATTTCTATATATTTCTACCGTTGTACTTACACCAAGTGGTGAGTTTAGTAGGAATGTTAACTGGATCATAATTTGACATATACTTCGTATCAGAGAAACATGGTCTTATTTGTGAACAAACTCAACAGGTTGTTGAAGGTTAGGAGAAGTGATTCTAGCCCATGTCACCTTTTCATTGGTGGTAGACTGTTCAATCTGATTCCATGAGCACTTGATTTAGATCTAGTGTCTGCCTTGGACATCCTGGAGATGATGGCAAACAGCACTTTCTACTTCAAATGTCAATTTTCAGAATGATACAATGGAGCCATGACGAGAGGCTCCTTTATTTTTTTTAATATGTACATAAATTGTTGTTTCCTAAAACTATATCAATTCTTAGTAAATTGATGATAAACCCTTCATTATCTTAATTACTGGGGAAACCCCCACCAGTGCTTATCAATTGAACTAATTACATTATTTTTTATATTTGCTGATTCATCTTACCAAGATAAAAACCACATATTCACATCAAATATGTAATTATAGAAGAGTCCAAAGTTTTTGCTTTCTGCTAACAAGGGAACTTTAGAGGTCTTTTGAAGAGCTGTTCACAAAGACTTGAAGCTGAATAATATTGCACAGTGGTATTCAATCAGAATATGCTCTTAATTTACAGTCACAGTAGGACCGACTGTAGTAATTAAGCATATCCTAGGGTGAATGATGCTTTCTCCCTCATTTAGACATTCAATTTGAATGGGATAGTGCATTTTTTGCACTAATGAGAAGCCCATGCAAATCTCAGTTTGTGGTCTTCATTAAAGTAAATTAATCATAGACAATCCCCAATTCCAATTTATTTTTAAAGCTGGAAGGCTTTTTATACCAATGTTAAAAAATGTTAGATTTATTTATGTATAAATGCTTTTTCATAGCTATGTCTATGCATATTGCTACTTTACAGCTCCATTAATATGTTGTGTAAGATGCTTTTAAAAGTGCCCTTTGCTAATCAAGACTGACAATATTATACTAAGCAATGGGTTTTGGTGTCAGACTAAAATAATTTATTACAACTGTTATAATAATTTTTATATCTGTATTTGTGCAGAGCTGCAAAGCAACATTATCTGATTAAGTTTTTAACTTATAGCAGTGGGGCAGTTATTAGAGAAAATAGGCACATTGATGTCCAAGTCCTGTGAGTAAATGATTTAAAGAGTATAATTATGCAGAATATGATAATATTTCTCTCCAATAGGCTGACTGGAGTGCTTTTTCAAAATTGTAGTTTAGCCAGTGTTTTTTCTCAATTTTTTGGAAAGCACAGAAGAAGAAATCCTGGGCAAAAGTTAAGATGTTGACCTCTTACCACAAGTTTTTAAGAGTTAAGCTGATGGCAAACTGATTTGAGAGTAAAAAAGTCAAACCGATGAGATATAGACTCATGTAGAAGAGGGTACAATTGTCTATTACAGAATAATAGTCTAATTCCTGCTCCAAAAGCAATGTTACTGAGGCCCTAGATTAAATAAGATAACTGAGAGTCTGATATAGATCCTTTTATAGTACCTTAAACATCACAGTAGGAATTTAACATTTTTTCAGTTTTTTATGTAATTGTATGCAGTTAGATTTGCTCTAATGACCAAAATCTAAAACTATAATGTTAACATGAAAAATTCTTCAGACTTGTTAAACTTCTTTAAGTATTCATGCTGTTTGCAGTTAATGCATTTGTCTCATGAAATCAATTTTAAGTCAATCCTTGTGCATTTAATATGTTTTAAATGTATTAACATTTAAAACTTAAATATACCTCCTGTACATCTGGAAAATCTTTGTATGTATTAGCAAATCTCCTAAAAAAGGGCACATGTTAAAGAGAGGGGAAAAATCAAAACTAGTCCAGCATAGTTTTAAATAACCAGGAATAATCAGGAAATGAAACAAACATCTCTTAAAGAAAATTAATTACAAATAAATAAGAAACAAACGGTACAAATGTAAATATACATAAAACTAGATCACTTCTAAAAATGGAGTATCTAACTGATAATCAAAGGACAACAAGGTTTTTTTCCTGGTATCCTGGACAGAACTATATGTATTACTATAGTTTTGATAGATAGATAGATAGATAGATAGATAGATAGATAGATAGATAGATAGATAGATAGATAGATAGATAGATAGATAGATAGATAGTGTCACGCACGAGCATTTAGGGATCAGCTTAAAGACCCAACGAGCAGCACAAAATCAGGGGACAACGGTAGTGTACTAACCGCTCTCTCTTTGTTCCAACATGAAAGATGAGAAAACTCCGCCTTGAATGCACCTGAAAACCATAGCCAGCAGAAAAAGCCACTTCCAGTTTCTTTCTTTCCCTCTCGTCCCCCAGTGATGACATCACCACATCCCATCTACCTCAGAGGCTCCTTTCCCAGCATTCCCTTTCCATTTCTGTCCCCACAGCATAAAATGTCCGCTGATCATCATACCCATTGTCTGTAATGTATTTCATGACTGACCCGATATCTGAAACACAACAGTTTTTACAGTATTTGGGGACGGATTCCCCAACTCTTAAAGTTTGTGTTTGTGCTTTCTTTTACAGTGGCGTAGTCGGCAGTATCCAGTCCGAAGAAGTCAGAAGGTCAGGACCTAAACACTGTTTTGACCACCATCATGGTCCACCATCATTGTCCATCATGTCCGAGCTCCATAACGTGAAGCTGGAGCTCGCCACCACTCGGATGGAGCTGGCGGCAGAAGCGGTAAACCCAGAGCCAGCGGCCTCTCCCACCTCTGATGGCTTCATTAGCAGATTCAGATGACATTGAGTCATATCTGCAAATATCAGAAAGGTCTCCTTGTGGTGCCAGGCAGGGACATGTCACTCCCCCGAAGCCACCCTTCGTGCTGCGGAGGCTCTGGCAAAACCTAAGGAAAAAGGTCCTAGCCTGTCCCGCTGTTTCTAGTGGGGTGATGTGGGACACATTCTTACCACGTGCCCGCTAAACGCGGAGCCCATGGACTGCACCTGGCTAAAGGGAGAGAGGTATTGTGCGCTGTCTAATCCCCTGTCAGTTCCTATTATGGGAATGGTGTTGGTGAATGGGCATTCAGTATTGGCAATGTTCGATACCGGGAGCAAACTCTCTATTGTTGCTCATCGTATTGCTTTACTGCGACAGTGGTTGGCTCAGAAAACAAATGTGACCTGTGTGTATGGGGAGACCAGAATGTATAGATCCGCAAAATGTTTTATAACCTAGGAGGGTGATCCTAAACAGCTGCTCGTGGCTGTCATGCTCTAGCCCCCTTATCTGGATATAGTGGGATGTGACTGGTCAGAAATTAAGCGGTAAACTCGACCTTACTTCTAGGTATAACTTGGGTCTAATTAAGGACGGTCAAGAGGCCGTCCCAGCTGCTCCCACGCCATGCACTCCAGCAACTTCTGATGACGGGGGCTGACGGGCGCAAGACTCCTTCACGTTGGACCTTGACCAGAAACTAAACCCAGGCGTGGATCCGGGGCAGGGAGCGCCGCCCCCGGACTACTACCAAGATCCCTTAACCAGCCTAGACTTTCAGTTTTGGTCTATGCCAGCCTCATTTAAAACAGAACAGTGTAACGGTGATTCCCTGAAGTCTGCTAAGAATGCCATTGTTTCCTTCGACGGGCAAAACCTGGAAATTCCCCCACCACAAGGACCCTACTTTGTACTGAAAAATGATCTCCTGTATCGGGTAGCCGAACACGAGGTTGAGGTTAGGACGTTTTTGTTAGTACCACAAACCTACCGGCAGGAGGACTGCAAACTAGCACATGCCCACCTCAGGGCCGAGAAGACATTAGAGACAGTGAAACTCTGATTCTTTTGGCCAGGAATAAACGAGTAAGTCCAACGTTTTTGTCAGTCCTGCCTGGAATGTCAACCATGTCAGATACCCATACGGGACCGTGCTCCTCTAGTTCTGATTCCCCTTATTGATATACTCTTTGAGATGATCGACATTGATCTTGTAGGCCTCTTGGAACCCACGAATGAGAAACCATAAGTACATCTTAGTTATGGTCGATTACGCTACCTGATTTCCAGAAGCTGTTCCCCTGTGAACAGCTAATACAAACAACATTGCACGGGAACTTGTAGGGCTCTTTTTCCAAGTAGGTATAGCTAAGGAAGTCCTTCCGGACCAAGGTACACCTTTTACATCGGATACGTTCAGGGAGGTTGCCAAGTTACTCCGTATTAAGCCTGTTAGGACGTCTTTTTATCATCCACAGACGGATGGGTTAGTGGAAAGGTTTAACCAAACCGTCAAACAGATGCTTCGCAAGGTAGTCAGCGAGGACGGTAGGAACTGGGACCAGCTCCTACTGCTGGTACTTATTGCTTACCGGAAAGTTCTGCAAGTCTCCACTGGGTTTTCCCCTTTTGAATTACTATATGGGCAACAACCCCGGGGTATCTTGGACATCCTAAAAGAAGGATGGGAAGGAGAGGCCCTTCTCTCCACCAACATCTATATCGCGCAGTTACACGATAGATTGGCAAAATTCTAACCCCTGTTAAAGAAACACATGTGAAAAGCTCTATCAGAGAAGGTGTGGAACTACAATAGAAACACCTCCTTACAGGAGTTTCAGCCGGGAGACCGTGTTATGGTGCTTGTGCCCACTTCCCACTCTAAACTCTTGGCTCATCGGCAGGGCCCGTATGAGGTTAAAGAGAGAAAAGGCCTCATCGACTATTTGGTAAAACAGCCAAATCGCCGACTGAGCGAGCGGGTATACCACGCCAAATTGTTAAAGCTGTGGAAGGACAAGGAAGACCTCCCTCTCTCTGGCCCGACTCACTCCCTTTTCTCAGAAACATCTGTCCTTAACCTCTGTCCCAATTTGATTCCCCTCCAATGACAGGAGCTGGAGTCTGCGATCCTGTCTAACCTGGAAGTGGTCAGTGAAGCACCTGGCAGCTCCTTGCTGATCCAGCATGACATTGTGACGGACCCCGGAGTGATCGTCAGGGAACGCCCCTATCGCCTTCCGGAGGCAAAACGCGCAGAGGTGGAGTTAGGAGTCCAACGTATGTTGGATATGGACATCATTAAGGAAAGTCACAGCCTGTGGTCCAGTCCCATCATTCTCGTTTCTAAGCCCGATAGGTCATGGAGATTTTGCAATGACTTTCAGCGTCTCAACCAAGTCTGCAAATTTGACACATACCCCATGCCCCGAGTGGACGAGCTCCATGAGAATGTGCATTACCTGACTACTCTTGAGATGACTAAGGGATACTGGCAAATTCCCTTAGCTGCATTCATGATAGAAAAAACGTTGTTCAGTACCCCTAGCAGACACTGGCAGTACAAAGTACTCCCATTTGGACTGCATGGGGTGCCAGCGACCATCCAGCCGCTGGTAGATTGAGTGTTAAGGCTCCATAAGTCCTTCTTTGCCGCCTACCTCGATGATGTTGTCATCTTTTCGACATCTTGGGCGAACATATACTGCAGGTTTATACCATCCTCATGACACTAATAAAAGCCGGGCTGCGTATTAACCCCAAGAAATGCTTCTTCGGGTTAAAAGAGGCCAAATATTTGGGCTACCTGGTAAGAGGCGGGCTTGTTAAATCACAGTGTTCAAAAATTCAAGCCATACTGGACTGGCTCCGTCTGATAACCAAGCAGCAAGTACAGGCTTTCCTACGTCTAGCGAGTTACTATCGCCAGTTTGTGCCTAGTTTCTCCAAGAGAGCCACGCCCTTAATGAATCTGACAAAGAAAATGGCCCCTTTCAATGTGGTGTGGGATGAACTAACGAAACGGGCATTCAGCGACTTAAAGATGGCACTTACAACGCCACCTATTTTGAAGACTCCTGATTTTTGTTTCCCTTTTATTCTCCAGACCGATGCTTCAGACACAGGTTTGGGTGCCATGTTGAGCCAAAGCATCAATGGTGTTGAACACCCCGTGATGTACCTGAGCCAGAAACTGTTGGACCGGGAGACAAGGTATGTGGCGGTAGAACAGGGGGCACTGGCAATAAAGTGGGCGGTGACTCAACTGTGGTACTACCTGTTGGGACAGGAGTTCACCCTTGTGACAGACCATGCTGCCCTCCAGTGGAAGGCTGTTCATAGGGAGTCGAACCCCCCGGCTACCAGGTGGTTTTTAGACCTGCAGCCATACAGGTTCACTGTTATTTATCGTCGTGGTGCCCTTCAGGCTAGTGCTGATCCTCTCTTTCGCGTTTACAACCTCTTGGATCGGGTCGCCCGACCCAGTGGGTCTGGGCTTTTCTGTCACACACAAGCATTTAGGGAGCAGCTTAAAGACCCAACAAGCAGTGCGAAATCGCACGTCGGGGACGACGGCAGTGTACTAACCGCTTTCTTTTTGTTCCAACAGGAAAGATGAAAAACGCTGCCTTGAATGCAACCGAAAACCCTAGCCACTTCCAGGTTCCTTCCTTCCCTCTGGTCCCCCAATGATGACGTCTCCATATCCCATCTACCTCAGCGGCTCCTTTCCCAGCATTCCCTTTCCATTTCTGTCCCCACAGCATAAAATGTTCACTGATCATCATACCCATTGTCTGTAATGTTTCATGACTGACCAGATATCTGAAACACAACAGTTCTTACAGTTTACGGGGACGGATTCCCTAACTCTTAAAGTTCATGTTTGTGCTTTCTTTTACAATAGACAGACAAACAAACAGACAGACAGACAGACAGACAGACAGATAGATAGATAGATAGATAGATAGATAGATAGATAGATAGATAGATAGATAGATAGATAGATAGATAGATAGATAGATAGATAGATAGATATTTGTCTCCTGGAGAATATTTGGCTTAGCATGTAGCATGTGGAAGAGACGATGTGAAAAACTGATTTATAAAAGGATAACATCATTCTTACTGTGAAGCATAATGGTAGTGATTAGGTGCTGAAAGTCTTTAAAACAGATTAGATGAAGAAAAATACATTACCCTCTGTGGGGCCAGTCGTGGATAGCTGACACAGACTGCTCAGCCAATTGAGCGCAGCAGGCCTTTTGCCCTTCTGAGACCCGAGTTCGATTCCCCGATGGAGAGAAAGTGTTGTTTTTTTTGTTTTTTTTTTACCAGTGGTATGCACTGTCAGTCAATCAGATTGTTGTATTTTCATGTGGGATGCTCCTATTAAAATATTATTTTTAACAATTGAGACTGCAATTAACATAAAAAAGTGTCTTTATAACTGTTATTTTTAAGATCCATCAGACATGCATTATTTTTAAGATCCATAACACATAGATAGACAGAGCACTGCATAATAGACAGATATATAGAGAAGTCACTAGATATATAAATAAACAGGGAAGGCACTGTATAATAGATATAAAAAAACAGCTAAGGGGATAAATAAATAGATCGGACGTAAGGAAAGGCACTATATGATCGGCAGACAGGGAAGCTGCTACGTAATAATAAAATTACTATTACTATATAGATAGACAGGGAGTTCACTGTAAAAAAGACAGACAGAGAAAGCACTACTAAATGAAAAATGGTACAGCCTCTTTATTAATCAACAGATACTTTTAGGAAGGCAGGCAGACAGTGAGAGTACATGTAGATGTGAAAAGCACTAGACAGACAGATATATATGGCACTGCATAACAGATACAAAACTGTCAGAAAAACACAGGGTATACAGTAAATAATATACAGGCAGAGAAGCCACTAGATAGGTAGATTGATAGACAGACAGACAGGAAAGGCATTATATATGACAGATAGATAGGAAAGGCACTATATATAAGGCAGACAGGGAAGCCAAAAAGTGATAATACTATTATTACTCCATAGACAGATAGAGAGGGAATTCACTGAATAATACAGTAGACAGACAGCAAAGGCACTATATAAGAAAACAGACAGAGAAAACAGACAGATATATAAAATATTTTAAAATATTTAAAAATTGAGACAATTAACATGAACAAGTGTCCTTATAACTTCTTATTTTTAAGTTCTGTGAGACATACACTGTCAGACAGAGCACTGAATAATACACAGACAAAGATAAACTGGGAAGGCACTGTGTAATAGAAGATATAAAACTGACAGGAGAAAAAAAAAACGCTAGATAGATAGATAGATAGATAGATAGATAGATAGATAGATAGATAGATAGATAGATAGATACAAAAGGCGCTATATGACAGGCGCTGCAGAAAAGCAAGCAGGCAGTGAGAGTACATACAGATGTGAAAGACACTAGATAAACTAATAGATAGGGAAGTCACTATATAATAGGCAGGCAGGGAATTCACTGTATAATAGCAGACAGAAAAGGCAACGGACAGGTAACAGTATCACACAAATATACATTTTTATTTATCTCTGCAATTAATCATCAGACGCTGCAGGCAGGCAAGTAGGCAGTGAGAGTACAGAAAGATGGGAAAGACACTAGACAGACAGACAGAGAAGGCACTGTATAAAAGATATTAACAGGAAAGTCACTATATAATAGACAGAGAAGGCAGTAGAGAGATAGATAACTCTATTAGTTATATAGTAGTTTTGTTTTTTATATACTGTATATGTATTTTTCAACTCGGAGAATTATGTCAAAAAGAAATACATTAAATCCGATATCAAATCGACACACGCTACACGCAGGCAAGCAGGCAGTGAGAGTGGAGATAGATATTAAAGGCGCTAGATAAATTGTATACAACAGGCAAAAATAGCGACCACTTGATAACAGTATTAGCTATAAATAATGAAATCATGAATTAATCAACAGAAATAACCGCGTGATCTACATTTTAAATTTCACGATTTACTTAAGAAATAAAAAAAGAAAAACGCTGTAGCAGCACGTCTATGAATGCAGACGCTGCAGGCAGGAAGAGCGTCAAAAAGCGCGGAACAGAGCCCCCCGAAACAGAAGTGGCGGAAAATAGATTGCATCGGTAGTGGTTTAGCACTACCATAGAGAATGAATGGGAAACGATTTAGGGAGTTTAGGTGGCATCGAAAGTGCACGCGCCCAGCGGCTTCCCAGAGTCAGTAGGTGACGCCCAAACAACACAACACAACCTGTAAAGTAAACTTGAGGTTAAGCCTGCAGGAGCCTGTATTTGGACATGGACAACTTTATGTTGTCTTTTCAAGAGTCCGGCGTTTGTGTGATGTTAAAGTGAAGTTTTTAACTACTCCATACCAGGCAGAGCTGATTCAAGAACAGGAAACCATCTTTACCAAAAATGTTGTTTATAAGGAAATTTTTGATTAACTATTTTGAATTTACCATTTTAAGCATTTTTTGTTTCCAATTTACTTCATTTAAACCTTTGTACTACTTTTTTTTTACTTATGAGTGCAGCAACTCAAAGACATTTTGGACTTAAATAATATAACAACTACATTTCAAATTTAGTTTTAATAAATTGGTTAATTTTAATACAAATATATTTATTTAATTAAATAAAAACTTTCCCAGGACACTCCCACCCTCCATGATTTTTCGTCCCTCCAAAGATCGGAGGGAACAGAAAGTGATTGCAATTCTTGGATTTGCGATTCTTTACAGAATCAGGGGTTTACTGGTAGAAATTAACAAGAATGAAAACGTTTACTTGTTCAGACAAATCTGTACTAGTTCTTTCTGTGATAGATAGATAGATAGATAGATAGATAGATAGATAGATAGATAGATAGATAGATAGATAGATAGATAGATAGATAGATAGATAGATAGATACTTTATTAATCCCAAAGGGAAATTCACATAACCAGTAGCAGCATACTGATACAAAAAACAATATTAAATTAAAGAGTAATAAAAATGCAGGTAAAAACAGACAATAACTTTGAATAATGTTAGTGTTTACCCCCCGGGTGGAACTGAAGAGTCGCATAGTATGGGGGATGAACGATCTCCTCAGTCTGTCAGTGACAGCAGTCTGTCGCTGAAGCTGCTCCTCTGTCTGGAGATGATACTGTTTAGTGGATGCAGTGGATTCTCCATGACTGACAGGAGCTTGCTCAGCGCCCGTCGCTCTGCCACGGATGTTAATCTGTCCAGCTTCATTCCTACAATAGAGCCTGCCTTCCTCACAAGTTTGTCCAGGTGTGAGGCGTCCTTCTTCTTTATGCTTCCTACCCAGCACACCACCTCATAGAAGAGGGCACCCTTCTAATATAATTTCTTCTTCTTCTAGTATCATCATCTCTTCCATCATCTAATATCATGATGAACAAAAATTGTACTTTATAGGTAACATTATTACAGAACTTAGAATAAACAAAGCAGCTCTTAAAATAAAATTTGTATACTTTTCTTTGAAATATTCTTACACTATCTATATAATTTATCTATCATTCAAATAAATTCATAAAATAATAAAAGTGATATGTAGGTTTCATAGAACTTTCATCAAAATATTTTCAGTAGCTCATTAGACTAATGGTATTGACAAAATTCCATCGGGCAACCATGCAGACTCTGAATACAACAGCTCTTCTTTTTTTATGTATAGCGATCTTCACTGAGTGCAGACACAAAGTACTCAGTTAAAATACAAGTATAGATTATACTATTAATTAAAACAAACAGAAAAGTCAGAAATGGAAACCATAAATACATGGCCAAGGCCCTGCTTTATATTCCCCGCTCTGTGCTCCAGTAAATACAAATTATCATTAATATATTAATAATCCAATTGCCCATAATTTGCTCAGAATATGGATCCAATGTAGGAAGCACTTTAAGACACCTCTACATAACAACCACCTTTTTCTAGCCTCTCAAATATACACAGTATTTCATATTTGTAAAATATCCAGCACTTTGCATCCTATGAAACAATTAAGCTTCAAATTTAACTTCTCATCAACACAGTTTTTCCACTATCTCCAAATTAGACTTTGCTAAACAAAATATGTTCAATTTTCTTCAACTCCCACCTATTTCTATTCCAGGAGAGATATTGATCAGTATTGAAGACACAGATAACATGTCTACAATATATAAAAATGTTTTAAAGTCCTTTCCTTTCAAAGATACCAGAGTACAATGGGGAAAGGATCTTTCACTTAATATGTCAGAAAAGGAGAGGAAGGTAGCCATGCATAGAATATATTCTAGCTTCGCATGGACAAAGCACTCAGTTATTCAACTTAAATTTTTATCACAAAGCACATTTATCCTGATTGAAATTATCTAAAATGCTTCCATTGAAAGATGCAACCTGTGATCTCTGCAGTCTAGCTCCAGCCTCTCTGGGCCACATGCTTTGGTCGTGCATCAGATTAACAACATTTTAGACAAAAATCTTTGAATGCCTATCAGATGGCCTTGGTGTCACAATCCCTCCTAATCCATTAACAGTGGTGTTTGGTGTACTCCCAGATGGGCTTAAATGGAGAAGGACAAACAAACTGTAATTGCCTTTACTTCACTATCAGCACGTAGACCCACCTCTTATAAGTCAGTGGTGAGTGATGTTCTATAATATTTGAAATTAGAAAAATAAAATCCGCACTTAGAGGATTTGTTCAAAACTTTTTAAAAATATGGCAGGATCTAATCAGTAACACTTTAGAATGAACTTCTATATTGGGGAAAGGATACTCTTTCTTCCATGCTGCTTTTAAACATTTGCTCTACTTGTTGGCTCTCCTCTATTTCTCTTGAGAGGGTGGTTGAATTTTGGTTTGTTAAGTTTGACTTTTTTGAATGTTGTTTGCTTTTAATTAAAACCAATTATATGTATATTATATATACAATTATATTGTATGCATCCTTTCCTCCATCCTTTTTCTGACTTCTGTATTGCATTAGATGGACACTCTGAATCTATGAAGATAGAAAGCAAACTTGGATGGCACACCAAAAAACAAATATTAAAATTATGGATCACTAGATTGTGGCACGAGCATGGGTCAAGAGAACAGTGATTAGATCAAGAAGGACATCTCTTCCATTTATGATTGATTAAAACATGTCTTGAGCTGTCAGTGACTTTGTTTAATCCAGGTGAAAAATCTTTACGGGTGAAAAGTACTAAAAGCGTGACAGAAAAGAAATAACAGAATCAGGGCACATGGAGTGGAAGCTGGGCAATGAAAGGGTATAGACACTCTATCATTTAGATACATTTCTGGGAATATTTTTTTCAAAAGAGTAACATTGGTAGAAGACAATGAAATGGTGAACAATGCTACAAAAATCAATATAACTATCATTCAGTAAATGTGTGTGCTTTTATTTTTGCTTACCAATACAATATTTGGTCTACATCTGTCTTCTACAGTGCAATATCATATGCTTATGTACAGTAGCAAGCAACACTGGCCAAAGCTAAAATAGTTATGAATATTGGCTTTATACAGAACCATTTAGTTTAATTTTTAGAATGTTTGTGTTTACTTACTTGATACTATATTATCTGTTCTATAGTATGGTCTCCCGAATTTGTAATTTCTGATCTTTTTCCAGTGACTGTAAAGCCAAAATGACTGCAAGTGGGTTCACACTTAAAAATGTTGTGCAGCTATAAAAAAAAATTTCTGCTTCTGACTGAAACTTACTGCTGACTTTATGATATAATATGAGCATACTGTAAATAATTAAATATAAAATATATCTAAGATGATTATATCATACTTAATAATGGCCAATGCATTGTGCCTGAAAAGTTTTTGTTTGAGTCTCCAGTGCTTTACATCAGATCTCTGCACTAGAGAAACAGGGCAAAAAATGGCATAAATAGAGTTAAGTGAGAGGCTTCAGAAGTAGTCAACCAGACACTTTCTCATTTTATTACAACAGTGCAGTATGCCTTCATATCCCTAAGCTGAATTACAACTAGGACAAAAAAATGTATCTCCCCTATTTAAGCAGGAGAAGTCATTTCTTATTATGTCAAAGCTGAAATCCCGACCATATATGCTGTTTATTAACAACAGAAACCAAACTACAAATTAGAAATTGAACAGCTACTTTCAGAATCATATTGTAATACTCTGCCTCCTCACCTCTTTTTTTATGTCATGACCATGACTTGTTACCTTAAAGCCACTGCTATGCAACAAAGCTCACAGGGCTCACATATGATGCTCATTTCTTTCAGGGTTGAATTTAAACAAGCAAAGCAAAAGCACAAGACATCTGTTCATTTGAGTTCTTTCACAGACTCCTGAAATTATTTTCTAGTGTAGTTTTTTCTTTGAGAGTTTTAGACATTTGGCTTTTAAGTTAATATTCTGAGATTTAACTTGCCCTTGTAACTTTTGTTTACCTCAGTTATGCACCAAAACACAACCAGTACAATACATGTCTTTATTTTCTCTAAGGTACCTACTGCCAGAAATCCAATTGACGTTAAACAAAACTATTGACTGCACCAGTGATGATGATTCGACTTAGTTTCCTCTCCTCTCATCCAGATCAATATTCTGTGCCTACAGTATTTATGGAACTACCACATGTAAAACTGAGTGATAATGGAGGGTGTGAAAGAAGATTTAAAGATGTAGCATAGATGTTATGCCAGGTTATGACTATATGACAAAATATACAAATAAATATATATTCTTCAGAAAGAAAGGCTGCATTGACTTGTCTTCAGCCTTATCAGGTAAACAATGATGAGTAAATAACATGCAGATGAGCAAATAACATGAATCGATGTGTTGCATATTTACTGTCATTTTTGTAGTCTTAATTGCGGCAGCAACTGTAATTTCTTTTGCCATGCTGTACTGTATTATACGATTATAGAGTAAGTCCTCAATTTCAGAGGCTGCCTGAGTTTAACAAAAGTCCAGTATTAATACCAACAAATAGTTGTAAGGAATATCTGTGATTTGCTCTAGATTTCCTGTGCTCTGTTGAAAGAATTCCTAAACAATGGGCTGCAGACTAATGCTGGGGTATGAATGATCTTCTGCCGGTCCGAAAAAAAATTTGAAGGATTGATTATTCGATTATCTTCTTTATATTGTGAAATGCCAATTGTAAATCATATAAAACTTGTTTTGCATGTTAATTTATTGAGAAATCATTATACAGAATATGGATTTAAAGCATCATAGCACAGATACAAACATCATTACTAGTTAATTTATTATTTTGTACAGTATAATGGACTCAATTTCTACTACAGTATGTTTTAATTCAGTACTTGAACATGCAACAGTAATCTGAAAATCATTAAGAAACAAAAAACCTTAGAAATCTTTTTAGTGTATGGTCACCTCCATCAAGAAAAGGCACGGTAAAAATGTTTAAGAAAAAATTATTTGATCAGAAATCCAACAATCCTTACATAAAATATGTATTTACTGTGCCCAGGAACTCACAAGCATCAGATCCCTTGTGTATTGAATGTGGCATCATACTTATTTGCCATCATAAAACTAAATCGAAAAAAGTATACAAAAATATAGAGGAATTAATATTACCTGCTGCAATGGAGAGATGTTGTGAGAAGAGGCAGCTAGAAGAGTAAGTAAAGTCCCTCTTTCTGACAACAACATAACTTAAAGAACTGTCAATATAGCTGCAAATATGAAGAAATGTAATTTTTCAAACTGCTATACTATTCAAGTTGACGTATGTGGATAACAAGGCAGCTTTGTTAGTGTATATGAAATATGCCTTTTTACAATTGAATATATATTGTATTCACTGTTAATGCTGAAAAGCGGCATGGTGGCACAATGGTAGTGCTGCTGCCTCGCAGTATGGAGACCATGGTTCACGTCTTGGGTCCCCCTGCATGGACTTTGCATGTGCTCCCTGGGTGCTTCAGTTTAACTCCCACTGTCCAAGGACATGCAGGTTATGTGAATTGACAACACTAAACTGGCCCGTGTGTGTCTTTGGTGTGTGGTTGTGTGTTTGCCCTGTGATGAGACACCTGTCCAGGGTTTGTTCCAGTTATGTGCCCTATGCTAACTGGGATAGGCTCTGCCCCCAAGTCCCTTGTCTGGATTAAGTGGGCTAGAAAATGACATGACATGCTACTGCCAATTAAAACAACTGAGGCCTGGCTATATATCAATTACACTGAACTGGTCAGATTGTATTGGAGTTTGCTTAACCTTATAATATCTGTCAGTAATAACTGTAAAATTTAAAAAAAAGACTTAAAATAATAGTTTATCTATTGCTAGCTAAATTACTAGGTGTGATTGCAATGCAATAAGCTTGTTAACATAAATGGTTGTAATTATTCTGTTTTCTATTCATTGATCAGCATTAAAATTATTCTGTTAAGCCAAACTATCAGGTACTGAATAGGCAGATGTCATCACTGCTGAATTTACATGAGAAATATTGCAACAAGTTACCATCTTCTGACTAAAAACATTTAAACTAATTATAAAAAGTTCTAAGAATATTTTAAAGTCAACATTTATTCAAGAAATATTTCTGTTTAGATGTTATAAAAGAAGAAACAATTACAGTAAGTGTGTGCAGCCACAGCGAAAAGTATAAATGTAATGGTCCACAGAATGGTCAAACTATTCTAAATACCATAGCTGCTTTAACGTTGTTACTCTCACTGCACCTTCTTTTTCTTCTTCTTTCAGCTCCTCCCATTAGGGTTTGCCACATCGGATCATCTTTTTCCATATTACTCTCACTGCACCACTCGGAGCAGTTGATCAGAAAGAGAATTATCGGTATACAGCATCAAGCACACGCTGCCTCAGCCATGCTTCCTATTTGAACTGCTTCTAATATGACAAACGCTTCAAACCTTTCCTGTACGGACCTTGCGGTTCAGAAACAGTTTCATCCCAAGAACTCTAAACGCACTCAATCGGTCCATCAACTGCTCCTTGTAGAACTGTTACTACTTATTAGTACAGTTACTTCACTGTAAACTTGCAGTACAGTTATAATATTACACAACCTGAGCCACTTTATAAAGAGTGCATTTACATATGATGACAATATCATTTTTAAGATGAAATGTAGCAAAATATGTTTATTATATTATACAGATAAAACTTTAACTTCATTTAAATAATCTACAGTATATTGTTAATAATTAAAGGACACGGTGTTGCTACACTAGCAAGGATCTGGCGCTCCGCTCACACTGTATGCTTTACTGGGACTGGCATGAAGGACAGAATAATTAAACATGTACTATGAAGATATTTCAATGTTCCTTAAAAATTTTGAGGAATCGGCGTTATAAGCTTACAGATGGCTTAACATCCATTACAGAGCTGATTGTGTGGCGATCGGTTACTTGGAGTAAGAAAAGGAAGGACATGAATTGGAGGTTAGTAAGAGACAGTACTGCAGGGGTGGCCTTAGGCATGTGCAAACTGTGCACCTGCACAGGGCCGCCAAATCCCAGGGGCCGCCACACTAATTTATATTGAATATAAAACAGAAAGAGAAAGTAATGACACAGTTAAAAATGCAGCGCCAAATTTCGGCAAAAGTTAAACACTTGTGTCATGAGCACGAGGCGGCTATGCAGTGTCCACAACGGACGTGGCCATCTGCATAAGATACCATATTGACATTGGCGGGTGAAGGAGCCACCGATTCTTACTCTGCCCAGGGACGCCACAAGTCTAGAGCCACCCCTGATTACTACTGCAATAAATTATTTCATCGAAGGTGAACCCATGTTTAATAATGTGCTTCAACTCCTATCATCATGAAAATGATATCACGTATACATCTCAGTATTTTAGTTATTCAGAGATCTGTAATATCACGAATGTAATGGATTCTGTGTCCTGTCAGAGGTAGAGAAAGCCGGTTTAAGAAGCACTAGTGATTCACACGCATAGAGCACATAGAAGAAAACATACAAAACAAAGCATTTAACGTGCTACTTTACTTACGATGTTATTTGAGAAACTAGTTAATTAAACGATTTTAAGATGAAGTTTATGATGTTCTACTTGAATGACAAAATAAACTACGTGATTGAAGTAGACATTTCGAGATTGAAGTTGACATTTCGTGCTTTTTTCCCCACTGTGTTCCTTTTTTTTCTCTGTGCCCTAATAAGCTTTCATATGAAACTCAGATGGTGGGCTACGACTCGCCTTTTCACAGCGACTTTGATATCTGACAACTTCATTTTTATTTAGGGCAATGTGCAACTTTGTGAACTTGAGCTTTCGAGTTTCTCTGACACGCTATGTCAGTCGATCAACTTCCTTTTGTTGTTTATACTAATGTTTAAACAACAACAACAACAACAACATTTATTTATATAGCACATTTTCATACAAACAGTAGCTCAAAGTGCAAAACCAACAAATAGTACGTTTTTCCTTGCCTCCACTTGGTATTCGCTGAAATTCTTCCATTTTCTCTCTTGCTTTTCCCATTGTCTTTTCACAGAACGCTGAGCTTAAGGGCTATTTATATTAATTTGCATATTCAAAGAGGCGTAATTCTGGGAGGAGTTGGGGTGGGACAGCACATGCGTGCACGAGAGTTACATTTCACGGTGACCGGGATTTATGTAGCGGAAGAACGCGGAAGTTGGAGAATGCAAAGATTCCTGCATCTGGATTTTTCTGTGCGTAAGCACATTTCAGCTTTTGTGCTTATGTATGTTATAGTGTGAGTTCTACGCACGGCGTTATGCATAAGGCCCCTGGTCTCCTATTTATTATTATCTGCCTTTCAGCACCTAGGGCAGAAAGCAAATAAAACCAACTGCACTGAGGAAGAATAATTATACTTTCCACCTTTTGTCATTTTTTTCTAAATGTAAAAAAATATATAAACTGTTTCTTAATGTATAAAAATGTTTCTGAGGGCAGGAATCCCCACCTTCAAAAACATTTTTCTGGCAAAAATGACATTCCTTTGAGTAAATTGATTAAAGAAATTACCAAGAAACTTCTTGCTATAATATCCAGTAGATTTGCCAGGTATATTAAAGATGGACCCATTGAGATTAAAAACATTCATTTTGAGTAAAGTTATCATAAAGTGGTTGCATTATAGCAACATACCTGTCAAGAGCATTACAGTTTTTGTTATGCTTCATTTTTTTGTGGATAGAATGTGATTCCATTTTCTTTTAGTTTCGCATGGGTGCGGTCATATTGTTTATAGCAATAATGACTGTTGCCAGTTATACAAGAACTAGCTGTGTAAGCCTGTGCTTTAAAAATCCCGAGCTCCTAGAAACTATTGAAATCCTCAGAAAAAAAATTGAACTACAGAGTCGGCAGTTTCGTTTTGTGGACGTGCTCACCTCCCTTGTCTATCAGCAGCTAAGAGAGTTTCTCTCTCGTTTGTCTTTCCTTGGTGGTTTCACTTTGGCGACAGAGTTGCTTTCTTTCGGCTTCATTCTTTAGCCTCATACTTCTTCTTCTGACTCTTTAACTTGGGGCCACCTTGCCGGCTCTTTGTGCTTCATCCTGTAGCCTCGGACTTCAGGCCCGGAGAGACAGACACACACTCTTCCACGTGTAGACATTTATATATAAGATGACATGTGATGCCACATGGGAGTAGTTATCACATCACCACTCAGAGACTGTTTAATATGGTAGAACTTATTAAGATGTGTCTAAATTGTACTTCCAAGAGGTGGTATATGGCAGGCACCATGGCAATGATAAATGGTTTAGACGTCCCAAAGTCAGGGACATGCCGAAGTCAAAGCTAGTTATTCAAGCTGTCTTTTGCCAAAAACAAAGACCTGAACTAAAAATGTGAAGAGAAACAATATCACTTAGTCATTTTTCATAAATCTATTAATAATGCAATCATAAAGCACTAGAAAATGTATCCACAAGATTGGATGACCAGCAGTTCACTGCTGCTGGCTGCTGTACGCTGTTGCTGTGATGACATAACTTCTCACAACTTCCAGGAGACATTGCCAGGTAACTTGTGAATGTGTCTCTAAGTATATGCACTCAAAATGACCACAAACACCCCCCACCCAAAAAAAAAACCACAATGAAAGTAATTAAATATCCACATTCCCTATTATCAAAAATATACTAAACAAACTATAAAATTACTAAAAATACATTCTGAAGTCACATAGTTATAACACCAATCCTTAAATTTATTACAAAATAACGTCATAAATAGGGCCAGGATTATTGAGCAGATTTAGGTCTTAGTGTCGTTACTTTGTCTTAAATTTTGGTTTCTTATTTTGAACTGCGATACTCATTTCTCTCATTAAACTTTTGGTGTTAGATGTTGTTATACTACATTTTTTTTTTAATGTCACTGTCTCTATGCTCACTGGTATGGATTTATTCACATGTGCATGTTAAATTTGGCACACAGGGGCTCAGCAGTTATAATTGCTAGCCAAGCATTGGATTAGATAGCCAAAGACAACTGGAGGATTGTATAGTCAGCTTAAACACAGAATAGTGTATTTCTGTCCTCTGTCAGTACAAAGTCTTATTTCCTTGTTGGGAGAATGAGAACTGGCATGTAAGCACCATGATATTTCTGTATTTTGTGGAGGAGGAGTTCAGCCCTTTCCTGCCCTTGTTTGGAGACCAGCAAGTTGAAAAAGAACAGTATAAAAGGCTTGGACAACAGCCAGACCCTTTGGGGCACGTGTCGGCAAAGTTTCGAAAAACCTCCCAGCGTGGGGACGAGAAATGGCAGCCTGTGTTGATCCAGATTCCCACCTGGATAAAGTCTGTCCATATGCCTCCCGTCTGTAACCGCGTTAACCGTCAGTAAATGTAAGCTAAAGTATATTTTTTCTCATGTGATTCTTGTACCGCCGTAATCACGATGGGAGGGATATCGCCTTTTCTGGTATATTACTATACTAGCAAAATACCCACGCTTCGCAGCGGCAAAGTACTGCCTTAAAAGTTTTATTAAGAAGAAATTTAAATCTTTTTAAACTGAGGGAAAATATACCAGTAATTATTTGTTAAGGATCTCTTTGTATACCACATTGTGAGTTCGGCCCTCTGGTTGTAATATGACCAAGCTGTGCGCTGAGCTTATTCTTAAGCATGCAACGTACAGTTGGCCATGTGAACAGTAATCTTGTTTCAAATCTCACAGCTTGGATTGCTGCTGTCATAATCGGTTTGAGTTTCATGGTTTGTTTCAATTATGACAGTATTTGTAGGACTTGTCTTGAAGAGACATTCGGCATCTGTCAAGCGCTGTAAGTATACTACCAGTTCCATCGATAACTTCACATCCAGCTTTTGAGAGTTTAAACATTCATAAACATCAAAGTTTCCACTACTGAAATTGTCACCTGTGAATCTAAGATGTTGAAGAGGCATTGGCGGTTGTCCAAAGGTGTAAAATATTTGGCCATTTCGGTACACTTGAAAGCGACAACCGAACAATTCAGCGGCAGCCATCAACTCACATGCAGATGCATAGGTGAAGGGCTGAGGCATTTAATTCTTATAGTGCTCCTGTATAGTATAATTATCTCCTGTACCGTCATCAGTCCACACCATGAACCTGTCCCAGTCATTCAATACATAAGACGCAAAGTTCCACCGGATATCAAGAGTGAGCCTGATATGGCCTTGCAATATGTAACAAAGAGAATGGAAAAGGTAGGTGCCATCTCCGGGCATGGAAACCACTCGGTAAGTGACAGTTCTTTGATCGATGGTGATTACCTCGATAGACATGTTAATGCGGGTACGGTTGGAATGATAAAGGAAATGGGTACCTGAACAATGTAAAGTAAGTCTAAAATACCTACACAATAACTATAATCGTAATAAATGAACAATAAAACAGCGGAGAAGTGGTGGATTAAATAAAAAGGCTGTAGTTATTAGCAGGGAGACATGAATCCCGTGGCGAAGCAAGGAAGGGAATGTAGAGACTGGAGCGACGGACGGCCTTATATAGGCAGGCAGCCAACAATGTGGGAGGCGTTTGGATGGGTGACCCAACACCGTCTCACACGGTGACCGAGCTGCAGGCTATGGACGTATATATGTACGTAAGTAGGATTCAGTTAGCGTTGGGAACCCACGTATCAAAGTTCTTGAAGATGGGCCCATAAGTAACAAAGACTGTTGAAAAGTTCAATATGGCAGCCAACAGAGGCATCATACCACTGAAATAAGTACCAAATTTCAACCATCTACCTACACGGGAAGTTGGAGAATTAGTGACGTTGGAAAGTTCAATATGGTAGCTAAAAGTGGCGTCATACCACCGAAATAAGTACATACATTGGTTCTGGTTAGCGCAGGGAAGCCGCCTACCAAATTTCGTGAAGATGGGGCCATAAATAAGAAAGTTCAACATGGAGGACGTTGTTGACCGTTATGAACGTTTCGCGTAGAATTTCGAAATGAAACCTGCTTAACTTTTGTAAGTAAGCTGTAAGGAATAAGCCTGCCAAATTTCAGCCTTCTACCTACACGGAAGTTGGAGAATTAGCGACATTGGAAACTTCAATATGGCGGCCGACAGTGGCATCGCATACTACTGAAATAAGTATGTACATCGGTTTTGGTTAGCGAGGAAGCCACCTACCAAATTTCGTGAAGATGGGGCCATGAATAAGGAAGTTCAACATGGCGGACGTTGTTGACCATTTTGACCGTACGTGTAGAATTTCGAAATGAAACCTGCTTAACTTTTGTAAGTAAGCTGTAAGGAATAAGCCTGCCAAATTTCAGCCTTCTACCTACACGGGAAGTTGGAGAATTAGTGATGAGTCAGTGAGGGCTTTGCCTTTTATTAGTATAGATTGTTTAGTTACTTAATATGTCGCAATTTCGAAAGAACACATTTCCAAGAGAGCTAATGCCTCTTCAGGAAACAGATGTTTAGCCTTTTATTAACTCTGTTTATGGTTAGCTCCCTTGAAAAAACTTTATCTGCCAAGTAATACACAGACTGCATTGTTGCCCTTGTACAGTACCAAATTTAACAAAATGGTAGAATAATAACTATTTAAAGGAATGGAAGTACAACATCCTGTCAGGTATGTAGAAAAAAATACTTTCACACCAGAAAATACACGCGCACCAACTGAATAACACAGTAGGCTTTGTGATTGCTATCAACAGTGCTATCCACAATGCCCTGGCAATGCAAAGTTAATTCTGTTTTAAAATGCACACTGTAACAATGGCTTTAGCTTCCTGAACAAGCCCAAATGTCTTAGCATCTTCTGCCTTACACAGTTGTGAGCTGTTTATATAGATGGTAACTTAACTTGTCAGCACCTAATATTTACACAGTGATGTGACAAAAATAAACTATTTCAAGTTTTGAATATAATATATAAGAAAATTTCTTAACTCATACAGACAAAAAATAATTTTCCTAGAAATGTAACCCATCAGTGAGACAACAAATTCACTTACGAAACACCCTTGAGACTTATTTTTTTATTGAGACTTATTTTTTTAAGTACATCACCTACGATGTTTTCAAATTGCTACTTTTGAAAATGTAATCTAAGCAACTTCACTGAAGTACAAAACCGGATTCCAAAAAAGTTGGGACACTATACAAATCGTGAATAAAAACTGAATGCAATGATGTGGAGGTGCCAACTTCTAATATTTTATTCAGAATAGAGCATAAATCACAGAACAAAAGTTTAAACTGAGAAAATGTATCATTTTAAGGGAAAATATGTTGATTCAGAATTTCATGGTGTCAACAAATCCCAACAAAGTTGGGACAAGGCCATTTTCACCACTGTGTGGCATCTCCCCTTCTTCTTACAACACTCAACAGACGTCTGGGGACCGAGGAGACCATTTTCTCAAGTTTAGAAATAGGAATGCTCTCCCATTCTTGTCTAATACAGGCCTCTAACTGTTCAATCGTCTTGGGCCTTCTTTGTCGCACCTTCCTCTTTATGATGCGCCAAATGTTCGCTATAGGTGAAAGATCTGGACTGCAGACTGGCCATTTCAGTACCCGGATCCTTCTCCTACGCAGCCATGATGTTGTGATTGATGCAGAATGTGGTCTGGCATTATCTTGTTGAAAAATGCAGGGTCTTCCCTGAAAGAGATGACGTCTGGATGGGAGCATATGTTGTTCTAGAACCTGAATATATTTTTCTGCATTGATGGTGCCTTTCCAGACATGCAAGCTGCCCATGCCACACGCACTCATACAACCCCATACCATCAGAGATGCAGGCTTCTGAACTGAGCGTTGATAACAACTTGGGTTGTCCTTGTCCTCTTTGGTCCGGATGACATGGCGTCCCAGATTTCCAAAAAGAACTTCGAATCGTGACTGGTCTGACCACAGAACAGTCTTCTATTTTGCCACACTCTATTTTAAATGATCCCTGGCCCAGTGAAAACGCCTGAGCTTGTGGATCTTGCTTAGAAATGGCTTCTTCTTTGCACTATAGAGTTTCAGCTGGCAGCGGAGGATGGCACGGTGGATTGTGTTCACTGACAATGGTTTCTGGAAGTATTCCTGAGCCCATTCTGTGATTTCCTTTACAGTAGCATTCCTGTTTGTGGTGCAGTGTTGTTTAAGGGCCCGGAGATCACGGGCATCCAGTATGGTTTTACGGCCTTGACCCTTACACACAGAGATTGTTCCAGATTCTCTGAATCTTCAGATGATGTTATGCACAGTTGATGATGATAGATGCAAAGTCTTTGCAATTTTTCGCTGGGTAACACCTTTCTGATATTGCTCCACTATCTTTCTGCGCAACATTGTGGGAATTGGTGATCCTCTACCCATCTTGGCTTCTGAGAGACACTGCCACTCTGAGAAGCTCTTTTTATACCCAATCATGTTGCCAATTGACCTAATTAGTGTTAATTGGTCTTCCAGCTCTTCGTTATGCTCAAATTAACTTTTTCCAGCCTCTTATTACTTGTCCCAACGTTTTTGGAATTTGTTGACACCGTGAAATTTTGAATCAACATATTTTTCCTTTAAAATGATACACTTACTCGGATTAAACATTTGATGTGTCATCTACGTTCTATTACAAATAAAATATTGTCATTTGCCATCTCCACATCATTGCATTCAGTTTTTATTCACAATTTGTTTAGTGTCCCAACTTTTTTGGAATCCGGTTTGTAATACCATCTTGAGATACAGTACATTTGACCAAAGTGAAATCTGTATCTTAAAAGAGCATTGACAGTAGAAATATAGACAGGACACTGACTGGCTAAGACCAGAGTGCCTTTCCTTCACACTGATTCTAGAGTTCTATTTGATGTAACAAAACTTCAAGAAATTATTTAAAATTATTGCACATGTGTCACTTATGAGAAAAATCAAAGTTATTTTTAAAATCAGATTCATTCCATTTAATTTTTTGAATCTAATTATAAAAATAATGCCTCTAGTAATATTTTAAACAGTGTCATGGGATTCTAATATGAAGTGTAGTGATTAGGTACACACTAAAGAGATCAGCATATCTTAGCATGAATTCAGGAAATGTGCTCATAGACAAATTGTTGCCTTTGGTGCTGTTATACAATTATGTCATAGAAAATATGGCAAACTAAACTAGATCAAAATATTCCTACAAATATACGCCAGTTTACCAAATGTGCAGTTCTTAGATTGCTCACGTTCTACAGTATATCAATCTTCTTTTCTGCCTAATAATTGTATCATGTTTTGTAGGGGAAGGAGGAAGATTAATTTATTATAAACATAGAACAGTGACACACACACACACACACACACACATACATATATATATATATATATATCTATACTAATAAAAGACAAAGCCCTCACTCACTCACTGACTCACTCACTGACTCATTCACTGACTCACTCACTGACTCATCACTAATTCTCCAACTTCCCGTGTGGGTGGAAGGCTGAAATTTGGCAGGTTCATTCCTTACATCTTCCTTACAAAAGTTGGGCAGGTTTTATATCGAAATTCTACACGTAATGGTCATAACTGGAAGCAGTCAGACGATTTTTCCATTTACTGTAATGGAGATGAGCTTCGAAACGGGTCCTCTCCAAAACATATCGAAGGTAATTCGGGCGAAATAATACTGCTGTGCCAGGACATGATGAATGTTTAATAGAGTCTTCCGTTAAAGTTCACACCATTAATACTGTAATAAGGAGTTTCTATTTTAGAGGAACAATGTGTGACATCATCAGTTTTACTCATTCAAACCGCCGCCTCAGTTTTGGTAAGTTCAAGTCCTTTGAGTATCTCGCCGTTGTTATTCATGGAGATTCTCAAGTTCTAGTACTATCCGTGTATAGACCTCCGTAATCACGCAGTACATAGAAAACCAGGAAGACCTCAAAAAGCGCTCAAGAAAACATGCATTATATAATTGACCACCTAAATAAACATGCTATTCTTGATAAATTTCAGTCAGGTTTTAGAACAAATCACAGCACAGAAACTGCACTCGTTAAAGTAGTAAATGACTTGCGGGTAAATGCAGACAGAGGCCATTTATCTGTTCTCATCCTCTTAGATCTGAGTGCTGCATTTGACACCATTGATCACAACATTCTTAGAAATCGCCTTAGTCAATGGGTGGGCCTCTCTGGCAGTGTCTTAAATTGGTTTGAATCCTACCTGACAGGGAGAAAATATTTTGTTAGTTGTGGGAATTACAACTCAAGACACATGATATCCAATATGGTGTTCCACAAGGCTCTATCCTGGGTCCGCTGTTATTCTCAATCTACATGCTTCCGTTAGGTCAGATTATCTCAGGGCACAACGTGAGAAGGCAGCAGAATGCAGCTGCTAGAATCCTAACTAGGAAAAGAAAATCAGAACACATTTCTCCAGTTTTGATGTCACTACACTGGTTACCTGTGTCATTCAGAATTGACTTTAAAATTCTGCTTATGGTTTATAAAGCCTTAAATAATCTCGCCCCATCTTATATATCGGAAACAATAAGAAGCGACGTAATGGTCATAAGCTGTAATGGAGATGAGCTTCAACGCCGTATGGAGTTTCGTGTGACATCATCACGCCCCACGTAATCACGCAGTACATAGAAAACCAGGAAGACCTCAAAAAGCGCCAAGAAAACATGCATTATATAATTGAGAAGGCAGTGACATATACTACCATATTCATGAGTGTTGCCAGCTCGGAAAGAAAGCACGGTGTAAACCTAAACTTTAAATTAAGTTTATAGACAGGCTACCGCTGGCGTTTCACATACACACAGGTAATGCGGGATACAAGTTTAATGAGAGGATGCAGGATATAAACGAGAGTTTTGATCACTTTGTAACTAAGTTAAAATTGTAGGTGAAGGGGTGTGCTTATGCAAATTCTGAGAGACTGTGTTTGTGGGGGATTGACAGTTAAGGCGGGTGGGGGAGTCACGTCATCATCTCCCTCCCACCTCATTTTGCTCTGAGCTGAGCTCAGCGGCTAACGCTGTCTTCCAAGCAAATTCCTCAGACTGCCACCAAATACTCACAGAAAAATCCACAAGTTAATACACACGCTGTCTCTATAGAGTTTCTACACACTGAATCCTCCAGGCACTACTTACAAAAGGTCACATTGACAATCGTGTTACGTTATTTTTAAAATCTTTCCTTTTCTTAGCACAAGCACAGCCGAGAAGCTTCGATGCATGTGCTCCATAACGCGTTAAAAAATAATGCATTTAATCACACTTTGCATTACAAGCAAAGGGAGCTTTTGTCAATGCATGATTTCCTGGTACACGGATTACATTGATCAGCGCATCCCGATTCATTTTACCCTCGCACCACCTTAGTTTGAGAAGAAGTATGAAAAATATGAGGTTAACACAGAAAACAGATCACCAATTCAAGCTTTATGAATAATCGATTCGCCATCAATAATTGTTTTGGTAAAGCCATCCTCCTTCCATTTTATAATTTTTCCGCCACTAGCCATGATTAAATGAACGGTAAAAAAGTAAGAGCAAAGCGAGGGTGACTTATTTAGGCAGGCATATATATGACAGCAACACTCATGACAATGTCAATCATGTTACGTTATTATTAAAATGTTTCCTTTTCTTTTCATTACTTCTTTAACACACTACTTCTCCGCTGCCAGGCGGGTATTTTGCTATATATATATATGAATGACCTCCAAAGAGCTGAGACTTTTGATATCATGAACGTGTCTGCAAACTGTGGTCTCCTGCCCAGCAAAAGTCGAGCAGCCAGCGCTGACTGCGCTTCTGCCTTAAGTCAAAGTGAGCACTTTTAATTTTTTCATCCTCCCCCTGCGCTATAGCCCAGACAAGTGCAAACACGGGACCCTTTTCTACACCACGGCAAAATAATATTAAGGCAATTCACAATCGGCGAGGCGAGGCACAAATTTGAACGTTCACATAGAAAATGTAATTTCAATGTACCTGTACTTCTTAAAACGTTAATGTTTTACTGTTTAATAACTTATAGACTATAATTTATTATTTTTCCCTTGCACTCAGTGACCAAACCTATACACACACATATAGACACATACAAACATACACACAAGTATATGTGTATATATATACACACACACACACACACACATACATACACACATATATATAATTTGTGTGTGTGTATGTATGTATGTGTGTGAATATATGATGTAGATAGGTATGTATGTATATATATATATATATATGTGTATATGTAGATATGTATATAGATATGTAGATATGAAGATATGTATATATATATATCTATATATATATATCTATATGTCTATATATATATATGTCTATATATATATATGTATGTATGTATGTATGTATGTATGTGTATATATATATGTTTGTGTGTGTGTATATATATGACAGCAGCAATCCAAGCTGTGAGAAAACAGTAAAAAGGAGGCGTGTCAGACGTCGTGGTACATTTTCTGATGCAGCTAGACGGAAACAACTTTGTGACGCTGCCGCCAAATACACAAAACAATTACTTTGACAATCATGTTACATTATTTTTAAAATGTTTCCTTTTCTTTTTCATAACTTCTTTAACACATGACATCGCTGTGAAGCGGGTATTTTGCTATATATATATATATCACAGCGACACTCATAACAGTGACAAAACAATTACATTGACAATCATGTTACGTTATTTTCAAAATGTTTCCTTTTCTTTTTCATTACTTCTTTAACAAACTACTTCTCCGCTGCGAAGCGTGGGTATTTTGCTAGTATATATATATATATATAAAAGTGACTGTAAGCATTCATGCAATACAGCTTGACAAATTGTGTCAAGGGTAACAGTGAGATCTAAAAAAACAAGTACGCTCGCAGCCCCAAAGTCAGCAACCATCAAAAGATCATTAGTTACTTTTACCAGAACTATCCTGATGCTATGACCCAAGCAACAAGCAGACTATTGTGGTTCAAAGAAACCATTTAAATGTATGTGAATCTGCAATAACACATTGCATTACTTTGGATAGAAAAAGAGGTTGAGAAATAAGGCTATAATTGGATAAACATTTAGTCTCAAGACCAGCTTTCTTTGATTTGAAAAAGGTTTACTGCAGTAGTTTTTTTTAAAAAACTATATTATAACAAGACATTTTATAATCAGTATTGTAGGCATGGGATCCATAGGAATTGACTTATAACTATTAATCTCTTTTCTTATATGAATTTTATGAACTGGATGAACAAATAAAAGAAACTTGCAATTTGTTTATGAACAAAGGGGGACTTTTTGGACAATGATTAATCAGTTTCAAAGCTGATCAAATTATCAAAGCTTGCCTGGTTTAATTCCAAATTAAGAAAGATATTGATGTCTTAAAAAAATGCAAACATTTTGGGCTTGGATTTTTAAAGATATATTAACACTTTTTTTCTAAGAATATAGAGAGATATCACTACCTCCTTGTATGTTTGTTAGTATACTTTAAGTGCCTCACAATGTGCCACACGGTCAGTTTTCTTATTTAGACATCCAAGTTGTCATTCCTGACCTTTCATGGAACAGAACTGAAGACAATATTAAAAAATGAATGAACAAAATGAACAGAACATAATTTAATTGGTGCTAGAGTATGCATGGCGAAAGATAATTGTTTTATAATTTGCCTTAAGATCAAAAGTTGAAAAAGTGGAAAAGCCCAAAACATTCCCCAGAAAGTAGTCCACAAATTGTAACTATAGAATTATATTGATTCACTAATTTAGTATTTCTAAATGTAATAGTATATTTACATTTAGATAATGACTGAGCAAAATAAGCATCAGATAAAATGACCTTGTGATCAGAAATGTACAATCAATGCCAATTACAGGTGTAGCCATGTAAAATGTATGAGGAATTCCGTGTTACTCAGTAACGTTAGGATATAAGACTGAATATAAGGTAAAGTGAGTGTCATGAAAGGTATATATTTAAAAAAATAGTTTTATTACAATGTGCATCATACAGACCAATTTCACTTTTGAATAATGTTGTTAAGATAATCTCAAAAATCATAGCTAGAAGGATGGAGAAAGTGCTGCCTTCGGTAATATCACAAGATCAAACTGGATTTATCAAAAGTCGATACTTATCTTCAAATCTTCGACGCCTGTTTAATGTAATATACTCACCAACTAAATCAAACACCCCAGAAATATTATTATCATTGGATGCAGAAAAAGCATTTGACATGATTGAATGGAAATACCTTTTTACTACATTGGAGAAATTTGGGTTGGGCCCGAACATTTGTTCATGGATCAAATTACCGTATACCAATCCAGAAGCTTCAGTTTGTATCAACAACATTTGTTCAGACTACTTTAAACTAGAACGTGGTACTAGACAAGGATGCCCCTTGTCACCGCTACTGTTTGCAATCGACAATACATTGTTGAAATACTGATCAGATAAAGGGGATTATCAGAGAAGAACTGGAACAGAAAATGTAATTATATACAGATGATATGGTACTGTATATATCAGACCCACAAAATTCTGTGCCTGCAATCTTAACAGCACTCACAGAATTTCAAAAGATCCCTGGTCTCAGAATTAATCTGAATAAAAGTGCATTTTTTTCAGTGAATTCTCAAGCATATAATATTAGATTAGACACCCAAACCTTTTATCATTGCAGAACAGTTTAAATACCTAGGGGTAAACATCACAAGTTAACATAAAGCTCTTTATCAACAAAATTTTGCCGTCTGCATGAAAAAAATTAAGCAAGACTTGCATAGATTGTCAACCCTTCATCTCACTCTAGCTGGAAGAATTAACGTTGCTAAGATGAATATTCTTCCAAAGCTTCTTTTTTTATTTTCTTTTTAAAACATTCCAATATACAGCAATAAATCTTTTTTAAGCAATTAGATTCAACAATAACCTCTTTTATTTGGAACTCAAAACATCCACGTATCCAAAGAGCGACCCTACAAAGACCTAAGGCAGAAGGTGGCATGGCTCTACCCAACTTTCATTTTTATTACTGGGCAGCAAACATACAAGCTATAAAAACACAAATAGATGGACACAAATAGATGAACATACACAGAACAGGTCCGCAATAGAAGTAAAATCCTGCAGTACTTCCTTATATTCCCTGCTTTGTGCCCCAATAAATGCAAGTTATCGGCAATATACTGATAACCCAATTGTGCTTCACTCACACAGAATATGGAACCAATGTAGAATGCATCTTAAGATGCTCACCTCGGAGTACTGCATCCTCCAACCATCCTTCTGTTGATACCAGCATAGGTGAGACATCCCCACCCACAATTACAGCAGCCCAGGTGAGCAGAGAGCTGAGAAGACTTCGTGCCAGCAAAGCAGCGGGTCCAGATGGAGTATCGCCATGACTGCTGAAGGCCTGTGCGTTGGAACTGGGGAGTCCTCTACAGCACATCTTCAACCTGAGCCTGGAACAGGGGAGAGTCCCAAGGCTTTGGAAAACATCTTGTATCACCCCAGTCCCAAAGGTATCACGTCCTAGTGAGCTGAATGACTTCCGGCCTGTTGCTCTGACGTCACATCTGATAAAGACCATGGAGCGGCTGCTGCTTCACCACCTGAGGCCACAGGTCCGCCACGCCCTCGACCCTCTGCAGTTTGCATACCAGGAGAAGGTGGGAGCGGAGGATGCCATCATCTATATGCTATACCGATCCCTCTCCCACTTGGACAGAGGCAGTGGTGCTGTAAGAATTATGTTTTTGGACTTCTCTAATGCCTTCAACACCATCCAACCTCTGCTCCTTAGAGACAAGCTGCCTGAGATGGGAGTAGACTCACACCTGGAGGCATGGATTGTGGACTATCTTACAGACAGACCTCAATATGTGCATGTTGGGAACTGCAGGTCTGACATTGTGGTCAGCAACACAGGAGCACCGCAGGGGACTGTACTTTCTCCGGTCCTGTTCAATCTATATACATCAGACTTCCAATATGACTCAGAGTCCTACCACGTGCAAAAGTTTGCTGATGACACTGCTATTGTGGGCTGCATCAGGAGTGGGCAGGAGGAGGAGTACAGGGAGCTAATCAAAGACTTTGTTAAATGGTGCGACTCAAACCACTTACACCTTAACACCAGCAAGACCAAGGAGCTGGTGGTGGATTTTAGGAGGCCCAGGCCCCTCATGGACCCTGTGTTCATCAGAGGTTACTGTGTGCAGATGGTGCAGACCTATAAATATCTGGGAGTGCAGCTAGATGACAAATTGGACTGGACTGCCAATACTGATGCTCTGTGTAAGAAAGGTCAGAGCCGACTATACTTTCTTAGAAGGTTGGCAACCTTCAACATCTGCAATAAGCTGCTGCAGATGTTCTAGCAGACGGTTGTGACGAGTGCCCTCTTCTACGTGGTGATGTTGCTGGGGAGGCAGCATAAAGATGAAAGACACCTCACGCCTGGACAAACTTGTTAAGAAGGCAGGCTCTATTGTAGGAGTAAAGTTGGACAATTTAACATCTGTGGTAGAGCGATTGGTATTAAGCAAACTCCTGTCAATCATGAAGAATCCACTGCATCCACTGAACAGTGTCATTTCCAGGCAGAGGAGTAGCTTTAGTGACAGACTTTTGTCACTGTCTTGCTCCACTGACAGACTGAGGAGATCGTTCCTCCCCACACTATGCGACTCTTCAATTCCACCCGGGGGAGTAAATGCTAACATTACTCAAAGTTATTGTCTGCTTTTACATGCATTTTTATTACTATTTAATTTAATATTGTTTTTGTATCAGTATACTGCTGCTGGATTATGTGAATTTCCCTTTGGGATTAAAAAAGTATCTATCTATCATCTATCTATCTATCTATCTATCTATCTATCTATCTATCTAAGATTGGAGAAGCTTTTATCTGTGGCACCTCTGCAAGAGAGCCACCTCTTTCAACCTTCGCAAACATATGCAGTTTTTAATATCTGGAAAAAATCTGTACAGATTTTTTTTAAAACATGGCAGGATCTAATCAATAATATTTTAGAATAAGCTCTAAAAGCACAGAGGAATCAATTATTTCCGCATTTCTTTTTCTTCTCCATTCATCTCCATTGGCCTATCAAACTCATCAATTTAGGTATGTTTACAAGTCTTAAGTTTTACCCTGTTGGCCATGCTCTCTCTCAGGGGTGGAGGTTGACTTGTTCTCAATCGTACTTTTTGTAAAAATGAATCAATTTGTAGTAATGATTACAATAAAATTAATAAAAAATAAATAAATAAAATAAAAAAATAGTTTTGTCAATATCAATGTCAATTTAGTTATAGGAATACTGTGGCCAAAGTGCTTTACAATAATAGAATAAAATGAAAATACAAATAACATAAATAACATAAACAAAAATAAAATATATGAACATAAATAAAATAAATAATAAATTGAAGTAATGTTATACAGTATAATCACAATGAGGAAAACCATCAGTATTACTGAAGGTCACGGAATGCAAGTGAATAGAAATGAGTCTTTAATCTTGTTTTGAACAGTTCAATTGTAGATGATTCCTTTATGTAATGAGGTGAATAGTTCCACAGGCAAGGAGCAGCAGCTGTAAAAGCCCTGTCCCCCTTAGTTTTACACTTGGTACAAGGGACAACAAGAGACAACTGACCAGAAGATCTAAGCACTCTAGATGGCTGATGTAAAACACAGAATTTGGATAAATAGGCAGGAGCAAGCCCATGTAAAGATTTAAAAACTAGCAACAAAATTTTAAAATCAATTTGAAAACTGACAGGCAGTCAGTGTAAAGAAGCTAAAATTGTAGAGACAGAGTCATTCTTTCTAGCCCGAACCAGAAAGCGAGCAGCAGCATTCTGGACCAACTGCAACCTGTGTATCAGGGACTTGCTAGTCCCAGAATATAGCGAATTGCAGTAATCAAGGGGAGAAAAGATAAAAAAAGTAGCTTTCTCAAGATCCCTAGAAGATAAAAAAGGCTTGATCTTACCTAATAGACGAAGCTGGAAAAAGCAACTCTTGACTACAGAATTAACTTGTTTCTCAAAAGAGAGGTTACCATCAAAGATAATACCTAGATTGTGGACTTGAGGTTTGCAAAAGACAGAGAAAGAGCCGAGAAGTCCAAGACCAATTTGGGCTTTAGCTAAAGGAACCACTATAAGCACCTCCGTTTTATTTTGATTCAGATCAAGAAAATTATTAGCCATCCAGGATTTTAGTTCAGAAAGACAGTTGTGCAGTTGATTTATTGCAGAGTTGCAGATGGGAATATAAACCTGTGTATCATCAGCATAGCAGTGAAAAGAAATGTTAAATTTCCTAAAAATAGCTCCAATAGGGTGAAGGTATATAGAGAATAAAATAGGACCCAAAATGGATCCCTGAGGAACACCATATTTAAGAGGAGCAGTAGATGAAAAAGAGGAATTTAAAGTCACTGAAAAATGTCTGCCAGTTAAATATAACCTGAACCAGTTAAGCCCAACAAGATGTTCAAGCCGCAACAGCAATATCTAATGGTCAATAGTGTCAAAGGCAGAGGACAGGTCAAGGAGGAGAAGGACTGCAGCGTCACCTGAGTCAGTAATAATAGAGATGTCATTGAATACTTTCAGAAGGGCCGTTTCAATACCATGAAAATGCCTAAAGCCAGATTGGTAGATCTCAGATAAATTACTGGAGTTAAGGTGATGAACCAATTGATTATAAATAATTCTTTCTAGAATTTTAGCCATAAATGGCAGTTGGAAAATTGGGCAGGATCTAATTCTGCCTTTTTTAGACAGGGACGCACCGCAGCATGTTTAAAAAATGATGGGCACAACCCTTGAACTAATAGAATCATTGATATTGGCTAGTAATGATTGGTTTGTATTATTTTTAACAAAATGGATTTGCCATTTGTATAAAACATGGGTTACTAATAATATTTAAAACTATGTACAGTGGAACCTCGTTTCATGAACGTCTCGCTACACGTACAACTCAGTTTACGACCAAAAAGTTCGCCAAACTTTTGCCTCAGTTCACAGCCACACACTCGGTATACGAACAAGCCAATTTCCCTTTCGGTTTGAGCGCGCCGATGATTTCCGCAGGTGTTGCATTGTTCTCGGTCAGACGTGCATACTTGCATGTGCATGCATGCTTTCGCTGTGAACTCTTTGTGCTCTATTTCATTTCCCTTCTGGTTCGTACGCACCGATTACTGTATTTGAGCAGGTGTTCAGCCTCTGCCTGTTCATTGTTCTCAGTCAGACGTGCGTTCTTTACCTGTGAACTCTTTGTGCTCTACAGTATTTCGTGTACTTTTGCAGTTAACCACGGCTTCTAAGCACTGTAACCTCCTCTCCACCCAGTTCCTCCTCACTTCATGCCAGAACTCGACTCATGCAAAGTTAGTTTTCTTGGTGGTTTATGGTTAGTTTTTGTATTATGGATTTTTCAAATGTTCATTTTTCGCTTTGTAGCTTGAATTGTTGCAATATTACTTTTCTTGGTTGTTTATTAAGTTACAGATTTTTCAAATGTTCATTTTTTTTACCTGTGCTTAAAACTCATTCCTCTCTCATTTAAAAAAAAAGTGTTTGCAGCGATTGGGTTGTAAAGCTATTAGCGTGAACTCCTGCAATGTTACTTTCTTGGTTGCTTGTGGTTGGTTTTTAAATAAAGTTCGGATTTGTTCAGATGTTCCTTTTTTTCGCCCTGTGCTTAAAACTCATTTAAAAAAAAAGTGTTTACAGCGATCGGTTTGTAAGGCTATAGCGCAAACTCTTGCAATGTTAGTTTTCTCTGTTGTTCAATTTTTTCTCAGTGTTATTCAATGTTTTTACATTTAGTTTACTATTACGATGTGCATTCTATGGTGTAATTAACTATATTTGTGCTTAAAAATCTTTAAAAAAATATATTTACATACAGTTTGTATGGTCTAGAACGGATTAATTGTATTTACATACAATCCTATGGGAGAAATTGGTTCGGTTCACAACCAAATCGGTTTACGACCAGAGTTTTGGAACGAATTATGGTCGTGAACTGAGGTTCCACTGTATGTGTAACAAAAATGCAAAGGATGTGAATAAATTCACACATTTATACTGTATTGTATACTTTGGGGTCAATGTTTTAAATATTTTGTTGCAGTTTAGTTATTTTATTGTGTTTTAAATTAGTTTTTCCCCTTTAAAAAATCTAAAAAAGGGTAAACCACTAAAAATTCACATTATATTAACAGTTTCAACTGGTTTTAAAGGAGCAAATGTCAAATGTTAAGGTAAATATATGTAGGATGCTTTTCACCTTTTCATTGCAAAACTGAATAGAAATTAATTTCATTTTCAGCTCTCAAAAAAGGATGCACTCTGTTGAAATGAAAATATTAAGCAATATACCTGTAAAATAGGAATGCAGACTTGATGGAGAGAAAACCAGAAGTAGTTCCATATACACATGGCCTATGAACATGTTGACATTTGGTGTGGAACATACATTAATAAAAAAAAGAAATGGCGCTATCCATTTCTGACCACATTACAAATGTGACTGGAATGATCTGGTCCCAAGTTTATTAACACCTGGTTGTTAATACAGTTAACAGCTATGCAATCAATTTGCCTAGCCAAGCATTTAACACAGAAGCCACGACAGGTAGTGATAATAAGCCAGGAAGTTTACTTTCTGCTTCGAGATGGGTATGTATGAAAGTGCAACATTTTCACAGTCTAAAATGATTATACCTGTAGTTGTAACTCCCATTCATCTTACTAGTCACTGAAACAACTGGCAAAATGTTGTGTTTTTGTAGAGATATATTGTATAACTGGTCCCTCTTAATCAGAATTTGCTTGATAAAATGTATGGAACATGAGATGTTGTGATACCATGTAAATGTAAATATTATGTTTAGAATATTAGGAGATCTCCGCTATTAGTATTTTATTAATTAGAAATTTATTTTATTTGTTACAAATATATAATATGAATATTATATATTTTATATATCACATTAAGGGGGAGATCTTCTGAAAAATTAAAGGTGTTTTTTTCGATTTATTAATACTACCATTCGAAAGAACACAGTTTACTGAGTATTTTTTGAAACTTTCAGAAAAAGCTATCGCAGTTTTTTTTAATTTTATGTATCCTTATATATAATTTGATAGTATCCGTATGTATGGTGTTCGCGTCAATACCCCATATATATGACGATGTATGGTGTTAGCGTCAATACCTCGACTCAATACAAGTTAGAACCATGCAATGGGACTCTGCCTTTGTAGTTAGAACATAACGTGGAAAACGCGGACGCAGCAGCAGAATTTTGAAGAAGTTGTAAGCGATGGATACGTTTTTGTAGGATGCCAGATAGAATAGCATTACAGTAATCTATACGTGTGTTGACTCGGGCATTAATCAATACTTCAATAATGTGTTGAGTAAGAACAGGACGAAGTCTAGAAATGTTTCAGAGATGGAAGAAGGCAGTCCGAGAAATGTTACTTATATGGGAGGAATTATTTAATAATAATAACAATAATAATTATTATTATCAGTAGTAGTAGTATTGTTTAATAATTGCCTTTATTAGTGTATAAATGGATATAAATAATTATATTTAAATGATTTGCCAAAATCTGTTGTATTGAAATGATACTGTTTTAAACGTTATTTTTTCATTAGAAAACCCAGTTTCCACGTCTACCCGTATTAGTTTAAATGGCACTTTTACCACTCGCAATAGGGCGGACGCGCTGGCATATCGTGTCGACTGGATATCACAGTGAATACGTCGTCTATCTATATATGTTTATGATTTGTTCACTTTCTGACGTAGTGTAAATAAAGTAAATTCATCTCACTGTAGTGCGTATTCCGTATGTAATACCATGTATGTAATACATTATAATTCTCCTGCTTTACGTGAATATACCCATGCCACCGAAAAAAGACGTACAATTCCACAGTCCACTTCAGATGCCAGAGAAAAGTCTATTTCAAGGGTGTCTCAATGCCACAGCAGACACAATCCAAAGTGGGGCAACTTACAATAAAATGTGAATCAGAAAAATGTACAATCTTCAGCGTCACTATGAAACAAAACATCTATCAACATATTCAAGGTCATCTGGAAAGTTACGCTTTGAGAAATATGAGTCCATGAAACGTTGTTTAGAAACTCAAAGAAATCTCTTCACAAGAAAGTTTATTGAAAATGAATCTGTCACTTGTACAAGTTACAAAATAGTGCATAAGATGGCAGAGCAAGGAAAACTGATGGCAACTTCATCAAAGAGTGTATGATGGAAGCAGCAAATAACTTGTGTCCTGAGAAAGCTGATTTGTTTGGAAGTATCAGTCTTTCGGCAAGTTCAGTTGTGCAGAGAACAGAAGAACTTGGAGAGAACATAGTGCTACAGATACGCGAGAAAGCTAGGAATTTGTTGTGGTATTCTCTGGCGCTGGATGAGTCTACTGATCTCTCAAATACATCACAACTTCTCATGTTCATTCGTGGTGTCAATTTGGACAATCAGATAACAGAAGAGTTGGCATCCATTTGCAGCATGCATGGAACAACAACTGGAAAATACATTTTCCTGGAAGTGCAGAAAACTTTGCTAGACTATATATAACCTTCAGTGGAATCAGCTTCGAGGTGTTACAGGTGATGGAGGAAAAAACATGGCTGGAGTGAGGAAGGGTCTGGTGGGGCAGATCAGGACTCAGTTGGAAGATTTGCAAATTCCGTGCGCTCTGTTCTTACACTGCATCATACATCAGCAGGCACTCTATGAGAAAGACTTAGATATTTCTTGTGTACTGAAACCAGTTGTTTCTGCTGTGAACTTCATTCAGGGACATGCACTTAATCACCATCAGTTCCAGGCCTTTCTTGAAGAAGTTGATTCTGATTTCTGTGACTTGCCTTATCACATGTTTCATTTTTACAAGCTCCGAAACGAAATAGTTGTTTTTCTCACTGAAAAAGATAGAGCTGATCCACAGCTGTCAGATCCTACATGGCTGTCAAAGTTGTCATTTGTGGTCGACATCACATCTCACATGAATGAACTGAACTTGAAACTTCAGTGAAAGGATAACCTCGTCTGTGATCTCAACAGAATCATCAAAGGATTTCGGAGAAAGCTGTCATTGTTTGAAACACAACTGGAAGGAGAAAAACCCCTCTCATTTTCATTGATTCAATGAGTTTTGCGCTACAATCACTGAAGATATCAACCTTGATTTTCCGAAAAAGATTATTCATGACTTGAAGAAGCATTTTTTGGAGAAATTTTCAGAACTCGACAGACTTGAGAGTGACATTCTTCTGTTCCAGAATCCGTTTGATTGTAACCTTGATGATGTGCCAGTTGAACTACAGTTGGAGCTCATTGATTTGCAAGCAAATGACTTGTTCAAAGAACACAGAGAAGGAAAACTTGTTGAATTTTACCGCTGCTTACCTGATGTTGAGTTTCCGAAATTGAAGAAATCTGCAGCTGGTAAGGCATCAGTGTTTGGAAAAACGTATGTCTGTGAACAAACATTTGCAAAAATGAAGTATATGAAGTCAACACATCGAATGAGATTGACTGATGAATATTTGAAAGCAATTTTCTTGATTGGATGCAGCAATTCCAAACCAAACATTGATGATATCTTGAAAGCCAAACGTCAGTTTCACAAATCTCACTAACCTTTTCTGCTGCTTTGTTTGTGAGATTTGAATATGTTCACACTAGGTCTGATGTAACTATCATTTTGCTAACGTCGCCTTCTTTGATAACATTTTAGTAAATAAATATGTTAAGTGTCTTTGTTTTTTGTGCATTGCACGCCACTAACCCCTGATTAACATGAAATGCTGAACTTAGTTTTTTGTCTTTCTTCCCAGGGCTTTCGTTCTGGCTTGTAAGTATTGAACAGAATGATTATGCGGCCCGCACTTGTTATTCTTTCATTTATCCAGCCCGCTGTGAAAAAAGTTTGGTGACCCCCTCTCTTAATCATGCATTTTGTCAAGTATTTATTTTATCCTATCTTATTCATTACTCAGTTAACTTAGGCTAATTGAAGTTAACTTATTTGGCTACCTTATTATGTCAAATAAAAAATTCAATTAGTATGACATTGTTTGACAACACAAATGGATCAAGCAATCAAAATTAATTATATTCGCTGAAAGTATCATCTTTGCCTTAGGAGGAAGGATGCCATCAATTTATAAAATTAAATATCTTAATTGCAAATTATCAAAGCTTGCTAGCCCACCTAATAACTCCCCAGATAGCCAAGAACAAGTGCTCTGCATAACACCAACTTTTGGCAACTAGCACCAACTTTTAGCCCTGGGGGGTATTTTCCGTACGTCGCTTAAGTCATCCAAGATCAGATGCCTCATCTTGGATTAGTTAATGCCGATGAAACTCATCTGGGATAAGTCGGTTTTTCAAACGCAGATTAGTCTAGCTAGATCTAATCATCCCAGATGACTGTGCACACCCGCGATGATTGAAAAGCCCATATATATTGAGTCTAGAAAACATGATCAGCAAGTCTTTGATAGGCTACAACAAAATGACGAAAGAATGGGCGCATTTTTTCACACAGGCGGAGCATGACCTTTTACTCGAAGGATATGAAGAATTTCAAGATTTAATATGCACAAGGGGTAACACTGCAAAAGCAGCTCAAACCAGAAAAGACGGGTGGCAAAAAGTGGCCGACAAATTAAACGCTAAGTAGTGTGCATTGTACTTACTGAATGCTGCGTTTCATTTCCTATGTGTCAGATTAATTATTATTTAATGTCATAATTCTGATCAAACGTGAGCACAAAGAGAACATGGGAACAGGTTAAAGTGAAGTACAAAAATATACTTCAAACTGGTAAATATTGGTATATAACTATTTAAAGAATTGTTTACATAAAGAATCATATATAATATAAAAAACATTAATTTTAAAGCTAATAAGAAGGCAGACACGCAAAAAACAGATGGAGGTCCACGCAGTCCAGACCTAACTTCTGCTGAAGAGTCGGCTCTCCAGCACAATGCCCATCGCCCTGTTTCTGAGGGCATGCTAGGGGGAAGCTCCTCCTCAGAACCAGTGGCAGGATGCAGTGGTCACTTCATTTCAGGTGAAGGATGGTCATTGCATTTATTTGTCCTCAATGTGTGCCATAGGTATGTTCCATTTAGCCCTCTTTTTTGTTGGGTCAGTTGCAGGGAATGTCATGTGGAATGCCACATTTGACATCATTGATCACAACATTCTTAGAAATCACCTTAGTCAATGGGTGGGTTTTTGTGGTAGTGTCTTAAATTGGTTTGATTCCTACCTGGCAGCTAGAAAATTCTTTGTTAGTTGTGGTAATTACAACTCAAAGACACATCATATCCTATATGGTGTTCCACAAGGCTCTATCCTGGGTCCGCTGCTCTTTTCAATCTACATGCTTCCGTTAGGTCAGATTATCTCGGGGCATAACGTGAGTTACCACAACTATGCTGATGACACGCTGCTGTATTTATCAATAGCACCTGATGACCCCCACTCTGTTGTTTCACTAACACAATGTCTTACTTGTGTTTCTAAATGGATAAATAGTAAATTTCTCAAGCTAAATAAGGAGAAAACAGAAATTTTAGTGATTGGCAATAATGGATATAATGAGGTTATTAGAAATAAACTTGCAGTAGGATTAAAAGTCAAGACGGAGGTAAAGAACTTAAGGGTAACTGTTGACTGTAACCTGAATTTTAAATCACATATTAATCAGATCAATAGGACAGCATTTTTTCACTTAAGAAACATAGCAAAAGTTTGACCTCTTATATCATTGAAAGATGCTGAGAAATTAGTTCACGTTTTTGTTTTCAGTCGACTAGATTACTGTAACGCACTCCTTTCAGGACTACCCAAAAAAGACATAAATCATTTGCAACGAGTGCAGAATGCAGCTGCTAGAATCCTAACTAGAAAAAGAAAATTCCAAGCACATTTCTCCAGTTTTTATGTCACTACACTGGTTACCTGTGTCATTCAGGATTGACTTTAAAATACTGCTTATGGTTTACAAAGCCTTAAATAATCTCACTCCATCTTATATATCGGAATGTCTGACACCTTATATTCCAAATCGTAACCTTAGATCCTCAAATTAGTGTCTGCTTCAAATTCCAAGACCTAAACTTAAAAGAAGTGGTGAGGCAGCCTTCTGCTGTTATGCACCTAAAATCTGGAATAGCCTGCCAATAGGAATTCGCCAGGCTAATACAGTGGAGCACTTTAAAAAACTGCTAAAAACTCATTACTTTAACATGGCCTTTTCATAACTTCATTTTGATTTTAATCCTGCTACTTCCATCCATCCATCCATTCTCCAACCTGCTGAATCCGAACACAGGGTCACAGGGGTCTGCTGGAGCCATTCCCAGCCAACATAGGGCACAAGGCAGGAACCAATCCTGGGCAGGGTGCCAACCCACCGCAGGACACACACAAACACACACTAGGGCCAATTTAGAATCGCCAATCCACCTAACCTGCATGTCTTTGGACTGTGGAAGGAAACCGGAGCGCCCAGAGGAAACCCACGCAGACACGGGGAGAACATGCAAACTCCACGCAGGGAGGACCTGAGAAGCGAACCCAGGTCTCCCAACTGCGAGGCAACAGCGCTACCACTGCGCCACCGTGCCGCCCAATCCTGATACTTTGTATATTTAATTTATTGTCATAACTATTCATGGTGGCTCTAAAATCAGTACTAACCCCTACTCTCTTCTGTTTCTTTTCCAGGTTTTCTGTGGTGGCGACATGCACCACCACCACCTAATCAAAGCACCATGATCTTCCTACATTGATGGATTAAAAGCTAGAAGTCTACATGACCATCATCATCAAGTCCTTCCATGAGAACCCTAAATACAGAGAGGACTGTTTCATTTATGTTAGGTAGAATACCCAGAGGGAGCTGGGCGATCTCATGGTCTGGAACCCCTGCAGATTTTATTTTTTTCTCTCCAGCCATCTGGAGGTTTTTTGTTTGTTTGTTTTTTCTGTCCTCCTTGGCCATCGGACCTTACTCTTATTCTATGTTAACTAGTGTTGTCTTATTTTAATTCTTACTTTGTCTTTTTTTTCTCTTTTCTTCATCATGTAAAGCACTTTGAGCTATATTATTTGTATGAAAATGTGCTATATAAATAAATGTTGTTGTTGTCATATCACTAGAACCTGTGTATAACCAATGAGATATTGACGAAGGTCAAATATTTGACGAAGACACTGTGTCTTATCATTCATCAGGAGGAGAGGTACATTTTCCAAATAATGTTTGATCAAACTCCACTCTGATCAGTCCCATGTGCCCCAAACACATTTGGAAATCCTGGGCAATGAGAATGTTGCTGATTGTGAGATTCTTTATGGAACTGTGGGTGTTTTGCCTGTGTATTACCTACCTGCAATGGCATGAAACGCCTCTTTTATTGTCTGCACACGCAGGTGTCCAGGAAACACTATGAAAACCCAAATGAAATATTTCAGAGTCAAACGGACTTTACAAATTGCTTGGCAAACTGCACTTTTAAACAGATTTTCGCATCGCCTACACTATATAAAAAAAGTGCCGCTTGCAAAAAATCGTAAAGCAATGCCTGTGTGGTTGTGAAAGCCCGACTTTGCCTAGCTTGACTTCAAAGATAAGGTGCTAATAAATCTTTGAGGTACAATATTCCCACGTACGAAAAATAACCCCCAGTTCTTAAAGAATGTTTTATTTACAATGGTTTTAATGTTTTAGCTTAAGTAATAAAAGTCACAAAAAGATGCTAATTACCTAAATGAATGCAATTAATAGTCTTTTCAAAAATGTAGCTAATTAGCTAGCTAGAGAAGTAAAAAAAACTGTATTCAAATGCCAAAGTCTAGCTAGTATTTCAGTATGCTAAAGAATCACAAGTTTAAGTTGACGTTCATAGCAAAATGTTTGTTGCTCATTTATTCCTTCATAGATTTTTCTTAGCTAGCACATTTTTTAAAAAGTAGCTATTTATTTGATTACCAAAATATTTATAAAATGGTGAATTGTTTGTAGTTGTTATGTATGATTATGTAACAATCTCTGATTGTTTTCCCCAGCATGTTAGGAAGATTCCTGTAATATTGCATCCTTGTTCTTCTACTTCCGGCTGCTCCCGTTAGGGGTTGCCACAGCAGATCATCTTTTTCCATATCTTCCTGTCCTCTACATCTTGCTCTGTTACACCTATCAGCTGCATGTCCTCTCTCACCACATCCATAAACCTTCTCTTAGGCCTTCCTCTTTTCCTCCTATTTTGGCTTATTTAAGGTTTGAGTGTATATTGCAGATTTTTTGTTGAATTTGTATGTAACGTGAAAAATATCTACTGTGGTTGCCATGTCTGTCTGTCTTGTTGTCAGAATGAAATAACTCTGCTGCCAGCAGAATGATTTTGTTGAAATTTGGCACACATATTCCTCAAGGACATTTGTCAGGAAAGTTCAATTCTTGTTCAGATTTCTCACATAGAGTATGCTTACATATTTTTGAAATTTCAAAATATTCTATTGAAAAGAATTGCCAGATTTTTTATCTCATCTATTTTCAACAGATCAACATTCTGTGTGACTTTAATTACAGACTAGTGAAGTGTTCCAAATTGATACTGATAGAGATCACCTGAACTTGTACATTTTGCATTCTTTCTTGTTTTACTTGTCCGACAGGCATGCAATGAAAATTCATGACTGGGTGTTTGATGTGATTTTCAATTAAACTCACAATCTTTGCTTCTGTATTTTACCTTCTGTAGTGTGAGATTTAGTGTTCCATAATGTTTTGAACACAATTCTTTGCTTCTTATATCTTGCTACTGCTTTTCTGGTAAATTCCACTCTGCCTGCCTCATCCTTGAACTTTTTCCCTCATGCTTCTATTTGAAATGATGCCATACACTTGATGTTCAGCACACAATTTTTCCACAGCACTGAGTACATATGGCTTGATCCCCTCTAACAACAACCACCAGGAAGAAAAGAACAACTGCTTTCCTTGTCTGCCATTTTACAACATATTAACACAAAGCCACGTCAATTAGAAGGTTGTGATAACATTTACTGCTGCTGCTGTGTGTGCAGTGAGGAGCACACACATGAAATATTGCCCTTAAGCGTTATTTTTTATTTACTGATTTAATCAGTTTTTTTATACCATTATAAACTGGATGGCACTAAAAACTAGATAATATTTAACAAACTTTACCATAGTTTATTTATTTGAGAAATATCAAACAAATTTATAGTGTCACACACGTGCGTTTAGGAGACAGTTGGATACTAATGCCTCTCTCTTTCTATCTTCAGATCCAAGAAAGAAAAATAATAAAACAGCATGCTTACCTTTGCCATATCCAGGCTCCCAAAACGGCTACTCCACCCATGAAGATACCACTTCCGGTCCCACTACAAAGATGCCAGACTCCACTCCCTTCCAAAGACTTCACTTCCAGACTCAACCTTTTGGTGTCACTTTTGTTCCTCTGCTATGATGTTGTGTCCGGTTAATCCAGACACCATTTTTTCCTATAAATACCCACGTTGTAAACTCTTTTGTTAATTAAATATTTTGATCCCTTAGACGAACGTTTAAGTATTTTGTTTGTGTCTGGTCGAAATTATATGGGGCTACCACCCCAAAGTACTCTGTCTACTTATTACAATAGACACGTGACTGCTGATCTTTCAGGTGCCACTGGTAATGGCATTGCATGCCCTCTGTGGAATGCATGCCTCAGGTTGCCAACCCTTCCCTTATTGCCTATTCATAGCCTAACAGTTTGACACAACATCACTTATTTGGCAATGCTCGAAGACTGTGTAAATTGTCCTTTAGAAAGAGCTTTTAGATGCTAGCAGGATTTTTCTGTCCATGATGAGCTGTTTTAGACTTATTGAGCCATTCTCTCTTTTGGAACTATGTGTTGAATTGGGTTGGCATTAGAAAGATAGACTGCTCGAAATCTGGACATACCTGTTCATATCCATGTTTCAATGTGGCAACAGGCAACAGGCACCTACCAGAAGGAACTGGCCAACAGGGCAAAAATATCTCAGCCAAGCTTCAGCTCCATCATGCTCGCTGTGCTCAGTCTTAAACTCACTGATGATGAGCTACATTCAGTTTCAGTATGGTGTTTGTTTACAAGCCAACAAAGAAAAAGGCAATCAGCAGCAGTGTCTGGTTTTCCTAGCATACTGACTGCACTCATATTGCATTTAGCAAGAACGAATCTGCTCTCTCTGACACACTAACACTGAGTACTTTCAGGCAATGAATTATTCAGCAAAAGTGTGTCAAGAAACGATCCAGGGGCTCCTTTATACCAACAGTAATATGCCTGCAGAATGTCCCTCTTTAACTGTGACTGCTAAAACTGCTAAGCTTTCTGTTCTTTCTTTTAATTATTACCTTTTAAATGATTTTTTCCTCACATCAAGCAACACTCAATACCCCAGAATGACAAAGCAAAAATAGGATTTTAGAGTTTTTCGCAACTGTATTAAAAATAAACTGAAATAGCACATTAAAACAAGTAATCAGACCATTTACTCAGTACTTAGTAGAAAAACCTTAGGCAATAGTTGCAGCCTGGAGTCGTATTGACTACGACATGATAAGCTTCTCACAACAAGATTTAGGGCTTTTCTGCCATTTTCTTGTGCAGGTGCTCTCAAGGTTTGTCTGGTTAGATGAAGACTATGAGTTGACAGCTGTTTTCAGGTAGTTCCAGAAATATTCAGTTGAGTTCAAGTTCGGGCTCTAGTTAGGAAAGTCATCGACATTCCCCAGAGTTGTCTTTAAACCACTCCTGTGTTGTCTGTGTTGTGCTTAGGTTCATCGTTCTGTTGGAAGGTGAAGCTTAAGCTCAATCTGAGGCAAATTGTGCTCTGGAGCAGGTTTTACATAAATATCTACATATAATTGCTCTGTTTATTTTTACCTCAAACCTGTTTAGTCTTCCAGTCCCTACCACTGACATAAAAAAACTATCATGACCTGCTTTCCTCTGACCTGATGTTTGATTTTATTAAACCAGAGGCATTGTTTCTTACATCCCAAGAGTCCTTTTAAGTGCCATTTTGCAAACTCTAAGTGGGCTTCCATGCGTCTTTTAGTGAGGAGAGGCTTCTGTCTGGGCTGTCTTCATAAAACCTAGACTGGTGGAATGTGGTTGTGATAGCTGTCCTTCTGGAAGTTTCACCCTTCTCCACACAGGTTTTCAGGAGCTCTGCCAGATGTGAATGTTTCAAACTTCTTCCATTTAAGAGTTCTGGGGGTCACTGTGCTCTTGGAAACCTTCAGCGTTGCAGGATTTTTTTTTACCTCGACACAATTCTGTCTGTTAGTTCTGCAGACAATTCTTGTGACCTCATGACTTGGTTTTCGTCCTGATACACATTGTACTATTGGGAATCTTATACAGACACGTGTGTCTTTCCCAATCATGTCCAATCAATTCAATTGATGACACATGGACTTAAAACAAGGTGTAGAACCATCTTAATGAAGATCAATAGAATGGGATGCACCCAAGCCAAATTTCAAGTGTTATTGCAAAGGGTCTGAATACTTGTGTCAATGTAATATTTCAGTTTATTTTTTATACATTTTCAAAAATTTCTAAAATCATATATTTGCTTTGTCATTCTGGAGTATTAAATTAGCATAAGGCTGCAACATAACAAAATGCAAACAGTGAAGGGTCTGAATATTTTCTGAATTCACTGTATCAAAATGTCCTAACAATTTTTTTCTTGCACTCCTTGTATTCTAACAATTCCCATTTTCAAAAGGTCAACTTTAATGCCATTATCACAGCTATAAGAATATATTTTTTGAGTTTTACTTTAGCCAAATTGTACCTTGGATAGCTAGTACAGAACAAACTCATTCAGCTCAAAGCATGAAAGGACCAACTAGCCTTTAGGAATGGAAACGCACTAAAAAGAAAACAGTGAAATAATAAGACAGTTTACATTTTTTTTTCATAAAATTTTAAACTATAACACTTTCTGGGGCATTCCCCATATACACAGTTGGTATGAATCTAGAATGTAAATAAATAAAAAAATGAGAATACATGTGTGCATTGCTCTTTAATGCAATTCTCCACTATTACTTACACAAATCAGCATTCTATTTTTGAATTTTTGAGGTGCATCTTACTAGCCCACCTGTATGAACTAAAAAAGTATCACATAGAATACTGGAATATGTTTATTCATCAAAATGAAACTTTTTCCTTTTAAATTATAATTTAGTTTGTCCATTCAACATAAAATATTTTTGTAAGAAATCTATGAATTACACTACTTTATTCTTATTTTACTAAAATGGAGTTCTTGCACTGGCCTTCCTCTACCAGAATAAATGCTTCAGGGTTGGATGGATTGGATAAACAAATTAAAAGCACAAAGTAACAAAAAAACAAAACCAAATACCTATTTTTTTGCCTCTCTGGGCCTCAGGTGTAAACATTCTGTCTATGAGGTGGGATGGTTTGCTTACATGTCTCTCTCAATAATACCAATACAGCACTGCTTTTATCGCCAGTCTCTGTTTCAAACTATATCTATTGTGGTTTCCTATCCTCTGGTCATTGAGTCATCCCCCCAAATGTACCTTCTGTGTCTAGAGATTCTATATCTTGAAGTGAATTTAAATACCTCTCTGGCGACACTTCTGACAAAGTTCAGAATCACTTTAAGGGTCAGTGATTGATCTATAAAGCGTTGGGACCACCAAGCCCCACTACTCACTAGCAATCCCAGGCACCATGTACTCATCAAGACTGCTGTACTTAAAAAGCAGCAGTTTACCTATTAAAGTTAGATGAAATGATAGGCCTCTAGCTTGTCCTACCCATTTCCACCTTCAGTAGAACCAACATTTCCTGCATGTAGCTTGGGACCATGAACTGTCCTCTATATAACAGGATAAACATTCGTCCAACAGAAACAAAAGAAAGAAAGGAAAGCAATATCAATTTCTTCATGACTGCTATTTCATCACGGTTACTTTCTGAGTGGTAAAGTTCATGTATTGAAGCACTATTCAGAATCGTGATCAAAAAAGAAAGCAGGGCACATGACCAATAAATCACACCTAAACAATATCAAAAAATGGAGAAGTATCCCTAACTCTGGGTCAGAAAAAGCACTGATCAAATTCCTAAAAATACTAAAATGGAGCAAAGGGTAGTTGGGGCTCAGATGTCAGTACACAACTCTTCAGTCCGGTGGCTCACATTTACCTTTTTTTTTTACTGGTCTGTACAGATAGGATGCAGGCAGTTGTCATAACTAGAAGTCATATGAAAAAATATATAGATATTCAAAATATTCTGTTAATTGTACAAGACTCTTTTAACAGTTTACTGAGGGAAAAATAAAGGACACATGGTATAAAAATGAGATACAGTAAATTAAAGAGGACTTATGGAAAAATCTCATGATCAAGATTTGCTTCAGTTCCTTGTCCCTATACATGCAGGCATGAGTACTTGCTTAAGCAAAACTAACTCATATGAAGCAAGTGAAGCATTAATCTTTTAACCCATATTTCCATTTGGTTCTTGGGAGCCAATGCTATCCCACCTGCACTCAGTATAAGATGGAAATCAACCCTAGAAGGGAGTGCAGAGTTCATCACAGGGCAAATTCACACACATGGAAAAAAAACCCTGTAGACAGAGGGAGAATGCGCAAAATCCACAAAGTAAGTGCCTGAGAAATGAGTAACAACGCTAATCACTGCACCATTGTGCTGCTCCTCACAATAACCACTCACAGGTTTAATTCTTACTTGTAAATATAAGCATTTCTTACATCAGTAGAATTTTAAAATGTGTTGGATGTGATATCTTTATCTTTATCTTCACTGACAACATCAAAGTAAAACACAAGCTGTCAAACAAATCAATACTTATTCCCTCACCATTTAACTTTAGGGAAACAGTCTGAAAAAAAAACAGCATTCCAGTTCAGAAACTTCACTTGCAAAATAAAAAAGTGTACAAATTGATCTGAGAAAAGGCACTCGAAACACACAGTTACAAAGAAGAAACCAAAACAAAATATCTGACTTTTTACATTTGATGTAAAGATTCACTGTCAAAAGTATCCAGAGACATATTTTGAACAGGCTACATTCAAGATGGCATATATTTCTGCTTTCCACCTAATGGGTTTAACTGATCTGATCCTATTTAATCTGGCTGCAAGGTTATGACACTTGAATCCCAAGAAAATATTTTTCAAAGACTCTTTGTGTTTGCCTTGTGCTTGTACCATAAAACGCTGGCATTTACCAATAGCCCAAAGAAGACTCTTAAGGCATATATAACATTTCTGATAGCATATCTAATGCATTTTCAGTTTTATGACAGGTAAGACTTGTTTCAAACATTTTTTTTATCTAAATGTTAGGTACATGATATTTTATGACTGCTAAGTTACCTATACCTAGATCTGTTTTAAGATTGTTTAGTTTCTAATTTCAGCATAGAATTTTATTGCCTTTCACTTCAGTAATGTAGTTCAGCTTCAGTTGTATACTTATCAGTATCATCGAAACTGTCCTCAGAATGTCAACAATACAAACATTTTGTATTTGACTAAATACAACTTAAATAACTTACTGTCTGTAATTACACTCAGACATAAATCCTGTATAAAAGTTTATATCTAACAATGGAGAAGCACCACATACATGCTGTCATCTTTTCCATATGAACACTGAAGATCAAACAGTCTATAAAAACGCAAACTGTGCGTCACCAGAGAATTCACCAGAAAATAGATACTATCACACATCAACAGAATTCGTGTGATTCTGGAAAAGACTGGAAGCTTGTGCTGTATCTCATTACAAACAATAAGACTGATTTGATATTCTGCACCATCAAGTTTAACCCAATTAGTGCAACAGACATTTTCATTCTGTGGAACTGAAAGAGACATAACCAATTCATCAACAACACCAGACTCTTCAAAATGGTACAAAGACATTAGACCATATTTTTTACGTTGGAATGTCAATGTGTCCCAATGATACCCAATAGCCATCTGGTGTTTTTTTGGCTAAAGACTTGTTTTTAAGGTTTTTGAGAGTGCTTTTGAAAAGCTTATGCTTTGCTTCAAATCTCATACTCCAAGTGTGCAAAAGGAGACCAATTTTCCTAATGCATGATGTGTAATGTACAGTATCATGAAATGATGTTTGGGTATTAACTTTTGGTCTGGGTACAATAGCTTAAAAAGTTGGTGGTGTTCATGAATTAAGTGCTTAAGCACTACAGTCATCCCATAAGTAATCCTTGGTGAAAAAATAATTTTCATTATTTGTAACAAAAGAAGCAGCAAGTTCCAGTTTTGATTTGCAAGTGGAACAACATCCCCAAACAGCAAGGGGGTGTTCCTTACAAGGCATAGAGTTTGAATTGAATTCAAGCCCAAACTGTTTCCAGTGTGGTCCAAGTTCACATTTGTTGGACGGTTTTTTACATTCCTTATAACCATAGTCATATGAACTGATACATGAAAGAAGCTCTTGCTTTGAGAGAAAATGTTCAGTCAAATAGGCAAACAACAACTTGAGCTCATACTGAGCCACTCCTTCAAGGACATCATGCATGATGTCAAAGGAAAAATTATTGCACACATGAAAAAACTGTAGTGTTTAATGCTGAATTTCTCTTGACCCCATAAACATTGTTAAGCTGTGGTTCTGATTGAAGAGTTTCACAATGCACTTGGAAACTTTGCTCATCACGCATTATGACCTTGTGATCATCCTCGCAAAATACTGTATATCTTGAGCACCCCATTTACTTATCAAATACAATCGACAAAAATAGTGGCTACTGAAGGACTCTGTAAAGCCAAGAATGGAGTGAAGTCCTAAGTTATTTCCTGTAATTTGACATATTGTTCCATATGTTCTTTCAGAAGATATAGGCAAATGCACTCCTTCACTCTCAAGATTTTTAAGGTCCAAAAGCAAGGGCTCGAGAATCAAATCAAAGCCGTATTTCTTAATATCTAAAGAATGAAACAGAGACACTAAATGAATGTTTAGTACTGACGAATTAAATTGTGGGGTTAAATTTCGCAAAACAAAATACAGACATCCTACTTTGTGAATTCCATGTTTTGAGCCAAGGGGATTGGCTGTTTCAAATTCATCATAATAAAGCTGTATTTGTAAATAATCTGAGCATCGAGAGAACAGTGGTTGGGTTTTACAATAACTTCCATCCCTGAAGTCTTTGTATAAATTTGGAATGGATGCGATGCCTGCTTTGGTTATATTACAAATCTCTGGGTTTCTGAACATGAATTTCAAACTCTCTAAAACAGGAATGTATATAAATGTATCATTTACGGGAACCTGGCAATAAGTAGCCGTTCTTTTGTTCCATCTACTATCATACTTAACACCTAAAACTATTTCAACAGGCTCAACAATTTCCCATTTTTCAGTAAAGTAACTATTTCTTTTAGAATCTGTATTGAAAGAAGCTAAGGGGTTTTCAAAATCATTTAAACTATGTTCTACTTCTGACTTTAAAGAATCGTTCACAGGAAAAGCAGAGAGTACTCTGAGCTGAACCTCAGAGTGTATCTCAGTTAGCAATTCCTCTAGATCACAAACAATTGATGATACTACATTACTGGAAGCACCACTACCTTGTAGTTTTGCAACAATATCTGCACACATGATTTTCACATCACCTGGTGAAAAACCAGACTCACTGTTCTCAAGATTCTCTGCATCTAATACAGACTCATTCATCACCTAAAGTACATGGTGTCTCTGATGTATTGTCTTTGGAAGATACATGTCTATTTTCATTCACAATGCTTTCAGGGATGTACAGGAATGGATGAGTAGTGTCTAAATGTTTTCTAAATCCCGAATAAGTGCTAAATTGTTTTATGCATGTTTTTTGTCCATAAATCAACTTTAATTTTACATTGGGATAAAAGGCATGCTCGAACCTTAAATGTGAAATGAGTGACTGACTAGATTTATATAATGCTTTGCATTTAAAACAAGACGGCATTCTCAGCTGCTTTACAAATATTAGTCACTAGCAAAATACCCGCGCTTCGCAGCGGAGAAGTAGTGTGTTAAAGAAGCAATGAAAAAGAAAAGGAAACATTTTGAAAATAACGTAACATGATTGTCAATGTTATTGTTTTGTCACTGTTGTGACTGATGAGTGTTGTTGTCATATATATATATATATATATATAAATATAATATATATATATATATATTTACACACACACACAAACATATATATATACATATCTATACATATACACATACATATACATACACACATACATACACACACATATATAAACATATATATACATATACATACATATCTACATATATACACACACAGCTATTTCGTATCAGTGCAATACGCTGCTTGTTAAAACGGATAACTCCGCTCTTACGCAAGTCTGCGTGGATATTATGAACTATCAGATTTGTTCAAGTTCTATTTAAATTTTAAATAGAAGGAATTTTTATTTAGTCGACAGAAATATCTTTGGTAGGAATGGTAAAAACAGACAGGAATATTATTCCTGAATAAATCAACTCAAACCTTAAACAACTTATAATATTTTGCTCTCCATAAAAATATATCCTGTCTAAATTATACAAGTTAGAAATAAAGTAAACATTAAAAGAACAAACATTCAAATTTCTTTACTCTTATGTAATTTTATATTTTATAAAAAATAAATTTAGATTTTAAATATCCCAAAAGATTTTGCTCTCCATAAAAATATATCCTGTCAAAATTATACAAATTCAAATATGAACATGCTGCATAACAAAACCTAGAAATATAAATAAAATGTGTTCCTTTCAGCAATAACAAATCAAATCATTCAGTTTTCTTTGCTCATATGTCATTTTAGAGCTGGACGCCTGGCATCTTTTTTTGGCCACAGGTTCGTTTCTGTTTGATGTGAGGTTCTGTGTTGTGGAGATTCTCAGGATGGATTGCAGGTGCTCATCAGTGAGGCGACTCCTGTGTGCTGTTTTGTTAGTCTTTATCACTGAGAAGAGCTTCTAACACAGATATGTGCTACCAAACATGCACAAGGTTCGAGCCGCATGTAGACGGACTTTTTGTTCTTCAAAGTCACCAAAGCGCCCGTAAACTCAGTGCGCAGTGCGCCAGTTTATCAGCAAAGTGCGATTTGGGAACACCGTAGTGATGACTTGGTTTAACATTACTTGGTAATAGGGAAAGTGGGGCAAGTGGTTGTGTCTCCCATAAAAGCAGCCTCAATTGAAATCACTTTGTGATTGTGCACGGTAAAAACGTCCGCTGAAGTGTCAGATTCTTATTTAATTCTTCTGCTTTCTGTATCTTCTGCATTGCATTCAGGTCTTTCAGGTTACCCTGATGTTTTGTTTTATAGTGCCGCCTTAGATTAAATTCTGTAATTACAGCCACATTAGCTCCACAAATGAGACACACGGGTTCAGTAAACATATACTCAGCCTCCCATCGGTTTTAAAGGCTCTATTTTCAGAATCAACTTTTCTCTTCAGCATCGTGTGAGCTAGCTTCGCAATAACTTGCAGCATCTTAAGGTAGACTTGATTAACGCGTAACTGTTCGGCAAGGCAGCTGAAGCGCTGCATTATGGGATCTGTAGTTTATTGTGTTACCAGCGCTTCATATACCCGGCTTTAATAACAATAATACAGTATATAAAATGATCTCGGGCCGGATATAATTACACTGGCCGGATGTGGCCCGGCCCTTGAGTTTGACACATATGGACTAAATAGAACTTGAAAAGATATATTTTTTCAAATGTGATCGCAATTCAGATAGAGTTGACGCACTACAGCCTGCATGCCTCAATAAGTCATCCTCCCCTTGCCCTTACATTTTTACCGCTCATCTAATGAATACACTGAGTATGGCTTTACCAAAACAATCACTGATGGCGAATAAAGTATCCATTATTCGAGTATGTAGATCGGGTTATATATATATACATATATATATACCCGTATCGCAGCGAGAAGTAGTGTGTTAAAAAGCTAGAAAAGAAAAGGGAACATTTTAAAAATAACGTAACATGACTGTCAATATACAGTATTTGTTTTGTGAGTGTTACTGAGTGTTGCTGTCATCAAGGATTTGATTATCATTATTTCTTTCAATCAGGTTCGTATTTGTAGGATGTGTTGTGTTCAAGTTACATTCCGTGTTTGTCAATCGTTGTAAAGATGACAGGTTTCATTCATCGATTCGTTTCTTACTGCATCAATAAACAGCTCGCCTTCTTCTTTATCTGAGACCTGACACACTGCATGCACGGGTTTTTACACTGTCTTCCTTTAGCGGACATTGACTTTTTCCAACGTGTGCTTTGTTTCCGCAGTAGTTGGATTTATGAATATGCTTGTATGTATGAGACGCTTCATATTTTTGCTGCCTTTTCAATTGTGTAATTCGGTTTTGTTCAGCTCTTTGGAACTGTTGCCTTTTATCTGTGCACTGCGCCAGTTCACGTGAGCCGCTCGGTGTACATGCATCGAAGGTTCCCAGCTGTGCTGGTGCCATCTCGTGCTATGTCCATGGCTGTATTTAATGTTACCTTAGTCCTGGCACTTAAAACTTTCTCTTGCAGTTTCACTGAGTTTGTGTCAAACACCACCCTGACCATCTCATCTTCCTCTCCATAAGCACAGTCCTTCACCCGTGAATATTTACCCGTGGCAGTTTGCTATTGGATTGCCGCTGACGGACGGCCTTATATGGGCAGGCACTAAATTACAAACGCCAGCGGCAGCCTGTCTATGAACTTAATTTAAAGTGTAGGTTTACATCGTGCTTTGTTTCCGAAGTAGCAGAACTCATGATTATGGTTGTATATGTCACTCGCTCGCTTCTTATTGTTTCGCTGCCTTCTCAATTATATAATGCATGTTTTCTTCAGCGCTTTTTGAGGTCTTCCTGGTTTTCTATGTACTGCGTGATTACGGGAGGCGTGATGATGTCACACAAAACTCCCCCACACGTTGAAGCTCATCTCCATTACATTAAATAGAGAAAAACATCTTCCAGTTATGACCATTACGCGTAGAATTTCGATATAAAACCTGCCCAACTTTTGTAAGGAAGCTGTAAGGAATGAACCTGCCAAATTTCAGCCTTCCACCCACACGGGAAGTTGGAGAATTAGTGATGAGTCAGTGAGTGAGTGAGTGAGTGAGTGAGTGAGTGAGTGAGTGAGTGAGTGAGTGAGGGCTTTGCCTTTTATTAGTATAGATTCAGTAGTTTAGCGCAAAGCTCTTTTACTCTTGGGAACTCTCTCGTCTTGCCTACATCAATTTTGAAGATGGTTGTTTGAATGCAAGTGTAGAAGTTTATGAGTGCACTGTCATATGTTAAATTAAAAACAAAGTTACCTTTGAAAAGCTCGTCGAATGCACTGAGGGAACCAACCACCTAACAGGGGATGAGATTTTTGTCAAGGACTACATAAAAGTTGTCAATCTGGTCTTGGCTTCTTCCTACAGCAAGGAGGTATGGCTGCCATCCTTCTCTTTGCTGAACATGTTTATCAATACTGTTGCAAGACTATAAAGAAACAAGAAATCAACTAGACCTACTAAGAACATGGGATCTACAAAAACAGTTTACACACACCATTACCTTATGATACACAAGAAGGTCATCAGCAGCACTGATTTTTGCAGTTCTCTTGCCTCCCGGTTGAGGTGGAAGGAGATAAACGAGCAAAAGCAGAGTAACTATCCCATTCTGAAAATAACGAAGATGAATTAATGAATTAGCCTTAACCCATAATATACATTTGTTGCTACACAGGTTTTATTACTAAAAAAATACTAAAATCTTTGTTTCTGATATAATAATAAGGTAATAGTATACGGAAATACAACTTACTGCAATTGTCTTCACCGATTGTCGGTTTTCTTGCCGATGAGATGAGGAAACGCAGACCAGGAGTTAAAGTCAAGCCGATGGCTTCCTCAATGATTCCTGGCTTAAATACAGTGTTCCACTTTTCCAGCAATGTATTAGCTGTTTCAGGATTGAAGAGGAGTGTGAAGTCTTGGTTAACCTTTAAAACACCAAAAACATGCATATCAGGACCATTAGTTAATTTCACATTATTATTTTCACATTATGCCAATCACTGGAAAAACATACCAGTCCTTTGGTGTCTAAAAACCGGGGAAATGTTTTCAGAATATCCATGGTTTTATCTGGGTCATGGACAAGTCCATGTCTGTGATGGAATATTTCCTTCATCTTAAAGAAGATCTGACCTTCTTCAGAACTATGGCGAAGCAAGGCAATGGCCTCTCTCACTGTGTCTTCATCAAGGTGCTCTTCAGGGTTGATGGATCTCTTCAAGGAAGGTCCTCCCAGGTCAGAGCTAGCTGTATTACTCTTAGCAGCACAATGAGAGTGTCACAGCACTAAGGGCATACTGCTCTCTTTGGTTCCGTGTAGGAATCCGCCTTAAAATGATTGAAAGGATTTCAAAAGAAAGGTGTATTTAGCCAGTATTTTTAAGATCAACAGCTGATACATCCCAAATACTGCCTGACTGCATAATTATGCAAAGTATAGGGAATATTAAGGTTAAATTGAGATCAAATTACATAGGGGAAAAATAAATGGACTTACCCATGCATCTCCACCATGTGTCCAACCAGTATGTTGAAAAGAATACGCCTTATTTCACTTGTCAAGAGTGTTTTTGGACCTGTACTCAGCAATTATGGCATCGCCACCAGCTTTGTGGTTTAAGGCAGCAAGGACAACCTTCAAAACAACTCAAATAAATGAGTTCTGAATTCAGTATTTAAAGTTGTTAACTGATTAGATGTGATTAACAATATAGACTTTAAGTAACTTATACAAATGTAGAGAGAAACCAATGTTATAACTAAAAGGCACATAATATGACCGTACGGCAAAATATGACAATGCTAACAAACAGAGCAAGACGACATTTATGTTTTGATGCTGTTGGATTACAAAAAATGCAAATGCAATGCAGAGATAAAATTTAAAACCTCTTTGGCAGCAGCTGCTGAATCTTCTAATTTTTTGGACCTCTTGGCCGGATGCTCCGGTGTTTGGTCTAGGTCACTTGATGAACGGCTAGATAAGGACAAAGTATCAGTGCAGGAACTGCTTCCTGGAGCTAACATCTCCAATTCTGGAAGGAAAAATAAGCATTCTAAAAGATGAGGATATGACAAAATGAAAGAGAAGAGAACCAAACCTACCAGTTTTGTTGTCTCTGACTGTTAACATCATGTCAGGTTTTGCTTGAAGTAAATCATGTAAAATGACCTCCTCAATCTCAGTTTCAGTGTCATCATAAATATGAAGAGCTGTCCCTGAAGGCAGTCCAAATTTATTGTGAACTAAAAATGAAGAATGAAAATTACTCCAATCATGAAAAAAGCACTAAAGCAAAGAACTCAAATCAGATATGAAACTTACCTTCATTTATGAAGTCCACATATCTAATTCCATCCTGAAACTTGATGAATTTTTTGGAGTTCCAAAACTGAACTTTAACAAGCATGTCTTACACTTGAATGAGAAACGGTAAAAATCGCACAAAATGAGAACAATTTGCATTTAAAATAAATATTGTGTATGCACAACATAAAAAAATCTCTTTAGAGCTTTGTGGATTCGTTTTTTCTGTTTTAACTTGTATTAAGTTACATAAACGGCTCTTGGACAGGAGATGTTCGCGACAAGCACACAGGACTTTTCCAACCGGCCAGTCCGCCAGTGCACTGAACCATGTCACGCTAAAAAGTTTTAAGTATATGCCAGTTAAATGTATTTCTCGTAACACACTCGCTACACATAGATGCACTTTAAATGCAAATTAGTCAGCGTTAAAATGGAAGCCCGGTTTTTACCCTGTTTTCATGTCTGCTTCAGTGGTGTTGGCTAGATAAATGTACTTAGCCTAGCTTTAAAAGAAGCCACAAAAACTTGCTAGATATAAAATAAAGGCACAGACAAGTACTGGAATTGTAATACTATTCAAAGTTAATGTTGGATTACCTGCGTAATTTAAGCTATGGTGAAAACGGATCAAAAAAAATAAATGAAATTCATGACAGCATATATTAGCTGATATAAAAATGAACAGTGTTCTATTTTAATGCATTTACCTCGTGTGGTGTTCTTCAGAATCGTAAAATGGCGCCTAAAAGAGAAGTACGATAACAATTAACTATTTCAACTAGGAAGGTTGTTAAAACAATTAACATGCAGCAAATTTCACAACAAATTGTACATACTTATTCGTAAAACCATAAATTAAAGCAAAAACCAACATATGGATTATTTCTTTACCTCTGTAATTTCACCTGCCTCAGAACTTGTCTTCCCTGCCTAATGAATGGGAGGAGCTTCAATTAACTTCTAGCTAGTACTTTCTGATTGGAACACTACAAAAGAACTCCCTTACTGGTGACCTCTCAACTATGTTGGTGTTAATAACATTTTAATGAACACTGGAATCAACTCCAGGCAACTCTGACATGAGTAACACTGGAAATTCAACACTAGTAATTTTGCTGTGCAGCGATTGCAAAAGTGCATTTTTGATCCGATGTAGAGCCGTCATCGTGATTTGAGTTTCCCTCTGTTGTGTGTTGTGTGTATGTGAAAACAGCAGTGTCAAGTGCGGGGGTGGTTTGAGTTGGGATTGTGAACGCAGCTGAGAGAATAAAACTGAGTAAAAAAAAAACAAAGCTAACCTTTACAAGTATCATAAATTACACCAGCTGTTACAGACTGGAATCAAATGTATGTTTTTATTATAAAATAGTAAAAATACGAGCAGCTCACTTCTTAAAACTGACTCGTCCAGGATCGAACCCTTGAAGCTTTGATTACCAGTCAACAGTTGATACCATTGGACCACCGAAGCTGTCGTAGCAACTGCATGTCAATATCGAACCCTAACATGGGTTGTTTTTCTGCAGTTATGTTTTTGAATGGAAACGCATTTGTTCTGTAATATTTGTACCTTTTGTGAAAGTGTTTCTTTGATATTTGGAATACAGGCTTCACACATTATACACTTCATGTCTACATTTTGTCAATTATTACTGAAACTGAAAAACGTTTCTGTTTTAATGATGTGTTTAAATAGATCGTTGTAGACATGGAACACACATGAAATGCAAGTGTTCCAAATAACGATACAGTGAATCCTCATTTATTGCGGTTAATCCATTCCACACTCTACCGCGATAAATGAATTTTCGCGAAGTAGGATTCTTTATTTATAAAGCGAATATTTTCGCAGTTAGAGTATAGAAAACCTGTTTACGACCTTCTAAATACATTTTTTAACATTAGTACAGTAGAGCCCTCTAGACATGAAATAACACCCGTTAGTCACCATTACACGCGTATTACCCAATATATTAGACAAAAGAAGAGAAAATAAGACATTAGACGTTACAAATATATTATTATTATCGTACTGTTCTGTACATTTAATTACACACTCACACCGTTCTTACACACAACCACTAACCTATGAAGGCACGGCCTCAGTAGGAGAGTCTTAAGGTGGTGCAGTATCTTCAGCAGCTGCGTCGTTGCCTTCTTCCGCTGAAGCAGTACTAGGAGTAGGCAGTGGGTGTCTGGGTGCGTGGCTGAAGAACATTGTGATAGGCAGTTGCTGGTGCTGTCTTTTCATATGTGTGAGGAGGCTTTTGTAGGGTTCTATCGCTCCATCAAGTGCATTCTGGAACTTCAATGCACGCATCATTTGTGGGTCCCATTCGCCAATCATGTCCTGTACTTCCTTAATAGTTCTCACGACTTGCAAGGGACGCTCAAGTGTAAGGCCAACTTCCTCCTCCTCTTCACTCGCAGATTTAGTCATCTCCACCAGATCCTCATCAGTTAAGGGGTCCGAATGTGTCTCCAGCAGCTCATCCACGTCATTGCGGGTCATATCTGCGAAACCTTCTCCTGTCAGCATGTGGGCTAGCCTAACTGCCTTATCCACTGCCGAGTTGCTTATATCTTCTGGGGTGAATCCTCTGTAGTCGTGGACAATTTCAGGCCACAAAATCTTACAGCTGGCCTTCACGGTCTCTGTCTTTATGTCCTTCAATGCAGCCCGGATGTTCTTCAGACAGGTCGCGATGGTATACTGCCATCAGTACTCCTTCAGCAAGAAGTTCTCCTCAATGTTCATGCCTTCGACAAGGTGCTGCAGGGTTTTTCACGTGTAGAGGGCTTTGAATGCGCGAATAACGGCTCGATCCATGGGATGGATCAGCGAAGTGGTGTTGGGAGGAAGGAACTCGATCCGCACACCGCCGTAGGATAGGTCTTGCGCATGACCGCCAGCATTGTCCATGAGGAGAAGGACATTAAACTCAAGTCCCTTCTCCGCGAGATACAGCTTGACTTGGGGGATGAAGCACTCGTGGAGCCAGTCCGATGACAGCTGCTTCGTGATCCAGCCCTTGTTGTTGTGCATCCAATGTAATGGCAGCTGGTTCTTGTTTTTATTCTTCATGGCTCTAGGGTTCTTGGCTTTATAGATAAGGGCAGGCTTGAGCAAAAATCCCTCCGCATTTCCACACATAACAATAGTCATGTGATCCTTATACGCCTTGAAGCCACGGACCTTGGCCTCATCCTTCAAAATGAATGTCCGGGAAGGCATTCTTTTCCAGAACAGCCCTGTTTCGTCCATATTGAACACCTGTTCTGGATGATACTTGCCCTCCTCAAGGATTTTCTTGAACGTGTTGTTTACGTAGTCCTCTGCTGCAGGCTGGTCAGCAGAGGCAGCTTCTCCGTGGAAAACGGCACTCTTCAGATGATACCTCTTCTGGAACTTCTCAAACCAACCCTTGCTCGCCGTGAAATCCATGAACGTTGCAGAAGAGGGTTCTGGTTGAGATTTGTCTGCTGTAAAGCGCTGATAGAGCTGCCTTGCCTTCTCCTGGATGACCAGCGAATCCAACAGAATGTTTTTCTTGCAGCTGTTGCTGATCCAAACGGCTAGGACAGACTCCATTTTCACTATAAACTTATTACGACTTGTCACGACGTGCTTTGCTTCCTTGTTGAAATTGACAGTAGCCGTTTCACGGATGTTCTTTTCATCTTTACGGATGGAGCGAACAGTAGACTCATTCAAGTTGTAATGCCGGGCAACCTCCATGATTTTCTTGCCATCTTTGATCATATCCAAGAGTTTCACATTCTCCTGGATTGTAAGCATCTTCCTCCGGTGCTTTGTTTTATTGTCAGAAGGCTTAGAAAAAGCAGCATGTTTAGGAGCCATCGTGGGGCTTAGATAAAAGTTCTCAGAAAGCGCATGCGTAGTGATGTAAACGTGTATGAGAAAAAATCGCGATAGAGTGAAGCCGCGAAAGTCGAAGCGTGATACAGCGAGGGATCACTGTATAGTACTTGTAGAAGGTGTCATTTTGCTTGACTTCTCACTCTATACAACTCTAACCAACTGACACGCAGGTAAACAGACTTGAGTTGAGAAAACTGTGCGGGGTGGGGGATGTGATAGCAGGCTGCTTGCCGTTTGCTGCTTATCAACACATTTAAAGGACAAAAGATGCTGACGGAGAGGTGCGAAGCATTTGAAGTGAGACGGATCTACGAGTTTTTTCGTAGGCTCTGGTAATTCTAGTATTGAGAACATTTTTGTTAGGCAGAATGTCCAGTGGGTACTAGGTGGTCTTTTGGATTGGAACCCAATTCAGAATTTGTTTTTTTCTCCTAGTGTCTTATGTCATATCTAAAATATTTTAACTGCATCAGTTAAATTAAGAATTCTGTGTAATCATGAGAAACATTAATTTTAAGGGAGCCTAATTCAATCTGCTTGTTTTAATGACAAGCCTAATGCATAAAGGATGATAAACTGAACTTACAATCAGTTTTTTTTTTAAATTTCTTTAATATATATTTTTCATCCATCCATTATCCAACCCACTATATCCTAACCACAGTATTAATGGAAATGTAAATACATATTGTGTTTCAGCTTGGTATAAACTTTGACTACATAATCTTACTGTGTTTAAATTCAAATTTCCAACCTAAATTTCCACAGGTTGCTACAAAATCTTCCATCTTAATAACTTTCACACTATGGGTTTCATTTTAATTAAATTTACATTTTCTGTTTTTCCTATTTCGTTTGTCAAAATTAATTGCAAGTCTAAGTAACAACAGCTATGGCTTGGGACAGTGTTTTTTTGCTCAATAAACCAAGTTTCAGGTATACTTTGGGCAACTCCTACTAATTATTTCCATTTCAGCAAAGTATTACAATTGCACAGCCAAGCAGAAACGAGTGTGCTGTGATCAATCTGCCAAGAGAAACCTTACTATTATTATATTACTAAATTGTCTGTTTAGTACTAATTCAGTTATTTGCTAAAAATATTTTGGAACAGTGTGATCTGGTGACACAGTGGCCAAATCAGAGATGGAAAATGGGGATGAACATTATTTACTTTATGAAGGACTAAATTTATTTTTTTAATCGAAAAGTATTACAGGTACATACATATTCAGCGTTAAAACAGGTAATCATACTCAAACACACTCACTAATACCGATCATTCCAGAAATACAAGGGCAAAATATGCAATACCCCATACAGTTGGCGCTGTAAGGCAGGAATGCCAGCTCTGCTCTACCACTCTGACTGTACGTTAAAACATCAGCACTAAATTTCAACATGATTATAACAACTAAACATATACCCATAACTTTTTTTTAATTCTTGACACTTGATTGGAAGGTACATTCTTCTCCCTCACTAGCTGTCACTAGATGACCGAAGCACACAAGTGCACAATGACATTGACATTTTTTTTTAGTTTAAATGAGCTGCTTCATCCAGGAAGAGGCACTGACTTTCTGTAAAATACATCAAAAACGCTCTTTATTTCCAGTATTTTATGACAGTTACCATTGATTTAAATAGAACAAGTGTTTGGATGAAAATGCTTGAAAACTGCTGCATGCAGTAGTTTTCTATATCTCTCACTGCTAAAACGTTTAGGTGTTAAAAGTTTAATTAAAAATAATGGCAAACTTTTCATTGATAATATTAACACACTATTCACAAACAGTTTATTAGCCTTCTGGTCTAGCGGTAAATGGATAGAAAAATGGAAGAATGGGTGTTTAGGGTTGTTAGTCTCATTTATTTTTTATTTGCTGGTGTTAATACAGCTTGGCACTTAGTGGCACAACTTTGTGCCTACTTAAAATGTACTTATTTTATTACTTGCTGAATTGTGATACCCTAGATCTACCTGATGTCAACATACCTTAGTTGGTATTCCTGAGCATTATGTAGGGTACATAGACATGCAGTAAATCTCAATTTCGTCAGTTATTCATTTATCTTTTTGTTCCCAGTCTATGTTTAGTCATTTAGGATTTCTTTTTGCATCTTTTTATCCAATGATCCCTTCTTTTTGATTGAGTGGTTGCTTCTTAAAGAATGTGTAAAACTCATGATATAGCCTTAATTCTGCTTTTCTTTTATCATTTTTGATATATCTTCCTTCTGTCAATAGAATTGTGGTTCTCGCTGATCAGGTTATTAAATGAATTATCGAGAATAAACTACAAGGATAACAACACCTTATTTATATATAAATGTTAACAAAGCAGAGGCTGCTAGCCAGGATGAAAGTATCATTGGTTATATGACTTACTCCACATAAATTAAGTATGCATTAATTGAAGTTAAAGTAATTAAGAGGAACAGAATTAAACACAGACCATTGACTATTCATTATAGATTCCAAATTCTCTAATAAAAAGTGGAAACACCTAAGATACTTGGGAAGATTTCTGGATAGAAACTGAAAAAGCCACCAATGCGTGCAATGGCAAGCCGCTAGCCGACAGCTTCGAGAGGTGCAGCAGAGTTCGCTCGAAATCTTAAAGAGCACATCAGAAGTAATTCAGCAGAAGGTCACCCGCTAAGCTGCCACGATACAGCGGGTTGACGCCCTGGAGACTGAGTTGGAGACACAAGAACGCCCCGACTGGCAAACCGTCGCCACAGGGGCCTGAACTCAAAATACTCCACTCTCAGTTGGGCAACTTGGAGTTGCACGATGGCGTAATCTACAGGCGGTGGCACGCACCGGGAGGAATTGACCGCTACAACTACTGGTTCCCCAGGCTTTGCGCCGAGGTCCTCCGATGGGTCCACGGAGCGGCTGGATCCGACATTACGGAACGCTAAGACAGTGCGCCGACTACGGCAGCGGTTTTATTGGCCCGGTGTCGGCAAGACGCAGAGCTACACGCCCACTGCTGTGACGCCTGCACTGCACAAAAGGACCTGGTCAACGCTCTCACGCCGCCATTGCAACGATACCTGGTCGGGCACCCATGGAGAGAATTGGCGTGGACATACTGGGTCCTTTTCCTGTAACGGAAGCCGGAAATCGCTACGCTTTGGTAGCAATGGACTACTTTACCAAATGGCCAGAGGCGTATGCAGTTCGGATCAGAGTGCCCCACAGCTGCCCAAAACTCGTGGATGAAATGTTCACTCGATTTGGAGTTCCGGACGAGCTCCACAGCGATCAGGGGCGGAACTTCGAGAGCCGTGTGTTCAGGAGGTGTGTCAGCGACTGGGGTGAAAAGACCCGACCACCCCTTCACCCACAAAGTGATGGATTGGTCGAGCATTTAATCGCACCCTGGCCACTCAACTGGCAATTCTGACCAGTCAACACCAGCGGACTGGGACCAACATTTGCCTTTGGTCCTATGGGCATATCGGACAGCAGTGCAGGAGTCGAGCCAATGCACGCCAGCGGGCTGATGTTTGGAAGGGAAAGTATATACTATAGGCAGCAGAGGAATTATGTACTGTAGATATAAGAATGTGGGAGGCATCCACAAATGAACCAAATGATGGAATGACAATAGGAAAGAAAAAGCAAAAGAGAAAAAGCATGTTAAAATATCTAAAAACAAATTAGGAGGAACATAGGAAATAATATATTATCAGAAGGAATTAAGCAAAGAAAACAGTACAGGAGACTAAAAAAAAGTATGGGAAGATTTCTGGATAGAAACTGAAAAAGCCACCAATATAATAATAGCATTCTGCACATTAATTAAGGGACTGAGATGTAAATTTGAAAAACAACAGAGAAATACTAGAAATACAGAAAACAATTTGGAGAAAACACTTTCAGAAATGTTAAAGAATTTAATAATTATTATAATGATTATTATAAACTAATGTTAAAGGCAGAAAAAATAAGACAATTAATTTATGGTACATGCTTCCTCAGTTTGTTTGCCCAGTTGATTTCATACATGGGACGCTATTGGCGGATGGCTGAGAAGCTACCCAATCACAGCACGTATTACGTATTAAATAAAACTCCTCAATGATATACGATATGCTTCCCGTGCGGTGCTTCGCACACTTAAAAGCTCTAACAACACGTATTGATTTTTCATTGTTTGCTTTTCTCTGTCTCTCTCACTCTCTCTGACATTCTCTGCTCCTGACGGAGGGGGTGTGAGTAGAGGAGCTGTTTGCACAGAGGCTGTTTGCTTAGAAGATACGGACGCTCCTCTAAAAAATGCTGAAAGACTACCTTCACATTGATCCCTTCTTTGCAGCCGCTTTATCGTGGTGCTTGCATATTTAAAAGCCCAACAACCCTATTGATTTTTGATTGTTTACTTTTCTCTCTCTCTCTCTCTCTGACATTCTCTGCCCCTGATGCGCGCTCCTTTGAAGAGGAAGATGTGTTTGAATTCTTTTAATTGTGAGAAAGAACTGTCATCTCTGTCTTGTCATGGAGCACAGTTTAAACTTTTCACTAAAGGGTGTTATTTCATGTCTATAGGGCTCTAATAATGTTAAAAAACGTATTAAGAAGGTCATAAACAGGTTTTCTATGCTCTAAATGCGGAAATATTAGAGTTACAAATAAAGAATCCTACTCTTGGAAATACATTTATCGCGGTAGAGTCTGGAACGGATTAACTGCGATAAACGAGGGTTTACTGTATAACTGTGCGGAGAATATTTATAAACAGTGAGGGAGAGTTTCTAAGGGCTTAAAATATATAAAAATTAATCATACAAACATATGGTTTCTACTTTGCAGATTTTCACCTATCGCGGGGGGTTCTGGAATGCAACCTCCGTGATTGAGGAGGGGTTACTGTAATGTAAAAACTGTTGAGCAGTCTGGGTTTAAATGAGTTGCTCAAAAATTACACTCCAGAATAATGGAAAGAAAATTAAGGGTACGTGTATAAGGAAAATAGGAAGAAGAACAGGCAACATCTAAACCATACAGAAAGAGACAGGACCATATATATAACTAGCAAAATACCCGCGCTTCGCAGCGGAGAAGTAGTGTGTTAAAGAAGCAATGAAAAAGAAAAGGAAACATTTTGAAAATAACGTAACATGATTGTCAATGTAATTGTTTTGTCACTGTTGTGAGTGATGAGTGTTGTTGTCATATATATATATATATATATATTTACACACACACATAAACATATATATATACATATCTATACATATACACATATATACATACATATATATCTACATATATACACATACATATACACACACACATAAATCCATACACACATACATACATACACACAAATACATATATATATATACATACATACACACACACATATATAAACATATATATACATATACATACATATCTACATATATACACACACAGCTATTTCGTATCAGTGCAATACGCTGCATTTGTTAAAACGGATGACTCCCGCCTTACGCAAGTCTGCGTGGATATTATGAACTATCGATTTGTTCAAGTTCTATTTAAATTTTAAATAGAAGGAATTTTTATTTAGTCGACAGAAATATCTTTGGTAGGAATGGTAAAAACAGACAGGAATATTATTCGTGAATAAATCAACTCAAACCTTAAACAACTTATAATATTTTGCTCTCCATAAAATAATATCCTGTCTAAATTATACAAGTTAGAAATAAAGTAAACGTTAAAAGAACAAACATTCAAATTTCTTTACTCTTATGTAATTTTATATAAAAAATAAACTTAGATTTTAAATATCCCAAAAGATTTTGCTCTCCATAAAAATATATCCTGTCAAAATTATACAAATTCAAATATGAACATGCTGCATAACAAAACCTGGAAATATAAATAAAATGTGTTCCTTTCAGCAATAACAAATCAAATCATTCAGTTGTCTTTGCTCATATGTCATTTTAGAGCTGGACGCCTGGCATCTTTTTGGCCACAGGTTCGTTTCTGTTTGGTGTGAGGTTCTGTGTTGTGGAGATTCTCAGGATGGATTGCAGGTGCTCATCAGTGAGGCGACTCCTGTGTGCTGTTTTGTTAGTCTTTATCACTGAGAAGAGCTTCTCACACAGATATGTGCTACCAAACATGCACAAGGTTCGAGCCGCATGTAGACGGACTTTTTGTTCTTCAAAGTCACCAAAGCGCGTGCAAACTCAGTGCGCAGCGCGCCAGTTTATCAGCAAAGTGCGATTTGGGAACACCGTAGTGACGACTTGGTTTAACATTACTTGGCAACAGGGAAAGTGGGGCAAGGTGCACTGGTGCATTTGTGTCTCCCATAAAAGCAGCTTCACTTGAAATCACTTTGTGATTGTGCACGGGTTAAAACGTCCGCTGAAGTGTCAGATTCTTATTTAATTATGCTGCTTTCTGTATCTTCTGCATTGCATTCAGGTTACCCTGATGTTTTATCTCATAGTGCCGTCTTAGATTAAATTCTGTAATTACAGCCACATTAGCTCCACAAATGAGACACACGGGTTCAGTAAACATATACTCAGCCTCCCATCGGTTTTAAAGGCTCTATTTTCAGAATCAACTTTTCTCTTCAGCATCGTGAGCTAGCTTCGCAATAACTTGTTCGGCAAGGCAGCTGAAGCGCTGCATTATGGGATCTGTAGTTTATTGTGTTACCAGCGCTTCATATACCCGGTCTTTAATAACAATAATACAGTATATAAAATGATCTCGGGCCGGATATAATTACACGCCGGGCCGGCCCTTGAGTTTGACACATATGGACTAAATAGAACTTGAAAAGATATATTTTTTCAAATGTGATCGCGCAATTCAAATAGAGTTGACGCAAGACTACAGCCTGCATCCTCCCTCGCTGTTACTTTTTACCGCTCATCTAATGAATACACTGAGTATGGCTTTACCAAAACAATCATTGATGGTGAATAAAGTATCCATTATTCGAGTATGTAGATCGGCATATATATATATATATATATATATATATACATATATATATATATACCCGCATCGAGCAGCGAGAAGTAGTGTGTTAAAAAGCTAGAAAAGAAAAGGGAACATTTTAAAAATAACGTAACATGACTGTCAATATACAGTATTTGTTTTGTGAGTGTTACTGAGTGTTGCTGTCATCAAGGATTTGATTATCATTATTTCTTTCAATCAGGTTCGTATTTGTAGGATGTGTTGTGTTCAAGTTACATTCCGTGTTTGTCAATCGCTGTAAAGATGACAGGTTTCATTCATCGATTCGCTTCTTACTGCATCAATAAACAGCTCTTCTTCTTCTTTATCTGAGACCTGACACACTGCATGCACGGGTTTTTTACACTGTCTTCCTTTAGCGGACATTGACTTTTTCCACCGTGGTGCTTTGTTTCCGCAGTAGCTGGATTTATGAATATGCTTATCAGACGCTTCATATTTTTGCTGCCTTTTCAATTGTGTAATTCGGTTTTGTTCAGCTCTTTGGAACTGTTGCTTTTATCTGTGCACTGCGCCAGTTCACGCGGAGCCGCCGTGTACATGCATCGAAGGTTCCCAGCTGTGCTGGTGCCATCTCGTGCTATGTCCATGGCTGTATTTAATGTTACCTTAGTCCTGGCACTTAAAACTTTCTCTCGCAGTTTCGCTGAGTTTGTGTCAAACACCACCCTGACCATCTCATCTTCCTCTCCATAAGCACAGTCCTTCACCCGTGAATATTTAGTGGAGTTTGCTATTGATTGCCGCTGACGGACGGCCTTATATGGGCAGGCACTAAATTACAAACGCCAGCGCAGCCTGTCTATGAACTTAATTTAAAGTGTAGGTTTACATCGTGCTTCGTTTCCGAAGTAGCAGAACTCATGAACATGGTTGTATATGTCACTCGCTCGCTTCTTATTGTTTCGCTGCCTTCTCAATTATATAATGCATGTTTTCTTCAGCGCTTTTTCGAGGTCTTCCTGGTTTTCTATGTACTGCGTGATTACGTGGGAGGCGTGATGATGTCACACGAAACTCCGCCCCACGGCGTTCAAGCTCATCTCCATTACAGTAAATGGAGAAAAACAGCTTCCAGTTATGACCATTACGCGTAGAATTTCGATATAAAACCTGCCCAACTTTTGTAAGGAAGCTGTAAGGAATGAACCTGCCAAATTTCAGCCTTCCACCCACACGGGAAGTTGGAGAATTAGTGATGAGTCAGTGAGTGAGTGAGTGAGTGAGTGAGTGAGTGAGTGAGTGAGGGCTTTGCCTTTTATTAGTGTAGATATCCGGACCATTACTGAAAAATTTCTGGATACGGACAAGAATGTCTACCTAGCATTTCTGGATCTGCATGCTGCCTTTAATTTGATGAGTAAAAAAATGTATGGGGAAGTCTGTGAGAGACTAAAATATGAAGAGTCACAGATAAATCTGTTTAAAGCTAATGTTACGGGACATGGATGTCTGAGGTGTAACTCCGTTACCAGCGGTGTTATTTTTTCTCTTTTTTTTATCATTCCAAGGTATTATGTATTTTCTCAACCCGAGGGGGTTCAACTACAGTATATGCAAGCATATATAAGCATGAGTGGTAGAAAAAAGGCTCAGAAAGAAATTGAAAAGACAGCTAAAGCTTCATCCAAGCCTAAACAGATATCAAATTCAACCTCAAGGTATGGCCTACCAGAGACTGACCTGGCACAGTACAGATTTCCTGGGACCTGACGCTGCTGCATCGTCTCCAGCCGAAAGCGAAAGTGGGAGCAAATGTACAAGTGAGTCTGGCCAGGATAACTTGTTGATTTCAGAAGGTTAATTGAAACTGAAAATGGCCTTACCTTTTACATTGTCAACTACACCTCACAACCCAGCAATACCAACTCCAACTGGGCTTGCTACATCACCCATGGAGCACGGATAAGACCGAAACACTTTGTCCGTGCCGAAGGTAATGATTGCCGGAATGGCCACCGCTCAAGAATAATATAAAGATAGATAGACAGATAGATTGATACTTTACTAATCAACAAGGGGAAATTCACATACTCCAGCAGCAGCATACTGATAAAAATAATATTAATGAAATAGTGATAAAAGCGCAATTCAAGTTAAAAAATGCAAGGAGAGAGTGCGAGGCAGGTATATCAGTCTATAATCTTGTATAGTGTTAACGTTTACCCCCCTGGGTAGAACTGAAGAGTCGCATAGTGTGGGGGAGGAACAATCTCCTCAGTCTGTCAGTGGTGCAAGACAGTGACAGTAGTCTGTTGCTGAAGCTGCTCCTCTGTCTGGAGATAATACTGTTCAGTGGATGCAGTGGATTCTCCATGATTGACAGGAGCTTGCTCAGTGCCCGTCACTCCACCACAGATGTCAAACTGTCCAGCTCCGTGCTTACAATAGAGCCTGCCTTCCTCACCAGTTTGTCCAGGTGTGAGGTGTCCCTCTTCTTTATGCTGCCCAGCACACCATCGTGTAGAAGAGGGCGCTCGCCACAACTGTCTGATAGAACATATGCAGCATCTTATTGCAGATGTTGAAGGACGCCAGCCTTCTAAGGAAGTATAGTTGGCTCTGTCCTCTTTTGCACAGAGCATCAGTATTGGCAGTTCAGTCCAGTTTATCATCCAGCTGCACTCCCAGGTATTTATAGGTCTGAACCCTCTGCACACAGTCACCTCTGATGATCACAGGATCCAGGAGGGACCTGGGCCTCCTAAAATCCACCACCAGCTCCTTGGTTTTGCTGGTATTCAGGAGTAGGTGGTTTGAGTCGCACCATTTAACAAAGTCCTTGATTAGGTTCCTATACTCCTCCTCCTGCCCACTCCTGATGCAGCCCATGATAGCAGTGTCATCAGCGAACTTTTGCACATGGCAGGACTCCAAGTTGTATTGGAAGTCCAATGTATATAGGCTGAACAGGACTGGAGAAAGCACAGTTCCCTGTAGCGCTCCTGTGCTGCTGACCACAATGTCAGACCTGTAGTTCCCGAGATGCGCATACTGAGGTCTGTCTGTAAGATAGTCCATGATCCATGCCACCAGGTATGAATCTACTCCCATCTCCGTCAGCTTGTCCCTAAAGAGCCGAGGTTGGATGGTATTGAAGGCACTAGAGAAGTCCAGAAACATAATTCTTACTGCACCACTGCCTCTGTCCAAGTGGGAGAGGGATTGGTGTAGCATATAGATGATGGCATCCTCCACTCCCACCTTCTCCTGGTATGCGAACTGCAGAGGGTCGAGGGCGTGGCGTACCTGTGGCCTCAGGTGGTGAATCAGCAGCCGCTCTATGGTCTTCATCACATGTGACATCAGAACAACAGGCTGGAAGTCATTCAGCTCACCAGGACATGATACCTTTGAGACTGGGATGATGCAAGATGTTTTCCAAAGCCTCAGGACTCTCCCCTGTTCCAGGCTCAGGTTGAAGATGCGCTGTAGAGGACTCCCCAGCTCCAACGCACAGGTCTTCAACAGTCGTGACGATACTCCATCTGGACCCACTGCTTTGCTGGCACGAAGTCTCCTCAGTTCTCTGCTTACCTAGAAGAAGGATATAACTGATATAAAGAAATAAATAAAAGACTTACACAAGACAAACAAGATGTTGCTTCAGGATATTAACACTAGAATCTGTGAAGCCTACAAAAAAACTCATAATCCTGGGCCACCTTAAATTCTTTAGATCATCTCCATTAGCGTCTTTTGTTTTGTAAATGTGTCAATCAGCCCTGGCAGCCTGCAATCCCATCCTACCCCCGATGCAGCTTGTCATACACAAAGTTCTTTCAGCTCAAGTCTGTTTATCTGGGTGTGACGTGCCTTGAATTGTATGGGGTAAATAATATATCGTCATTTGAAACACATACATTTCATGTGTGTTCGATAGGCAAGAAATGTTGAACACAACTAGAACAGAAACGTTTTTCATGTTTTTCTCAAATGCTGACATGAATTGTATAATGTGTGATGACTGAAGTCCAAATATCAAATAAACACTTTAACAAAACACATATATATAACAAAACAAGTGCACTTTTTTTTAAGAATTTAACCAAAGTTAAAGAAATTGGGATAGGGTACGACACACCCACCCACATATACATCAGCCTAGGCTGGCATAGAGGTAAGAACTGTCCCTATATCGAGAGGTGGTGGGTTCAACTCCAGGGTTTTCATGCATTAACTGTTTTGAGCAGTGACTTTGCATCATACCTTGTACTGGAAGATGGATGCAGAAGGAATAATATCAGAATCAAAGGTCTTCCCGAAAATCGTGAAGCTCCAACCCCAGTGAAATTTGTAGCTGAAACTATTCTTTAAAATAATTGGAAAGGAATTCAAATCAGACACGGAGACAGCAGCAGCTTACTGCATACGTGGATCGAATACCTCAAAATCCAGGACTCTTATTGTGTGCTTTGAAAAATTACAATTTAAATTACATATTATGCTACTTAGACAGTAGCAAGAGATTATATTTGAAAATAACCCCATTTGTATTTTCCCTGATTTCTCACCTTCAACATCTGCTAAATGTGCCACATGTTACAGCATTAAACAGCACTTAAAGAAAGCCAAGATCAGATACACCCTCAAACTGAAAGTGGTAAATTGAGGCAAGATCTACATTTTTACTTCTGTGGAGGAAGCAGAAAAAGAGCTAAGAAGATTGATCCCGATACTTTTTGAAATATGATAGTGAGTTGCATCTGGTCCTGGCATGACAAAGAAGATCTTACCTGCTGTTTGATATGCTTACAATGATACTGATACCATAATTATACATCCGATTTCCTTCTCTGCCACTTTTTGTTTATGTTTTAATTACAATTATATGCTTGTATGTATGTATGTGGTTTTTTTTGTTTTTTTTCTTTTCATAGGGGACTGTTTAACATCATACCCTTGGTTTATTGTATTAGGACTTACTACTCACGATATCTGCTTATCCAGGGCTACAGCTACTGTTTAACATCATTCCGTGGGTTTACTCTCTAAGGACTGTTTAAGATTATATTTTATGTTTATAGTATTTGGGCAGTACTGTAAATAGATATCACACCACTGCTGGGGTGTGCTTGTTTTGTTTTGGATGTGCTCTGTCTCTATGTATGTCAGAGGACTAGGACTAGCCTCACACGGGGAGGCAAAATGGGGATCAGAGGGGGAGAGAAAGAAAGCAACCTATTTCTAAACTATCCTTTTAATCCTTATAATTGTAAGAGCCAACATAACAATAAGCTACATAGCAATAACTCCTGGGAAATTGGAAATTAAGGTCAAAACTATCTTATATAATAATGTACTATCTTAAATTAAGACTACAAAATATCAACAAAAGTTCAGAAGCAATGTCTCCATGATGAAAAAGTTAACTTTGTGAGCTGGAATGTTAAAAGGTCTCAATCACGGATAAAAGAGAAAGAAAGCATTCTCCCATCCAACAGGTCTAAAGCATTCTCTCATCTAACAGGTGTAAATGCAAAATACTACAATAGTATTTTTACAGGAGACCCACTTATTAAGCAACGATCAGTTTTGGCTGCACAGAGACTGGATTGGCCAAATATTCCATTACACCTTTACATAGAAAACTAGAGGTGTAGGAATTATTATACATAGAACAATCTCAATTGTAGTATCAGATGTAGTATCTGATTCTGAAGGGCGATATGTGATACTCAGGGGTAATTTATTTAACTGTAAAGTGATTTTGATAAATATCTACGCACCCAATATGGATGAAAGGGACTTCCTCCAAAACGTATTTGCATCCATTGCCAATGTGAACAATCATAAAATTATAAAACTGGTGAGTGTGTTTTAAATCCAGGCCTAGATAAGTCTCCTGCCACAGGAGTGATGATATCTAACACTGCAACAACAATTACACAGTTTGTAACCAATCATAATTTATTAGACCCCTGGAAATTTCTAAACCCAAACTCAAGAGCATATTCCTTCTACTCTGCAACACTATTGTTATCTCTGAGCATGCCCCTTTGATCAAGGAACTCAAATCACTATGCCCCACATACCCATCTCGCAGTTGGCATCTTAACCCAATTTTATTAGCAGGCAAGAACTGTGCAGAAATTATATCCAAGGAAATTAATTTTTTTTTACAGACACATCCATCCTCAAAGGTCTCTGCAGGAATACTCTGGGAAACTCTAAAGGCTTTCTTTTTCACAAAGAAAAATCGGAAAGCAAGAAGGTACCAGAGCTGATCAGTGAAATTACCAGAATAGATGATGAACATGCTTCCTTCAGTAATATCACAAGACCAAATTGGATTTGTTAAAGACAGACACTTCCAATCTTCGATGCATGTATAATGTAATATATTCCCCCGCAAAGTCTAACACCCCAGAGATATTATTATCATTGGATACAGAAAAAGCATTTGATAGGGTTGAAAGAAACTACTTTTTCACTACTTTGGAGAAATTTGGGTGTGACCCGAACATATATGCATGGATCAAACTACTGTATACCAGTCCAGAAGCTTCAGTTTGTAATAACATTATTTCAGACTACTTCAAACTAGAACATGATACTAAACAAGGATGGCCATTGTCACCACTGCTTTTTCCAATTGCCACTGAGCCACTGGCAGTTCACTGTCGAAATATTTATGAAATAAAGGGGATTATCAAGGAAGGATTGACTTGAACAGACAATTTCACAATATGTAGATGATAAGGTACTATATACGAGGGTGTACCCAAAAAAAACCCAGAATCTGTACCTGGTGTGCAATCTAGATTTATTTATGAATCTCGCTATCAGGTGTAGCATAATTAAATTATTCTGTGTCAGTCTGCCAAGTGGTGTTGCTCTGTATTGTTCATACGGCATTCCGTGTCGGCTTTCCTTGGGGCCTATTAAATATATTCTGCAATTTTTGTAATGAGTGATCATAAAGAACAGTGAATCTTCGCTAAATTTTTTCTCTTATGGAAACAGCTGCTGAAGCTTTAAGTAAAACACAGGTCTACGAGTGGTTTTTGCATTTCAAATGAGGGGAAATGTCATCTGAACACCAACCAAGAACTGACTAACCTTCCATAATTAGGAATAACAAAAACTCTAATTTATGAAGATTGTTGTCGGACTACGGAAGAGATTTCTGAATTTACTTCCCTGATCTTGCTCTGTACAACTTTTTCTTATTCCCGCCTATGAAAAAAGAACTCAAAAGAAGGCATTTTTATACTGTGTAGGAAGTCAAAGGAAAATCACTGCAGGTATCAGACAACATTTCTCTTCAGCAATTCCAAAAATGTTTCTATCAATGGGAAAACTGTTGGGACAAGTGCATTCATTCATATGGAGAGTACATTGAAGGAGACTAAATCTTCAGCAAGTAAAAATTCTTAAAACATTTTTTTTTCAATTTCAGTTATTTTTGGGTCTCCCCTCATATATCAGATCCACAACATACTGTACCTGCTTTTTCTAAGCATTCCAATACACATCAATAAATATTTTTTTAAGAAATTAGATTCAATCATAATCTCATTTATTTGGAATTCAAAACATCCATGTATACAAAGGACGATCCTACAAAGACATCAGGCAGAAGCTGGCATGGCTCTACCGAACTTTCATTTTTAATACTAGGTGGCAAATATATATATATATATATATATATATATATATATACAAGCTATAAAAACCTGGAGCGTCATGTCTGAACGGTGCATATGCACAAAAATGTTCCACACTCACATCGTGATGTATAAAAACTAAACTCGCCGTAAAGCCCCACACATTTTCACGCCAGCCCAGTCCTTGGTGTACGCAAGTTCTCCACTTGCAAACTGGCAGTACCAAGCGTCATAGCAGTGCTTTTGTTCCAGTGTGGTTTCACTTTCTTTTTTAGATCCACATCCCTGACACAGTTTTATCAATTACACAGAAATTAACCGCATATTGTTTATTAGTTTAAGGCATCTTATTGTAATTAACTTGTAACAATATAATGGTCCACGGAATGGCCAAACTATTCCAAATACCATAGCTGCTTTAGTGTTGTTACTCTCAAGTATTTATTCCACTGTATCTGAGTGTGGAATCACAGCTCTACAGCAGCTGATCGGAAAGAGAATTATCGGAATACAGCACCAAGCACATGCTGTCTCAGCCATGCGCACAGTCAATTGAACTGCTCTCATACAGCAAACGCTTCAGATCCTTTCCTGTTAGGACATCACGGTTCAAAAACAGTTTCATCCCAAGAACTATAAATGCACTCAATCAGTCCAACAAGTGCTCTTTGTAGAACTGCTTGTACTTATAAATACAATTACCTCACTGTAAACTTGTGATAGTTATAATATTGCACAACCTGAGCCACTTTATAAAGCGCAGATTTAAATATGATGACAATATCATTTTTAAGATGAAATGCAGCAAAATTTGTTTATTATATTATACAGATAAAATGTTAAGATAATTTAAATAATCTATATTGTTAATAATTAAACATGTGAGGACAAGGTGTCGCAGCGCTAGCGATGGATGGATCCCATTCAAGGATTGGTCCTGCCTCGTGCTGTATTCTTGCTGGGGCTGGCGTGACACTGGATGGATAGATGGACAGAATAATTAAACATGTACTACGAAGATATTTCAATATTCCTTAAAAGTTTTGAAGAATCTGCGTTCTAAGCTTACAGATGGCTTGATATCCATTACAGAGCTGATTGTGTAGCGATTGGGTACTTGGAGAAAGAAAAGGAAGGACAGTAATTGGGGGTTAGTACATTTGAAAGAGACAGTACAGTAATCCCTCCTCGATTGCGGGGGTTGCATTCCAGAATAAAGAATATTTTAAATTATTATTTTTGATAGAGGACCACAGTTCCTTTCAAAGTTTTGACATTATTTTTGCTTCAATGTGTTAAAATAGAGGAGTTCCCAAGGAGAAGTTCTGAGGGGTCTGGGACCCCATAATTAAGCCTTTCATAATTGTGGAGAAGGTCCTGAAAATAAATTTTATAATTGTGTTATGGCATTATAAATCACTTGGTATCCATTACAGGGCTTGAAAGAAAGTATTATATTACCTAGCAAGCAGTTCTTCACAGGCTAGATGCCGCCGTTTGAAAAGAGATGTACAGTATTTATAGCAGCGGCCAAACTACCAGTCCAGGCTGGAGGACAGTGAAGGTTCCTCTTCAAAATCGATTCCAGAAGGTCATTCACATCACCCATTGAAATAATATACACAGCACTCAGAAAATGTTCTGGACTTAAAGAAGTTTAAAATTAAACTAGCAGAAAACAGGACAGACAGGAGATGGAGAAGGAAAGATCTCTCTCAGACAACTGACTTGAGCGCTATGAGTGCATGTTGGAGTGAAAGGAGAATTTTGAGAACAACTTTGAGTATTGAAAAACAAATAAAGAGGGAGATGAAAAAAATTGAGGAGAAAATATTCTCAGATTATTCAGGAAGATATATTAACATTAACATCTCAAACATATGATGGGTTTAAGGAATGAAACCTTGACTGAGGGAAGAAAGGTCCAGCAGGAGATAAATATTAGGAATGTTTGTAGCCAGAATTGAGCAGAGAGAAGATGAAATATGAGACCAGTACTGAGACATGGAAGAGCATCTCCAGAACTTACAGAAACCAAATGGCAGACAACTTCAAGAAGTTAAAATGTACTTCCTACCTGATTTCATACATACATTTGTGGTATAGTGCCTTACTGGCACTACCAGTAATTAAAGGAAATGTGGTTAGTGTCCTATGTAATGTTAAGAGGGAAGCTTTGGTTTGGAATAAAAGGAAAAAAAAGCTATAAAGAAAGGAAACATGCCTTTTTCTTTTATATAGTGCAGACAGACGACTTCACTGACCATATTACAGTAGTTTCTTTTGGGGAGTGTCGCGACGGGTCTCATGTAGACTGGAGAGACAGCCTTGCCATTGACCGGCTGGGATGGCATTGTCGGTCCTCCACTCCTGCACGCGTTTCCCGCGACCTCATTAACACTAAAAGTGCAAAAGAAAGTGCAAAGTGCCTTAATATTAGTTTACCGCAGTCTAGTAAAGGGATCCCGTGTTCGTAGTTATCTGAGTTGTAGCTCAGGGGAAGGAGGAAAAAAATGGAAAGTGCTTACTTTCACTCAAGGCAGATGCGCAGTCTGCATCTGAAAAGCCGGCACAGCTATGTGCATGCGCGCCGGCTGCTTGACTTTTTATAGTAATTATGTGGGATAGTAGACACCGCTTTTCACAAACGCGTTCACGTCATCACGTACCCCGGGAGGGATGACGTACGGCGGTTTCATTGGTCAGTGTAGAGATGCCGAATACAAAAGGGAATCATGGACTCTAGAGGGGGTTCTTTCTGACTAGATCTTCTTAGAGAAAGGTACCCGGCAGAACTGCATTTTGAATTACTAAGCATTACGGCTTGTGCTTAGTTTTTGTAAATATTTTTTTCATCCATCCATCCATCCATCCATCCTCTTCCGCTTATCCGAGGTCGGGTCGCAGGGGCAGCAGCTTAAGCAGAGAGGCCCAGACTTCCTCTCCCCGCCACTTCTTCCAGCTCTTCCGGAGAATCCCAGGCGCTTCCCAGGCCAGCCGGAGACATAGTCCCTCCAGCGTGTCCTGGTCTTCCCGGGCCTCCTCCCGTTGGACGTGCCGAACACCTCACCAGGAGGCGCCCAGGAGGCATCCTGATCAGATGCCCGAGCCACCTCATCTGACTCCTCTCGATGCGGAGGAGCAGCGGCTCTACTCTGAGCCCCTCCCGGATGACTGAGCTTCTCACCCTATCTTTAAGGGAAAGCCCAGACACCCTGCGGAGGAAACTCATTTCAGCCCCTTGTATTCGCGATCTTGTTCTTTCGGTCACTACCCATAGCTCATGACCATAGGTGAGGGTAGGAGCGTAGATCGACTGGTAAATTGAGAGCGTTGCCTTACGGCTCAGCTCCTTTTTCACCACGACAGACCGATGCAGAGCCCGCATCACTGCGGATGCCGCACCGATCCGCCTGTCGATCTCACGCTCCATTCTTCCCTCACTCGTGAACAAGACCCCGAGATACTTGAACTCCTCCACTTGGGGCAGGATCTCTCCCCCAACCCTGAGAGGGCACTCCACCCTTTTCCGCTGAGGACCATGCTCTCGGATTTGGAGGTGCTGATTCTCATCCCAGCCGCTTCACACTCAGCTGCGAACCGATCCAGAGAGAGCTGAAGATCACGGCCTGATGAAGCAAACAGGACAACATCATCTGCAAAAGCAGTGACCCAATCCTGAGTCCACCAAACCGACCCCTTCAACACCCTGGCTGCGCCTAGAAATTCTGTCCATAAAAGTTATGAACAGAATCGGTGACAAAGGGCAGCCCTGGCGGAGTCCAACTCTCACTGGAAACGGGCTCGACTTACTGCCGCAATGCGGACCAAGCTCTGACACCGGTTGTACAGAGACCTAACAGCTCTTATCAGGGGTCCGTACCCCATACTCCCGAGCACCCCCACAGGATTCCCGAGGGACACGGTCGAATGCCTTTTCCAAGTCCACAAAACACATGTAGACCGGTGGGCAAACTCCCATGCACCCTCCAGGACTCTGCTAAGGGTGAAGAGCTGGTCCACTGTTCCTCCTGAATCTGAGGTTCGACTATCCACGGACCCTCCTCTCCAGAACCCCAATAGACTTTTCCAGGGAGGCTGAGGAGTGTGATCCCTCTATAGTTGGAACACACCCTCCGTCCCCTTTTAAAGAGGGGACCACCACCCCGGTCTGCCAATCCAGAGGCACTGTCCCGATGTCCATGCGATGTTGCAGAGACGTGTCAACCAAGACAGTCCTACAACATCCAGAGCCTTAAGGAACTCGGCGATCTCATCCACCCCGGGCCCTGCCACCAAGGAGTTTTTTGACCACCTCGGTGACTTCAGTCCCAGAGATGGGAGAGCCCACCTCAGAGTCCCCAGGCTCTGCTTCCTCATTGGAAGGCATGTTAGTGGGATTGAGGAGGTCTTCAAGTACTCCTCCCACCGACCCACAACGTCCGAAGTCAAAGGTCAGCAGCGCACCATCCCCACCATATACGGTGTTGACACTGCACTGCTTCCCTCCTGAGACGCCGGACGGACCAGAATCTCCTCGGCCGTCCAAAGTCGCTCTCCATGGCTCTCCAAACTCCTCCCATGCCCGAGTTTTGCCTCAGCAACAACGGAAGCAGCTCCGCTTGGCCTGCCGGTACCTATCAGCTGCCTCCAGAGACCCACAGGACAAAAAAGTCCTATAGGACTCCTTCTTCAGCTTGACGGCATCCCTCACCGCGGTGTCCACCAACGGGTTCGGGATTGCCGCCACGACAGGCACCACCACCCGGCCACAGCTCCGTCAGCCGCCTCAACAATAGAGGCACGGAACATGGCCCATTCGACTCAATGTCCCCACCTCCCTCGGACGTGGTTGAAGTTCTGCCGGAGGTGGGAGTTGAAGCTACTTCTGACAGGGGACTCTGCCAGCCGTTCCCAGCAGACCCTCACAACCGGTTGGGCCTACCAGGTCTGACCGCATCTTCCCCACCATCGAAGCCAACTCACCACCAGGTGGTGATCAGTTGACAGCTCCGCCCTCTCTTCACCCGAAAGTGTCCAAGACATATGGCCGCAAGTCCCACGACACACCACAAAGTCGATCATCGACCTGAGGCCTAGGGTGTCCTGGTGCCAAGTGCACATATGAACACCCTTATGCTTGAACATGGTGTTGTTATGGACAATCCTGACAGCACAGAAGTCCAATAACAAAACACCGCTCGGGTTCAGATCGGGGCCATTCCTCCCAATCACGCCCTTCCAGGTCTCACTGTCATTGCCCACGTGAGCATTGAAGTCTCCCAGCAAAACGAGGGAATCCCCAGAAGGTATGCCCTCTAGCACCCCCTCCAGAGACTCCAAAAAGGGTGGATACTCCAAACTGCTGTTCGGTGCATATGCACAAACAACAGTCAGGACCCTTCCCCACCCGGCGGAGGGAGGCCACCCTCTCGCCCACCGGGTAAACCCCAATGCACAGGCTCCAAGTCGGGGCAATAAGTATGCCCACACCTGCTCGGCGCTCTCACCGGGGCAACTCCAGAGTGGTAGAGAGTCCAGCCCTCTCAAGGAGATTGGTTCCAGAGTCCAAGCTGTGCGCCGAGGTGAGTCCGACTATATCTAGCACGAACCTCTCGACCTCACGCACTAGCTCAGGCTCCTTCCCTTCAGAGAGGTGACATTCCACGCCCCAAGAGCCAGTTTCTGTAGCCGAGGATCAGACCGCCAAGGTCCCGCCCGCCACCACCCAACTCACACTGCACCCAACCTCCTTGGCCCCTCCCATAGGTGGTGAGCCCATGGGGAGGAGGACCCACGTTACCTCTTCGGGCTGTGCCCGCCGAGCCCCATGGGTGCAGGCCCGCCACCAGGCGCCGCCATCGAGCCCCACCTCCAGGCCTGGCTCCAGAGGGGGCCCGTGACCGCGTCCGGCAAGGGAAAACATCGTCCAAGGTTTTTATTCTTCATCAGAGGTTTGTTGAACAGCTCTTTGTCTCATCCCTCACCTAGGACCAGTTTGCCTTGGGGTCTACCAGGGGCATAAAGCCCCAGACAACATAGCTCCTAGGATCATTGGGACATGCAAACTCCTCCACCACGATAAGGTGACGGTTCAAGGAGGGGTATTTTTTTCATGTATATATAAATATCTCTCGATTAACTTTGGTGGAGATATTTATTGGGTTGTGGTTAGTGGTGCACTGTTTATTTTTGTAAATACACTTTTTTTCTGTATTTTGAATATTTTTGGGTGAATCTTGTATTATACACTGTTTGGAGGAGCAGCTTCCCGACTTGGATCACTGTGGAGGAAGACCGCTTCACATTTTGCTTTGTGTATATATATATATATATATATATGGATTCCACTAGTTTGTGTGCAGTATTCTTTTTCATTTGGAACTATCAGGAAGCACTGTAAATACTGTATATAGCCATTTCTGGGCTCCATTTAATTACGGTTTTTGTGTGGTCTTTGCGGTATTGGACTGTGTATTAATATATATAAATTCCACAGGACATTATTTTAGATTTTTCTATAAATGTACCTGTAAATAAAACCTCTTTATTTTTCAAAAAACCCAACCCTTTTTGTGTCCGTGTCTCCTTGCTGCTTTACACAATCATCCTGGACACACTCAGTCCCACATACTAGACACCTAGAGTGTAGGCTGGTGATTCCAATTCCCACTACACGGGGTGTCACAACATTTCAACACTGACAATGTTACAATATTTCTACATCTAATAATATTGCTGCCATGTTTACTACAAACAATGATCAAATGACACAACAAACAGTTCTGGAAACCTTTTTATTAGCAGTACATATGTAGTAACAGCAGCACATGAGAGCTTCTGTTGATAATTCTCCAGGAAATGGCATCTACTTGTTCATAATTCATAATCAGGTTTATCATTATATTTGTGGACTTCACCCATTTACAAGGGAGAGTATGCAATGTATATTACTTTCTATACCCTTATTGCCAGTGTTATAGTACAGTGTGCAGAACATTACAATCAATCCCAAATGAAAAAATCTCAGTGGAAGTTATCTAGAGATATGCAATTCTTTGCTCTCACGTAATAAGATGAACTCTAGTAATCAAAACAACAAAGAACGTTAATGATCGTTAACGTTGTTAAATTGGAACGTCAAAGGTCTCAATCATGAGCTTAAAAAAGTGCTCTCACATCTAAGTTCCCACAAGAGACGAATCTAACTACCAGGGATCAGTTTCAGTTAGAAAGACCATTGATTTGACATGTATTTTACTCTAACTTTATCAAGAAGACACAAAGAATGGTAATTTTAATCTACCAAGCAATCCCTTTAATAGCTACTGACACAGCAATATACCTTAAAGAGTGGTACATCATGGTAAATGGGAATTTACACAAAACTAAAATAAAAGAATGAACAACTTATATGCATTGAACTCAGATGATAAAGAATCAAAGTTCTTAATATGGGATTTTTAATTAATTATATAAGACTGTTTTAGATCAGTCAACAATGGCAGCCAACACATTATCCTAAGCTGCTGCGATAATCTTACACTTCACGAAGGATAGTGGACTCTCAGACCCAAGAAGATTTCACAACCCTTACTCAAAACAATATTCCTTCTTTTCAAAGTGATTAACTATGTCATAGTTATTTTTTTATTGGCAACAACCTTTTGCCAATTTTTAAATCTTGTAAATATAATGCAATTGTCATTCTTGACGAGGCTCGACTGTTACAACATATTGTTGGTGACTGAAGTTCTTAATTCTTGAGATGATAATTTGATTACATTTTTTTTTCTTTCAAAGTGATATTTTATAAAGACCAATATAAATACATATATATCTACAGGAAATTCTTGGGAGGTGTTGAAAGCATGTCTGTGAAGACAAATTATACAATTTGTTTTAAAAAACTAAACTGAAAATCACATGTAGCTCAGTATTAATTGCTGAGACTTTCAATGCTGATAAAAAGATATGCACGCTCACACAGTGATACAAACTGTAAAACAATGCTATCACTATAAACAGAATTTAATCTTTTGACTACAGCAGAAACAGGGCAACTCATCTTTAAGACACAACACTCTTATGTGCACATAGAAAAGCTAAGATTTTTTTCAACAAATACATAAAAAGAAATGAAAAACAGAACAGACATTAAAAATGTAAAAGTAACATCATTAATAACTATAAAGCAATAACTAATATATTTAAGGAATATTAGAACTTTACACAGGTCAAAGTGTACTGAAATTAAAGCTTATGTTAATGCTTTTCTTAATAAATTAGAATTGCCACAACTTAGAACACTTCTTGTAGAAGAACTGGACAAACCACTGAGGGTTGTTACAAATGCAGTATTAAGTGGGGCAAAAAGGTCATCCAGTGGAATCTTACAAGAGGATACCTATTAAAGTCACTCGGTTAAGGCTAGCAACGCTTAAGGAAGCAAGGACAACAATATTTTATCCTGTACTCTAAAACTCCAAATCAATAACTAATTTCCAAAGAAAAATAAAATGCTTTGAATGTGCATGTTATAGACCAATCTCATTACTAAATGATTATGTCAAGGTATTGACCAAAGGTCTAGTAAAAAGAACTGAATATGTTTTTCCTATAATAAAATCACAAGCCAAACTGAATTTATTAAAGGCAGGAAACTGTTATCAAATGTTCGTTCTTTATTTGATGTACTCTACACACCCTCTGTAACTGAACTGCTGGAATCATCTGTGCAGGAAAACAATACAAGTATAATTTCAGATGCGAGTGCAGCATCCAACAAGCCAGTTTACTACGTTCAGCGCCATTTGCAATTGCTATCAAACCACTGCTTATTTATTTTTGGTAAAACTCAGAAACAAAGGGAATTGTAAGGGAAGTAATGGTACAAAAAATATCTCTCTGTTCATTCATTATATGGTTCCATTTAACATTGACCCAACTGTATCATTGTTGATCTTAGCAAATGTATAAGATGACTTTTAAAAGAACTCTCTGGTCTGAAAAAGTATGGCTTTTGAAGTAAACACATTTGCATGTATTTGTACTGACTACACTGGGCAACAGCAAGTAAAACTCAAGATGGAATCAGAAGATGGATCATAAAAGCAACAAAAGAAAGTGTTGTAGGGACGACAGGAAGTAAATACAGGCCAGAACATGAGACAAAAATTTAGGTTGAAAAGTATAGTGAGCCAGTCAATAACTACAATATTTCACATTGCCTAAGCCAAAACATTAGATATAAATGAAAGGTCAAAGAAAAGTATTAATAAATAGATATTTATGTAACAATAATGCTTGGGTTTTTTATTTTGATTTATCCACAAACCTAGGCAGTCGGCTAGTGCATGACGCTTACCTTTTTACAATCACAGTAAAGATGTCACTTGTCTTTACTGCATACTGCCAGTTATTCTGTATACATAATGCAAAGTTGACTGTCTGACTCACTCACTCACTAACTTGTCAAGGAAAACACTATTTCCCATTTGGTTAAAAAAACTTACATTTGGCAGAATGGCACAACTAGGGCAGTAGGTAACTGCTTAGAAAGGACATTTTTATATATCAACATCTTGGAGCAAAACTCCCCAAAACAATAGAAAAAAAGTAACTATAAACTCTCAAAAGTACTTTGATTTATCAAAACAATAGAAAAAGTAACTATACCTAAACTCTCAAAAGTGCTTTGATTTATTTGATAAAGTAATAAAAAAGGGAAAATTACCCAACCTGTGTTTTTTTCTTTTGTCGATTAATAATGCTGCACCAAGGTATTCTTAATACACCCTGCAAAGTGAGATTGCAATTCATATAAATGCAGCAAGCAGAAAAGTACCACTAAACCAGCTGCAGCAGGAAAATGGGGCTGACAACGAGTAAAACAAGGGCAGGTGCCCTGCACAGCAAAGAGATGGGGTGAAAAGTTTTGTGGAAAATGAGCTGTGAAATGAACAAAAGAAAATTAGACAAAGTTGTAAAGATGTTGTGGTTAGCAAGTGGCCTCCTTGGGTATATTCAGAACTTTTAATTTTTTCAGCTTCTTCTTATTCCTTGCGATGCACTATAAAATACATACAAATTCAAGACATATTGGGTTATATACATATACTTAAAAGAATGGGAAGTGTGTGAGGTTCTTGTGGTAAAATACATGTAATATTGTAGACATCTGAGGTAATCCCTTCAAGGTTACACTGCAATGTGCTGCTTCACTTCAGTTTGCAAAGTAACAACAGGAAAGTACCGCTACAATGTACAAGTCCACTTTAAGCTCTTAGTACAACACAGGCCAGGAGAAGGGGCATGCCTTGATCAGTTTAAACCCTTGCACAGCTTAGTAAAGTGGTCCCCCACTGACAAAATATTGAGGTGGATATTGTACATTGTTCACAGTATTTCTTTTGATCTGTTCTTTTCTGTACAGTGCTTAAAACGTTCAGTTTATTCCATGGGCCACAAAAATATGCAGCCCATAAATATCATTGCTTTATTTAATACAGTAAGTTACAGTAAACTATGATCCAGTGTACACTGCTATTGAGTGAGTCCCTCCAAAACATGTAACAAAACAAGACTTCAGGCCAAAGTGTTAATTCAGAACTGATTGAAGCTGCCATTATTATAGGATGTGCTATAGGGCGAATTTATATTCATATTCAAAACTTCTACTATTCTTACTAATTGCCCATTTGAATTCAAAATAATACAGTTTCCTGCAAAACTGTTTTGCCCTGACCATCTACAAGGGTCAAGTCATTAAGAAAAGCAAGAACCAATATATACCAGGAATGTTTTACTTACGAACAATTGTATGTAGCATGTTTAAGAGTAAGGAGCTCCAGTGACCTAATAATATTAGTATGTGAGGAATTAGCATTTTAAAACATATAAAGAAAAGTACTTATTTGTTTAAATAGTTTATCTGATACATCTGATTAGCCCTCAGCACTATAACCGAGTCCCATTGTCTTAGGAATAAATATACTAGGCGAAGCCAGATAACACAGCTAGTAGTATATAAGAAGGCTAAGTGTTAACTATTTAAAAACATTTAAAGATCTCTTAAAGGAAAGTCTTGGCTGTTTGATGGTACCAAGGTTATTATAGTTAATGAAAACTAAAATCAAAACTGAAACTATTATTAAAAAAACATTTTTGTAAACTGAAATAAAATAATTAACAAAACCAAAATGAAAAACTAAAACTAAACGAAACTATTAAAGTAGCTGGAAAGACTAACTGAAATAAAATAATGATTTACTAAAAAATTTTAGTTTTTGAATGAATATTCTTGCTTTAACTGAAAGTCATCCACCACCAGCCGCCCGCACATATTCATCTAGTGAATGGCGGCTAGTGAAGGAGGGCAGGTGTTCACACCACATTTGCGGTGACAGAGCAAGCTGAATATGCATGTAAATCGTATGGAATAGAAAATGGCCACCTTTCTTCGCACTTGTTGTATATCAAGATGTAATTCAAACGCCTGAAACTGAAATATGGTCAACAAAAACTTTAACATATGGACAGAAACAGTTTCAGTTTATTTCTCAGGTGCCTGTTTTTGTTGACTGTAATTCACCTGCCACTTCGCACATGAAGTATATAGAAAGTATAGTAATCATGAAAAAATTCAACCTCAAGATTTTGATGAATCTGGACGTTTTAGACCTCCCCGAGTCTGAAATACCGCTTTTTCTCTAATTATGTACTATATGTATATGAGTGTGTAAACATGATAACTCAAAAATGCAACTAGATAGATGGATGAAATTTAGCATGTGGTTGTTACACCAAAATTGTAGATCTGTATGAACTTTTGGGCCAAATCCATCAACCGGAAGTGGTATCTGAACATATACACGATTTTTTTTTATTCACACAGTCCACTTTATTGAACTTTACTTTTATAATAATTGTTCAATATATTTGATTTGTTGTTGATGGTTCTTTAATGTACATAATGTAATCATTGTCTTGTGATTTATTCCTCAAATATCCATCCCCATATCTGAGTACACAAGAATATCTAGGGAAGACCACTCCCAATTTTTGAAAATAAAATGGCACTGATTGAGAGACTGACAAGGTCATCATACAAGATCAGCATACAAACTTTGTAAAGTTCCCGAGTTGGCAACGTCTCTACTGAACTACAGGTAGGTAGGCGAAGACAGTCTGCCAAGTGATGAAAAGCTAAACATACTAGTGTGTCTTTGTATTTATGCTATATTTATTAATTTATCTTTTTCAATTAATATTCATCATTCTTAATACCAGATGTGTTTTAAAATAACTGTCCCCATTTTTTTAGTGTTTCTCTCTTAAAATAGATACTCATCATATTCTTTTTGTTCTTAACATCAGCCATATCATGCATATTGCATACCAGGGATTTTTCCTGCCTTGAATCCAAACCTACTTGGGTAGGCTCCAGGTTTCCTGTGATCCTGCTCTGGATAAACAGGCTTAGATAATTTATATATTGTTCTTAATCTCAGATGCTGTCTCTGTCAACTTGTACCTGTCCATAATCGTATTACCTGCTCTTGCTCTGCTCATTATGGGGTTATTGTTCTGCATGGGCTATTCAAGTCTTACTGCCCCTAACCTTGACACTACATGCTTGTTTTCCTTTGTTTCCCACAATACAGCTAGGTGGTGTCTGCACAATGATTCAAGCCTAACAGCCATGTTCTTCCTAAGCCCCTGTGATTGTCATGATCACACCTGTCAGAACACAGTAGATTCTGTTTTCTTATTTTTGATCTTGTCAGGCCTGTGGGTGACATAATTCTGTCTATAAATTGTTTGTGCCTAAGATGGAATCAGAGATCAATATGGCTAATAGAAAATAACAAAACCCAGTATCTGAGATTTTTGAATGCAATATTGAAGGCATTCATTATAAGCACATTGTCGTTGGAGCAGGATATGTTGTTTGCTGTAGACATTTAAAGTAAATAACCCTCGCAATCTTAAAATTCACCTAAATTTCAATACAAACTGGACCATTGTGGGCAATAAAAGGAAACAAAAAAGTGCCAACAGTTAGTGCAGATTTGTTCAGCACAAATGACATAGAAAATATTTACAAAATTATAAAATTGTGTAAAATTCTTCATATTTAGTACCTGGTTTTGATTATGCTCGTTTTTATCAGACAAAAACAAATAGTAAACTGTGTCATGTAGGTGTAGTAAGCTTCCACTAAGGGCTCATTTATACTTCACGCTCAGAACGCGTACGCGTCCGCATCATGGCTGCCACGCGTTCCCAGCGTTCATTTCACGCGTCCTCTGAGCAGGTCCTCAAAATTAACGCGGCGCTGCGCGAGGTGCAGTACCAGCAAAAAGTCGGGGGGCGCAGTGTGCTAAAAGTTGGGATGTGACGTCAGAGTCTCTGTTTACTATCTACATATGACAGCAAGCCTCTATGGAGATCCTTCGGGGATCGATGTGCGCTTTGCTGTTTGATGAATGGTTCAAAGTGTCGAAGCAAAATGCCGACATACAGATGCATTCGTGGTGCTTTTATATTCAAGCGTCGCATATTCCCGATCGTAAAGACACGATACATTTTAAAAGTCTCACATACCATCTTTTGTGCCGTCTATTTTTTATTTTTGTACTTTACCTGCTGTCAGGTACAAGAAGCTCGTAGCGATGAAAACTGGGATGACGTTACTGACGGTCTGCTTTATTAATAATATAAACTACGAGGTTAAAGTGGACATTTCGAGATTAAAGCCGAAATTTCAACTTTAATCACAAAATACACGTTTTCACCGTGTCTTTTATTTTTCTCAGTGGCTCAAATAGCGCTATACATTATGTTGCCGATGTGAAGTTGCAAAAAATAGACGGCACTGACACTTTTAAAATGTATCGTGTCATTACGATCGGGAATATGAGACGCTTGAATATAAAAGCACCACGAATGCATTTGTATGTCGGCATTTTGCTTCACAACATCAAGCATCCATCCCGTAGGATCGGCATAGAGACTTTCTGTCACATGTAGATAGTTCCCGAATGTAATGACACGATACATTTTAAAAGTCTCACATACCATCTTTTGTGTCGTCTTTTTAATTTTTTATTTTGCAACTTAACAACAGCAACATAATGTATAGCGTTATATTTGACGCGTGAAACGTGTATTTTGTAATTAAAGTGGAAATTTCGCTTTAATCCCGAATTGTCCACTTTAACCTCGTAGTTTACTTTATCATTAAAGCAGACCGTCGAACGTCATCCCAGTTTTTAATCGCTACGAGCTTCTTGACCTGACAGCTGCGGCAAGCAGCAAAAGATCACCACACAGAACAAATTAAATGTATGATATTCCAACTCTCTGCACATTTAGAATCTTTAGATTCATACTTGATATCACTTTCATGATGAAATGCATTAAAGTGTGTATGTTACATTTTACGTATAATTTCATTTAAATAATGAATACTGTTAATAATTACACACATGGGGGTGACACGGTGGCAGAGCAATAGCACTGCTGTCTCGCAGAGAGTTACGTTGCTGGTATTTCCTGCTTGTATTCCACACTGTGCTTCGGTTTCCTTTCAAAGATAAGCAGATTTGGGGATTTGGTGCCGCTAAAATGACGCTAGTGTATGTGAGTTCTTGTATTCACCTTGTGATGAGCTGAGGCCTCGTCCAGGGACTGTTTCTCAGTCGTGCCCAATGCTTGCTGGAATGGGCACATCCCTGGATTGATGGATTTAATCAATAAACATCCTTTTCACAGATATTGCGGTAAGGTGTTATCGGAATTTAATAGGTGTTTTAGGCAATTCACAACACAGAGAAGCCAAACATGTTCTCACCGTGATACTATCTCACACTGCCACCTGGTGGACTCCTCCAGCTTTACGTAAAGTACGCGCGCAAGTATAAACACTTCAACGCTTGCGTAGCAGGAGCGTCCGCTGCAGCATGCGTCGCGTCGCGTGAAGTATAAATGAGCCCTAACATGAAACTCATATCCAAACCCGTTAAGTGTACAGTTCTGTCTCATTGTGACACAAAAACTAAACTCCATAGTAGCTCTTTAACCATACCATCATTACTAAAACTAAAACTATTATATATATATAAATAAAATAGAAATGTATTTGTAAAATAAAAACTAAATTAAAACTAAAATTACACGATGAAGGAAAACTAAAACTAAGCTGAATTTCCAAACAAGGTCAGAAAAAATAAATAATAAATAATAATAAATAAATTATTTTCTGAAAGGCTTAACTCCATTATAAGGTCATTTATATGGAGGTATTAAAAGTATTAAAAAAAATGAACATTACACAGATTGAAAGCACAAGACTTTCAGACATACTACTGGGTGGCAAATATTCATCACCTGAAACAATGAAAAGAAGACAGTAATGAATACACTAGGGATGCCAATCATAAAATCCGATCTTTTCAGCCCCTGCTTTTCTTCCTACTTTTCGCTGGAAAGGGGTGTGTGGCACTCCCGATATCTATGCAAAAGGACGAAGGTCCAAGTCTTTAGAGTCCTGGTTCTTCCTGTCTTGCTATATGGTTGATGAAGACTGGACTTCTTTGGTAAGGTATCACTCTGGAAAATCCTTGGGTACCGTTGGATTGACTTTGTGTCGAATGAGTGGTTGTTCATCGAGTCCCGAATGAGGCACATTACCTGCATTGTGAGGGAGCGTCAGTTACAGCACTATGGCCATGTGGTGCGTTTCCCCGAGGGTGATCTGGCTCGTAAGATCCTCATTGTTGGGCACCCGAGTGGCTGGAGCAGGCCAAAGGGTCGCCCACGTAACACATGGTTGCAGCAGATAGAGGGTCATTTCCGGAGGGTGGGACTGGACCGCGTGTCTGCCTGCGGGGTTGCCAACCGGGAAAAATGTTGTTTTGTCATGTAGTGCATGCTCCCCAAGCTGACTTGACTTTTCTAAGCTTTACAGTAATTTAGTTGTAATGCTCCTTTACATAAGGTATTACGGTAATTGAGGTTTTGCACACCTATTTTTTTTTTCTTCAAACTTCCTGCGGTATAAACAAAGAGCAGTCAAGGATCGTTTTAGCAAGAGCTTAGCCTTTACATTAAAGAAAGTGGAGTAGTTGTCCTGAGTGTTTAGACAAACGGAAAGAAAAAACAACTTTAATGACTTCAGACTTTTTTATTTTGTCCTTTAATATGGAGACCATTTTGGGTTGGACACCAACACTGTTTTAAGTGCAGCAACTTCCATATTTACTTGGAAAAAGAAAAGCTAAAGAATAATTTGAAATTGCTGTTTCATAAACAATAGGTATGTTAGCCTAACAGCAAAATGAATCTTTTACTTATAAATCTGTTAAGCATGTTGGTGTTTTGTATTCTTTATAAACAACTTATGCTGCTTTTTTAAAGATTTGTACTGTATTTATTTTTGTGTGCATACAGTATATGTTTTGGTAAGAAGGCAGTACTACATAATTAAAACAGTACTCCACATTTACTTATACCTCAAGAATTACGAATGCCTAGCTGATACACTAAAAAACCCCCAACCTTTAGTAAATGTGTATTTTAATAGAAAAAAAGCTGGAGTGCAAGTAAATGCTTAAAATACATGTATGATTTACATTTAAGTAATTTTTAATTGGCAATATTTTTTTAGAGATAAAGTTTAAAACTATTTTCGTAATTAACACAGTATTTACTGTAATTCTTGGAAGACACTAGGTATTTCAACCTTTAGAGATATTGATATGATACTGATAATATGTAAATGCGGAGAACCTTCAACACAGTTATTTTTGTATTTACAAGTTATGAACTTTACAATTATGCTTTTGCTAATAGTAAAGGGTTGTATGGCTTAAACTGAGTACATTTTTCTTTTTCTTTAGCTAAATTGTATCAAAAAATGAAGTTTTTATAACTTGATTGCTTCTAACCTCAAGCAAAATAAATATGAAAGGAAAAGATTTCTAGTTTGGAAAAGTCATATTAGATTTGAAAAAACTACAATCACATCAAAGAAAAAACAAGAGAGATAGTAGCATATATGCGAACGATCTGCCATCTACAATTAATTATTGTAAGAGCTAGGAGGCGCACGATTTCTGATTGAATTATATGGTACATAAAGACTAAATACTGCTATAAAATTTCTGTATAAAATGTACATATTAATTTTAAATGCATGGATTATCTTACAAATGATTAAATACAGTCTAATTTGTGACACTATGCTAAAGGGTAGAATCACTTGAGAAAGTATTTGTTTTCCTTGCCAAGAAATGCTTAACACATTTGACAATCATACTCTATTAAATAGTAAACAAGTAGTATAAAACTGGATTTGCCTTGAATTTGTCCCTTACATGCAAGATGTGCAGTTTTGTTATTCTAAATGATCCATTTAAAAAAAAAAAATACCACTTTCCTACTAAAATTGTCAAGAGCTTTATAGCCATACTTATGCTCTGCAGATCCAAATTATATGGTAAAGGAATGAAGGCACGGTGCTAAAAAGCTATGGGTACTTTCTTTCACAGTTAACTTTGACCTGCCATCTTGAAGTAACATAGAAGCAACAACAAAACTATGTAAAATAAGTACTAAAACTGCCCAAACCATTATAAAAATTTGACAGTATCTTAATTGTCTCAGTTTTAAATTACTTTACTTTTTACAGAGGTGCAACAAAAGGGCAAAAAATAGCACCAGGTTTCCAAAGGTTTAACAGTAAATTTAACCTCTCTTCTACTAAAATTGAGAGAATAAATGCAGTAATTGGTCTAGATTTAAGTATGCTTGCAAAGTGATGTTCTGCATTGATATAATGTAATTCTACTTAGATCATCTCAAACTATGTTATGTTATTAAAACAAGAAGGAAATGTCAGCCAACTTAACTGAATGTCAAAAGTTTATGTTTTCATAACTTGCCATATATGAAGTTTTACATGCAGAGTTAACAACACAGCTTTCTTAAAATATTTGATAATATACTGAACATGTGGGCAAATAATACAGCTCTAATTGTCATTTTAATGTTTCCCGAGCTAAATGAAAAACACACTTGATGAGTCTGAGCATGACGTTTTTACACATATCCTTAAATCATTCACTTTAACAGAGAAAGGAAGATTTGGATTGATAATTTGTAATACTAATCACTCAATTTTTGCTATTACTTTGCACCAAGTAAATGACTTCCTCTTCTTGCCTTCTTTGCTTGTTCATTTTTTTGTTCCTGGTAGGATAGCCATCTATCACAAATTGTTTACTTGTGTTCTTTCTTTCATCTGATTATTTTTGTTGTTTTATAACAAAGGTCCAATTCTCATAAGTTGGCCCAACAACTTTGTTACTCCTCATTTGTTTGAATAAAACAAACTTGGGTCCTTTACGTTTTGTTCCTTGTGCTGTTCTTATTGTTGTTAGTCTATACGGTTGTTGAATACATCAATGCAACAACCAAGAGTTTTAGCTTTTTTTTTATTTTTTATAATTTTTGGTACAGACAACTGTTTCCCATCGTTATGGCTATAGTCTTGCTTGGTACGTTAGTGTGTAACTGATTTGATTCTTACATGTCAATAGCTACCATGATTATTTTAGCAGCTGGCTTGTCTAATTTGGCAACAGTTATCTTTTTTCTCTTTCCTGTCTGGTTGCCAGTCCTAATGTCGTTTGTCCACTGGTTATGACCCTAGGAAGCCCAATTATAATGTACGTGAGTGTCCAATATTTATCAATATTTATATAAATAATGTTTGTCAGGTTCTACAGCTATTTTATTACATTTTCAAAGGTCTTCACTTTGTTTATTTTCCTGTTATTTTGATTTGCTGTAAAACTTTTACTGTACCCCTGGTTTCAATCAGCACCACTGTGATATCACACAGATTCAAGAAACAGTGAGGTGGGATTGTGGCTCTGTGAATCCTAAATTGGTAACTACAGCCCATGTGTAAAGCAGTAAGAAGCCTCAGAACAGGAGAAAGATTGTGTTTATGGAACTTACTTTCCCAACATAACTACACCAGGGAAAACTAAGGTAAAAATTTACAAGGAGAAAATTGTAAAGGACTTCTTTTAATTTATTTTCTGTACTTTTCTATTTTTTATTTTATCTAGTTTATTTAATTACTTAGTAACTTAGCTTACCTAAAGTATGGTTTAGCGAATAAAAACCTGTTTTACAACATAATGAATGACTGTTTTACTTTTGAAGCCAAATAAGACAAAAAGAGGAACGTATTTTTAATGAAATATGAAGAAATAAGGAAGTAAAAAGGACAGAAGGACAACAAGACTTTTTTTGAAAGATCCTCCAGACCATCCACCATTTTGCAACATGCCCCAGTGCCTTGGAGAACAACAGAGCACCACCAGGATGGGAAAATTAGGTGGATAGCCTCATCCACATTATCAGACAAGCAAACCCCACAGACCAATGCAAAGAACTCCTTGAGGGGAAAGCAAAGAACTCGCTACATACAACAATTCTAATCCTGAGAGACCACTACAGTGAAAGCTTGGTAACACTGAAGGAACAACTAGGAAAAGAACCACTGCCAAGATGGATGGAAGCATTTGCCCTACACAAGAGATGGTGCTAGAAGAAATTTGGCCGAAGGTTCAAAGTTACCACATTGAGAGATGGCTGGGACAAAATAAGGAGACGCTACATGAACCAGACAACACGCCGACTGTACACCAAGAATGGCAAGAGAAAATAAACAGACTACAGAAACCTCTACCCATACTCCAGCCTGAGAGCACATAGACTGGATAACACAAAAGAAAATAGGACTATGTAGCAACAACCTCCCACAGGGGACCACACTCAAGGTAGCAACCAGCAACAGATTTGAAGTTCTACAGGAGAAGAAGGCATCCCCCACCCCCTACCATCCCCATCACCAATAGGAGAGGAACGAAGCACAAAGGACAGTATGGGGAATAAAGGTTAGATGGCTTATCATCAATGCACCAAGATTTGCACTATATGTCACACCCCAACATAGCACTGAGGTAAAGGATCCACCCACGGATGCCGAGGGTTTAAGGGAGGATGATCAGCCCCAGATGGAAGAAATACAGCAGAAAGAGAGAACAGACCAAGACAAGTAGGGAACAACCATAGCCTCAGAAATGAAAACATCACAACTGCACCAGTAAAGCAACAGGCCAAGGCAGTGGTTGGGGGAGAGGAGCAAGAAGAAACTACAACAGCATCACCGAAACTGCCAACCACAACAATCAGACCAACTAGACACTGTACAACTCAAAAGAAGAATATCAAATGGCAGCTAAAGGTGAGAAAAGGATATTCACCCTTGGAGACTACCCAGTAAGCAAGCATGTTGGTCTGCTGTCTGCTTAGGGGGCGACATGCCACCAGTCAGCAGATCGTCAGTGGGCCAGATAGATGGGCTTAGCAGCTAGCCAACACAGTTTTCCATCAGTGACCCACTGTTGGTTTGCTGGTGGCTCGCTGCTCAACAGTTTGTGGCTCATAGCTGCTAGAACACTAGTGTTAACCATCCAATGGGTTAACAGCTGTCCTCTGCTGGCTAGCTGACCACTATTATAGCTGGTGGCCCTGCACTTTTTCCACTGGCAGCATTTATTATTTGCAAGGTCAACACACAAAATGTTCATTGATCATGTGCTGCTTTATTCTCAGACAAGCAGTCCTATGCCTACATTTATCCATTTTACCCAAAGTGTAATTTGATCATATGTTTGGTAAATTACTTTGAATAAAAACAAAGTATCTATGCAATTTAAGCCGATATGTTCCCCCTATAAGGGTATATTAATATTTTTGTTTCAATTATGATGTGAACTAGTCAATTTGTTTTGACAGTAGGGGGGCCTAAATATTGGGTCAACTTATCAGAAAAATAGGTCACTGAAAAAGTTTAAGAAAAACAAACATTTCCGATAAACCACAAATTGACTACAATCTAGAAATATTGCATTTTAATACACATCAATATTAACACTAGAATTACCAGAGCTTACGAAAAAACTCATAGATCTGTCTCACCTCTCCATCAGCGTCTTTTGTCCTTTAAATGTGTTGATAAGCAGCAAGCAGTCTGCTATCACATCCCCCACCAGTGCACAGTTTTCTCAGCTCAAGTCTGTTTATCTGAGTGTCAGTTGCTTGGAGTTGTATAGAGTGAGAAGTCAAGCAAAATCACACCTTTTATAAATACTATATCGTTATATGGAACACATGCATTTCACGTGTGGTCCGTGTCTACAATGATCTATGTCAGGGGTGTCCACACTTTTTCGGCTTGCGAGCTACTTTTAAAATGACCAGATCAAAATGATCTACCTACATTAAAAATGTGATATATATATATAAATAAATATATAAATAAATATATATATATATATATATATGTATCAGAGGTGGGTAGTAACGAGTTACATTTACTCTGTTACATTTACTACTTGAGTAACTTTTTAAAAAAATTGTACTTCTAAGAGTAGTTTCACTGCACCATACTTTTTACTTTTACTTGAGTACATTTGTGAAGAAGAAACGCTACTCTTACTCCGCTACAAGTGCAACAGTGAACACCAGGTAAGTAGCTTGTGACTAATGTAGCTATTCTCAAGACAAAGATAAAAATAATGGTGTAATCACCATAGAAATTCACTGATGTATGCATTTGGTAATTTTTCTTTCACCTTACTGTAATTGTCAATCAAAGAGTAGTGATCTAATTGTTCTTTTATAATTTTGATATATTACTTTAGAACAACTGTGACAGTGATGAGGATGAAGCGGGAGGTGCCGCTTACTAGCAAATCTATCTAACATCTTACAGAGACTGGACAATTAAGACCCTGCATATTACAAATAATGTATATGTTGATGTGGAGCTTCCTTCTTGTCTTCCTCTCAGTCTCCGAAGGATATGGATTCCATGCCCTTTCAGTTCCAAGATCTTCGAGAGAAACTGTTAATTTCACAATACATTTGTCAGAGATTGCACAATACAAATTTGGGTATTTGAATAGTTGGTCTAAGACATGCATGCTAATATCTGTTGTTTTCCAACAGGGGCAATATCTGTCTATTAAAGGAATAAGGACAGTCAAAGAATCAGTGAGGCGGATGATTCCCTGCTTAATGACTAATGCTGTTGCCCAATTGTGTAAATGGACAGGTGTGGGAGGGAAAATCTCTTTCAAGGTCCTCAACATAAGAAGCATCATCCACAGTATATAGTTTTTCACAGCCACTAAAAAGCATCAATCCTTCTGGATGCCAGAGTCAATGTATTATAAGTCTGTCTTTAATATTTCAATGGTGCTCATTAATACACTAAGGTAGATAACAAAAGTTAACAACATATTGTCTGTGTGATGGCAGGGGCAATCAGCAGAAATTCTACTACAAAGGAAGCTAATGAAGAGGAACTGGAGCAGGACGTTTCTGAAAGGTTCCAAAAATGGCAGAGAATGAAATCAGAAAAACATTTGCAATTTAAGCTTTAATTTTACTTACGCTAAGCACTGCTTTATTTGGTCCTTGTTCTTTTATCATCCCACGTTAATTATCTCTTATTTTTCTACTTGCTACCTTTGTATAGGTGGTGTTGCATGTGATAACAGAAGATTAGTGAAAAATTGTGCATAAAAGTGTGTAATATATTATTACCAGTATTATCATTATTATTATTATTACTATTACTATTGTTGTTGTTTCATATTCTTTGCTTTAATAAAAACAGCAAGACGTTTACTAAGTGTGTTGTACTCTAGTTAAATCTTTCCCACAATTGAGTATGGGCAATTAATGAACAACAATATTTAATATTAAGATAAAATGATTAGGCATATAGTGGCTGAATGGCAGGTTTCTGTCGGCAAATGCTCTCCTGCCACCCAAAGGAACAACTCTCAGCTGCCAAGCTGCTTCCACTAGCAGGCTGCCAGTGGGCTGACCAAAAGCTGATGTGCAAAATTCCAGCAGACCACTGGCAGCAGCTGCTAACAGGCCACTGTTTTGGCCGCTAGCAGTCCACTAATGGCCCACTGGACCTTGGCTATTAGGGTACAATTTCACAAACATCCCACCCAACAAGAATGAGTGAATCCAAGTAGACAGTTACCCTGGGGCAAAGACCATGAGACAGCAATCTTGGAGAAGACCAGAGGGAAGGAAGACGTCCAGCAGGTCCGCTCAGGGATCCTCTCTTTCAGGAGGATGTTCAAATGTTCAAAGGACTTAAATGAAACAGTTCCTGGCAATGTACAGACAAGCAAGAAAGACTTCCCTTAACCCCCACATTATCAGCTTCTCCACAGGACTAGACCAGCAATGCTAGCAAAACCTGAAGCAACAAAATTAACGTATCAAAGAGTCCCAGTCATACATCCTGCCACTTGATTCCTGGGACTTTGAAGTGGTGTGCAACAAGATGCATTAGACCAAAGAAACAGTGAGAAAGATGTTTGAACACTGGCAGAAACATTTCAACTAGGAGCAACCACAATTCCCAGCAGAAACCAAAGGGACAGGAGATCCAACAGTGAACATTTCAAAAACACAAACTTATAACAAATAAAGGACTTATTTTTGTTCCCACACCCAAAAGCTGAATGAACCAAGAAACAGAACTTCTGACTGATTTACATGGCAGATTTACTGACATCATTCTTTGAAGATGAGGAAAGGACAGACAGAAAACCATTACAACCAAAATTAGTCTGAGAACCAAGGAGAAAACAAATCTAGGAAGAAGTCAAATAGACAATAATAGAGGAAATTGAAATAATCTGAGAACTCCCATTGGATCAAATAACCAGAGCTAGTCTACAACAGGAAGAAAAGAAGGTCCTTGAACAAACTGTCCAAAAATAACAACATCATTATCAATCCAGCCAAGGAAGCAGTATCGTCATTATGGACAGGGACCAACACCTACTACAACAAATTTTACACAATATGGCCCAAACAGATATATAACTGAAAAACAGGGAAGACACCTGAAGGTACCAACAGAACCCAGACCAAGGAGCCACCAGGATGACCTACTGTTTCACATTTCAGCAGTGAGTCATACAGGATTGGCAAATTCATTGACAACCATATCAACTTGATTTCAACAAAACACAGCAGCTATATAAAAGATATATATATAACTTTGTGGAAATGATAAAAACTACATCGGTGGGGAAATCACCCATCCTCTTTACAATAAATATTGACAGTCTATACACCAATATTGAGACAATCTTGGGCTTTCTGGCCTTTAAAAAATGGATGAAGAAATAACTCCATCCAAAAAGACCAGATACATTATTACTAAGACTAATGAAATTGAGCCTCGCCCAGAATGACTTCAACTTTGGGTATGAATTTTACCTACAAGTTAAAGGAACAACCACATGGAAACTTTTTGCTCCTTTCTATGCAAACATATACATGGAAAGATACAGTATTTCTGACCATTACTACAGATAATCAAACTGAAATACACTATGAATGAAAAGACCAATTTTATGGACTACAACATTTAGGTTTGAATTTGAAATAACAGGAAAATTAGACATAAAGGTGTGAATGCATTTAACACTACAGACACACTTTTAAAGAAATGCTAAAATCTCAATTACTCAGATTCCATAGAGTCTGCACCCAACAAATAGAATTCCATGATGCCACCACTATTCCATTCCGAGCCCTATGAACAAGGGGATATGGAAGTATGTTTCTGAGAAGAACAGAGGCCAGATCTCCAAAGAACAGAAACTGACAAGAAAATTATCCCATTTACTACAACCTACTCGAAATCCAGTATAGATGAAAACAGGAGAATAAGGCAAAACTCCAGCAGATCCACGGAACCACAGTGCTATTGAACCACAAAGTCATTGCAGCATACAGGAAAAACAGGAGACTACAAAACAACTTAGTTAAAAGCAATCTCCCCAGACTGGTAACCACACAGATGAGAAAAAAAAAACAGCCCACTACGAACAAATGTAGACAGTAAATTACAAAAGTGGGCTCCAGAACATCCTTAAGACCCATGCTCCAGTTAAATCACGATTTGTCTCTTTTGTAAAATCTGTCCTGTGGTTTACAAGTGAGCTTTAACAGATGAAAGCAGCTGGGAGAGTCCTCAAGCAGCATTTTGTTGCAACCAGTTTAATGGTCCACAAATTAGCCTGTTGAGAACACCAAAAAAACTACTCCAGAGCACTGACCACCGCCTGATCTCAATACTATTCAAATTTAATTAATAACAGTCCTGGAAACTCCAAACAACTTTTTTCTGTGATAAATCATTTACTCAATCCTTATACCTATGCCTATAATAATTCCACAGAAGAGCAGTGTAATAATTTTATTGAATACTACACCTCTAAGGTTGACACCATCCGCTCCTCATTGTCTGTTTCCAGCCCTCCATTGCTGGATGTTTCCATATCAAAGCCAATGGGCTGAAACTCCCAGTTCTTTTGTACAGTACTACAGGTAAAGACGTTGAGGGCTTCTTCCAAAGGATGAGGCATTCAATGGGTTCTTTGGACCCCTTTCCTACTCCTCTGGTAAAAGCTAATGTATCATAAGCCCTCTTATTGCTTATATCATTAATCACTCTCTTCAGAGCGACTTAGTCCCACTGGCCTTAAAAACTGCAATAATCAGACCTCATTTAAAAAAAAATGCTCTTTGGATCCTGAAGTGTGAGCAAACTATTGTCTGATTTCCGACCTTCCATTTTTGTCTAAGGTTTTTTTGGTTCAGTTTCAGGATCACCTCAAAAAATTCAATCTGTTTGAAAAATTTCCATCTGGTTTCTGATCTTCTCACAGTACAGAGATAGCCCTAGTCGCAGTCACCAATAACCTCCGGATGGCCGCTGACCAGGGCTCTCCATCATTCCTTATCCTTCTGTATCTCACAGCTGCATTTGATACGGCAGATTGGATTTCTGGCATTCCTTTGGAGTGGTTTGAGTCCTATCTTACAGATAGGGCTGAGTATGTGGCCCTGGGGGATGCTAAACCTCATACCCACACTGTCACCTGTGGGGTCACACAAGGATCAGTCCTTGGGCCGACCTTTTTTAATATCTATGTGCTAACCCTGGGTCACATCATCTGCAGGCATGGAATTTCATTCCATTGCTATGCGGATAAGCAGCTCTGTGAGGCTGGATTAGGAATTATTTACACCTCCATCAACCCTTTCCTCCTGCTTGGATGAGATTGAGGCTTGGATGTCCAAGAACTTTCTTAAGCTGAACAGCACCAAAACTGAAGCACTTTTAATTGGTACCCCCCATCAACTTCATTCCTCCATAAATTGTACTTCCATTTCTTGCCATACCATTACTTTCACCCCTTCTGCTACTAATTTGAGTGTCAAATTAGACTCCCATTTGTCATTACACATGTCCATCACCTCTGTAAAATTGCATTCCTTCATCTTTGAAACATTGGTGACTGAGAGAATAAAAGTGAAAAAAAAAAACAGTAACTTTTACAAGTACTATAAATGTACACTGTCTGTTACAGAAGCAAATCAAATGTATGTGTGTACCGTATAATATTAACAACTAGCAAAATACCCGCGCTTCGCAGCGGAGAAGAAGTGTGTTAAAGAAGTAATGAAAAAGAAAAGGAAACATTTTGAAAATAACGTAACATGATTGTCAATGTAATTGTTTTGTCACTGTTGTGAGTGATGAGTGTTGCTGTCATATATATATATATATATATATATATATATATATATATCTATACTAATAAAAGGCAAAGCCCTCACTCACTCACTCACTCACTCACTGACTCACTCACTCACTCACTGACTCATCACTAATTCTCCAACTTCCCGTGTGGGTGGAAGGCTGAAATTTGGCAGGTTCATTCCTTACAGCTTCCTTACAAAAGTTGGGCAGGTTTTATATCGAAATTCTACGCGTAATGGTCATAACTGGAAGCTGTTTTCTCCATTTACTGTAATGGAGATGAGCTTGAACGCCGTGGGGGCGGAGTTTCGTGTGACATCATCACGCCTCCCACGTAATCACGCAGTACATAGAAAACCAGGAAGACCTCCAAAAGCGCTGAAGAAAACATGCATTATATAATTGAGAAGGCAGCTAAACAATAAGAAGCGAAGCGAAAGTGACATATACAACCATATTCATGAGTTCTGCTACTGAAACAAAGCACGATGTAAACCTACACTTTAAATTAAGTTCATAGACAGGCTACGCTGGCGCTTGTAATTTAGTGCCTGCCCATATAAGGCCGTCCGTCAGCGGCAATCCAATAGCAAACTGCCACTAAATATTCACGGGTGAAGGACTGTGCTTATGGAGAGGAAGATGAGATGGTCAGGGTGGTGTTTGACACAAACTCAGCTAAACTGCGAGAGAAAGTTTTAAGTGCCAGGACTAAGGTAACATTAAATACAGCCATGGACATAGCACGAGATGGCACCAGCACAGCTGGGAACCTTCGATGCATGTACACCGAGCGGCTCACGGAACTGACGAGTGCACAGATAAAAGCAACAGTTCCAAAGAGCTGAACAAAACCGAATTACACAATTGAAAAGGCAGCAAAAATATGAAGCGCCTGATAAGCATATTCATAAATCCAGCTACTGCGGAAACAAAGCACACGGTGGAAAAAGTCAATGTCCCGCTAAAGGAAGACAGTGTAAAAAAACCGTGCATGCAGTGTGTCAGGTCTCAGATAAAGAAGAAGACGAGCTGTTTATTGATGCAGTAAGAAACGAATCGATGAATGAAACCTGTCATCTTTACAACGATTGACAAACACGGAATGTAACTTGAACACAACACATCCTACAAATACGAACCTGATTGAAAGAAATAATGATAATCAAATCCTTGATGACAGCAACACTCAGTAACACTCACAAAACAAATACTGTATATTGACAGTCATGTTACGTTATTTTTAAAATGTTCCCTTTTCTTTTCTAGCTTTTTTAACACACTACTTCTCCGCTGATACGCTGGTATATATATATATATATATATATATATCCCGATCTACATACTCGAATAATGGATACTTTATTCGCCATCAATGATTGTTTTGGTAAAGCCATACTCAGTGTATTCATTAGATGAACGGTAAAAAAGTAAGAGCATGGGAGGATGACTTATTGAGGCATGCAGGCTGTAGTGCGCGTCAACTCTATCTGAATTGCGCGATCACATTTGAAAAAATATATCTTTTCAAGTTCTATTTAGTCCATATGTGTCAAACTCAAGGGCCACGGGCCACATCCGCCCGGCGTAATTATATCCGCCCGCGAGATCATTTTATATACTGTATTATTGTTATTAATGGCCCGGTATATGAAGCGCTGGTAACACAATAAACTACAGATCCCATAATGCAGCGCTTCAGCTGCCTTGCCTAACACTTACGCGCTAATCAAGTCTAGCTTATGATGCTGCAAGTTATTGCGGCTAGCTCACACGATGCTGAAGAGAAAAGTTGATTCTGAAAATAGAGCCTTTAAAACCGATGGGAGGCTGAGTATATGTTTACTGAACCCGTGTGTCTCATTTGTGGAGCTAATGTGGCTGTAATTACAGAATTTAATCTAAGACGGCACTATGAGACAAAACATCAGGGTAACCTGAATGCAATGCAGAAGATACAGAAAGCAGAATAATTAAATAAGAATCTGACACTTCAGCGGACGTTTTACCTGCACAATCACAAAGTGATTTCAAGTGAAGCTGCTTTTATGGGAGACACAAATGCACCAGTGCACCTTGCCCCACTTTCCCTGTTGCCAAGTAATGTTAAACCAAGTCGTCACTACGGTGTTCCCAAATACGCACTTTGCTGATAAACTGAGCGCACTGAGTTTGCACGGCGCTTTGGTGACTTTGAAGAACAAAAAAAGTCCGTCTACATGCGGCTCGAACCTTGTGCATGTTTGGTAGCACATATCTGTGTGAGAAGCTCTTCTCAGTGATAAAGACTAACAAAACAGCACACAGGAGTCGCCTCACTGATGAGCACCTGCAATCCATCCTGAGAATCTCCACAACACAGAACCTCACACCAAACATAAACAACTTGTTGCCAAAAAGATGCCAGGCGTCCAGCTCTAAAATGACATATGAGCAAAGACAACTGAATGATTTGATTTGTTATTGCTGAAAGGAACACATTTTATTTATATTTCCAGGTTTTGTTATGCAGCATGTTCATATTTGAATTTGTATAATTTTGACAGGATATATTTTTATGGAGAGCAAAATCTTTTGGGATATTTAAAATCTAAGTTTATTTTTATATAAAATTACATAAGAGTAAAGAAATTTGAATGTTTGTTCTTTTAATGTTTACTTTATTTCTAACTTGTATAATTTAGACAGGATATATTTTTATGGAGAGCAAAATATTATAAGTTGTTTAAGGTTTGAGTTGATTTATTCAGGAATAATATTCCTGTCTGTTTTACCATTCCTACCAAAGATATTTCTGTCGACTAAATAAAAATTCCTTCTATTTAAAATTTAAATAGAACTTGAACAAATACGATAGTTCATAATATCCACGCAGTCTTGCACGTAAGAGCGGGAGTTATCCATTTTAACAAGCAGCGTATTGCACTGATACGATAGGCCCAAACGTGTTGTGAGGGTCTGCTGGGAACGGCTGGCAGAGTCCCCTGTCAGAAGTAGCTTCAACTCCCACCTCCGCAGAACTTCAACCACGCCCCGAGGGAGGTGGGGGACATTGAGTCCGAATGGGCCATGTTCCGTGCCTCTATTGTTGAGGCGGCTGACCGGAGCTGTGGCCGCAAGGTGGTCGGTGCCTGTCGTGGCGGCAATCCCGAACCGTTGGTGGACACCAGCGTGAGGGATGCCGTCAAGCTGAAGAAGGAGTCCTATAGGACTTTTTGTCCTGTGGGTCTCTGGAGGCAGCTGATAGGTACCGGCAGGCCAAGCGGAACGCGGCTTCGGTTGTTGCTGAGGCAAAAACTCGGGCATGGGAGGAGTTTGGAGAGGCCATGGAGAACGACTTCGGACGGCTTCGAGGAGATTCTGGTCCACCGTCCGCGTCTCAGGAGGGGGAAGCAGTGCAGTGTCAACACCGTATATGGTGGGGATGGTGCGCTGCTGACCTCGACTAGGACGCTAGGGTCGGTGGGAGGAGTACTTCAAGACCTCCTCAATCCCACTAACATGCCTTCCACGAGGAAGCAGACCCTGGGGACTCTGAGGTGGGCTCTCCCATCTCTGGGACTGAAGTCACCGAGGTGGTCAAAAAACTCCTTGGTTGCAGGGCCCGGGGTGGATGAGATACCGAGTTCCTTAAGGTTCTGGATGTTGTAGGACTGTCTTGGTTGACACGCCTCTGCAACATCGCATGGACATCGGGGACAGTGCCTCTGGATTGGCAGACCGGGGTGGTGGTCTCCCTCTTTAAAAAGGGGGACCGGAGGGTGTGTTCCAACTATAGAGGGATCACACTCCTCAGCCTCGCTGGAAAAGTCTATTCGGGGTTCTGGAGAGGAGGGTCCGTCGGATAGTCGAACCTCGGATTCAGGAGGAACAGTGTGGTTTCCGCCCTGGTCGCGAACAGTGGACCAGCTCTTCACCCTTAGCAGAGTCTTGGAGGGTGCATGGGAGTTTGCCCGACCAGTCTACATGTGTTTTGTGGACTTGGAAAAGGCATTCGACCGTGTCCTCGGGAATTCTGTGGGGTGCTCGGGAGTATGGGGTACCGGACCCCTGATAAGAGCTGTTCGGTCTCTGTACAACCGTGTCAGAGCTTGGTCCGCATTGCCGCAGTAAGTCGAGCCCGCTTCCAGTGAGAGTTGGACTCCGCCAGGGCTGCCCTTTGTCACCGATTCTGTTCATAACTTTATGGACAGAATTTCTAGGCGCAGCCAGGGTGTTGAAGGGGTCCGGTTTGGTGGACTCAGGATTGGGTCACTGCTTTTTGCAGATGATGTTGTCCTGTTTGCTTCATCAGGCTGTGATCTTCAGCTCTCTGGATCGGTTCGCAGCTGAGTGTGAAGCGGCTGGGATGAGAATCAGCACTTCCAAATCCGAGAGCATGATCCTCAGCTGGAAAAGGGTGGAGTGCCCTCTCAGGGTTGGGGGAGAGATCCTGCCCCAAGTGGAGGAGTTCAAGTATCTCGGGGTCTTGTTCACGAGTGAGGGAAGAATGGAGCGTGAGATCGACAGGCGGATCGGTGCGGCGTCCGCAGTGATGCGGGCTCTGCATCGGTCTGTCGTGGTGAAAAAGGAGCTGAGCCATAAGGCAAAGCTCTCAATTTACCAGTCGATCTACGCTCCTACCCTCACCTATGGTCATGAGCTATGGGTAGTGACCGAAAGAACGAGATCGCGAATACAAGCGGCTGAAATGAGTTTCCTCCGCAGGATGTCTGGGCTTTCCCTTAAAGATAGGGTGAGAAGCTCAGTCATCCGGGAGGGGCTCAGAGTAGAGCCGCTGCTCCTCCGCATCGAGAGGAGTCAGATGAGGTGGCTCGGGCATCTGATCAGGATGCCTCCTGGACGCCTCCCTGATGAGGTGTTCCGGGCACGTCCAACCGGGAGGAGGCCCCGGGGAAGAGCCAGGACACGCTGGAGGGACTATGTCTCCCGGCTGGCCTGGGAACGCCTTGGGATTCTCCCGGAAGAGCTGGAAGAAGTGGCCGGGAGAGGGAAGTCTGGGCCTCTCTGCTTAAGCTGCTGCCCCCGCGACCCGACCTCGGATAAGCGGAAGAGGATGGATGGATGGATGGAAGTTTCCTCAAGTTCATGGCACGGCTATGGAGAAGCAATTTGCATCCTCTTATACTTACATGTCCATTTATCTATTGTAGGTATTTGGACTATATTTTTGGAGTCTGACCTCATGGGAAACAGAACTTTGATTTATTTTTGGCATTACTTAATTCTGATCATCCAGTTGTTAAGCTACAGGCCAAGATAAGTTTTCACACAATACTTTTATTAGATACAGAGATTGACTTTCAAACAATTTTAGAAACTAAAAACCTCTTTTTCTAAAATTATAAAGTCACAGTTTATCAGATTCAATAGTATAAATATCTATCTACAGGAAAACAGCTTCTTGTAAAATTCTGAGAGAAATACAGATGAATGTGGCTCATAATCATTTACGATATGTGGATAAAAATTATGTTTTCTAATAATAAACATGTTGTTATTCCACAGCTTCTGATACAAGATTTCCTTTTCCAGCTGGATTAGCACTTTTCTTTTTTGATTTTTTGGTTCTCTACATGAATCAAATAGTTTGTTTATACAGGATCAAGTTGGAGGCAGTTCAATAATATTATGGTCATCTTTAATTTTCTTCTTTCTTGGGCTAATTCTTTCTAACAGTCATAGACTTTCAATTTGGTTTAGATAGTGGGAAATAATCTGCCATCGCTTATTTTTCCTATTTTTCTTTGCCGATCTGGGAAATTAACCTCCTTGTAAAACAACTGGACTATTCTATGGAAGGTGTATGGGTCTTACCCATCCCAACCCTAACATTAAAAATTATTGTCTCACCCATCCCAACCCTAAATTTAAAAATGATTGGGATAAGATTATTTCAATAACCCTTAATTTAAACATAAAATTATTGGTTTGGAATTGAATTTTACTCAATTTGAGCAAACTGGAGTACAGTATGAATTTGTGGGAATATCATTAATAGGGGTGAATTTAATTGGTTCCAGTACTGTACATTAGATTCATTGACTCAGACATAACAAATCAAACTTCTGATAGTAGTGTTTACATTTTCGGCTCAAGCTCAAAAGACAGTGAGAGTCTTACATTTTTAGGAATTGCAACAAAACTTTTAGCCTTTGCAACCTTTTAAACTAATAATGGCATACAGAAAAGAATTTGTGGGATCTTTTGGTTCATGCATCTTGCATAAATAAAAAGAAAAATAAATTTGCTTGATCAATTCCCTTTGTACAGAAAACAATTATCTGTAATAAAATGTGTAATACTGAGATCCCAATATTTCAAACTTTTCAATTGTAATCTTGTAATTGTGTTTACACTATCCATTGTAAAAAGTGTGGGGCTACCTATGTCAGGGAAACCAAGAATTCTCTTCTGGCTAAGTCTGTTCAACTAAGATTTATAAAGAATCAGAATAAATCGATAGCTTTATATCAGCCCTTTTCACATCATTTACATCAGCCCATTATGTTCGGTCTGGAACATGAATCACTTTGGAATAAAACAAAATTTATTAAAAAAAAATTTGAATAGATGGACTACAAACATATCTGAATGGATTAAATGAAAAGTAATGCTGTGGCATTTCATTTTTAAATTGGGGATCTAAGTGCCAGGGCCTTAGCATTATTGCTTCTACCCCCTACCCTAATCCTAACCTCTTAGACTCAGCAGAGAATGATGTTGGAGAGAGAAATGTAGCATCCAGTCTTCCAGAAGATAAAAAACAGCTACTTTAGATTAGAATATCTTCCTGAGGTTAATGTGGATGTGTGGATGCCTAAAATTAAAAAGGACCTCCGTGCTAATTCTTGTCCTCATGAAGAGAAATACATTCTAAGGGTTAGACTGGGGGTTAACCCTGATATTAATGTCCATGGGGACTCTAATATTAACTCCAAGGTTAATAACTCTTTTATCTGCTCTAATGTCAGCAATGATAATTTCCCTAATACTAACCATAATATTAATTCCAGTACAGTTGGGACTAATTGTAGTGCTGCATCAACCGATAATTTAATAGTCTTTTTTACTACCTATTCAGTACTAACACAAACATAAAGAAAAGTCTGTAAAATTTATTCTGGAACTGAAGAACTAACACCATTTATTTACGAACACTAGACCTATAGGTGCCTATACAAGAAACAAGAATTTAAAATATTTATTGGTTAGAGCCTCCCTTAATAAAATAGAAAATGTATCTAATGCCTGAGTCTGAAGTCTTTTTACATGTAATAATAATTAAAATAACAATGTAACGAGTCATTAACTTTAACCTAATAATAAAGTCAATAAGTAATTGACATCATAGAAAATGTGAGAGCTATAGGCCTTATAGAAGAAAGACAAGCAACTTATCTGAGCGGTACAAAATCCTGAAGTCCAGAAAGTTTTACATACTTCCAAAACTTCACAAGAAACCAGAGGCATGTACTGTACTGTCTCAAATCCTTGTAGGGAGACCAGTTCTCTCCAACTGCTCAATTGCAACATACACAACAACAGAATATCTGGATTACCACCTACACCCATTATCTATGATGCAACAAAGGTACGATTTTGCCAGTAAAATTAGAGGGATACAAATTCATAAAATTACACCACTGTTCACAAAGAATGTCACTTAATTTATGTACCAATATAGATATAAATAAGGGACTAGAAATAATGAAACATCTCGACTACTGTCTAAAACTAGGAAGACCAAATTATCAGATTGTGACACTACTTCAAATTCAATTGAGAATTTTTCTTACAAATTGAAGAAATGGCTATGGGCAAAAAAATTGCCCCAGCTTATGCGGATATTGTTGTGGCCCATTGGGAGATGGTTTTCTGCAACATTTTAGATGAACTAACACATTACTACAGGCACCTGAATGACATCTGGGGCACATGGGAGTACTCCAAAGAAGTATTTGTAGAATACCTACAAATTTTCAAAACCCATTGGAACAATATAACCCCTACAGCAAAAACAAATACTTAACAAATGCAGAACCTTGATACGATAGTACTCAAATTGTATAACAAATTATCTACAGTAGTCCACTTCAAGAACATGGATACATATTGACTTTTACACCATGACAGTTTCCATCCAAAGCACACCTTCAGAGGGTTAGTAAAATCCCAGCCTCTCATGGTCAAAAAATATTGCACTAGGAAATAGGATTTCTGGGAAGCTATGAAGGTTCTCTTTGGAGCATTAAGGACAAGGGGATATATTAGTACCATTCTGAGAATCATTTCAACGATTTGAAAGACCTAGAAACAAAGAAAGGAAGGCAAAACACGTACAAATAGTAACTGTATATTCTTCATTGTCTGATCAAGCCAATAGAACACTAAAGTATTTTTTTCAAAAACTTCAAAGCACAACAGTCCTATTAAGCAAACACAAAACCATTGCGCATATAAAATAAACAAGGACTTGAATGACTACTTTGTGAAAACAAAAAAACAACAAAACATAAAATTAATAATTGACAAAGAACCTTAATGGAATATTGGGAAGGACACAAAATAATCAGAAGTTTACAAATTTACATGAAAATAAGTTGGTAATTATTTTGACATATCAAATGCTTTTCAGATATCTGAAAATAGACAGGAAGCTATTTTAAGATATCTCAAAAAGGCCTACATGTTATTTTAAGTTTTTAAGTTAAAGTGCATTTTAGATGCACCATTTTGACTTACTGTTCAAATGTTTAACATACATTTTTACATATTTCAAATGTGTCTCTGGTTCATTTCAGATCCCTAAAACGTATTTCAAAATATCTCAAATTGTACTTTGTAATAGCTCAATTACACTTTAAGGTATCTTTAAAAAGACCTGGGGCCTCATGTATAAATGGTGCATATGCACAGAAATGAACTTTTCCACGTTCAAATCGCAATGTATAAAACCTACACTTGGCGTAAAGCCACACACTTTTCTACGGTACCTCATACCTTGTCGTACGCAAGTTCTCCGCTCGGTTTTGCAAACTGGCAGCACCCAGCGTCAAAGCAATGCTACTGTTCCTGTGTCGTTATTCCTTTTTTTCCTGATGCAGCTTTATAAATACACTGAAACTAACCGCATATTGTTTATTAGTGTAATGCATCTGATTGTAATTAACTTATAACAATATAATGGTCCAGGGAATAGCCATAGTATACCAAATACCATAACTGCTTTAGCATTGTTACTCTCACTGCACCTTCTTTTTCTTTCCGCTGCTCCCGTTAGGAGTTGCCACAGCGGATCATCTTTTTCCATATTACTCTCACTGCACCACTCGGAGTATTTATATCACTGTATCTGAGTGTGAATCACAGCAGCAGCTGATCGGAAAGAGAATTATCGGTATACAGCTTCAAGAACATGCTGTATGGGATGGATTCTGTGTCCTGTCGGAGGAAGAGAGCCCGTTTAAGAAGCATGTAGTGATTCACACACATAGAGCACATAGAAGATCACATACAAAACAAAGCATTTAACATGATACTTTAATTGCGATGTGATTTGAGAAACTGGTTAATTAAACGATTTTAAGATGAAGTTTATGATGTTCTATTTTAATGACAAAATAAACTACGTGATTAAAGTGGTAATTTCGAGATTGAAGTTGACATTTCGTGCTTTTTCCCCCACTGTGTGCCTTTTTTTTCTCTGTACCCTAGTAAGCTTTCATATGACACTCAGATGGTGGGCTACGTCTTGCCTTTTCACGGCGACTTTGCCTCCACTTGGTATACGCTGAAATTCTTCCATTTTCCCTCTTCCTTTTCCCATTGTGTTTTCACAGAAGGCTGAGCTTAAGGGCGATTTATATTGATTTGCATATTCAAAGAGGCGTAATTCTGGGAGGAGTTGGGGCGTTACATAAAGCGGGTGCACAAGCGTTACTTTTCATGCTGACCGGGATTTATGTAGCGGAAGAACATCGAAGTTGAGTACGCACAGATTCCTGCATCTGGATTTTTCTGTGCATAAGCACATTTCGGCTTTTGTGCTTACGCCATGTTATAGTGCGAATTCTACGCATGGCCTTATACATGAGGCCCCTGACCTTACTTAAAGATATCTGAGTAGCATTTTTTAGAAATCTACAATACAGTTTACGATATCTGAAATGCATAGTCGGATGTCTCAAAATAGTTTCCTGTGCATTTTCAAGATATCTAACATGCATTTCAAGCTATCTCAAAAGTAACTTCCTTCTTATTTTCAGATATCTCAAATACATTTCAAAATTGTTGTTAAATCTCATTGAAAAAACAGGAAATTTAACAAAAAATAATTTCAAGATATATTAAATTGCATTTCAGATAGAGTCATGGAGTTTTGGCGGGGATTGGGGGACTGGTGTTTAAAAACTCTCTAATGTATAACATTCATAAGCAAATTATTTTTATAACATAGTTTGTAATTTGTGTTTCTTTGACTTATCTGTAATTTGATATACTGTATACTGTTCCTGTTTTTATGTATCATATGTTATCAATATATCAATAAATAATTGATCACAAAAAAAGAGAAACCATTTCAGTAGGGTTTTTCAATATAAACCCTTAGGTTTCTTATTTTGTGGAAAGCAAGAACCAATTTTCCATTATAGTTCCATCAAAAGAACTCTGTACTGCTCTCGCTCCCTAACCTACATGACACATAAGAAGAATCATCTTATCACACTGATTGGGTGAAGTTGTTGAGCTCTCATTTTAATAGAAACATTAATTCTTCCCTTTTACCGCCTTCTGTTTCCAGACTCTTGCAACTATAATTGTAAAGTTAGTGTATTTACATGGTCATATGCTGGGAATTGAAGCACTGAAGCCAATTGTTCATTGTGAAAAGACCTTAAAAATCCATGAATTTCACTCTTTGAAAGGGTCTCAATTTATTATCATTGCTGTATACAGTGGTGTGAAACCTATTTGCCCCCTTCCTGATTTCTTATTCTTTTGCATGTTTGTCACACAAAATGTTTCTGATCATCAAACACCTTTAACCATTAGTCAAATATAACACAAGTAAACACAAAATGCAGTTTTTAAATGATGGTTTTTATTATTTAGGGAGAAAAAATCCAAACCTACATGGCCCTGTGTAAAAAAGTAATTGCCCCCTTGTTAAAAAATAACCTAATTGTGGTGTATCACACCTGAATTCCGTAGCCACCCCCAGGCCTGATTACTGCCACACCTGTTTCAATCAAGAAATCACTTAAATAGGAGCTGCCTGACACAGAGTAGACCAAAAGCACCTCAAAAGCTAGACATCATGCCAAGATCCAAAGAAATTCAGGAACAAATAAGAACAGAAATAATTGAGATCTATCAGTCTGATTAAGGTTATAAAGCCATTTATAAAGCTTTGGGACTCCAGCGAACCACAGTGAGAGCCATTATCCACAAATGGCAAAAACATGGAACAGCGGTGAACCTTCCCAGGAGTGGCCGGCTGACCAAAATTACCCCAAGAGCACAGAGACGACTTATCTGAGAGGTCACAAAAGACCCCAGAACAACGTCTAAAGAACTGCAGGCCTCACTTGCCTCAATTAAGGTCAGTGTTCACGACTCCACCATAAGAAAGAGACTGGGCAAAAACGGCCTGCATGGCAGATTTCCAAGACGCAAACCACTGTTAAGCAAAAAGAACATTAGAGATCGTCTCAATTTTGCTAAGAAACATCTCAATGATTGCCAAGACTTTTGGGAAAATACCTTGTGGACTGATGAGACAAAAGTTGAACTTTTTGGGAGGCAAATTTCCCGTTATATCTGGCGTAAAAGGAACACAGCATTTCAGAAAAAGAACATCATACCAACAATAAAATATGGTGGTAGTAGTGTGATGGTCTGGGGTTGTTTTGCTGCTTCAGGACCTGGAAGGCTTGCTGTGATAGATGGAACCATGAATTCTACTGTCTACCAAAAAATCCTGAAGGAGAATGTCCGGCCATCTGTTCGTCAACTCAAGCTGAAGCGATCTTGGGTGCTGCAACAGGACAATGACCCGAAACACACCAGGAAATCCACATCTGAATGGCCAAAGAAAAACAAAATGAAGACTTTGGAGTGGCCTAGTCAAAGTCCTGACCTGAATCCAATTGAGATGCTATGGCATGACCTTAAAAAGGCGGTTCATGCTAGAAAACCCTCAAATAAATCTGAATTACAACAATTCTCCAAAGATGGGTGGGCCAAAATTCTTCCAGAGCGCTGTAAAAGACTCATTGCAAGTTATCACAAACGCTTGATTGCAGTTATTGCTGCTAAGGGTGGCCCAACCAGTTATTAGGTTCAGGGGGCAATTACTTTTTCACACAGGGCCATGTAGGTTTGGATTTTTTCTCCCTAAATAATAAAAACCATCATTTAAAAACTGCATTTTGTGTTTACTTGTGTTATATTTGACTAATGGTTAAATGTGTTTGATGATCAGAAACATTTTGTGTGACAAACATGCAAAAGAATAAGAAATCAGGAAGGGGGCAAATAGTTTTTCACACCACTGTATCTACTAGCCACAGGAGCTAGTAGATGAATACACATACAACTCTCTCCCTTACTCTTGTCTGTTTCCCTGAGTGACTGTTTCATCTCTGCCTTCTATTTTTTCTTCATTTGTATCCCAAACTATCATTGCAATACCTGCTTGTTCCCCTTATGTGTGCTGCTTACCCTTGGTGTATTCTACATGTTTGCTTGTATGCAATCTAACTTTTTTTTTTACTGCTTAAGTCATTCTTTTTATATTATTAAATAAAAAGCAGGTTGATTATTTACTGTCCTTCTGCTACAGTGTGCTACACCTGCTGCTGCAGTCTCCTCACCTCCTCAAGCTGGTGATCTCTACACACACACACACACTTCACTCAAAATATGAGTGTGTGCATTTAAAATGTTATGACAAAAATAATCACTTAATAAATAGCAGCTGTGAAGTTTTGAAGTAGCAGGCAAACCAACACACAATCTCTACCAAAGACTGCTTAAAATACTTTAAGGGACTGTGTTAGTCACTGGAAATTATATTTTCTTGAACTCCAGCACTCTGTGTTTTGGGGGATTTAAATGGAAATGCCATTGGGGTTGTTGTTGAGCTAGAGAGAAATTGAGATAGTGAGGATTGTAGGACAACCTGGAAGAAATAAAGAAAGAGAGTGAATGCCACAAGTACAAGTGAAAATAGTGTGTGAATAAAGAGAAGAAAGGGTTAGACTCATTTACAGAGCTAGAAAGGCTGCTCACAGTTTTTGCTTTTAGAGACTTTCACAAAAGAGTTCTGTTATTTCATGTGCTTTGGCTTCTTACAGCACAGCAAGGATGCCATTTTAAACTTCTGTCGAAGCAAACTGACCCTTGAAAATGTCAAGTGAGAATAAAAGGTAATATAAAATATGACATTACTTAGATTACTTAGGATGATGCTCATTAAATACCATTTCTAAGGTGTATTTATTGAAAACCTATCTAAGTACCTTTGACTTGAGCTCTTGGGACTTGTCTTTTCAGCATGAAAGATTTAAAATATGTAACCATTTTTCAGACTTTTTCAGTTTAACATAGATTTATAAATAAACATTGCAAAAAGTCATATAAGAACTTCCCATTTATACACATCTATTTACAGTATGTCACATCAAAATTACATTAGTGATGTGCACATTTTATTTTTTTATGTTTAAACAAATGGAAAATTAGTTCATTGCAGCTGTCTGTTGCAGTGTGAACTGGATAGAACTAAAGTGCAGTGCCATAATACAACATTAGTAGATTATATGTTAAGAAATTGCGAGTAAGGTTGATTTCTCCATTCATGTTTTTGTGCCTATATTGGTTTAAGTATTGTTAATATTAATACAATTTATGGTTACTTCTATGATGTTACTGCATCACCATTGTGTAAAGTCTTGTCCACAGAGTAGTATGCACTCTGCCATCTTCTATTTTGTCGTAGGCAACGACATTGCTGTTGATAACAACATCCATCGACATGTGATTTGCTTGCGTTAAAACAGGTGATGTCATTGTGATGTAAAAAGTTGGCAGAGACTAAATTATTTTTAATGTTTCCTGCCACGCATAAATAGCAATAAGGAATGCAGGTATCAAAAATCAACCAAAAGCCAGACTTGCCCTCTTCACGGGTAAGGGCCCACTGAGAAAAGTCTCACCACAGGCAGCCTAACCCCAAACTCAAATGTCATCCATCCAGTCTTCAAAAGCCCATAAATGGGCCTAAATATCAAGGCTCAAAAATGTTTGCAATAAGGAAGATGGGAAAACTACAAAACATCTTGTCCTATACTAAAAAAAAACTCATTATTTAAAGGATTTATTTTAAAGAATAAAAATGAGCACAAATGGTAAGGCAGTAATAAAAAAGCAAAAGCAGAGATATCCAAATCACAAACCAGAAAGTGGAATCTTAAGTAAAAATAGGGGTAAAAGGCAGTAAATCCAAGAATCAAAGATAAGCCAAATCAATAAGAAGGAATCAAAATCACAACCTGCAATGATTTGCCTAAACAGACAGAGTAGAAAACAACTCAAACTAAGATATTATTAGCATAACAAAAAAATACACAGTAATTAACACTAGAATAACAATAAAAATCATATTAAAGAAATACCACAAAGACAAAACAAAAAGGCAATTCAATACATAACATTAAAAGTAATACTTGAATAGAAACAAATGTAACTGATTAAAAAAGAACATCCTAGGGCTGAGCTAAAGCCTTACTAAAATATAACACTACTATACTCCTCTTTGGATTAAAATAAAATGAAAATCAGTCTTGACATCAATATTTAGACAGGGAAACTAATCCAGTTTGTTGGGTTTTTTTTTTGTTTTGTTTCTTTTAATTAAAATCAAATTCTGAATAACATTTTTTTTGGTTCTATCTTACAGTTTTATTTTTGCCAGTCTGTGTCCAGTATTTGTATTTTCCTTTTCAGTAAATGCTCTTTTTAGTACCGTTAGTTGTCTTGGGTTAAAGTCTTTTATCAAGTTTAAAACACTTGTTAGAAAATGAATTCACAATTTCACTTAACTGCAAACAATGTGGGGCAAGTATCAGATAAAAAAATATTCTTGAGTGGAATATTCCTTTAAAATACCAGTGAATGAAACTTATCACATAGTTAAAAGGATCTGGGGCCTCATGTATAAACATTGCGTATGTACAAAAATGTTGCGTTCGCCTGTTTCCACACTCACAACATGGTGTATGAAAACTAAACTTACCGTAAAGCCACGCACATTCTCACGCTAGCTCAATCCACTGCTAGTTTTTGGCTTGGTTTGGCAAAGTGGCAGCACCCAGTGTCAAAGCAGTTCTGCTGTTCTTGTGCGGTTGCCCTTTATTTTTTAGATTCACATCCCTGACGTGGCTTTATCAAATACACTGAAATTAACCTCATATTGTTTTTAAATTCAATTAATCTGATTGTAATCATCCTGTAACAACATAAAGGTCCAGGGAATGGTCAAACTATTTCAAATACCATAGTTACTTTAGTGTTATTACTGTCATTGCATCATTCAGAGTGTTTTAACCCACTGTATCTGAGTGTGGAATCACAGCTCTACAGCAGCTGATCAGAAAGGGGATTATCAGGATACAGCATCTAGCAGTCAAGTCTATTTGAACTTCTCCCATTCTTCAGAGCCTTTCCTTTTCATTCTCCAAGTAACCAATCGACACACAATCAGCTGTTTAATAAATGTGAAGCCATCTGTAAGCTTAGAATGCAGATTCTTAAAAACTTTTAGGAACTTTAGCCAAGTTTCCATCCAGTTTTTTGTCGAGGTTTTGTTATCGACAAACAGAATATACGTAAACAAAATGTGCAAAATTTGCTGTCTCCAGCCTGTTTCCATCCAACTGGCTTTTTATCGATAAAATGGTGTGCGTGATGATGTCATCCCCCCCAAAACGGACTGTCACATAAGTTTTGTTGTATCGCGAAAAAAAATCTGCCCTTGAGCCGTTTCCATACATAATTTTGTGTATGTCGCAAATTATCTACCTTTTGTGTTCCACGTTACACCCCATCCACTAAACAAAGAAATGGAGAGATTATTCAGACAGTTTTTTGAAATTTGACAGCTTACTGTTATTTCAGTTTCACAAATAATTGGAATTGTACATAATATCCGAAGACGACAGCAGAATGAAGCAGTTGCTTGTCTGATAGCCCTAGAGCTCGAAGAAAGTACCCCAGTGCAACGAAACCCACGGGTATGGGAGGAAGTGGTGGAGAGACACTTCACAGAAAATCTCTGGCTGCAACATTTTAGAATGACACGGCCGACGTTTGAGATATTGTGTGGATTCATCAGTCCTGATGTTGCGCCCATCATAGGTTGCCACCGACCACCGGTTCCAACCCAAAAGCGGATTGCCATCGCCCTTTACAAGCTGGCAACCTATGCCGAGTATAGAGTAGTTGGAGAAACTTTCGGGGTTAATAAAACTACTGTCCATCGATGTGTATATGCTGTGTGCACCGCTATTAAAGAAAAATTAATGCGCCGTTGTATCAGACCTCCGACTGTAGCAGAGGCCAATGAAATTGCATACCGCAATTCCTTGGTGCATCTTGTGCCACAGATTTACGGTGCGCTGGATGGCACGCATGTGCCTATTCTTCCCCCGACGGAAGGCTACCGCGATTACATTAATTGCAAAGGGTGGCCATCTATTGTTCTCCAGGCCCTTGTTGATGACAGGTGCATGATACAAGACATTTGCGTTGGCACTCCTGTAAGTGCCCATGATGCAGCTGTGTTTGCAGCATCTGATCTGTACAGGTGAGCCTACCTTTCAACATCCCTTCTCAGTGCGATAACAACTGAATTAGTACAGTAACCTGCTTCCCTTAAGGTTTTTAAATTAAACTGAAATTTGAATTAATACAAAATATTAACGTTTAATAAAAAAAACTAAAGTTAATATTAATGAGAGAATTTCTCATATATGCTAAAACATCTGCTATTTAATAATAAGAAAAAAATGTTTAGATAATGAAACACACGGTTCATTAAATATTTTGACTGTCATCCTGAGAGACACCCCCAGGCTACAGTTGATGTTGAGGGAGTTCAGGTACCCCTTTTAGTAGCAGGAGACCCAGCCTATCCGCTACTGCATTGGCTCATCACGAGAAATAATGAGTATCTTCATCAGACCATGCGAACCGCTCCGCCATTCTCGTTTTGATTGCATGTATCATGTGACACATTTATTTGCGTTAAAGCCCTTTTTTTCCGACAAAAAGTGTTTCCAATGTAGTTTTTGCGACATCTGAAGTATCGATATGGAATTTATGCGCTAAAGTTAAACGGAAAAATATTATGTCGACATATCGATAATTAGCATTTCCATCAGCTAAAATTTGAAGTGCTAAATATTTTTTCGCAAAAACTCCTTGGGTGGAAACCTGGTTATTGAAATATATTCGTAGTACTATTATTTAATTATTCTATCCATCTATCTATCTATCTATCCAGGGTCACGCCAGTCCCAGGAAGCATACAACACGAGACAGGACCTGAACTGACATTACTTAAATGATGTTAAAAATTTATCTGTATGATGTAATATACATACTTTACTGCATTTCTTCTGAAAAATGATATCAAGAGCTCCAAGAAGATAGCACCTGGAAATCTAAATCAACTTAGAAGCTAGTTGTATGGTACAATGAGATTCAATATGCAAATCCTCCATTAACTTATTTTCTTACAAAATTGTAAAATAACAACAAAACAATAATAATAAAACAATAAAAAAAATTAAAAATGTACAATATAAAAACATAAGTGGCCCAGGATGTGCAATATTACAATTGCAATGCAAGCTTACAGTGAGGTAATTATGCTTATAAACAGAAACAGTTCTATCTGGAGCATTTGATGGATGATTGAGAGCGTTTATATCTCTTGGGATGAAACTGTTTCTGAACTGCGAGGTTTATACAGGAAAGGCTCTGAAGCATTTACTGAATGAGAAAAGTTCAAATAGACTATGCCCATGGTTGAAGCTGCATGTGCTAAAAGCTGTACCCAGATAATTCTCTCCACTCTTTACACAATCTGCAGTAGAACTTTCTGTTCAGCTGCAGTAGAGCTGTGATTCCACACTCAGATGTAGTGGATTAAAATACTCATAGTATTTGGAATAGTTTGGCCATTCCATGCACCATTATATGGTTACAGGTTCATTACAATCAGATGCCTTAAACTAAAAAACGATATGCGGTTAATGTCAGTGTATTTAATGAAGCCGCGTCAGGGATGTGAATCTAAAAAGTAAAGGGAAGCCACCTAGGAACAGTAGCACTGCTTTGATGGTGGGTGCCGCCAGTGTGCAAAACCAAACTTAAAATTTGCGTACGCTGTGGTTTGAGCTGACGCGAGAATGTGCATGACTTTACTCCATTTTTGGTTTTTATACATTGCGTTGTGAGCGTGGAAACGGGTGTACACAACATTTTTGTGCTTACGCACTGTTTATACATGAGGCCTTACATGTTAGACTACCAATAATAACCAAAATGTTAGGAAAAAGATGACATATATAATTACCCTTTTGTACAACCTTTTGCCAGAAAAAGTGTATTACACGGTAAATGGCAAATTCATACTTTATCAAAACAACCAACAAAAAGTAATGGTACATTTCTAAGCAGTGGTCAAACATGAAATTCATTTATCCATTCTCTTAACCCAAATATCCAGGGTAGGGAAGCTGGATCTCTTCCCAGCAAGCATAGGGTCAAGGCCATTTGAGGGTGAACACGCACACTAGGGCCAGTATAGCATCACCAGTTTACCTATTCTGAATGTCTTTAAGCTGTGGGAGGTAAGCAGAATACCTGGAGGAAGCCCTTGCAAACACTGGAAGAGCATGCAATCTCCATGCAGGACATGAACCACACCTTGCCTCCCCCAAGCAATTTCATTCTTATCATGCACCTTATGAAAATGTAAAAGAATACATAAATTAGGTGAGCCAGATAAATCAGCAGACTAGAAATCAGCAAACAGCGTGCAGATTATCTTAATATAACTCAATGTATGCAAAAGTAACAGTGAATTTTGACTTTAACCACAATTAGTATTTAAGTATAATTCAGTAATTCATTACGGATTCTTTAAGTTTGTATCTATATGGTACCATATAACACAAATACATGTATTAAGTATTAGAAAATGTTTATAAAGTGAAGCAATTATTCACAAATAATTACTGCCAAATGCCAAACAAATCAAGTGAAAATTAGAATGTAAAGTGAGCTGTTTTGTCCAGTGTTACTGGATATACATTAGATTGTTGCATCTTTCGATGAAACACACACTTGAACATTTTCATCTATTCATTCATTTAGTTTCTAAACTTTACTTTTCTTACTTTATTTATCCTAGCCTCACTGTCTACAAAGAAGGAGACCTTAACAGGGTGCCAGTCCACCACATAGCCCACACGTATGTACACATCAGAACTAGTTTTGAGTTGCAGCCAAGCTAACCAGCAAATCTTTTGAATGTGGGAGGTACATTCTTGACTTCAAAAGTGTATTTGATAAGTTTTAAGACTTTTAATTTGCTATAACCCCTTACTGGTTGCAATTTGCAGATGGCTGTAGGATACTTTTTGTTTTAAATATAGCTTCACATAAGAAGTCAAGCTTTTGTTGCAAATTAAATCATGCTATGAGTAGAAAAAATAATAATTGACTTCAAAATTTCATATTTTATGTTTTGAAATGTGTAGAATCCAGCGTAATAAATTAATTTATGTATCCATCCGGGTGCTGTATCTCTTTCATTGCAACAGATATCACCACTGATGTACAAACATTAGTAGTAATAAAATGCATTGCATTTGTTATTCAAAAAGATCATACATCATACATATCATAAGCATTAACATTGCTTTTTATGAATCCTATGCCAAATGGCATATAACAAAGACATGTGAAACACCATCTGTTAGGATGGCAAATGCATTTTTTTTTTTTGCAATTACTTTATCATTACATGCATTACAAAATAAATTCCAATATATTTAAGTATTCCTTAAACTATAACTAGTCTTAGATGGGTATCACAGAGGGTATTAACACTAGAATTACCAGTGCCTATGAAAAAACTCGTAGATCCGTCCCACCTTAAATCGCTTCACACCTCTCCGTCAGCGTCTTTTGTCCTTTAAATGTGTTGATAGCAACTTGCTATCACATCCCCCACCGGTGCACAGTTTTCTCAGCTCAAGTCTGTTTACCTGTGTGTCTTTTGCTTAGAGTTGTATAGAGTGAGAAATCAAGCAAAATGACACCTTTTATAAATACTACTAGCAAAATACCCGCGCTTCGCAGTGGATAAGTAGTGTGTTAAAGAAGTAATGAAAAAGAAAAGGAAACATTTTGAAAATAACCTAACATGATTGTCAATGTAATTGTTTTGTCATTGTTGTGAGTGATGAGTGTTGCTGTCATATATATATATATTAATACATACAGTATATACACACACACACACACATATAAACATATATATATACATATCCATACATATATACACATATATATATACATACACACATATATATATATATATATAAATATATATATATATACACACACATACATCCACATATATATACAGTGGAACCTCGGTTCACGAACGTCCCGGTTCACGTACAACCTCGGTTCACGACCAAAAAGTTCGGCAAACTTTTGCCTCGGTTCACAACCACACACTCGGTATACGAACAAGCCAGTTTCCCTTGCCTGTCTTAGCTGAGCTGAGAGAGAGAGAGAGCAAGAGCGAGCGAGCATGTGCCTGCTGGGGAGGGGGAGGAGGAGGAGATTGCTGCATGTGCTTGCTGAACAAGTCAGTTTCCCTTGCCTCCTGAGCTGAGAGAGAGAGAGCGAACCATCCCCCCACCACAGGCAGCCTGAGAGAAAGAGAGCTGCCATGCTTTTCATTTAAGCAAAGCCGCTCCTTGTTCATTGTTTTCAATAAGACGTGCACTCTCTTTGTGCTCTACAGTATTTCGTGTGCTTTTGCAGTTAACTATGGCTTCTAAGCAAGTGAAGAGTGGTCAGGAGAAAGTTTTGAAGAAAATTGAAATCGAAGTAAAGAAATTACAAGAGGTGGAAAAACTGTTTACCAGTTTACTCATTTACCAATCTGAGAACCCTCGTGCTTTCAAGCAGCACAATGTAAACAAAGCCAGTGCCAGTAATGTGGAGGGTCACAAGAACTTTCTTTTTGGAATGGCTGCATGAGGCTTTCACTCCCACCAGCTAAACCGCTAAAAGCACCAGAAACCCAACAAATCACCTGAAGGAAAACACTTCATGCCAGAACTCGTCTCATGCAAGGTTAGTTTTCTTGGTGGTTTTTGTATTACAGATTTTTCAAAAGTTAAATTTTTTAGTTCATAATGCGATTTGTTGCAATGTCATTTTTCTCTTTTTTCAAATGTTCGCTTTTTTTCTTGTGCTTAAAACATTAAAAAATTGTTTACATGGAGGACTTCATCGTGTGATTTGTTGCAATGTTACTTTTTTGGTTGCTTGTGAGTTGGTTTTTAAATGCAGTTCGGATTTGTGCAATGTTTTTTTTCTGCTGTGCTTAACTAATTTTAAAAAAAAATGCTGCGTGAGCACGGGCAGCTGACAGGGAAGGGATGGGAGGGGGATAGGGGTGGGTGGTGTGTGTGTGTGTGTGTGTGTGTGTGCGTGCGTGCATGCTACAGAGAGAGAGAGAGAGAGAGAGCGAGCGAGCGCGCCAGGCTGCTCCTGTAGCTGAGGTAGGTAGGGAGGGAGGGGCTTTGGTGGTGTGTGTGCTACAGAGAGAGAAAGAGAGAGCGCGAGCGAGCCAGCTCGTGTAGCTGATCAGGGAGCCTGGGTGTTTTGTGTCAGTGTTATTCAATGTTTTTACATTAGTTTACTATTACACTGTGCATTCTATGGTGTAATTAACTATATTTGTGCTTAATCTTTACATATTTTTATATATTTACATACAGTTTGTACGGTCTGGTACGGATTAATTGTATTTACATACAATCCTATGGGGGAAACTGCTTCGGTTCACGACCAACTCGGTTTACGACCAAAGTTCTGGAACGAATTATGGTCGTGAACCGAGGTTCCACTGTACATATTGTAATAAATAAAGAGTCCTTTCAAAATAGAAAAAGGTTTGGGGGTTGTCCCCATATATTGTCGTCCAGACAGAAATGAAAAGAAGATGATTCAAAATGACTTTTCAGTACAAAGTGAATAATGTATTGCAACAAAATGGCATTTATATAACAGATGGGATGATGGGAGAGGAAATGGTTGGCAGGAAATGACGATTGGAGGCGGGACCACGGAACCAACGTCATCATGAGTAGACCAGAGTAATCGATTGTGGAACCGGAAGTGACGTCATCAGATTGGAGCCGGAAGTGACGCTATCAGCGCCATTTTGGAATTGAATCTGGAAGTGTTTATTTTTCTTCCGGTGTTCTGTAGATAGAAAGAGATTCAGGTAAGCACCATGTGATAAACCCTTGTCTCGCGAGATTTCACTCACCTTTAGGCTCTTTGACTGCCTCCAACTCGCACGTGTGTGACAATATATATATATATACATATCTACATATACACAATACATATACATACACACACATACTTGTATATATACACAAATACATATATATATACATACTGTAAAAGTTGGCCCGGACACAGACAGACGGACATCATAATTTCACCACACACCGTTTATTTCCACTATTATTTACAAAGTCTACCGTGCACTCACAACCCCAGTGCCTCCAGCACCGATCCCCCAGGCCACACAGTTTCTGTGCCTTTCTCTCCTGGCCCCTTATATACAGCTCCCGGATGAGCACCAGGTGTTCCTGGCATTCCTCCCTTGGCCGCGCCCCAGCGTGGCGGAAGTGCTGGCTGTCCTCCCGGCAGCTCTCCGGGTGTCTCCCAAAGTCTTCCCCCCAGCACTTCCTGGTGTGGCGGAAGTGCTGGGCTCGGGATATTTAGGCAGCGGGGCGCGCCACGGGCCCCTACAGGACTGGGCTTCCATGCCCCTTACCCGAGGCCACCAACATAACCAGGGCGGACACCCCCTCATGGTCTGGCGGAGGTACAGGCCCTCCTCCGGTCCTCCTGGGCGTCCCGGCTGGGCTCCTGCCTCGGCCGGATGTGGCAGATGATGGTCTGGAAGTGGGGTGCTGCCTGGCGGTGACCACGGACCCCTACAGGGCTGGGCTTCCATGCCCTCTACCCGAGGCCACCAGCGTAACCAGGACGGACACCCCCTCACGGTCTGGAGGAGGTACAAGCCCTCCTCTGGTCCTCCTGGGCGTCCCGGCCGGGCTCCTGCCACGTCCGGGTGCCACAATACACACATATATACTGTATATAAACATATATATACATACATATCTACATATATACATATACACACACACACATATATATATATATATATATATATATATATATATATATATACACATATATACAGTCTTTGGGAGCGAGCAACTGTTGCTGGGGTGCCAGAATCCATGAAGGAAGAAAAATGAAAAACATTATTTGTACAAAATCTTAATTTATTTATCCATTCCTAAATAATTAAATGGGCAGGCTATTTCGTATCAGTGCAATACTGTTTGTTAAAACGGATGACTCCGCTCTTACGTGCAAGTCTGCGTGGATATTATGAACTATCGTTTCTGTTCAAGTTCTATTTAAATTTTAAATAGAAGGAATTTTTATTTAGTCGACAGAATATTATTCGAATAAATCAACTCAAACCTTAAATAACTTATAATATTTTGCTCTCCATAAAAATATATCCTGTCTAAATTATACAAGTTAGAAATAAAGTAAACGTTAAAAGAACAAACATTCAAATTTCTTTACTCTTATGTAATTTTATATAAAAAATAAACTTAAATTTTAAATATCCCAAAAGATTTTGCTCTCCATAAAAATATATCCTGTCAAAATTATACAAATTCAAATATGAACATGGTGCATAACAAAACCTGGAAATATAAATAAAATTTGTTCTTTTCAGCAATAACAAATCAAATCATTCAGTTGTCTTTGCTCATATGTCATTTTATCAGAGCTGGACGCCTGGCATCTTTTTTTGGCAACAAGTTTGTTTATGTTTGGTGTGAGGTTCTGTGTTGTGGAGATTCTCAGGATGGACTGCAGGTGCTCATCAGTGAGGCGACTCCTGTGTGCTGTTTTGTTAGTCTTCATGACTGAGAAGAGCTTCTCACACAGATATGTGCTACCAAACATGCACAAGGTTCGAGCCGCATGTAGACGGAGCTGGAGCATTTGTGCGGAATGGAGTGAATAAACTGTGCGGGCCCTGCAGTATCGTACTTTGCCTTCAGTGTGCCATTACACTGCAGCTCAATCACCTCCATCTGAATCTGCACAGGTGCAGTTTCCACATCGACAGCAAATGGGTTGCGAAACAACTCAAAATTCTTTTTTTGTTCTTCAAAGTCACCAAAGGCGCGTGCGAACTCAGTGCGCTCAGTTTATCAGCAAAATGCGATTTGGGAACACCGTTGTGCCGACTTGGTTCAACATTACTTGGCAACAGGGAAAGTGGGGCAAGTTGCACTGGTGCATTTGTGTCTCCCATAAAAGTAGCTTCACTTGAAATCACTTTGTGATTTTGCACGGGTTAAAAGTCTGCTGAAGTGTCAGATTCTTCTTTAACTCTTCTGCTTTCTGTATCTTGTGCATTGCATTCAGGTCTTTCAGGTTATCTTGATGTTTTGTCTCATAGTGCCGTCTTAGATTAAATTCTGTAATTACAGCCACATTAGCTCCACAAATGAGACACACGGGTTTACCGGCAATGTCAGTAAACATATACTCAGCCTCCCATCGGTTTTTAAAGGCTCTATGTTCAGAATCACCTTTTCTCTTGGCATCGTGTGGGCTAGCTTCGCAATAACTTGCAGCATCATAAGCTAGACTTGATTAACGTGGTAAGTGTTGGCAAGGCAGCTGAAGCGCTGCATTATGGGATCTGTAGTTTATTGTGTTACCAGCGCTTCATATCCCCGGCCATTAATAACAATAATACAGTATATAAAATGATCTCGCGGGCCGGATTTAATTACACGCGGGCCGGATGTGGCCCGTGGGCCTTGAGTTTGACACATATGGACTAAATAGAACTTGAAAAGATATATTTTTCGAATGTGATCACGCAATTCAGATCGAGTTGACGCGCACTACAGTACATCGAGCCCACGTGCTATTGTGGTTTTGCCTGCGTGCCTCAATAAGTTACCCTCCCTCGCTCTTACTTTTTTACCGTTCATCTAATGAATACACTGAGTATGGCTTTACCAAAGCAATCATTGATCGCGAATAAAGTATCCATTATTCATAATGCTTCAATTGGTGATCTGTCTTTCTGAGTTAACCGCATATTTTTTCATACATCTCAAACCAAGGGGATGCAAAGGTAAAATGAATAAAAATATATACTCAGTGCATCCCCTCTCGGGAATCGAACCTCGGACGTTGGCGCTAGAGGCGAAGCCTCTACTATTGCACCACAGTGTGTGGTTTATCTATTTGAGCGTAACAGTGTAATTCAGTTTTTGTTCAGCACTCTTTGGAACTGTTGCTTTTTGTCTGCGCACGCGCCAGTTCAAGTGAGCCGCTGAATATGGTTTTATATGTCACTCGCTCGCTTCTAATTGTTTCGCTGCCTTCTTAATTATATAATGCATGTTTTCTTAAGCGCTTTTTGGAGCTCTTCCTGGTTTTCTACGTACTGCGTAATTACGTGAGCGGCGTGATGATGTCACACGAAACTCCGCCCCCCACGGCTTTCGAGCTCAACTCCATTACAGTAAATGGAGAAAAATAGCTTCTAGTTATGACCATTATGTGTAGAATTTCGAAATGAAACCTGCCCAACTTTTGTAAGGAAGCTGTAAGGAATGAGCCTGCCAAATTTCAGCCTTCTACCTACACGGCAAGTTGGAGAATTAGTGATGAGTCAGTCAGTCAGTCAGTGAGGGCTTTGCCTTTTATTAGTATAGATATGGTTATTTGGAACACATGCATTTCATGTGTGTTCCGTGTCTACAATGATCTATGCACAGTATACACATCGTTAAAACAGAAACGTTTTTCATGTTTTAGTAATAATTGACAAAATGTAGACATGAAGTGTATAATGTGTGAAGCCTGAATTCTAAATATCAAAGAAACACTTTCACAAAAGATAAAGATATAACAGAACAAATACGCTTTTTTCCAAGACTATAACCAAAGAAAAAGAAATCAGGTTAGTGTTGCGTGTTGTCCTGACTTCTTGGGTAGTATACTGGTTAGAGATGCTTACTCCAATTCAGAAGGTTCTGGGTTCGAGTCTTAACGTCTCCCAAAATAAATGTTTTCAGTAGTGAGCTGTTCTTATTGTTAATATTATACAATAAAAGCATACATTTGATTTACGTCTGTAACAGCCGCTGTAAACGTATAGTACTTGTCAAAGTTAGTATCTTGTTTTAGTTTTATTTTTTTTTACTTTATTTACTAATCTTCCTACAGCATAA